>NC_066579.1:354133399-355333399 GCF_024323335.1 Lathyrus oleraceus
GACTACAATGAAACCTTTGCCCCAGTCGCCAGGTTAGAATCTATTCGCTTACTTGTTTCATTTGCTATAAATCATTCTATCAAACTGTATCAAATGGATGTCAAGAGCGCATTTCTTAATGGATATATATCAGAAGAAGTGTATGTCAACCAACCTCCAGGTTTTGAAAATTCAAATTGTCCAGAACATGATTTTAAACTTAAAAAATCTTTATATGGACTAAAACAAGCTCCCAGAGCTTGGTATGAAAGATTAAGTAATTTTCTTCTAGAACATGATTTTATCTGAGGGAAAGTTGACTCTACAGTCTTCTGTAAAAACATTAATAATGATCTCATGATATGCCAGATATACGTTGATGATATCATTTTTGGTTCAGCTAATGCCTCTGTATGTCAAGAATTCTCTGAGCTAATGCAGGCAGAATTCGAAATGAGCTTAATGCAAGAACTAAAGTTCTTTCTAGGAATTCAGATTAATCAAGCTTCAGAAGCCACCTACGTTCATCGAAGTAAATACATAAAAGACATTCTGAAGAAATTTGAAATGGCTGAATGCAAACCTGCTAAGACACCCATGCATCCAACTTGCATTCTTGAAAAAGAAGAAGTTAGTCAAAAGGTTTGTCAGAAGCTCTATCATGGTATGATAGGATCTCTTCTCTATCTGACTGCTACACGTTCTGATATTCTATTTAGTGTTTGTCTCTGTGCAAGATTCCAATCAGATCCTAGAGAATCTCATTTAATAGCCGTTAAGAGAATACTCAGATATCTGAAAGGAACTCCTAACCTGGGCCTGATGTATGAGAAAACATCAGAGTATAGACTATCTGATTTTTGTGATGCAGATTATGCAGGAGACATAATGGAACGAAAAAGTACATCTGGAAATTGTCAGCTCTTGGGAAAGAATTTGATATCCTGGGCCAGCAAAAGACAATCAACCATAGCCCTGTCTACTGCAGAAGCAGAATACATTTCAGCATCATTATGCACTACCCAGATGCTCTGGATGAAGAATCAACTAGAGGATCTTCAAATCTTTGAGAGTAACATTCCTATCTTTTGTGACAATACTGCTGCTATTTGTTTAAGCAAGAATCCTATTTTGCACTCCAGAGCTAAGCACATAGAAATAAAACATCATTTCATTAGAGACTATGTTTAGAAAGGGGTAGTAATGTTGAAATTCATTGATACAGACCATCAATGGGCTGACATCTTTACCAAACCCCTTGCTAAAGATAGATTCCTCTTCATCTTAAAGAATCTAAACATTCAAAATTGTCCTGAATAAAATGTGCCTCTGAGTTAGCGAAATAAGATTCTGATGTAAACAAAGTGGATTCTGCATCTGACTCTGATACTCCTACCAGTTAGAAGTCATCTGAGTTAGAAATCTCCAGGAACCAACCCTTTGGTATTCCTGAAGATCAGATAAAGCAAACACGTGGAGCACCTTGCGTCTGACCTTTGAACTTCTAGACAGCTATCTAGCAGTAATCAAGAAACAGTCTCTTGAGATCTCCTCGAGTAGTGTGCTGATGTTGAGATTAGACATCATTTATGAGCTGTGATCATTCTCCCTCTAACGTGCGTACTTGGTTTTTGTGCTACACTCATTTCTGTGTGTCGTTTTGCATGCGCCCTAATTTGGGTATTTAAACTCTTCTCTTCACTCATTGCACACTTTTCACTCTCACAAACACCCTTAACCTTCTTGCAAGTTTTTCCTCCCTCAAGACAGTTATGCAGTGTGCACCCAAGTTCTTCAACATTCAACCCAGTTCTTCAACAACATTCATGGATTCTCAACAACAATCAATGTATAACTTCTCTCAACAGATGAATTCCAACGAGTAAGCTCCAAGTTCAAGCACCCCAAACCCAGATGTTACCGGTGTCGTCTCCACTCCCATCTACAAACAACCTCACATTCTTGATCGTGAGCCTCATATCCACCTTGCAACACCTTTTGAAAAACTGGAAGTTTTGTGTGAATCACTGGTTGATTTTGACAACAAGCGAAGAAACAGTGTCGACCTCACTGAAGAACTGAATAATCAAGGTTGGGGAAACTACTTCCAACGTCTTTATGGTCCAGTTTACACAAACCTGGTTAAGGAATTCTGGAGATTTGCTGACGCTGACGATCACTGCATTGTCTCCTATGTTCTGGGAGTCAAGATGGTGATCACTGAAAAATCCATTGCTCCTCTTCTAGGCATGGAGAAAGCTGGAGGAAGAAGAATTTACAACATTAATCCTAGGGCAAAGTATGTGTCCCATGAGATTAATCCAACAATCTTCCAACAGAACGCTGAGGGAAAACACTCCAAGAATAAGGAACTACATCAGAACCTCCGGGTCTAGCTAAAGATCATTTTGGGCACCATCCATCATCGCCTAGCTTCCAACTCCTCAGACTACATCAACACAGACCAGAAGTGTATTTTGTACTATATCCACAAGGGTCTGAAGCTCTGCCTTCCTGCACTCCTCTTCAAGTATCTCAGAGACTCTGTGAGAGATACCAAAAACAACATGAAGCCCAGAAACTATATTCCCTTGGGGAGGCTCATTTATGACGTTCTGATTGAAAGTGGTCTCGTGGACCATCTGATTCAATTCAGACTCATGGAAGACATGATGATCGAAACTGGAAGAGCTCTGAACGCCCTCAATCTGAAGAGCATGGGGATTCTGAATCAAGTAAAGGTCAAACCAACTATGGACACCTCCTGCGAAGCTCTTAAAGATCAAAGAAAGATCCCAAATGAACTCTATCTGTTCTCAAAGATCGACCCTCCAGAGGTAGTCATGTATTACTTAGATGATCTGCGAAAACAAGGAGTAGAGTTCTCAGACTTCAACTTAGACTGGCTACCAAAATGTCCTCCAAACTTCATGAAGCGACCACGAGGACCATCTGAGAAGGAAAAACAGGCGAAGAAAGCAAAACTGGGAGAATCCCCTGGATCAAGACCTCCAGTACCTCTGACTGGATCCTTTGGTAAGTTTGTCTCTCTTGCTCCTTCTGTACAAATTAAGCCTATTGCTTCCTCAATCCCTCAACCAACACCCATATACACTAACTCAGAAACTCCTCCCTTAACCACCAAACCATCTAACCAACCCTCTCAAAAATTTAACCTGGCCACCACCTCTCTACCCATTTCGGAAGCAGAAATGCTAAACGAAACAACCTCACCCTCTTCATCTTCCTCTCCAGAATCATCACCCTACTACAACCTCTCATCAGACACTGAACCATCTGACCCTCACTCCCCAACTCTGGCTCAGCTCCAAACACATGTTCTGGCCTCTCAACAGCCAACACAATCCATTCCTGAACCAAAAGTCACTTCGTCATCCATAGAAGACCCAAACACAACCACATCTGACCCTCCACCATCCGAACCAAGTCACGCTGAAACACAACCAGTTAACTCTGAAATACCCCCACCAAATACATCCGCTGAACCACAAACTCCCACACTTAACCTAAGCCCTCCCACTTCTCCACCCCAAGCCTCTGAACCTGAAAACACCCTTCCAACCCTTGAGAAAGCAATAATGGTGTTTGTAGAAGCTTCAGTTGACAAGGTCAAGTCTCTGACCATTAACTCTGGCATCAATGATGATCCCTCCGCTGTAAGGACTCACTGGAACAGAGTGATAAGTTGGATGACCTCTGAAGCCTTTAAGCTGAAGGGCCTCTCTGAGCAAGTCCGCAACGAATTTATCAGAGACGCTGAGATCAGACTTCAGGAGCGCCTAGCCAGAGAAGCTGAGGAGCGAGCACACAAAGAAGCTGAAGAGAAAGCCAAGCAAGAAGAACTGCAAAGGATCAAGGAAGCTGAAGCCAAAGCTCTAGCTGGTGCCGTTGCTGCTGCTGAAGCTGAAGCACAAGCCAAAGTTGCCGCTGAAGAAGCAGCACGCCAAGCTGAAGAGTCTGCCACCAGAGTAGAACAGGATGCTCTGACTCAAGGGGAGTCCTCCACTTTTGTCCCGTTGGTTCTAAAGACTCTTGAAGAACTTTAGAAAGAACAGCAGGAAGCCCGAGCCAGATTGGATCAACAGGACTCAGTAAATGTCAACATTCGGAATCTGCTGACCCAGTTGCTCCAGAGGATGCCTTCACCTCCAAACCCTTAGGCACCTAGGATTTGTTTTCATGTTCTTTCCTTTTGCTTGTGGATCTTCTTATTTGCTTGTTGTTCTCTGCATTCTTGTTTTTTCTGCGTTTCTCGCCGCTGTACCTGCTATCTGTGAATATCTATATATATCTTTTTGCTCATTATTTTTCACTAAGTCTTTTTTATTCTGACTAAAAGGGGGAGAACTAAAAACAACTATGATGAAAACATATCTAACTCCTATCAGAATTCTGGAAACATTGTATCTAATTTGTGACTTAGAAATTTGCAGGAAAGTAGCTAGAAACACCATATCATGGAAGGTTCGGTAAGAACTTTTGAACTCCCAGATTTAACTCAGGGGGAGCTCACCTCTATTTGATCTAAAACTCTTATATAAAAATGTTCCATCTCTAAATTAAAATTGTTTTGTCATCATCAAAAAGGGGGAGATTGTAAGAACAAAATTATTTTTACGATAGATAACAAAGGATGAAACCAAAAATGGCACCCTAACAAAAAATTTCTAAGTGTGCAGGACTCTGAACAGCAACGAAGGACTCTGATCATTTTATCAAATACAAACATTAATCAGATACAAAGTGCTAGAAGATCAGACGCATCCGAGGAAGAAGTGCGCCCAAGAAGTTCTGAATCTGAGCAAAGCAAGACAGTAAAAAGAACCATAAGCTCTAAACATCTATTGGTCTTAGTTCTGATGACCTGGAAGACTAGTACTCTGAGAAGCTCTGATGAATTCAAACATGATCTCCTTCTGAAGAATGACTCCGATACAACAAGACTCTGATGAAGATTCACCAAATCTAGAAAGAGTAACGAAAATAATTTCTCAATATGGAAAGGGAGTATTTTAAGAAAGAAGTTATTCAGGGAGACAAAATGGTTATGGCAAGAAACACAGAAGTAATGACATTGAATGCTCATCAAAAACCAATATTCTGTCATCACTCCAACGGTCCTTCTCACTACTATATAAAGGACAACCTACCTCATTGAGAGACATAACAATAACACACAGAAAAAGTCATTCATATTCTCTCTCAATTTTCACGAGCTGCTGCTTATACGTGAATACTCTTGCTCAAATACTTTGCTGTAATATTTGCTTACTCTTAGAAGCACTGTCTATTACAAACTTATTTTGCTAAATTATTTTGTTCCTCAAGTGACTCTGCGTAGTCTGTATACTTGAGAGGACTAAGAGATCATTCACTTAGACGTTTGGTTGTGTAATCGTTCAAGATTAGTGGATTAAGTCCTTTTTGAAGGCGAAATCACCTTGGCCGGGTGAACTGGAGTAGCTTTGTTTTCTAAGCGAACCAGTATAAAATTTTGTGTGTTCTTATTTTGAAAAAGCTTTTATTTTCTAAAACAATTCAAACCCCCCTTTCTTGTTTTCTCACCTTCAATCTCACCACTCAGAGATCACCAAGCACAACAAACAGATTATATCATACAAAAAAAATACATACATCAATTATATACAATTATATACACACAAAAAAGTAGGCTAAACCCACCGGAGACTACTCCCCAGCAGAGTCTCCACTTAATTTCTATAGCGGTAAATTCATGATCATCAAGCTATGGATAAGCTAGACGTCAAATAACAAGAGTCGCCACCGCGCTTTTATTATTTCCAAGGGAAAAGGGAAAAAGTACGAACAAAACCCAAGACTAAGAAGTTTTCAAATCAAAACTAATAAAATTCCAGAGATTACAGGTAAGGGGGTTGGTTACATAGAGGGAAGGTGTTAGCCCCCAAAGTGTCCTAGGTACTCCTAGAGCGCCCTTTCTTGGGTGTATATGTATTTTTATACAAATTTATATTTACAAACAAATAGAATGGGGGGATGAGAAAAGAATTCATTAATTTATATTTTTGTGTTTGACAAGACCTTCGGACTTGTGCCTACGTACCAACATAAAAAATCAGGGATGAAAACCTCGTAGTTCGTGGTATAAATTTCAAAGTGGATGCATTGCTTTTAACAAAAATTTAAGTTTGAAAGACACAAAGGCCTAAAAATGGTTTGAATGAGTTAGTTCTTTTTGACTTTTGAAAATTTTAAGTCAAGTATAGTTAAGTATATTTACAAGTTTGATTGAGAGAAGAAGTTTGAAAATGCAATGGCATAAGGCCAAAGTTTCTAGTTTGCAATATGGTCTAAGTTTAGAAAAAACAAACACAAGAAAAGAAGTTTTTTTAAAAGGAGGGAGAGATTTTGAAATTAAAGAAGTGGGGAAAGATGAAGAGACTAATCCTAAGCATAAATTTAAAAGTTGAGACTTGAAAAGATTTGACCAATGGGCTGCAATCCAATAGACAAGAATGTCATATAGAAACCCAAATTCCCTTGGACATTAGAATCAAGCAACAAACAATGTACAAAATATCAACTTGAAGAGCAAGACATCTAATAAAGATAGCCACGTCTAAGCTTAGCAACTCTATGATCTTCTTCCAATTTGCCCATGTAGCAGAGGAATTCCACCAAGTCATAAGGTATAGGTTTAAAATAACAGCTTCCCAATGATCATGTTGCATATTGTAGCGGTGTATTCGTCACTTTATGATTTATTGATTAAATCAAAAGCAAAGCATACAAAGAATCGAGTCGCCACCGCACTTTTATTTATCCAAAGGAATGGCTAAAAAGCGAACAAAAGCCTAAGAAGTTTTACACATAGAAAACTAATGAAAAGGTCAGAGAATCTGGGTAAGGGGTAAATTACGCAATGGGAAGGTGTTAGGCACCCAAAACGTCCTAGGTACTCCTAGGGAGCCCTTTTCACACTTGTTGTACGAAATGTTATCTGTTTATGAAATATTTATTGTGCAAACATGGAATGAAGGGATGAGAAAAGAATGTACAAGTTATTATTTTTGTGTTTGAACGGATGAGCTCGTTGCCTACGTACCTTTCCATGGAAGGTAAGGATCAAAACGCCGTAGTTCGGCTAAAAGATTTCCAAAAATATGAGTGGATTGATTTTAAAACAAAAGCCCTAAGGTCTTTTGTTATCCACGGGAGAAAACTCAACCTTATACAAACAACAAGTCCACCACGTGAGAAAAGCTTCAACTTGCTAGTGAGGGGTTAACCCTATAATAAGCAAAGAAGTCTTACAATTCAATCACTAAGGACAAAAGGTGAGATTAACATCAACCAACTAGGATAAATCAAACCTATGGCTAATGCACGGAAACTTACCAAGAATCGACAAAGCCACAAAACAATTGAATGAGTGAAATTAATCAATTAGGATTTATTCACAAAGGAGTGGTCAAGATATGATTAGAATTCAATTCAAAAGAAGTATTGTGAAAATGAAGTTTGAAAAATCAAAGGCTTAAGGCCTAGGTTTCTAATTTGAAAAGAGATGAAAATGTTTGCACAATAGTTTTTCAAGTTTGGGATTAACATGCAAATGGAGGTTTAAATCAACAAAAGGTGGGTGGGTGAGGAAGTAAAACTTCTTAGATGTTCACCTCTGGAAATCATATGTAGATGATCCAAGTGATTCCTTTGGAATAAGGCAACAATGCAAATAAGCAAATGAAAAATGGATATCGGATACCAATCAATGGATTTACACCAATCTCCTAAAACAAAACAATGATACCAGATGCCAATCAATGGACTTACACTAATCTCACAAACAAACATGGATACCGGATACCAATCAATGGATTTACACCAATCTCCTAAAACCAAACAATGATACCAGATGCCAATCAATGGACTTATACTAGTCTCACAAAACAAAATAACAAGGATACCAGATGCCAATCAATGGGCTTATACTAGTCTCCCACCATATCATAGGAACAACTGCCAAGTAATGGACTTATGCTTGTCTCCTCCATGGACAAAGTAAAATGCTATAAAGTAAAGTTTATGAAATGATATACAAATGATGATGATAAATGCACAAAGGCACACTCAAGCAAATATGCACAGATGAATCAAGTAAGCCGACAAACAAGTCAATTAGCACACACTATATACAATCAATTAGGCTCAAACAAGGTTAGACTTTACAGTCAACTGGAATGGGGTATTGTGAGCTCTTAACCCTAACATTGAGAGTTAGGGTGAAGCAGATGAAAAGGAGATGAGGGGTGTGCCTCATAGCTCTTATCCCTGGCCTGGGAGAGCTTTAAACAATAGAAGATGTGGGAGTTCAGAAAGTTGGAACTCTTCTCCACAAATGATTTGACTCTATAAGATCTTGGGTTAATACCCACAATACATCAACATGTTATGTGAGCAAAGGGATGACACACTGAATAGTAGGAGATGGACTACACATCTCTTTTATCTACCAATTGCCTCATAAGAGGACTTTTCCTGCTTGGCACAAAGAGTAAACAATCACGAGCACTGCCTCTTAAGGAGGACTTCAGATAGGTGCCTGACCACATAACAGGCCAGGTCTTCCAGACTACATGAAGAAGAGAGGTTATACCTAAATGGTTAAGCAACCAAGCAAAAGCAAGTTCAAAATGAACATTAAGCAACTTATGTACCTGTGGAAACATCAAACAAATCAGTACAACTATACAGACAAACAACCAACAGTTAATGCAACAGATAACCAATATACACAATGTGTAAGCCAAAAGTCAAACTCAAGAGAGTCAACATCAACCTACAAAACACACATTAGTAATCAAAAGCAAATATCAAATGCTCTCAAGATGAGGCATCATCAATTGTGTAACTTGAATGTGTAACCTGAAACAAAGCTCAAAGATGAGAAGCAAACCACTAGGTCAGAGCCTAGGGTCAAAGATGGAGAAAAAATTCAAAACAGAAGCTGAAAATTAACATGAATCAACTTCAAACACATCTTGAAACAATCCAAAAGGTCTCACATCAATATCATTAACCAAATCCATTTCATGATCAATTGAAGTTCAAGGCAATTTTAAAGCTCAAATGTGACCAATCAGAATGAAAAATCTCGATTAAATCAGAAATCACTCAAATAATTACAAGAAAATTCATGCTCAATCACAACAGCCATAATATGCCTCACACAAATAATCAGGACAAATGGAGATCAATAGGCATGGCAAACACATCACATAAGTTGAACAAGCAAAGGTGTGACACAAATTGTCACACCAACTTAACATGATCGCAAAACAGAAATGACAAATGGTAAAAATACCAAATCAACACCAAAATGTCAAGCAACATGTCTAGTTTCGTCATGCAAATTTTCAGATTCATTGGATCAAAGACCAGCATTTCACAAATGTATAAGCAGGGCAAGGTCAAGGAAGCATACATGTTCAAACATTCTAGCACCAAAAATTATCCAGCCAAGCACAACTTGCGAAAATATGATGATAAAAAGCTAGAGAGAATCAGGATCATAATGCAAAAAACCTGGTAACTTTTGGATCAATATTCAAATTGTTATGAATTTTTTAAGATGAGAAAAAATTAAAACAAATATGTGAAGCATAGCATATGGAATGGGGAGGAAAAATGGAAAAAATGTGAAGGCATTTGAACTAGGTGTGCATTTGAATGAAAGAAGCGCCAAGCAAGCGCATACGTGGACCAATACATGATCAACCCTAAGCTAACACATGCAAACCAGTAAAAAGCGTTTCCAACAGATCAAAACCGTGGCCAAATGTGGAAACTCATCTTCTTCCTCCTGAAGAAAATGAACAATGCACGTGTTCTTCATGCAGTCCAGAAAAATGTTCCAGAAATCAAAATTAAGCACATCAACATGTAGATCTTTCAAAGGAGATCATGAATCAATGAAAAGCTAAGCATAATTTCAAGTATTAAGATCAAATCGAACAAAATAAGATTCATGCATGAAACTTTAATCTACCATAACTCAGTCCATAGGTCACCAAATCGCACGATTCAAAGCTCAGATTCATCAGGACAACAAGATCTACAACAACATAGCAATGTATTTTAAAATTAAGAGATTCGAATTGTGACCTCTTGAAGTGCAGATCCTTTGAATTCACACGATCTGCAGCCTGGAAGTGTTCCAATCTACTCCACAATACTTGAAATGAAGTTTGATGAATCAATGGAAGCTTGAATGGCTCTAGATCTAGCTCAAAACAGAAACTCCATTTGCATCTTCATGGACATGAACTGCACTTTTCTTCCACGAATTCAGCACAACAAACCTTGATCTCTACTAAATCCAAGCTCAGGAACAAGAATCTGAAGTTAAAATGCCATGCTATTTGGAAGAAAATTGAATTATGAATGAAAGAAAAATTTGAAGTGAGAGGGAAATTTAGATCTAAAAATGTGAAAAATGATTAATCCCCCAAATTCTGTTATGATTATGGTATTTATATGAAGTCTTAATCACACTGAAAATGTTAATTAAGCTTGGTTAATGGTAATTGGCAAAAATGAGGTGTTTTGACAAAACTTGAAAATTAGTGGTGCATGAAGTAATATGGACGTGAACAGTAGCCAATACATGATCAAAACAGAGTTAGGTATTGATACAAAGCTCGTATGTATCAATACATAGCACATTTTGCCCTGCATGGATCGATACGAAATTCGTATGCATCAATGCATAACACATTTTGCCTTGCATGGATCGATGCGAAATTCGTATGCATCAATGCATAGCACATTTTGCCTTGCATGGATCGATGCGAAATTCGTATGCATCAATGCATAGCATATTTTAGCCATGCACACTTGGCGATGATTTGATCATAACTCCTTAACCATTCATCCGATGCTCACGATCTTGGACTTTTTGGAAATGGGAGAGAAAGATCTTCGACTTACATGTTGGACAAAATTTCATTTGAAGCTTCCTTGATGTTGGAAAGTTGAGTTAAAGTTGGTCCAAAACTTGCCATTTTTGAAAATATTAGGTCACTTTCTATTTCTGGAAGCTTTTGACTTGACTTCAAATTCTTCAATGTTAGTGTTTGAGATGTCAAATGAGAATTGTTTGAACATGAATGAAGTATTTGTAATCACTTCCCATCTCCAAATCCACAGTTGACCTTACAGTTGACTTGGGAATGTTCTGATGAAATTCAAGCCTCTACCACTTGGGATTTTGCTTCAAAATGATAACATAGCTCATATGAACTCTTGATAATGATTGTGGGGTCCAAATCTCAAGAATGGCCACCATCTATTGTTCAATGACTGCCTTTGACTGCTTTGACCTGTGATTGCTTCATTTGCAAGATAAAGGTTAGATGACATATTTTTGTACTTTTGGTTAGTGGTAAAAAGAAAAGCAATGATATACAAATGCACAACATGCTTGGTGATCAAGAAATCACTCTCAAAAAGATAACCCACCCATAGGGAAGGAGGCAAGGTGCACAATGATCCTTGAGGCAATGAATGATGTGACATGATGCCAGGAGGGATCTTAGGGACAAAATTGGGGTCTTACAGATGCCCCTATTTAAGGTCATTCTAGCCGGAGAAGTGAAGTTTAGAAATCTTCATCTCGACGCGGTAGAATGGGCTTAAATAACAGTAATGAGACAAATTTTGGTCCCTAAGAGACCTCATGATGCAGATGTATGCATGCAAAAGAAACAACAAACTCTGTGGGGAATATGGGTCCACAAAGAAGAAAAGACGATCCATCGGAGTAATACACTCACCAGGAACAGAGACTCTAACAGGACTCTCATGGGGATAAGAAAAAGAAAAAGAATGCGTGAGCAGGACACAACTCTGAATTAGGGAAAACTGACACTGCGCGAACAAGACATGACTGGACCGGAGACCTCACTGGGGAGTAAAGGACTCAAACTGGGAAAAGAAGAATTCCAAAGGAAAACACACCCATTGGAAAGACTCAAGCTGACTCAAACTATCCACGAAGGATACTTCGGATAAAAATCCGGACTCGGACTGGGGAAAAGATTCACAAAGAACCTCCCTGTCGGGGAAAATTGCATATATTGGGGAAAACGCCAATACAGCAAGAGGGTAAAAATCACAACGGAAACTCCACTTGAGAAGGTCTAACAAAGAGACTCTCCTGAGGAAGCAACAAGAAAGAGGTGTTATCGGTATAAGGGTAACAAGCTCAAGAAGAATGAATATCTAAGACCGGTATAAGGGTGAGAGATATCAATCAACCAAACATCTGAGAAAGACCTGAAAAAGGTACATCAACTCAGGAAAATCTGACTCCACAGGGGACCAAGGTCATAATAGGGAGCAGAAAGGAAGGAACACCAGGGATACCGGTTACTGGGTATATAATAGGTGACCGACCAAAGCGTGAATTGGTATATATGCTAAGACACTCATCATCCGGAAGGAGGGCATGAAAAAGAAAATCGACTTACAGGATGGACATTCGACTCCGCAACGGGAAAACGAATCTTACTCAGCTGGGAACAACCCAAGAGCGCATGAGATATAATATCCATTACCGTCAGAACGTGGATAGAATACTCGCATGAGATATATTATCTATTACCGTCAGAACGTAGACAATATACTCGCATGGAAGGAAACACCAGGGATACCGGTTACTGGGTATATAATAGGTGACCTACCGAAAACGTGGATTGGTATATATGCCAAAACACTCATCATCCAAAACACAAACTTGTTAAAGGATGGATATTCGATTCTACAAAGAATACGAATCTTACTCTACTGGGGAAAATCAACAAAGGACTCCAACCAAAGAGCGCATGAGACATATTATTCATTACCGTCAGAACGTGAATAATATACTCGAAAGGAAGAGACACCAGAGATACCGGTTACAGGGTATATAATAGGTGACTAACCAAAAAGAGAGACAATCGTTACCAACAACAACAGGGTAAACGAAAGATAACTCACAGGGGATAAATTGCAAGCATCCGATAATTATCCAAGAAACAAATAAATATTCGATTTCCACAAAGGGACACGAATCTTACTCGACTGGGGAAACACAACAGGCTTCGAATGAAGAGTGCATGAGATATATTATCCATTACCGTCAGAACGTGGATAACATACTCGCATGGAAGATTATCCACAACCGGTTACTGGGTTAATAAAGGATAAATCGACCGAAAAGAAAGGCATCGGGATACCAAAACTAGGTATATAAAGATGACCAATCAAAGGGAGCAACAACATTACCAACAAAAAGGGTAAATGAAAGATGACCCGCTGGGGATGAAATGCATAAACAACAATTATCCACAAGGACTTACTGGGGATACAATTGCTAGCAACCGGCAATTGTCCAGGAGCAAGGAGGGAATATCAACATCGGATATTGAATGAAGATAACCACAAAGAGTAACCATCATCGGTTAGGATGAGCAACAAGGTTAACTCTGCAAAGGGGAGAAATTAGGGTTTACATCTACCGAATACGGGGTAGAAAACCAAAGACTCAACTGGGGATAGGGTGAATGAATGCCAAATATTGAGCAATTATTCAACTTATTCCACAGGGAGACACAGACTCCGTTGGGGATAAAACCACAACAGCACAAAATCCACCACCAACCAGAACGAACCATAAAGGTTACCTCTGTTAGGGGAAAAGAGATAGGACTTACAACTACCGAATACTGGGTAGTAGCCAACAACTCCGATGAGGATAAAAAGTATTAGGGTTTACATCTACCGAATACGGGGTAGAAAACCAACAACTCCGCGTGGGGAATGAAAGAAATCACAAATCCGCACGGGAAACAAAATAGGGTTTATAACAAACCACAAACTGCTGGAGAGCAGGAAAATAGGATTTACGACTATCGGATACTAGGTAGAAAACCAATCAACTCTTGCTGAGGAATAAAAGGTATATAACCATAAATTCCGCCAAGAGGAAAGGAACAAAGGACTTACAACTACCGGTATAAGGGTAGAGGCCCTAACTCCGCTGGGGATAAAAAGAATTATTGCCGGTTACTGGGCAATTCATTCATTTACTCCACAGGGAAGCACAAGAAACAGTTGACAAATAGTCAATTCGGAATCAAACCGAACAGACAGACTGAATCAAGACTCGTGCTAATGAGGATATAACTCAATAGGAAAATCCATCCCAATATATGTGTTGGGAGGAAACGGAAGAAACCGTCATCCACGAGGATATATCTCAGTGGGGAACTGCAGAAGGAAAGACATACGCTTTCTGCTTATGGGGCTAACTCTATATGGAGAGATTTAAACACCCGACATCTGCTTGGGGAGATCTATAAAGAGATCTATATCACCATAGCAGGGAACAACAAACAAGAGATATATGGCAAAAAATGCAACATGAATATCTGAATGTTTATGAGTATGCATGAATATGCGTAATTTATGTTTGAATGAATGCTGACAAAACAGACATTTCTAACACAAACAGGCCCAGGAATCAAACGCCCGGTACTACACTTCCAGGGGAAACCAACTGGAAAGCCAATCTGCTGAAGATCTATATGCTGAAAAGCAAAGATCTGCGGGGAGGAAAAAGATCAGAGATATCAGGAAATCAAAAAATCTCTGAGTGATGGATCAACAATCAACCCAACTGGAGTCACAACAGGCAACAACGGCCACAAAGACAAATCTGTTGGGGAACAGAGAAATCCCAAGATATCTGCAGGGGATCCTCAGCATCAACTGGGAAACAAGAGTTAACTGCACAAGCAAGAACCGCTACGAAAGCAACTCCAAATAACTCCACTGGGGAACAACCCACAAAGGGAGAACAGATCATCGATGTAGAATCTAACTGCACAAGCAACTCTACTGGGAATAATCTTAGCCACCCCATCGGGGATAAACCCACTGAGGGAAAATAGATCACAAAAGTAGATTCTGCAACAAGCCACTCTACTAGGGATCAAAAGCATCAGGGAATCAACCACATCTGAGGATGATAAATCACCAATCGACCCAACTGGGGAAACAGAGATTTTCAACAGGCAGAAACTGCCACAAACACAACTCTGTTGAGGATACCAACTCTTGGCGGGGATCCTGACTCTGTTGGGGGTACCAACTCCATTGAGGATTCTGCAGGGGAAGTACAAAACTTCTGCAGCAAACTTCTCAGATATAATTCATCATACCACAAATCTACTGGCGGCTTTACTGGGGAATCTACCGGGGATGAGGAGGAGAGCTGGGGATCAACCACCAAATGCCGAACCATCCAAGAGAAACCCAACAACTATAGAGGAGGAAAATAAACACTGCTCTGCTGAAGGGATAAGAGGTGAAAACCTCAACAAGCCCCTGATGGGGAGATATAGCATAAATGCAGTATATCATATCAACAACTCTGCCAGCGACTGTGCTGAGGAAAGTGGTAAAGTACCGGGATATCAACCCACCAACCACTGAATCTTCCAAAGGAAAGCACCCATGCTGAGGAGAGAAATACTGTTGGAGAGGACTGTGAAGTTCTAACAAACACTCTGCCTTGGGGAACATCCCCAACAAAAGCTCTGCTTGGGGAACAACCCCTACAACAAAATCTGGATAAAGAGGATACAACCATGCCAGGAATATGAACAAATGTCTTACCTGTTGGAAATCATGCCACCCTTGGGAGAGCACTGAGAAATTCTTAAGTATCCTTTCATCATTGTGAATGTTCACTTTGTTTAAAACAACAAATTTGAAAAAAATTTATTTGTTTAAGACAATGACATTTTATCAATTGAAACATGCAAAACATTTGTTGAATTGAAACAAATAAGAGTGCAAATAATTGGATAAAAGCTCAAATTGATTTGATGGAATGGTAGCCTGCAAATGGCAAGACTCCATAGATCTGTACAAATTTGAAATCAGTGATATATATTGGAAGAGGGCTACATTGAACATAATGATCCTTTCTCTACCAATTTGAATCTCGATGTATTCGAAGCTTCAGTTGACGACGAATCGAGAATCTCTGACGAAAAGACAGCTGCGGAGCAGAAAGTCTTATCAGGATGCAGTTACTTGCTAAATCCCTAATTTTTGCCTAGATCGCCCCAAGGTGAGGTACTCAATCTAGCGGGATGCAAATATTCTCTTTTTTTAAGTCTCTAATTTTTGCCTGGATCACCCTTTCGGGTTCTCCATCGAGACGCTCATTTTTTCCTAAGCCGCCCTTTCGGATTTTCAACTTAGCGAGTTATTCTGTTTTTCTTTATATACTTTTTTTTATTAGGCAAAGTATTTCTTGACTGCATCTGAATTCACAGGACGAGTGGAATCCTCCTCATCCATAGTTGTAAGCATCAAAGCTCCGCCTGAAAAGGCTCTCTTAACAACATATGGACCTTCATAGTTTGGAGTCCACTTGCCCCTGGAATCGGGCGCGAAAGACAAGACTTTCTTGAGCACGAGGTCACCTTCTTGGAACCCACGAGGCTTGACCTTCTTATCGAATGCTTTCTTCATTCTCTGCTGATATAACTGACCATGGCACATGGCAGTCAATCGCTTCTCTTCAATCAAATTCAGCTGATCATAACGACTCTGAATTCATTCAGCATCAGTCAACTTGGGGTTTGAGGGTATACTTTTCTTTTATTTTCTTTCTTCTTTTTTTTTTGATTTTATTCTTTTCTTTTTTTCACCCCTCTCTCTTTTTTTTTTTGATTACATTTGTAATGCCCCAGTTTGACTGTTTGCTGATTCTCAAGATACAGCTGAATGATCTTCTTTTCATGCTCAAGAAGGCGGGTAATCTCGTCAGGAATCCCCTTCAACATCATCTTCCTCTGCTTCGAATACAGGGAATCCACAATTGGGAGATGGCGTTGGATCATTATGTTCAATGGGTTTAGAAATCCCTACATAATGATTTTGATATGAAAAGCTTTTTGAAATCAAACAAGGCAATCATTATGTAGATGAAAAGTTTGATTTCATGCTTTTTTTTTCCAGGGTTTTTTGTGATCACCGATTTCATGCAAAAGCAAAAAGTGAAAACAAATGGAAAAACAAATGTTTAACAATGCACTAATTGAATGAAATATCATTGTATAAATGCTTCCAACAATGTCATCACTCCTCCTTTTGGCATGGGAGAAGGGTTTTGAACAAAGTGAACCATTACTCTGATCTATGAATGACTGTAGGAACATCTACAGCGACCCAATTATGGCAGACACCGCCAGGGATAACAAAGTTGCTCAAATCCTCTGCATCCTCTTCCAAAATAGCAGCAGCTTCCTCAGCTTGATCAGCATGGATGAAACCTCCACTCTTGAACAGTCCTTGCTTGTTAAATGCCCCAGAAGAATAGCCAATGCCAGCCCGGGATTTGTTGTCTTCAAGCTCGATCATCTTTCCTAAACCAGCAACTGCACCACATTCAATGGCCAGTTTCGCATCTCGGTAGGAAGCAAATGAAAGAGACTTCTTCTCAATCGGCTCAGCAACAGATAAAGCTTGGAAAGGAGTTCCAACTTCATCCTCAACATCAATAAAGGAAGACAAGTGGCTACCCAGGAATAAATCCATCAAAAGCACTTAATCTGGCAAATTCCTCCTTGAGTTCACAGTTCTCTTGCTCAAGATAATCCATCACTCTTGAAGAATCGGCTCTGGTGTAGTACCGGGAAGTGCGTCTTCAAAATAAATGAAGAGCAACAGGGATCAGACCACAGGACCAGAAGCTGAGAACAACACCTGCTTATGCATATGATGCATGAAGTGTTTGTGCATATGCTTTGTTTTTTTTTATTTCAAAGGAACTCGAGGGTTTTATTTGCAAACTTTGAAATATTAATCATTTGGTCGCATATGGAAATATCTCATTGAAATAAATCTTTGTCTCTCCATGTCTGAAATTTTTTGCAAAGAAACCCCTTAAGTTCCTTGAAAAAAAAAATTCTCGTTTTTTGATGATATTGATGCAGATGAATGCATGAATGCAACAATCACACTCAAGGATCAAGCAAAGCACACCAGACAAAGGTCATGGGAAAGCTCATAGCATCCTTAATATCAATCATCCATTTTGGTGGATTATGGTTTTCACCTTATCAACACCCAAGTTCCATTGATATTAACAATACATGAACCGGCTCAATCATCCTTAATATCAACCATCCGTTTTGGTGGATTATGGTTTTCACCTTATCGACACCCAAGTTCCATTGATATTAAGGATGTCTGAACGACTCAACCACGAATCACGGGTTTGTTGAGAGTCACGAGCATGGAGTCTCGGTTTAGAACCACCCAAAGGGAGTGTACTAGGGTTTAAACCTGCCGAACATGTTCTATAAGAGGTTCCCATAGTCATCATCCCATCTTTCGAATATTATCGGAGGAACGAATACTCGTATTCCAAAAATATTCTCAAGAGAGACTCTTATGAGTGTAGTATCGCGTAACAATCGCATCAGATCTGACATCTGAACGATCTCCGCACTACGTCCTAAAAATAGGCCAAGATGGGCTTGGTAAACTAAGGTCCTTGGCTTCTAAGGCACATGATTGAAAGAATAATGCCTATCCACAAATAACTTGTGTGACATTATTAATCCAACATGACCTCCACCAAGTGAATGGACTCGCAAGTCAACTTGTTAAGGAATACTCCACACAAGTCGACAAGACTATGCCATTCTCCTATCCTAAGGTGCACTCGAGTTCGGGTATAGAACTCATCTCACAGAGATCACCAAGCAAACAAGCAATTGTATATCAAGCAATTCAATCATTACAATCAATACAGTTATCCCAAATTGTACAAAAATATGTCAAATAACAAATAACAATATCATACAACAAGGGTGAAAAGTAGGCAATACCACCAAGGATTTGATCCCCAGCAGAGTCGCGACTTTTCTGTAGCGGTGTATTCGTCACTTTATGATTTATTGATTAAATCAAAAGCAAAGCATACAAAGAATCGAGTCGCCACCGCACTTTTATTTATCCAAAGGAATGGCTAAAAAGCGAACAAAAGCCTAAGAAGTTTTACACATAGAAAACTAATGAAAAGGTCAGAGAATCTGGGTAAGGGGTAAATTACGCAATGGGAAGGTGTTAGGCACCCAAAACGTCCTAGGTACTCCTAGGGAGCCCTTTTCACACTTGTTGTACGAAATGTTATCTGTTTATGAAATATTTATTGTGCAAACATGGATTGAAGGGATGAGAAAAGAATGTACAAGTTATTATTTTTGTGTTTGAACGGATGAACTCGTTGCCTACGTACCTTTCCATGGAAGGTAAGGACCAAAACGCCGTAGTTCGGCTAAAAGATTTCCAAAAATATGAGTGGATTGATTTTAAAACAAAAGCCCTAAGGTCTTTCGTTATCCACGGCAGAAAACTCAACCTTATACAAACAACAAGTCCACCACGTGAGAAAAGCTTCAACTTGCTAGTGAGGGGTTAACCCTATAATAAGCAAAGAAGTCTTACAATTCAATCACTAAGGACAAAAGGTGAGATTAACATCAACCAACTAGGATAAATCAAACCTATGGCTAATGCACGAAAACTTATCAAGAATGGACAAAGCCACAAAACAATTGAATGAGTGAAATTAATCAATTAGGATTTATTCACAAAGGAGTGGTCAAGATATGATTAGAATTCAATTCAAAAGAAGTATTGTGAAAATGAAGTTTGAAAAATCAAAGGCTTAAGGCCTAGGTTTCTAATTTGAAAAGAGATGAAAATGTTTGCACAATAGTTTTTCAAGTTTGGGATTAACATGAAAATGGAGGTTTAAATCAACAAAAGGTGGGTGGGTGAGGAAGTAAAACTTCTTAGATGTTCACCTCTGGAAATCATATGTAGATGATCCAAGTTATTCCTTTGGAATAAGGCAAAATTGCAAATAAGCAAATGAAAAATGGATACCGGATGCCAATTAATGGACTTATACCAATCTCACAAACAAACATGGATACCGGATACCAATCAATGGATTTACACCAATCTCCTAAAACAAAACAATGATACCAGATGCCAATCAATGGACTTACACTAATCTCACAAACAAACATGGATACCGGATACCAATCAATGGATTTACACCAATCTCCTAAAACCAAACAATGATACCAGATGCCAATCAGTGGACTTATACTAGTCTCACAAAACAAAATAACAAGGATACCAGATGCCAATCAATGGGCTTATACTAGTCTCCCACCATATCATAGGAACAACTGCCAAGTAATGGACTTATGCTTGTCTCCTCCATGGACAAAGTAAAATGCTATAAAGCAAAGTTTATGAAATGATATACAAATGATGATAATAAATGCACAAAGGCACACTTAAGCAAATATGCACAAATGAATCAAGTATGCAGACAAACAAGTCAATTAGCACACACTATATACAATCAATTAGGCTCAAACAAGGTTAGACTTTACAGTCAACTGGAATGGGGTATTGTGAGCTCTTAACCCTAACATTGAGAGTTAGGGTGAAGCAGATGAAAAGGAGATGAGGGGTGTGCCTCATAGCTCTTATCCCTGGCCTGGGAGAGCTTTAAACAATAGAAGATGTGGGAGTTCAGAAAGTTGGAACTCTTCTCCACAAATGATTTGACTCTATAAGATCTTGGGTTAATATCCACAATGCATCAACATGTTATGTGAGCAAAGGGATGACACACTGAATAGTAGGAGATGGACTACACATCTCTTTTATCTACCAATTGCCTCATAAGAGGACTTTTCCTGCTTGGCACAAAGAGTAAACAATCACGAGCACTGCCTCTTAAGGAGGACTTCAGATAGGTGCCTGACCACATAACAGGCCAGGTCTTCCAGACTACATGAAGAAGAGAGGTTATACCTAAATGGTTAAGCAACCAAGCAAAAGCAAGTTCAAAATGAACATTAAGCAACTTATGTACCTGTGGAAACATCAAACAAATCAGTACAACTATACAGACAAACAACCAACAGTTAATGCAACAGATAACCAATATACACAATGTGTAAGCCAAAAGTCAAACTCAAGAGAGTCAACATCAACCTACAAAACACACATTAGTAATCAAAAGCAAATATCAAATGCTCTCAAGATGAGGCATCATCAATTGTGTAACTTGAATGTGTAACCTGAAACGAAGCTCAAAGATGAGAAGCAAACCACTAGGTCAAAGCCTAGGGTCAAAGATTGAGAAAAAAATTCAAAACAGAAGCTGAAAATTAACATGAATCAACTTCAAACACATCTTGAAACAATCCAAAAGGTCTCACATCAATATCATTAACCAAATCCATTTCATGATCAATTGAAGTTCAAGGCAATTTTAAAGCTCAAATGTGACCAATCAGAATGAAAAATCTCGATTAAATCAGAAATCACTCAAATAATTACAAGAAAATTCATGCTCAATCACAACAGCCATAATATGCCTCACACAAAAAATCAGGACAAATGGAGATCAATAGGCATGGCAAACACATCACATAAGTTGAACAAGCAAAGGTGTGACACAAATTGTCACACCAACTTAACATGATCGCAAAACAGAAATGACAAATGGTAAAAATACCAAATCAACACCAAAATGTCAAGCAACATGTCTAGTTTCGTCATGCAAATTTTCAGATTCATTGGATCAAAGACCAGCATTTCACAAATGTATAAGCAGGGCAAGGTCAAGGAAGCATACATGTTCAAACATTCTAGCACCAAAAATTATCCAGCCAAGCACAACTTGCGAAAATATGATGATAAAAAACTAGAGAGAATCAGGATCATAATGCAAAAAACCTGGTAACTTTTTGATCAATATTCAAATTGTTATGAATTTTTTAAGATGAGAAAAAATTAAAACAAATATGTGAAGCATAGCATATGGAATGGGGAGGAAAAATGGAAAAAATGTGAAGGCATTTGAACTAGGTGTGCATTTGAATGAAAGAAGCGCCAAGCAAGCGCATACGTGGACCAATACATGATCAACCCTAAGCTAACACATGCAAACCAGTAAAAAGCGTTTCCAACAGATCAAAACCGTGGCCAAATGTGGAAACTCATCTTCTTCCTCCTGAAGAAAATGAACAATGCACGTGTTCTTCATGCAGTCCAGAAAAATGTTCCAGAAATCAAAATTAAGCACATCAACATGTAGATCTTTCAAAGGAGATCATGAATCAATGAAAAGCTAAGCATAATTTCAAGTATTAAGATCAAATCGAACAAAATAAGATTCATGCATGAAACTTTAATCTACCATAACTCAGTCCATAGGTCACCAAATCGCACGATTCAAAGCTCAGATTCATCAGGACAACAAGATCTACAACAACATAGCAATGTATTTTAAAATTAAGAGATTCGAATTGTGACCTCTTGAAGTGCAGATCCTTTGAATTCACACGATCTGCAGCCTGGAAGTGTTCCAATCTACTCCACAATACTTGAAATGAAGTTTGATGAATCAATGGAAGCTTGAATGGCTCTAGATCTAGCTCAAAACAGAAACTCCATTTGCATCTTCATGGACATGAACTACACTTTTCTTCCACGAATTCAGCACAACAAACCTTGATCTCTACTAAATCCAAGCTCAGGAACAAGAATCTGAAGTTAAAATGCCATGCTATTTGGAAGAAAATTGAATTATGAATGAGAGAAAAATTTGAAGTGAGAGGGAAATTTAGATCTAAAAATGTGAAAAATGATTAATCCCCCAAATTCTGTTATGATTATGGTATTTATATGAAGTCTTAATCACACTGAAAATGTTAATTAAGCTTGGTTAATGGTAATTGGCAAAAATGAGGTGTTTTGACAAAACTTGAAAATTAGTGGTGCATGAAGTAATATGGACGTGAACAGTAGCCAATACATGATCAAAACAGAGTTAGGTATTGATACAAAGCTCGTATGTATCAATACATAGCACATTTTGCCCTGCATGGATCGATACGAAATTCGTATGCATCAATGCATAGCACATTTTGCCTTGCATGGATCGATGCGAAATTCGTATGCATCAATGCATATCACATTTTTCCTAGCATGGATCGATGCGAAATTCGTATGCATCAATGCATAGCACATTTTAGCCATGCACACTTGGCGATGATTTGATCATAACTCCTTAACCATTCATCCGATGCTCACGATATTGGACATTTTGGAAATGGGAGAGAAAGATCTTCAACTTTCATGTTGGACAAAATTTCATTTGAAGCTTCCTTGATGTTGGAAAGTTGAGTTGAAGTTGGTCCAAAACTTGCCATTTTTGAAAATATTAGGTCACTTTCTATTTCTGGAAGCTTTTGACTTGACTTCAAATTCTTCAATGTGAGTGTTTGAGATGTCAAATGAGACTTGTTTGAACATGAATGAAGTATTTCTAATCACTTCCCACCTCCAAATCCACATTTGACCTTGCAGTTGACTTGGGAATGTTCTGATGAAATTCAAGCCTCTACCACTTGGGATTTTGCTTCAAAATGATAACATAGCTCATATAAACTCTTGATAATGATTGTGGGGTTCAAATCTCAAGAATGACCACCATCTATTGTTCAATGACTTCCTTTGACTGCTTTGACCTGTGATTGCTTCATCTGCAAGATAAAGGTTAGATGACATATTTTTGTACTTTTGGTTAGTCGTAAAAAGAAAAGCAATGATATACAAATGCATAACATGCTTGGTGATCAAGAAATCACTCTCAAAAAGATAACCCACCCATAGGGAAGGAGGCAAGGTGCACAATGATCCTTGAGGCAATGAATGATGTGACATGATGCCATGAGGGATCTTAGGGACAAAATTGGGGTCTTACACATATAAACTCAAATGGATCTTCAATGATGTATCAGATGATGTTTCAATTTATAAGCACATGGTTACATGAAAGTTGGCATTGGCCAAGTCCTTTGCATAGGGAGTGTTTCCTAAATTCTAAGTCCAATTGTCTCAGATCAAACCAACAGTCCACACAAGATATTTTTTAGGGTTTTTATTCTTATTATGTACATTAATGGTCAAAGACCACACAAACAAACACAAACAAAATATATGACACAAATATGGTCAAAGTGGACAAAGTGAAAATGACATTAACATAAATAATTAGAATGGTATGAATAATGGCAAATGCATAAGGCTTAAAAATAAAGTACACTAAAGTAAATGACTTGAAATTAAATGTTAGTTGTTAACGAGTTAGAAGTTAGTATTAAATGAATAATGACTTGAAAAAGGCAAAGTTTCCATACAATACCATGAAAGAGGTGAGACTTACAATCTCACTAACTAGAATGCTACGCCTTTTTGTGTCAAAATTTAACGCTATGTTAAGCAATCGTAATTAGACTTATGTAGAAGTCATAACTATTTGAGGTGGGGCAATATAATTTTGGTGTTAATGCATGTTAGAGACAAGTCTAATGGACTATGCTCATGAAACATACCACACACAAAAAGAATATGCAAAAATGGTGGCCTAATCTCATCCATACTTATGTTTATTTTGCAATCAACTAGCCTTAGGATATAGAGATATCATAGGACCATGACATGAATGCATAGAGAAGGGGAATAAGATGAAGAGGGAGGGGAAGTGGATCAAACTAAAATTGGGAAAAGGGGGACTTTTACCAAATTAAGATCATTCATTAATTCATTTTGGGATATGGAATGTACATTCCATCAATCCCCTAAATCCAATGATCTTAACCTAGCAAAGTCAAATTAACCTTGACCAAGGCCCAACAACACAAGTCAAACTCACAAAAATCAATCAAAATGGCTCAACACAATTATTTGGCATTTACTCAAATTAAAAAATACTAAAAATAATGCATTAATTTAAATATGGTTGGTCAAATTCCTAAAACCTCATCAAAACACCAAAGAAATGGCCATGAGATTTATCATAGGTCAAACAAGGTCAAAGGACCTTGGAGAAAATTTTTCAGAATTTTTGGAAACTTAAAATTATTTTTAAACAATTAAAAATAATCACAATATCCATTAAATCATGAAAAATAATAATGATGATCCAAAAAATAATTTTAATTCAGAATATGAAAGAGGATTTTATTTTATTTTTTTGGGTGAAACTCTCATATTTTTTGGATCAATATTAAAATTAATACGAATTAATGAAAGTCAAAGGAATAAAATGAAAATCAGAAATTACAAAAAAACGTGGAACACTTGATCTCCCTCATTAATTGTGGTGGTAGATCAAGTGAAGACAAACGCGCGTTCCATGATGGAACTCAGTCAGCGCCGCCACACAAGTGGTAATCAAAACCAACGCTTGTGATTAAAACAATTTGAAATGGATCAATGGTTGTGAACCGTGCCACCTCACTGCCAGAGCCAAAGGCCGGTCACCTTCTCATGCGAACCTCGTTGTACTGGTTCAATCATCACCATGATTAAAATAAAAAAAGAGGACATGATTTGAAAGAGAAAATGGCATAGAGCACGAATCTAACCTCAATTTTAACTAACTCCAAATATATAGAAAGATATGAGGAGTTGAATTTTGAGCTGTGTCAACTGAGTTGCTTCGATTTAACCTCAAAGCAACTCAATCTTCTTGCCTACATTGGTAGGACTTCAGACAACCAAAGATCCAAGAGAATTGATGAGAATTGAGTGAGAATCGAAGAGAAGAAAAAATATGGAAAATACCTTCAATGTTGTGCAGAACTTGGTCTCTCTTGCTTCAATTCATGTTTGATCTTGCTCCAATAGCTTGCAGAAGTGGTTTAGGATTGGTACAAAGCTTCGGATCCTGGAGTTTTTGAATCTCCAAACAGTGAGATTCAAACTCAATTTTCAAGTGAAAATTATCAGGTTTTCCTTTGAATTGTGAGGGTTTGGATAGGGGAGGCAAAGTTGGCGCGCCAGGATACCTCAAATGAGCTCAGAGGTTCTCTATTTATAGCAAATTGAAGTGTTATTTGCACACTTGAAATTTCTTCCAAAATTGGCAATGTCATGTTCATGCTTGCATTGGCGTTTAGAGGCCTATGAAGCAATGCACTAAGGTCCAAATTCAACTGTGTTGAAGTCTGAATGAAGCTTGATTA
Organism: Lathyrus oleraceus; assembly: GCF_024323335.1. Classification (NCBI taxonomy): domain Eukaryota; kingdom Viridiplantae; phylum Streptophyta; class Magnoliopsida; order Fabales; family Fabaceae; genus Lathyrus; species Lathyrus oleraceus. The sequence continues at coordinate 354,159,571 of NC_066579.1, forward strand.
GCAAGCAAAGTGAAATGGTCATTTGAAGTTTTAATTTTGCCAATTGATGCAGGCCTGTTAACACCATGCGTAGCCCTAGCAAACCTCATCCAAAATGAATGAATTAGGACTCTTTAGAAAGATTAGATCAATAGGAACAACTCTTATGTTGAACATTTTTCCATTTGGAGCTTGGATCATGATAAATTTGGAGGTTGAAGTTTTGAAATTTCAACATGTTGAAATTTTTTCTAAGTGTCACGTCATATACTTCAATATTCCATGTTGCTTACTTTTTTTATGAAAGTTGTAGATATTTAAAAAATTTTCAAAATGGTCACCAATTTGACATCATTTGGATTTAGAATGAGAGAGTTATGCATTTTTGAAGTTGAGGAAAATCACTTGTTCATTGGTATTGGTCCAAAATGACCTATAGTGTATCCTCATATCACATGCTCATAAAAGTTTATTTAGCTTTCACTTAAAACATAAAAGTTGAATTAGACATCTTGAATTTGATTGTGAAACTTGGAAATATTTCATTTCATAAAAATTGAGCAAGTTATGGCATTGGGAAGTTGACTTTCAAATTAGGGTTTAGACAAAATGACCTATACTGTTTTAACATAGAAAATGACTTTTCAAGAAAAACTAGCTCTAGACCTTAACATGAAAGTTGTTTGTAATGTAATTTATAGTAACTTTTCTATTGGAATAATTTTCATAGGATGAAAGTTGTAGGAGACAGGGTCTAGGGAGACCCAGTTTTGATCAGATGAATTCATCTGGCCAACCACCATCAACCAACTTGCTAACTTGCAATTATCTTGACTTTTAAGGCTCATGGTAGATCATATATGCATAAGATGATGAAGTTTGAAGTGCCCCTTGAGGAATTTGATCAATTGATGAGGAAGCTTATTAAAGAAGTTACTCAAGATACCGAGACAAAGTAGGGTTTCCAAGGAAAACCAACTCCAAACTCTTGAAGAAATCTTGATCAAAATAACATGAAAAGATCATTGGGACTCATATATGATTCTTAGAGACATTTTGGATCATTCCTTGGTTGTTTTCTTAGCAATGAGGGTCTTAAACCCTAGATATGAACTTGATAGATCAATGGGGATCGTGCCCTACCTACAAAAGAGTTAGACAAATGCAAAGACATATTTTTGGTATTTTGGTTAGTAAAATGATAATATAAAAGTATTATACAATTACATGGTGCTTGGTGATCTCTCCCAAAATAAACCCAATGAAAGAGGGGTAAAGAGGATGCCAATGTGTGATCCCAATGCTAGTGCATATGATGAAATTGCATGAGGGATCTTAGGGTCAAAATTGGGGTCTTACACCTAGCTCTATGTCCATAACTCCATAACAATGCTAAGGATAGTAACCTCAAGTTCATAAACCAAGAGAATCAAATTTTTTAGGGGTTTTTCTTTATTAATGTGTTTTACAGGGAATGAAAGAGAAGTCCAAATGGACAAAGGACAAGTAACATAATCATAAATAATAAGATATGGGATGCTAAACAGAAAGTATAAAGTAAATGACATAAAATAAAAAGCATAAATTAAATGACATTGAAGTAAAAGTTAATACAATAAAATGTTAGTAAATGATGTTAGTAATAAAAAATGAAAGATGGCTTGGTCATTCTTTGGAGAACACTCAACTATTCACCCACAAGCATGAAAACATGAACCCATACATCATTATGAGAAGGGGTCCAACTTGATTAAAATCAACAAGTATGCCACTAGCTCTCATAAATGAAAAGGGAGCAATATTCTCACATAATACCATGAGGAGTATAAGACTTACAATCCCACTTATAAAAATCCCTTTGCTTTCGGGAAAAATTTAGCGCTATGTTAAGCAATCATAATTGGACTTATGTAGAAGTCAAAACTATATGAGGTCGGTTAATAATAATGTTAGTGTTAATACATGCTAGAGGAATTATATGTAAACCATTCTCCTATAGCCATGCCACACAAAATAAGAAAGTAAAAAGATATGTGTAAGACCCCAAATTTTGACCCTAAGATCCCTCATGCTATCTCATCATATGCATTAGCATTGGGATCAGACCTTGGCATTCTCCTTATCTCTCACCCATTGGGTTTGAATTGGGAGAGATCACCAAGCATATTTTGATTGTATCATACTTTGTTTTTTATTATTTACTAACCAAAATACCAAAAATATGTATATGTATAACTTTGTTTCTTTTGTAGGTAGTGTGTATGCTCACCTATGCTCTATCAAGCTCATATCTAGGGTTTGAGACCCTCAATGCAAGGAGTTCAATCAAAAAATGGTTCAAATTGGCTCTAGGCATCATATATGGATCCCCATGGTCTTCACATGTCATTTTGATCAAGAATTCATCAAGAGTTTGAAGCTTGTTTGTCTTGGAAGCCCTAATTCATCTCGGTATCTTGTGTGACTTCCTCAACAAGTTTCTTCAACATTAGATCAAATATTTTAAGGGATACTTCATATTACATCACCCTAAACATATATGATCTTCCATGAGTCCCAAAAGTCAAGAGAATACCAAGCTAGCAAGATGGTTCATGGTGGTTAACCAGAGAAAGTCAACTGGTCAAAACTGGGATTCCCTAGACCCTATCTCCTACAATTTTTGTCATATGAAAATGATTCCAAGAGAAAAGTTACTCAAGAGCTATTTTTTCTTGGAAAGCCATTTTTTATGATGAAAGATTATAGGTAATTTTGTTTGAACCCTAGATTGGAGGTCAACTTTCCAAGACCATACCTTGCTCAATTTTTATGAGATGAAAGCCATTCAAATTCCATGATCAAATTCAGGATGTCTACTTCAACTTTGATGTTTGGAGGAAGTTCAAATTTAACTTGCAAATGTATATGCGAAGAGGAAAGATTATAGGTCATTTTGGGCCATTACCATTGAACAAGTAATTTTCCTCAACTTATAAAATGCATAACTCCTTCATACCAAATCTAAATGAGGTCAAATTTGTGACAAAATTGAAGAGGTTTAAAAGAGATACAACTTTGATGAAGGAACTTTTTTCCATTTAAAGTCCATAGAAAAAGTTATTCAAGGTGGAAGAAGTGAACATTTGACTTGGTACTTAGAAAATTTTCGAACATGTTTGATTTTCCAAATTTCCACCTCAAAATTCATCATGATCCAAGCTTCAAATGAAAAAGTGTTCAATATAAAAGTTGTTCCCCTTGATCTCAACTTTCAAAAACGTCCAAGATCATCTCATTTGGCCAAACAATGAAGGACTTGCGCATGTGTGCAATGTGAGGTACCATTTGGATGATTTTCACTTCCACATTTCAAACACAAATGCATGTTCACATAACATTATTACAGCACGATTCTCACTCATTTTTGTACTTAAATACATCACTTGATGGGCCTATCACACTCCATGCAAGCATGCAAGGTGAATTGCTAAAATTGGCAACTTTTGGAAGTGTGTGGAAATAAATCTCATGGCCTATAAATACAACCCACATTACTCAAAATTAAGGACCTCATGCCCAAGCTTTGAACCTGCAATCCAAACCCTCACCATTAAAGGATAATCTTGAAGGTTTTCATTTGAAAATCGAGCTTCAAATCTCATTCTGTTTTGAGATTTATACTCCAAGAGTCCAGGCCATTTTTTGATCCTAAGCACTTCCTACAAGCTTCTGAAACAAAGCCAAGCACAATTAGAATCAAGATCAAGCAAGGTTGAAGCTCCCCCGAAGGTAATTTTCCAGAATTTTCATCTCTTCGATTCTCCCTCAATTTTTCACTATTCTTTGTGATTTTTGGTTGCTTGAAGTCCTACGAATGTAGGCAAGAAGATTTAGTTGCTTTGAGGTCAAATCGAAGCAACTCAGTTCATGATCCTCAAAATTCAAATCCATGTATCTGTCTATATACTTGGAATTGGAGAAAATTAAGGCTAGATTTGAGCGCCTGAGAATTTTTTCTTTGAATCCATGTCCTTGTTTTTTTATTTTAGTGATGGTTGATGGTGGATCAGTCCGGTGAGGTCCATCGGAGAAGAAGATCGGAGCCCTAACTCCGGTGGTGTGTTGTCCCGCCTCTCATCCATCAGATCCATTCAATTTGTTTTAATCTTAGCCTTTGGTTTTAAATACCAAGTTTGGAACGCGTTGACTGCAGTGCATCATGGAACGCGCACACTTGGCCATCAGATTTTCCACTTCAATCAATGAGGGAGATCTGATGACCCTTGTTTTTTTGTATTTTTTTATTTTTCATTTAATCCACTTATTTTGATTAAATCATATTAATTTCAGTTTTAATCCAAAAAATATGAGCCTTTCACCAAAATCTTTAAATATTTTCCTCTTTCATTTTCTGAATTAAAGTTATTTTTTGGATTAATTTTAATATTTTTCATGAATTAATTTCTTTTATGCATATTTTTAATTGTTTAAAAATACTTATGACTTTTCAAAAATCATGAAATTTTTTGTCTAAGGTCCTTTGACCTTGTTTGATCTAGGATAAATCTCTTGGCCATTTATTTGGTGTTTTGAAGAGATTTTAGATTTTGACCAAATTAAATTGAATTTAAATGCATTTTTAATTTGATTTTTTAATTGATAATTGTATAGAAATTGTGTTGAGCCATATTTATTGACTTGTGATGTTTGACTATGTGTTTGGGCCTTGGTCAATATTGATTTGACTTTTGTTGAGTTAAAACCATTGGATTTAGGGGATGGATGAAATGTACATTTCATCTCCCAAAATGAATGATTTTAATTTGATAAAATTCCTCCCATGACCAATTTGTATTTCTCTCATCTTCCCCCCCCCCCCCTCTTCATCTTCAATCCCATTCTATCCCATCCCTTTCACTGACCAATGAAATCTCAATATCCTAAGGCTAATTGGTTCATCAATAACCTTGTGTTAGATGAACCAATACAAGTATGGATGAGATAGGTCCATCCTTTGATCTTTTTCTTTTAGTGTGTGGTATGTTTTAGGAGTTTGGTTCATTATGCCAAATCTCTAACATGCATTAACATCTAAATTTTTATTTCCCGGCCTCAGATAGTTGTGAGTTCTATATAAGTCCAATTACGATTGCTTAACATAGAGCTAAATTTGTACCTAAAGGAATAACATTCTAGTAAGTGAGATTGTAAGTCTACCATCTTTCATGGTATTGTGTGGAAACTTGTCCTTTTTTCCTTCCGTTGGAAGATGTCTTGGTTCAAGGATTCATGCTTGTGAATAGATGGTTGAGTGTTCTCCAAAGAACTACTTAATCAATTGAAAAGCAAAACATCACTAACATCTAATCAACTAAAATTTGACTAACTTGTATTAATATTGCTTTTACTTTCAAGCCATTTACTTTATTCAATTTAATTTCTAGTCATTTATCATTTATTTGCCATTTACATATCATTTAACTTGTTTATTTTTATGTCATTTTCACTTTGCTCATTTGAGCCATATATTGGGAGTGTATATATCTATTTGTGTATTTTGTTTGTGCTTGTGGTCTTAGGACCTTAAAATACCTAATAAACAACAAAAACCCTAAAAAATGTTTGTGTGGACTATTGGGTTTGATTTGAGATTTTGGACTTAGGATTAGGCAACATTCCATATACAAAAGGACTTGGCCAATGCCAACATTCTGAGACCAAGTTATTATGATTTAAGCTTTCATCTTATGCAAGTATTGGGACCCCCTTTGAACTCATCTGCTACGCGGTCTTGATACAACTATTATTTTGATCTTATGTCTAATGCTTTAGTCTGAGTCAATCAAGGAGTATTTCATTTGATACATGGGAAGACAAAGAAGACTGCTAGCCATGGATTTGCTTGCTTGGATGTGGCCAAAATGGATGATTGATCTTGATGATGAATTGATCCATCCTTTGACCTTTGTTTGTGTTTGCCTTATGTGTGGTCCCTTGTTTGTGATTGTTGCATTCATGCATACATACACATCATGACATTCATCACAGAAAAATAATTTCAAGGAACTGAGGTCTTATTTGAAAATATTTTCAGACCATGAATTATGGACGAAGGAACACTAAGAAGTACAGTTTCAAATGTCCTGATTTGAAAGAGATAAGGAAGTTATCATCTTTTGTATTAGATATTTTGGACTTCAAGCAACATCATGGGAAGCTTCTATCTATATTATCTACTGACGTGGTTGAAGGAATCTTGAGTGTTTTGGTTCAGTTTTATGATCCTCTCTACAATTGCTTCACTTTTCCCGACTATCAGCTTATGCATATGGTTTGCCTTTGTTCCCTAACATTGACGATTTTGTTGATGTTATTGCCATTAGAATCTTCTTGATTAGGAATCATGTGCATACACTATTAGGTGATATTTACTTCTCGTTGCATTTGAGGAATTTTAAAGGTGGTGGGACTATTGTGTGTTGTGTTCCCCTTCTGTACAAGTGGTTTATTTCACCCTTGCCTCAGATGCCTGCTTTCTAAGAGAACAAACAATGTCTACGGTGGTCTAGAAGACTCATGTCTATCACTAATTGTTGGTTCTAAGTGTGGGAAGCAATTTTGGTAAAACAAAGAGTGTTCACAAGATGTTATGTGTGATGTCTTAACATAAGATATCCTATGTACCTGATGGAGTTCAAGAACATAATAACATGGCATCTGATGATGTGTACCTGCTGGAGTCTAAATGGAAGACATGATCATGCAGGATTGTTTCAAGATGTCATACACAATGTCATGGCATCTGATATGGTTGTACCTGCTGGAAGTTATAAATGGAATTATGGAATTATGCAGGAATTACTCCAGGATGTCAGACCCGATGTCATGACATCCTGTACACATAACATTCAGTGTGAATGTTTGGTGTTTTGTGATTGCACAATTAATGGCAATCTATGTATGATTGAAGATCTGATTTGCAGGTGCATTCAATCATTGATTACAACCTGATTTACTTATTTCCCAAGGAGATCTAACCAGCTGTTATAAAAAGATTTGATTGGAAAATAGATTTAGGGTTTTCAAGATGTCCAAGCCCAGCTGAAAGCTTCTATAAAAAGGGACTTAGAAAACCTGTTTGAACACACAACCAAGACTGAGCGAAATATAGAGAGAGAGCTAGGGTTTGTGTCTGTTTAGTCGTGAGACTTGTAGGTCATTCAAGTCATCCATTGATGATTGAATTGGACTGATTTGTGGTTCTAATTTGTCACTCTAAAGCTGTTAAGCAAGAGTGTGTGTCTTCTTGATCAAAGCTGTGAAGCAAGATCAAGAGTGTGTCTTCTTGATTGAAACTGGGAAGTAAAATCAAGAGTGTGTTATTGAAAAGTGTTTTCTTTTCTCAAGGGATTGTTGTTTAAGATCACATGTGTGATTGTAGGGAAGTGAGTGGGTTCTCATATCTAAGAGTGCTTAGGTAGAAATTGCACGGGTAGAGATTAGGTGAGAAAGACTGTAACTTGTTGAAGTGTACGGAGAGTCTTTGAACTGATTCTATTTTAGTGAATTTCCTTCCTGGCTTGGTAGCCCCCAACTGTAGGTGAGTTGGACCGAACTGGGTTAACAATTGCTTGTGTCTCGTGCATTACTATTCTCTATCTTTATTCTGTTTATGATTATTCAGATATTAGTGTCGTGACATTACCTTCGACATCTCATATCTGATACTAGAATTTCACAAATGATGATATTGTTTGGTATGATTCTGCATTGAGTAGCTTGGATATTATTGATAGTTGTGGTGAGTTCTATAATGTACCCCTCATTGTACACAAGGAGGAATCAACTACAGCCCTGCTTTGGCTCCCCTTGAGAGACAAACCTAATAACACTAAGTTAGAAGGTCTTTTCTATCAAGAGGGTAAAGATCCCCAACATTTGAAGCAAAGTATGATACATGCTTGGCATAATATGCATAGGAAAGGAGGATCCGAGCTTGGTCCACGCAACTGTTTAGCTTTGTAAGCTTACACTATTTGGGTGAAGAAGAGAGCTTTGGAGTTGAAGATGTTGTATGCTTGTGAAAGACCTATGTCTTTGATTGTGGCTGAGCCATCAACTCTTCTTAATCAAGATGTAGAGTAGTTGGAAGACGCACTCGCCAAGATGAAGCAAGAGAAAGACATGTGGGAAGAACGGTTCCATGCTTTGAGCCGAAAGCATGAGGAGTTGTAGCTTGAGTCAAAGGACAAAGACACACTTACTGAACTTCTTGAAGACCGAGAAGTGAAGAGACAGAGAGAGATACAGGGTCCATCTTCCTCTAGTATGCCTCAACCTTATGGTGCGTGGAAGAAGATTAATGATCAGCTTTTCCTTGAGAAGGCTCAGATGAAGACATATTTTGAGACCGAGATTCGATGTATCCAAAGGAAGCACGCTCCCGTAGCCAGATCAACTGACATTGTTGTTAAGGGATCCTTAGGATGATTAGTTTCCTTTCCTCTTGTATTTGTACTTTGGTTTCTGAAATTGTACTCAGTGTAATCCTTCCAAATTATATGAATAAAAGAGATTTTATGGTCAATCAAATTGTTACTATTGTTATTATTTAATATTTGCAAATAGAACTTCGTATGTTCCTTGAAATTAAACAAACAAAAACATTGCATTTCATGCATCATTTACATAACAGGTTTTCTTTTGCCAGATGTCTTATCGGTTATTCTTCTATGCTTTAGCCAAGCTGACTCACCGATCCAACACGCGTGCCAATCAACCCAAGATTATGGAGCATTTGGAATAAGAGAACATAGAGTTGAAGGATGAGATTTCCTGGTTGACTGCCATGATGGAGTCTGTTCTTGTTGCGCAGAATCAGTGTTCACCAACTCTCGCAACTCCTCCCCAGAGGACTGTCATCTCCAAGGTTGCTACCTCAACCATTCCTGTTGCTGCTACTCAATCCAGTTCGTATATGCCTGTTGGATTCCCGTGGGGGATGCCACCAAATTTCATGCCTGAAGGGTTTGCGCCTACCTTTGCTTCTATGTTGGCATCTAGCCCAGTCATGTATGTGCCTCCGCCAGTTGTTATTACTTTACCTCGTGTTGAGGACACCATATACCATTTTGAGTCGTCTGAGGGCCCAAACTTTAATGAGAAGATGGACGAAATGAAGAATCAGTTCCTTGAGTTGCGCAAGTAGTGGAAAACGTTGAGAGGAAAAGACTTGTTTGGTAAGAGTGTTGTTGAGCTCTGCCTAGTGCCGAATGTTAAAATCCCGATGAAGTTCAAAGTCCCTGACTTTGAAAAGTTATAAGACCTTAATTTTTACCCTAAGATCCCTCATGGCACCAAGTTATTACACAAGTGCATTGCCTCAAGGATCATAGCATGTTTGGCTCCTTAACCCTATGGTTGGGATTTGTTTGAGTGTTTTGAGACCACCAAGCATGCTTGTATTGTATATTATTGCTTTTATTATTTTATTACTAACCAAAAGCACAAAAATATTCCACTAACTCTTTTTGTTTTGAAGCTCAAGTGATCATGTGCTCCAATGCTCATAGGAGGCTCCTAAGCCCAATGCAATGGCTAGATGAAGAAGAGAAGAAGCATGACAATGGTCCACAAAGCTCCTAATAATCATATATGTCTCCCAAGTATCTCAATTTTCCAATTTGATCAAGATAACCCAAAGGGCTTGAGGATTATTTCCCAAGGAAACCCTAATTTTACTATGCTTTGACTGTGCCTTGCCCATGAAGCAACCTCAACCTATGATAAAATTTAATCAAAGGAAGTTCTTTCATTCATCATTTTATGAATATATGAGCCTATTTGAGGATCCTCAATCATTTATTCATAAAGATTGGAAGTTTGGCCTTGAAAAGTTGACCAGTCAAGTCATCTGACTAAGTTGAGCACCACTGAGATATAACTTTTGATGTGTTTGTCAAATGAAGATGACCCCAAGAGAAACAATGTTCCTAATATCCATATGAACAAATTTCGTGTTCATCAAAAATCCATTTGAAACTTTTAAGGACATCATTCATTTCAAAACATCATAGGTCATTTGGACTGAAGCCCTAATTTTGGGTAAACTTACCAAGGGCATAACTTCCTTAATTTTTATGATTTTTAGGTGAGACCAAATTCATTGGAAATCTTGAGATGTCTAATTCAAATGTTATGTTGGATATAATTTCATAATCCTAAAATAAGTACATGTGATAATACAAAACATTATAGGTCATCTTGGACCTTACTCATTGAATTTGAAAAAGTACCCAACTTCAAATGCCTATAACTTTGTCATAAAAATTCAAATGATTCAAACTTTGAGTCTAGATTGACTATATTGAAAGCATCTACAACTTTTATGTTTGAGGTTTTTCCATTTTAAGCTTGTATCATGAGGACATAAGGGTTTGATTAAGCTTGTTTTTGGTGAACTTTATCAAAATGACTTGAATATGTTTTGTACCTGAATTTTCATATCCAGTTTTCATCAATTTCCAAATGCAAAATGAATTTTTGCCCAACATAACTTTTTTTTCCTTGTTTCAATAGCTTTCCATCCATTACTCACATTACTCATTTGGATCTACCATTTGGGAGTTTTAAATTCATTTCCATTTATGTGCATTTTGGTATTTCATGATGAAATTTGAATGTGAAAGCTAGTTCCCTCCAAAGTGCACGACCAAATGCTCTTCATGTGAGCTCAGCAAACTTCTGCAATAATCATTGGGCCTTCAACACGCATACACAGGCCCATGCATCCAATTTTTAATTTGCCATGCACATGAAAGAAGCGTGTGATCTGATACCTTCAACTATAAATAACCACTTCCTCTCATTCATTTGGTAACCTTTTGGAGATCTGAATTGCTGCAGCATTGAAACCATAGCCATACCAAAGGAATTACTCAAAAAAAATTCACACTTTCGAGCTTGAAATTCAGCATCATTAGTTGAGCTTCAAAGCCTAATTTCTTAGCCTTTCACATCCACTACATCCATAGATCAAAGAGGAGCAAGGAACTTGGAGGATTCGTGGCCAGAAGTGCTTCAATTCAGAGGTATACATTCAAACTTTTTGGATCTAGAACTCTTAATTCAATGTAGCATTCTTGTGTTTGTGTGGTTTTCTAAAGTCCTCACACTTGAGGCAAGCCATTGGTGCTTTCAATTCATCATTTCATGAGCTTACAGTTTGAACACCATGATCTTCTTCTTCACGTTTCTCTCAATATAGGAAGAGTGAGGAAGATCCAATGGTACAATGATGATCTCCATCACACGAGCTTCATTTCCATGGCTTTGTTTTTAATTTTTATTAAGTTTCATTTTCCTGCAACGGGTGGCCGAAAGTTGTTGTTCCACCGGAGAAGATGGTAGTTTCCACCACCATCACCACGTGTGCACCTTCATGACCTTTGGATCTTGTATTCAGGATCTAATCGTGTGCATCCATTGTGTTTACTTATTTTAATACAAGTTGTTGCGCGGTTGACTCAAGCACACCGTGTTCCCTATGATCTGGACCATCTATTGATGCCATGTCAATTAATGAGCTCCATCACGTGGCTGTGGTTTTTTCCATTTATTCCATTTTCATTTATTTTCAGTTAATTCATTTGATTTTCAAAAATTCATAAAAAATTCATTTGAAGTCATAAAAATATGAGACCAATTCCAAAACTTTTCTTGAAAAATCTAGTTTCATATTTTGATTTTTAATTATTTTTGTGACTTCATTTGATATTTTTTATGGATTATTTGATTTTTAATGGTTTTAATTCATTTTAAAATACTTTCTGACTTTTAAAAAATCCAAAAATATTTTCATAGCATATATGGATCATGATAAGTCAATGAAAAATGGTCTCATCAATTTCTTATTTGATTTGAGATTATTTAAGATTTTAATTCATATTATGCTATTTTTAATTGTTTTTAAAAACTTTCTGATTTCAAAAATTTGTGAGAAAATTAGTCAAAGCTTGTTTGACAATGTTGAACCTATGAGAATTTAATTGGACTTATTGAAGTTATTTTGAATTGAATTTGAGGTTTGACCTTATTTATTTATTTTTTATTTGCATTTTATTTTAATTCAAAAAATACCAAAAAAGTACCATTGACTCTTTGACTTGTTATCTTCATTTCTCTTCTGTTTGGTGTTGGTTGATGTTGATTTGTGTAGCACCTCAAATTTTCCCTCCTCATTCATGCATGCATTTTAGGTCATTTAACATTTCATATTGCATTTCATCATGTCAATCAGAATTAGCTCTGAGTGTTTGTCTTCCAAGAAGTTTGGATATCATCCAAGTCACTTTGTGGGTTCTATCTGAATGATCAGTCAACACAAGGGAAATTGTGCATCAACTAGGGTTTTTCTCAACACTCAAGGAAGTTTGTATTCATCTAGGTATCAAGGGTGCATCACCATCTTCATGATCTTTATTTCCTCAAATTCTCATTTCTTATCAGCAAAGTTCATCTGAATTAGGGTTTGACCTCTAGTCAACTTTGGTCTACTGAAGCAGTCAAAGTAGGGTTCCTCAAGGATTGAGATGCAATCTTGGTTTGAAGGTATTATGGGTGTTGTGTAGAGCTCTTGGGAGCTAGGGTTTCATTTTCAGAGGTTTTCTTCAAAGGATCAAGCTTAATGGGCTCAGTACAGTTCAAAATTCAACTGTGAAGTCAAAAGTCAATTGTTAGTCAACTGAGGGTCAAATGGCTAGGGAATGACTTGAGATACTTCCAACATGTTCAAATGGGGTTTATTCATCATTCAAAACATTAATATTAAAGGAACAAATGTCCAGTGCACAGGTTACCAAATTTGAAAAGATGACCTGTATTGTGAAGTTTCCAAATTTGGAAGGATTTTGACCTAGCTTCAACTTGATTTTTCATCACCAAGGAAGCTCCAAATGAACTTTTTCTCAGACATGAAAGTTGTAGATGTTTGTCTCCCCTTTCCAAAAAGTCCTATTTCAAGGCCATATGATGAATGGTTAAAGAGTTATGGTTCTTGAATGACGAAGTGTGCATGAAGGCTTTAAAAAGGCATAACTTGAGGTTGACAAGTCCAATTGGTGTGGCTCTTTTTGCCATGGCTTTGTTTTGAGAAGTACTTCAAAATGGCATACAAAATGACCTATAATTTTGCATGATTCATTAATGGTGCAAGTCATTTTTCAAGCTTTCTTTCATGAAAAGTCAAAAGGACACAGGATGACATCATGGAATATTCTCATGTGTCAATCATTGGGAATTTATTCAGCATTTTTTTTTGGGCCAAATTCACCTTGGAATTTAAGCCCATGCATTCCCACATGTGTGGAAAAGTCATACATGCACAAAAATTACACCTTTGTAAAATTGTCATTAAACATCATTTTGTGTTATTTCTTTCATATAATCACGATTAATCAAGTCTCAAGAGAGGATTAATGCATTAAACAAGGTAGTTCATGTGCAAATAAGGGGGGCATTTCCAAAAATAACCAAAATAATCATGGACTTGAAACTCCTTCATTTGAACCCACCAAGCCACAAAAATCAGAGTATAAACTCTAAAAATATCATTGAGCAAAACCCTAATTCGTGCAACCTCCATACACACTGAAAATCTCACTTTCCAAAAATAATATCATACTTTATTCTCATCAAATCTCTCCATACATCCATGGAAAATGAAAACCAGTAGCATATTCTTGATCTACACACTCTAAGGATCACAAACCACCCACGATTTGAGCCATTCCAAGCAGTTTCTAAACAGAGCTTTAATGGAGGTTACTTCTTGAATCTCAAGATCTGGACCGTTTCAAGCACAACCAAAGGTAGAAAACATTCATAGAAGTTCAAGGGAGGTATTCTGGAACTTATCTCATCACCACACAAAAGTTTCAGAAGGTGCCATTTTTGGTAACTCAAATTTTGACTCTCTTATTTCGCTCATTTTTTATGCCTAAATGAAACTACATGCTATGGTGATGATGTTGATGTGTTTACTTTTTAAAATGGTGCAATATTGAGTGAGAAATCTTGATTTAAAGTTTTGATATTCAAACTTGTTGTTTATGATTTGAGAGATTGGTGAAGATTCATGAAAAATTAATATGATTTTTGAGTTCCTAGCATGTGGTTTAGGGGGGGTAGCCCCATTTTCATGGAGCTTTGGCCGCGCGTGGGAGGAGGCCACCGCCGTGAGCGGCCGGAGCCCTACCGGCGCTACTGTTCATGGCCGGATTGTCTTGAGGAAGAAGACAATCCCATGGTCGTTGGATCGCTTTGACTATTATTTGAAATGGATGCTCAAGATTCATCCATGTGTTTTCTTGCTTGGACCAATCTCATCCATCCATTACATGTTTGACTTGTTGACTTTTTTTTTATCCAAAAGCCCATATATTTTCTGATTTTCGTTTTTATTTATTTTTATTAGTCACTTAAGTGACTTGTGTGACCAATTGATATTGTTACATATGTGTCACATGTCATGTACATATTTTACCCTGTTTTATTTTTTTTTTAAAAATAGCAAAAATACTTAAAAAAATATGAAATTGTTTGTGAGTGATCCCTGGTGAGTCCTTGATTTTATGGTACCATTGCCCAATTATTTCATGACACGTGAAATTTAATATGAATTTCTGATTCATTTATGTGAATTTTTGACCATTTGCATTCAAACCTTCATGAAATCCCATATTTTAATCATTCTGACCCAAGCCTTTGCACACACCATCATCATACATGATACTAAGATGTGGTAACTGGTTTGGTTATTTTCTATGTCATTTTGCTAGGGTTTGACACATGAATTTAAATGTTGCATTTTAGGATATGATTTTGCATTCTCAATTTCTCAATTTTTGTTTTCACATCAAATGAATCTGGATGCTCCTGATATTTTGCATGATGTTTATATATGCTTATTAGAACCTTGTGTTAAATTCCCATAAATTTAGGATGCATTTTCAATTTGATTTGTATTTTTGAAGTTAATGTTTGCATTTTAGTCCCTATTTTGATTCTTGCTTAGCATGAGGCACTTGTGCCACTTCCTTTGAATGTTGAAACCAATCCTCTTGCACATGTTTTAGTATGTATGTCATGTCTTGATGTGTGGAGCCTTTGCCCCATGACTTTGAGTTTTGATACCCTTTTGAGGCATTTGTTTGACAAGAGGTTTAGGCCTCCTATCCTTGGTTGTTTTTGTGAACTTTTGTGAACTTTAATAGCATGATTCATGTGGTTACACTTTGATTCTGGTTTGGTGCCTTTGCACATGTGTTCTCCCCTGTTCTATGATGCTTCTATCAATTCTTTGTGCATTTATTCATAATCAGCTCCTTTTTGCATTCATTTGACCATGAAAGACGCATTAGGGTTTCATGATACACTTTGTTTGATTTTGGTCCAAAAGTGATTCTATGCTTATGATATGAACTTGGAGGTTTGCATATTGATTACATAGCTCACTTGACATGCTTATGATGTGCATACCTTGCTGCCATGTTCATTTCATCTTGACACATAATTGCATGAACTTGTCTATAATGCTTTTGTTGCATTTTGAGGTGCTTTGGACATGATTGACTTTCACTTTGCTAAGTTGGATTTAAATGACTTTTGATTGATATTTTATGAGTCATTTGGTTCTGTTTGTGTGCTTGATTGTCTAATCCTTGACCCTTGCCTCATGCCTTTACCTTTTATGACTCATTTTTGAAGTTAAAGCACTTTGAACTTGTATGTTGACTTGTTTCACTTTGATGCATCTTTGGATGTTTAGTGTTTTTGCTTTGATCTTGTTGAGTTTAGTTCTTGAGACACTTATTGAATTGATGTCACTTTTGACTTGGTTCTATTGTATCCTCCTTTCATCATTCATGCTTTGTTGTGACATGCTTTCTATTGCATCCGTGCACTATTTACCTGACACTGTTGTTGCTATGATTCTTTTGTTTGGCGCAACTCATGATTGCACCCCATCTTGTTATTCAAACTTGTTTGTTGAGTTTTTGTGAGGGCTCACATGACTCTTGAAGAGATAGCTTGCTTGGTATTCCACTTTATTTGTGGGATACCATTTGGAGATTTATTCTGATTGCTTTGCTGACTTGCTTTCTTTAATGGTGCTAGCTTGAGAGATCTCTGGGTTTCTTGTTTCTTTAGTTGTTGTTACTTTGGATCTTTATCCGTGTGGTAGATCTCTTGATCCCTTTTACATCTTTCCAGCATTTTACCGTTTTCTTAGCTGGAAGACCTCGATAGGAGGCAATGTCTTTGTGTGTTTACTTTTGTGCCCAAAGACCTCCAAGAGGAGGCACCAGTGCTAAAGACATCCATGAAGAGGCAATTGACGGATAAAAGGGATTAGAAGTCAATCCCCCGTTATTCAGTGTGTCGTTCTTTATGCTTGCACTACGTGTCGATGCTTCAGAACAAAAGCCCAAGATCTTTTGTCCGGTCAGTCAGTGGAGAGGGTTTCATCTTTCTGAACCCCCACGCTTTGTCATGAGCTCACCCTGTCCAGGGTTAAGAGCTATGAGGTCTTATCCTCATTACCCTTTTGATCTGCTCACCCTGACGTTCAATGTCAGTGGTTAAGAGCCCATTTGATTACCTTTCCATGGCTTGTTTGTCGAGGTTGATATGACCCCTCTTGACCAAAGCCCTACCCATGTATGTTTGAGCCCCCTTGTGTGGTGTGATCGTCTCCCCATAGGACTGCTAGGCTTCGTATAGTCTCTCGTTTGCATGTCAATTTAGGTAGCACGGTTCCTTCGTCTAGGGCTTCCTTTTTGCATGAGCATTCCTAAAACACAAACAAACTCTTTGATTTTCTTTTCTTAAGAACACGTTAACTCCTTCTACTACAGGTGAGTAAGTCTCCAAAGGTCGAGCATCCGATAGATTGCGTAGTAATGTCGTGTATCTAAAAAACACAAAAAACAAAAAAAAATAGGTTAGCCGAGCTACGATGCTCTGAAATTCTGGCATAGTCAGACTTCAGATGTTCTACTCCAAGTCATGACATCTGATCCAACATTGTTACTAATACAGCAAGACAGTTAGATAAATTAAAACCCAGTACTAATCTGCACACATTCACTGATGTCACGACATCTGCTTCTATTTTACCATAGAATGGAAGAACTCTCAGTTCTGTCCATCTGGTACAAAGACACAGCAACGATCAAACATAGCCCTTACTTCTGTTGAGCCTGCACAGTTCTCAGCATGAGGTCTCAACATTGATTTGACCATCACCAATTACAACATTACAATTAGTTGTACTGTAAAAGATCAACCAGGCTATACTTCAGCATCTGCTGATAGAGATAACTGTCATAACATCCAATTAGACATATTGACAATGGTCCATATGCCAGGTCTGTTATCCTCCTGAAACACAAACTGAAATACATACTGAACTTTTGCATTTCAGCACTTGGCCCATGTACTTGTATTTCCTAAAATTAAGGTTAAGCATGTTAACCTAATTTACACATATGAGGGTGATAACAAATAGGCTATTTGTTAGGTTCATTAATTGTAGCTCAGTTGTTAGTTTCCTGGATTTTATCTCAGTTGTTAGATTCCTGAAGAATAGCCTGAGGAAAATACTATAACAGAAAAACTAACCATCCTACAATTTAGCATATGCTATCAGGCATGAATGTCACAACATTCAGTTTGACGCCCAGATCCTAGACCATATGCTAAGTCTGTTATTTTCCTGAAAACAGACTATGCTAAATGTTGTACTGTACAGGACCAACCAGTCTAATATTCAGTACATGCTGTCAATGATGAATGTCATAACATTCTATTTGACATTCAGACAGTAGGCTGTGTACCAGGTCTGTTATTCTCTTAATAAACAGATTGATATACATACTGAGTTATAACAGACAGGATTATAACGTGCAGAAGGTAAAATCACAAGAAATTGTTAACCCAGTTCGGTACAACATCACCTACTCTGAGGGCATACCAAGCAAGGAAGAAGATCCACTATCAGCAGTATTAATTCAGAGTTAAACTCCCCCGTTTACAATTCTTCACTTAATCCCTACCCAATGTAATCTATACCTAGGAACTCCTAGATATAAACCACCAGTTTCCATTCCTATCACTACAATTACAATGTAATGCTAAACAACTTGAACTTGCTTCACAGCTTCGTTCAAGACCATAACAACTCTTACCTACAGGCTTTGAGTTTCAAATAATCTCATGCTTTGAGCACTGAAAAACACATGGTAACCTTTAATTTTACATTGTTTGAGGCTTGTCAAACCTAGGTTCTAATCTGCTATTTATAACCTAAACACCCAACTGGATTTGGGCCTTCAGCAATCGCAGCAAACTTCTCCTTTGCTTTTACAAATCCAGCAGAAAACTTCTGCTATAATCAAGGTCTTCAACCTTTTAGTTCCTAAAATATCTCCATATTTAGAAACTGTATATTCACCAAATATTCTGATTGAGTCTTCAAGACCTCCACAAATAACGCCACATAGGATTCTAACTAATCCCATAATATTGAATTAGTTAACACATAGCAGAATTAACTAATTCAGTTTTATACACAGGCGCGATGTCACAGTCACGATGTTATGACATCCTACATGACATGTTGGTCCAGATGTTGAACTTCTTCAACCCAACATATTAAAACAACAGAGGTGATTACATTATTTGTTTTACAAAATTCATGCCAATCCTAAGGTATTAACATGCTCTGATTCTCAATCCTTCTTGAGATACGTATGCAGTAGGGTAGGGCCTGTGCGAGCAATAACTCTTTCATTTCCCTACTTTGATTTTCTCTCTTTCGCATCGCATATAGGACTTTTTATACACACACTTTAGACATAAATAGCAAGCGTGGATCCAGTGGAGTACCACAGACGTAAAGGGGTGCGATAACCTTCCCTTCACGTAACCGGCCCCCTTACTCGGTTTTCTTTGGTTAGAGACTTTGTTTTATCCGTTCCCTCTTGGTTATGCAGTACTACCTTTCCCACCTCTTGGGATAAAAGTACATAGCTAGCGACTCTACTCTTTTTCCGCACCACTCTTTTCGCATTTGTACTTGGATTCGGGAAATCCGAGGAGCGACAGCTGGCGACTTTGCTGGGGACTTATTTTCCCTAGTGGGCCTTTCCTAGCGTTTGTTTGTTTATTGTCTATTGTATGTTATTTATTTATTGCTTTGCATACTTATCTGCTTGCATTGCATCCTATGTGCGCTTTACTGTTTCATGCATACTGTGCTGGCTGTGTATCTGTTTCGCTGTTGGGTGGGAGTCACAAGAGGTAAAAGGCCCAATACACAGGCTATGAGTGAACTTTAGGACACCTAGGAATAAAGTGATTCATGGGAAGCGGGTGGTATAGGGCCACAAAGCGGAACATGGTATCACGAGCAGTTCAGATTCTATTGGGGTATTATCGTTGCATACACCTAGTGTGCATATGATGATATTCTTGAAAGGATTGTTTATCCTGCGTTTCTCTTGACCTTACCTTGGCCTAGATTACACCCGTGAGTGGGGCGGGAATGAATCATTTATAGATACTGATGGTGACTTGTTTTGATGGTGACTTGTTCTGATGGTGACTTATTCTGTTGGTGACCGTGTCCTGTTGGTGACTTTTGTTTGGTTCTTGTTGGTGACCGTTGGTTCTGAAGTATGGGTTCTAAGTTGATGACTGTGTTCTATGGTTCCCGGTTCCGAATTCATGCTGAAGTTCTGATCCTGTGCCTTGTGATACACAACCAACCAGCCATTGTTTCATCATTTTGCATCATAGCATGTTTATTTTCACAAAAAAAATGCATAAAAAAGGAAAAAAAAGTTAACCCGCATATGCATATCATTTTTCAGGTTTATTCAGGAGTCTGTTCACACCGAGAGATGGCGGCCATTCCGGAGTTGAAGAGGAAGACTTGCACCTACAGCTTTTACCGTGAGCCGTTGACATCTTTGGAAGAATTGGGTAATCTCGTGACCGACCGTAATCAGAAAGTTTTTGATGATCAGTATGGGGATATCTTGGCATTGTTGAAGATGGTGGTTGATCCGGTACCTCTGCAGACTCTCTTACAGTTCTATGATCCGGAGCTTCGTTGCTTTACTTTTCAGGACTACCAGCTAGCTCCCACTCTTGAAGAGTATTCCATCCTTATGAATGTCCGAATCAAAAATCGAGTACCTTTCCTCGATGTGCCAAAGGAGGTGGATTTCAAAGTTGTCGCTAAGGCTCTTTACTTGAGCATCAAGGAAGTGAGCGATAATTGGAAACCAAGCGGTGATGTTGTGGGCTTATCCTTGAAGTTCTTGGTAAGGATGGCTAAGGAAGAAGCAAAGAAAGGAAATTGGGTAGCTTTCAATGCTCAGTTGGCTGTCATGAGTTATGGAGTTATTCTGTTCCCTAGTATGCCTAATTTCGTGGACCTGGCAGCAATCACTATTTTCATTGGAGGAAACCCGGTGCCTACCTTGTTAGCTGACACCTATTATGCGATACACAGCAGGCATGGTAAGTGTGGAGCTATCAGGTGTTGTCTCCCGTTGCTATTCAAGTGGTTCTTGTCTTTTCTACCAACCAATGGACCGTTTGTGGATACTCAGAATACTCACAAATTGACTCAGAGGATCATGTCGCTCACATCTTATGATATCAAGTGGCAAGCTTATAGGATTAATGTCAGCAAATAGGCTATTTGTTAGGTTCATTAATTGTAGCTCAGCTGTTAGTTTCCTGGATTTTATCTCAGTTGTTAGATTCCTGAAGAATAGCTTGAGGAAAATACTGTAACAGAAAAACTAACCATCCTACAATTTAGCATATGCTATCAGGCATGAATGTCACAACATTCAGTTTGACGCCCAGATCCTAGACCATATGCTAAGTCTGTTATTTTCCTGAAAATAGACTGTGCTAAATGTTGTACTGTACAGGACCAACCAGTCTAATATTCAGTACATGCTGTCAATGATGAATGTCATAACATTCTATTTGACATTCAGACAGTAGGCTGTGTACCAGGTCTGTTATTCTCATAATAAACAAACTGATATACATATTGAGTTATAACAGACAGGATTATAACGTGCAGAAGGTAAAAGCACAAGAAATTGGTAACGCAGTTCGGTACAACATCACCTACTCTGGGGGCATACCAAGCTAGGAAGAAGATCCACTATCAGCAGTATTAATTCAGAGTTAAACTCCCCCGTTTACAACTCTTCACTTAATCCCTACCCTATGTAATCTATACCTAGGAACTCCTAGATAGAAACCACCAGTTTCCAATCCTATCACTACAATTACAATGTAACGCTAAACAACTTGAACTTGCTTCACAGCTTCGTTCAAGACCATAACAACTCTTACCTACAGGATTTGAGAGTCAAATAATCTCATGCTTTGAGCACTGAGAAACACATGGTAACCTTCCCACAGGTTGGGAGGTTTACCTCACACACACCCCTAATTTTACATTGTTTGAGGCTTGTCAAACCTAGGTTACAATCTGCTATTTATAACCTAAACACCCAACTGGATTTGGGCCTTTAGCAATCGCAGCAAACTTCTTCTTTGCTGTTACAAATCCAGCAGAAAACTTCTGCTATAATCAAGGTCTTCAACCTTTTAGCTCCTAAAATATCTCCATATTTAGAAACTGTATATTCACCAAATATTCTGATTGAGTCTTCAAGACCTCCACAAATAACGCCACATAGGATTCTAACTAATCCCAGAATATTGAATTAGTTAACCATAGCAGAATTAACTAGTTCAGTTTTATACACAGGCGCGATGTCACAGTCACGATGTTATGACATCCTACATGACATGTTGGTCCAGAAGTTGAACTTCTTCAACCCAACATATTAAAACAACAGAGGTGATTACATTATTTGTTTTACAAAATTAATGCCAATCCTAAGGTATTAACAATCTCCCCCTTTGGAAAATTTTAGCTAGAACAAATAAACATTACACTAGACACCACATCCCAATATGGGTATGCAGTTCCTCTCTGTCATTATCAGCACCATCACGAACACCAACTCTGGTGTACATGAGGAAGTAGTTGTACAAGAATCAGTTGCATCAAAACCCTTCACCTCAACCTTAGAGCTTCCTGAAGAATATGTAATGCTGAGTACATAGATAATGTAACTCAGATCACAAGACACAATTGTCCTCTTAACTCAGATCACAAGACACAAGTGATATACCCAGTTAGTGACTCTTGTTCCTGAAGCCAACTTCTGCTCGCTACCACATTTTGCTTGCTTCTGGTACATTCTCTGGACAATGTTTCTCTCCCCCTTTTTAGCTAAACATTTATAACTGAAACCTTCATAAAACCAGATCCAGGCGCAGTATGCCCAAATCTTAACAAACCCCATGGTTTAGAGGGAATGGAATGTCGCTCTTGTGAGAAGAGGAGTGCTGATACATCCTTTAAATATGCCAGACCGTGCTTAGGAATTAACGGTAGGAGTAAATGCTTGGTCAAGATCCATAAATATTTGCTGAGAATCAGTCAGAGAATCACCAACAATATCTCAGACTATCTTTGAATACCTTTTATAGCTCTTGACTGTTTCTTTTTAGAAACAGCAGTTCCAGTGCATGTAGACTATTCCATATATGATGTCAGACACGTTGCAAGCGATGTCTTAACATTCAACACGGCCTTTTCCTGCATTCTTCATGTATTCTCCCTATCATCATTTCCTAAAACCACTTTCGTACCTCAAGTGGTAGCTTGACATCTGGCACCACTACAACTGTAGATGGTTACTCCCCCTGTACCACACAACTGTAGCACTCAGGCTTATTATAATGAGACACACCACATCCATTTTTTACTCATGACTGTAAGTTTTAGAAGGAAATAACAGTATTGTCCAAGGCAATGTCATGACATCCGGTCAGACATTCTTCTGCTCACTCAGCCTTGACACACACCACATCATCCCAATAACTAATAAGGTGCCATACCTTGTTATCTCAGAACAAATAGACCACAAGCTTGATGATTACTTGTAACGCAAAGACATAACTCCCCCTGTCATGAACAACCAAATCTCCTCTTGAAACTTGGAGATCACACATGAACATATCCAACACCCCAAAGTTGGGCCTTCACATACTTCCTGATTCAAAGAGAACCCAGACCACTTGATGTATGGAAAACATAAGACACATCTTCATGTCTTCAAGAGCACACCCTCTGTTCAACCCTCTTGGCTGAACACATCCACACTCTGTGTCAATCTCTCTTCTAACCAGAATAGAAAACCACTTCACAAAATGTTCTAACATTAGTTAGGACATCCTTCACAACATAACAAAGAACACCATCTGATAATCTTCAGATACCACTGAGTCACCAGCTTGATCCAAAAGAAACCAGACACAAATTGGGACATATACATTCTCATCCCATTACAAGAGATAATCTTCCATAGATAGCTCAGAACTCCTACCACAAGCTCCAAGAGATGAATAGAAAACACCTCCTTTTGTCTTCAACTTACTACTTTTCTGCTCAAAAGTAATTTGTCTCAGACTTTCCTCAAGAATAATCAGCTGCCATATGTTGACTATCTTGATTCTTCGAACTCACTTCTGAGATAGACCAAATGCCACTGGTTGATTACCTCCTTCATGAATCCTCATATGAAAAAGTCAAATGCCACTTTTTGTCCTCTCCAAGTTTATCAGACTTCTCCCAAAGATATTCTGACCTTCCAAGTGAGACTTGAGCTTCAAGCTGCATGTTAAACAAAACTTAGATTCTATAAGACATGAACATGTAACATCTTCTCCATCCAGCAACTCCAAAGAATTGCAATGAGAACGATCTTTTTGAAGTACCCAATCTACAACTCTACAGAGCCTTCTATCTTAAGTTGATGTGCCACTTCACCAACTAAGATTCTGATGTTGAACCAAATGTCACACCATTGTGTTTTAACATCTAGCTGTTGAATTCAGCTCCTTCTTCTGCCATTTGAAAGAACTTCCTCCCTACACAGAACAAGAGTTCAACGCTCTCATAGACTTGATTGTGGAACCAAGTTTGAGTGAACAACCTCCATCCTGCAGGTTTGTAGTTAAGTCATCCAAGCTCACACCTTGATGAATCCCTGCTTCTTCTCCAAAGACATCAGACACTCTGATGCATGAGTCTTCAGAAGGACCAGTTAGAGACTAACCCTTCAGCTATACCAAGGATTCCACTTTCTAACGCAAGGTTGTTTCCATGATGTCAAGAATGCTGCCACTTGTTCTTAACTCCACAATGTGCATTAGCCAATGCACTTCCTTACCTAGATCAGAAATAAACTGATCCAAGTAACCACCATCAAGACTATGATGTCTTCTTCTTCTTGTACACACAAAGGCTGAACATATTTCTTGCCAGGAAACCTTTTCAGAGATCATATGCTTTTGCTGCCACAAAAAGGATAGATCATAAACCAATGTACTATCCTTCCTGTGATTCTGCACAGGGTCTTGAAGAAGAGATGTTCCAACATCTTTAAGAACATCAGTTATCTAGAGCTCTAAGGATAATCAATTAAATACTTGTACTTGGCACAAGTAGACATTGATCTTAAATCCTTTCCCTATTATCCTTTCAGATACTTCCACCATAAGAATACTTTGAAAATACTCTTCTTGTGTCAACATCTTCTGCTTGCAAGCACCTTAATAGTTTTGAGAATCTTTCCAGATTAGATTCACCCTTAGGAATGAGAGAGATGAATCCTTCCTTGCAAGTGTGTCACACAACAACCAGAACCCATGTGACACAGGTCAACAGCCAACCAGACCCTAGGCTGACCAAACGTGAGGAGGTTAACCAAAACTCCCCCTCAAATTAACAATCATGGAAACTCCACACCAATATCCATGCATTGTACACAAATGTCTCAACATGACATACACCATCCCTACCAGTGGCAACTAACTCTATGAGTTATACCTATACATACTCCAACCACACCAATCAGACTCCAGCTGACCATAAGTACTAGTGAAAAAAACAGAACCAGTCAATAGTAGATATGCATTGCCAGAGCATACTACCTCAACCAACCTCTGAATCTTCATGTTCTCACTCCTTGAAAGAAATGCCACTTCTGAGCGTGGTGGTTGAATAACAAGATTCATGGTCCCAATCCTCTTAAATGAAATAGCAATCAGGTTACCGCATTATTGACTTCTATCATCCAGGGACTTGTCTTCCAACACAACATAGTACTTCAAGGAACAACTATCCAACCCTGATCAATCTACAGGAATAAGACAAACAGCAGGAAATTGCACAATGTCACCTCTCGACCAGCTCCACTTCTAGAGATCAGACTTCTAAAAGTGACCTTCTTGAGCACACACACAGTTGACCCTACCCTTGTCAACTTAGCACACACAGATTTCTCCTCTTCCAGGCCAGGAGTAGGTTCCAAACAAAAGTATCCCTTTGTTTGACACCCAAAAACATCTGCTCTTCAACCAGTAGCTGCATACTTGTTGAACAACATGTTCTAACATCACATAGAACATTAGTTCCACCTCCAGGGAACAAACCCTCCATGAAAGTCTTCAAGGTCTTCATATAAACTACCCAAGAGAGTAAAAGAATCACTGATCAGGTGATTCTTACCATGATGAGTGGACTTGAGGAGACTCAAGTATCTTTGACATCTTCAGTAGATTATGATGAAATCTTGAATACACCAGCCTTTCATCCATATGAGGGGAAACTACATCAGAGTTTGAGTTTTGCCAGGTATTATGCAGCGGAAATCATAATACAACTCAACCTATGAACACACACTTCACCAGATCAGCCTCCACGAACATACCAAGTTTGAATATGATTCAATACTAGCACATCTGTCCCACACAAAGGTCAATTGCCAACCTCTAGAGACAGGTACACACAGTTCCAGTCATGAATAGTCCATCCACCTAATTCAAAGGACCATTCAGGGAAATCACAGAACCTTCCACAGGTTCTAACATCAGTACTAACATAACTCCTTGCAGGATACCAGAAAGTATCACCCATGGATCTCATCCAGAAACAGAATAGGATGCTTACTCTGATACCAATTGAAATTCTGGCATAGTCAGAGTTCAGATGTTCTACTCCAAGTCATCACATCTGATCCAACATTGTTACTAATACAGCAAGACAATTAGATAAATTAAAACCCAGTACTAATCTGCACACATTCACCGATGTCACGACATCTGCTTCTATATTACCATAGAATGGAAGAACTCCCAGTTCTGTCCATCTGGTACAAAGACACAGCAGAGATCAAACATAGCCCTTACTTCTGTTGAGCCTGCACAGTTCTCAGCATGAGGTCTCAACATTGATTTGACCATCACCAGTTACAGCATTACAGTTAGCTGTACTGTAAAAGATCAACCAGGCTATACTTCAGCATCTGCTGATAGAGATAACTATCATAACATCCAATTAGACATATTGACAATGGTCCATATGCCAGGTCTGTTATCCTTCTGAAACACAGACTGAAATACATACTGAACTTTTGCATTTCAGCACTTGGCCCATGTACTTGTATTTCCTAAAATTAAGGTTAAGCATGTTAACCTAATTTCCACATATGAGGGTGCTAACAAATAGGCTATTTGTTAGGTTCATTAATTGTAGCTTAGTTGTTAGTTTCCTAGATTTTATCTCAGTTGTTAGATTCCTGAAGAATAGCCTCAGGAAAATACTATAACAGAAAAACTAACCATCCTACAATTTAGCATATGCTGTCAGGCATGAATGTCACAACATTCAGTTTGACGCCCAGATCCTAGACCATATGCTAAGTCTGTTATTTTCCTGAAAACAGACTATGCTAAATGTTGTACTGTACAGGACCAACCAGTCTAATATTCAGTACATGCTGTCAATGATGAATGTCATAACATTCTATTTGACATTCAGACAGTAGGCTGTGTACCAGGTCTGTTATTCTCTTAATAAACAGATTGATATACATACTGAGTTATAACAGACAGGATTATAACGTGCAGAAGGTAAAATCACAAGAAATTGTTAACCCAGTTCGGTACAACATCACCTACTCTGGGGGCATACCAAGCAAGGAAGAAGATCCACTATCAGCAGTATTAATTCAGAGTTAAACTCCCCCGTTTACAACTCTTCACTTAATCCCTACCCAATGTAATCTATACCTAGGAACTCCTAGATAGAAACCACCAGTTTCCATTCCTATCACTACAATTACAATGTAATGCTAAACAACTTGAACTTGCTTCACAGCTTCGTTCAAGACCATAACAACTCTTACTTACAGGCTTTGAGTTTCAAATAATCTCATGCTTTGAGCATTGAGAAACACATGGTAACCTTCCCACAGGTTGGGAGGTTTACCTCACACACACCTCTAATTTTACATTGTTTGAGGCTTGTCAAACCTAGGTTACAATCTGCTATTTATAACCTAAACACCCAACTGGATTTGGGCCTTCAGCAATCGCAGCAAACTTCTCCTTTGCTGTTACAAATCCAGCAGAAAACTTCTGCTATAATCAAGGTCTTCAACCTTTTAGTTCCTAAAATATCTCCATATTTAGAAACTGTATATTCACCAAATATTCTGATTGAGTCTTCAAGACCTCCACAAATAACGCCACATAGGATTCTAACTAATCCCAGAATATTGAATTAGTTAACACATAACAGAATTAACTAATTCAGTTTTATACACAGGCGCGATGTCACAGTCACGATGTTATGACATCCTACATGACATGTTGGTCCAGATATTGAACTTCTTCAACCCAACATATTAAAACAACAGAGGTGATTACATTATTTGTTTTACAAAATTAATGTCAATCCTAAGGTATTAACATGCTCTGATTCTCAATCCTTCTTGAGATACGTATGCAGCAGGGTAGGGCCTGTGCGAGAAATAACTCTTTCATTTCCCTACTTTGATTTTCTCTCTTTCGCATCGCATATAGAACTTTTTATACACACACTTTAGACATAAATAGCAAGCGTGGATCCAGTGGAGTACCACAGACGTAAAGGGGTGCGATAACCTTCCCTTCACGTAACCGGCCCCCTTACTCGGTTTTCTTTGGTTAGAGACTTTGTTTTATCTGTTCCCTCTTGGTTATGCAGTACTACCTTTCCCACCTCTTGGGATAAAAGTACATAGCTGGCGACTCTACTCTTTTTCCGCGCCACTCTTTTCGCATTTGTACTTGGATTCGGGAAATCCGGGGAGCGACAGCTGGCGACTTTGCTGGGGACTTATTTTCCCTAGTGGGCCTTTCCTAGCGTTTGTTTGTTTATTGTCTATTGTGTGTTATTTATTTATTGCTTTGCATACTTATCTGCTTGCATTGCATCCTATGTGCGCTTTACTGTTTCATGCATACTGTGCTGGCTGTGTATCTGTTTCGCTGTTGGGTGGGAGTCACAAGTGGTAAAAGGCCCAATACACAGGCTATGAGTGAACTTTAGGACACCTAGGAATAAAGTGATTCATGGGAAGCGGGTGGTATAGGGCCACTTAGCGGAACATGGTATCACGAGCAGTTCAGATTCTGATGGGGTATTATCGTTGTCTACACCTGGTGTGCATATGATGATATTCTTGAAAGGATTGTTTATCCTGCGTTTCTCTTGACCTTACCCTTGCCTAGATTACACCCGTGAGTGGGGCGGGAATGAATCATTTATAGATACTGATGGTGACTTGTTCTGATGGTGACTTGTTTTGATGGTGACTTGTTTTGATGGTGACTTGTTATGTTGGTGACCGTGTCCTGTTGGTGACTTTTGTTTGGTTCTTGTTGGTGACCGTTGGTTCTCAAGTATGGGTTCTAAGTTGATGACTGTTTTCTATGGTTCCCGGTTCCGAATTCATGCTGAAGTTCTGATCTTGTGCCTTGTGATACACAGTCAACCAACCATTGTTTCATCATTTTGCATCATAGCATGTTTATTTTCAAAAAAAAATTAATGCATAAAAAAGGAAAAAAAGTTAACCCGCATATGCATATCATGTTTCAGGTTTATTCAGGAGTCTTTTCACACCGAGAGATGGCGGCCATTCCAGAGTTGAAGAGGAAGACTTGCACCTACAGCTTTTACCGTGAGCCGTTGGCATCTTTGGAAGAATTGGGTAATCTCGTGACCGACCGTAATCAGAAAGTTTTTGATGATCAGTATGGGGATATCTTGGCATTGTTGAAGATGGTGGTTGATCTGGTACCTCTGCAGACTCTCTTACAGTTCTATGATCCGGTACCATCTAGCTCCCACTCTTGAAGAGTATTCCATCCTTATGAATGTCCGAATCAAAAATCGAGTACCTTTCCTCGATGTGCCAAAGGAGGTGGATTTCAAAGTTGTCGCTAAGGCTCTTTACTTGAGCATCAAGGAAGTGAGCGATAATTGGAAACCAAGCGGTGATGTTGTGGGCTTATCCTTGAAGTTCTTGGTAAGGATGGATAAGGAAGAAGCAAAGAAAGGAAATTAGGTAGCTTTCAACGCTCAGTTGGCTGTCATGAGTTATGGAGTTATTCTGTTCCCTAGTATGCCTAATTTCGTGGACCTGGCAGCAATCACTATTTTCATTGGAGGAAACCCGGTGCCTACCTTGTTAGCTGACACCTATTATGCGATACACAACAGGCATGGTAAGTGTGGAGCTATCAGGTGTTGTCTCCCGTTGCTATTCAAGTGGTTCTTGTCTTTTCTACCAACCAATGGACCGTTTGTGGATACTCAGAATACTCACAAATGGACTCAGAGGATCATGTCGCTCACATCTTATGATATCAAGTGGCAAGCTTATAGGATTAATATGCGCAACGTCATTATGAGTTGTGGAGAGTTTCGCAATGTTCCACTCATAGGAACTAGGGGTTGCATTAAGTACAACCCGGTTCTTTCTCTCCGTCATTTGGGTTTTGTCATGAATGAAAGGCCGCAAGATGTCGAAATAGCTGAAAATGTGTACTTTGAGAAACGGAGCGATCCAACAAGATTGGAGCAAGTGGGAAAAACTTGGGAGAATATTGGTATAAAAGATGGATCTGTTTTAGGGAGGAAGTTTGCAATTGCTATGCCTGCTTACACTGAGTGGGTCAAGGAAAGAGTTGGGACTTTGATGCTACCATATGACCGGATGGAACCATTACAGGAGCAACCGCCTTTGATCCTTTCTGAGAGTGTGCCTGCTGAGTATTACAAACAAGCCTTAATGGAGAATCTCCAGTTGAAAGAAAATGAACGAGAGATCCAAATGGAGTTTTACAAAGCAAGAGCTGATAGGCTGAATTTGGCTCATAAACTCAAAGGAGTGCAAGGTGAAAGTTCTAGTAGATAAAGAAACAAAAAGAGGTCCTATGATGAGATAGACACAATGTTGGATGAAGAACACCATGAATTCTTGAGATTACAAAAAGTGGAAGCCAATTACAAAAAGAAGATACGAGACTTGGAAAGACAGCTTAAGGACAAAGATACTCAGTTGAAGAAAGAGGTAGATCTGAGGCATGCAGCAGAGAGCCAGCTCAGAGGAAGTGACATCCATGCATCTCATTTCCGAGAGGAAGTTGTTGAACTCAGGGTGCAACTGAAAGAGAATCTCACCCCTCTACCTGAGTGTTCAGAGTGTGACCGATTGATGGATCAGTGCCAGTATTTGAAGACTCTCATTCCTGAAGGACGACTTCCCTAGTTTGTCTTGTTGTTTATTTTGAGAATCACCTCCAGGATTGTTGGATGGGATTCCTTGTTCTACACTGATGAACTAAATCTTTTCTTGAACCATGTTTGTATGAACCTTATTTCTTATGTCTATGGATGAGATTATTGATGTTTCACTTTTGCTTCCCGTCCAGTGTATGTTGCTTCTTTGTTGTTTATGTTCCGCTTACGGGTGCAGGTTGCCATTTTTCAAAGGTAGACGAGACTCTTGAATACCTGAGAAATGATAAAACATAGCATACGCATCATACACATATCATTCTTGCATCATTACAGGTGTTCTTAAAGAGGATTTCTCATTCTTGTTCCCGTTCAAGCAGGATTGCTGAGTATCGTCCGCACCGTTACGCAACAAGGCAGAATCAATAGAAGATCATGGATCAAGTTCAAGAAGATCTAGCAAAGATGAGGATCAACATGGCCCAGTTCATGAGTATGATACAAGGGGTACTGCAAGGGCAAGAGGAACTCCGAGCCTTGGCCCAGAGACAAGAAACTGTGATTCCCCTTGTCGGTCAGAATCCGCCAGAAGGAACCCCTGTCAATAACACCGCTGCTGCTACCAACCCTGTCAACAACTATGCTACTGGTGACGAATTGCATGGTATTAGAATCAATGGACAACCCATCATTACAGAGGCTGCTAATGCTCGAGCGGCACGTGCTCCAGTTCACCATCCTTCTCATTTGGTTGACAAGCAAGAAGATATGTTCACTATTCTCAATGGTGATGATGAATTTGGAAAGGTGGAAGAGAGAGATAGAAAGGTTGACGCCCTTGCTGAAAAGATTCGCGCCATGGAGTGCCAAAATTCTTTGGGCTTTGATGTTACTAACATGGGTTTAGTTGATGGGTTGAGGATCCCGTACAAGTTCAAAGCGCCATCTTTTGACAAGTACAATGGCACTTCTTGTCCCCGAACTCATGTGCAAGCTTACTATCGGAAGATATCCGCTTATACTGATGATGAAAAAATGTGGATGTACTTTTTCCAAGACAACTTGTCTGGAGCCTCTTTGGATTGGTACATGGACTTGAAAAAAGAATCTGTCAGAAGCTGGAGAGAGTTAGGTGAAGCTTTTCTGAGGAAGTACAAGCATAACATGGACATGGCTCCGAGCAGAACCCAGTTGCAGAGTTTGTTTCAAAAGACCGGTGAGAGTTTCAAGGAATGCGCCCAGAGGTGGCGTGAACTAGCTGCGAGAGTACAACCTCCGATGTTGGAGAGAGAATTGACTGATATGTTCATTGGAACCCTGCAAGATGTATTCATGGATCGTATGGGAAGTTGCCCATTTGGTAGTTTTTCGGATGTTGTGATTTACGGAGAAAGAACTGAAAGTCTTATCAAAGCGGGAAAAATCCAAGACCCTGGTTCTTCAAGTTCTTCAAGTGCTAAGAAACCATTTTCAGGGGGCACCCAGAAGGAAAGAGGGTGAGACAAATGCTATATATAATCAGAGAAATGGAAACAGAGGACAACAATACCGTCAAGTTGCTGCTGTGACTATTCCAGCAACCCAACCTCAACAACAACAAAGAGGACAACCACTACAACAACAACAATGCCAATTCCAACCAAGACAAAGAATGCCAAATCGTCATTTTGATTCGTTGCCAATGACTTATGCTGAATTACTCCCTGAACTGCTCAGGTTAAAGTTTGTTGAACTTCGCACTATGGCTCCATTAACAAGGATTCTCGCTGGTTATGATGCTAATGTCCGTTGTGATTTTCATTCTGGTGCGCCAGGGCACCACATCGAGAATTGTCGGGCTTTTCACCATAAAGATCAAGATTTGATTGATGCCAAGACGATTAACTTTGCTCCTACTCCGAATGTGGTGAATAATCCTATGCCTCAGCATGGAGGGCCCAGAGTAAATGGTGTAGAAGATGGGGAAATTTGAACTTGGTAGTCAATATTAATGATGTTCAGACTTAGTTGTTTGTAGTGAAGGAACGTCTGCTTAGAGGGGGAGTATTCCCGGGATGTGACAAAAATTGTTCAGATTCTGGTAATCATGAAAACGGTTGTGTGAAATTGAAAGAAGGTATCCAGGAATTGATGAATGAAGGTTGTTTACAGTTTGATCGAGTAGTGAAAGACAATGAAGAGGTATTGACTGTTACCATTTACTTTACACCGTCAGAAGGTTCTGTACGTGCTCCAAGAACTATTAGTGCGCCTGTGACTATTGGTACTCCTGTGACCGTAGCTGCGCCCGTGACAATATCTTTTCCGGTGACTGTTGGTGTTCCCGTGATTATTAATGCTCCAGTAACTATCAGTACTCCTACCATCATCGCTGCTTCTAGTGGAAGACTTTTTGAGAATAGTAGAGCAATTCCGTGGCAATATGACAATGCTTTTTGTAGAAATAGAAGACCAGAGAATCAGACCAGATCAGTAAATCATACTCCAGTGACGATTGGTTCGTCAAATAAGACTCCAGTAACAGTTGGTTCGGATGTGGGTAATGTGGGAGGACCCGGAGGATTTACGAGAAGTGGTCGTTTGTTTGCACCACAGGTTCCGAAGGATAACAATGCTGAGGCTCTTGCTAGAACAAAAGGAAAACAAGTTGTAGTTGAAGAAGAACCAATGCGAAAGGAAGTGCCCGAGAGTTCTTTTAAGAAGGACGTGGAGGAATTTATGAGAATTATCAAGAAGAGTGATTACAAGATCGTGGATCAGTTGAACCAGACACCGTCAAAAATCTCTATTCTCTCTCTGTTGATGTGTTCCGAGGCACATCGTAACGCCCTGTTGAAAATGTTGAATATGGTTTATGTGCCTCAAGAGATTTCTGTTAACCAGCTTGAAGGTGTTATTGCAAATGTTAACACGAGACATGGTTTGGGATTCACGGATCTAGACTTGACACCTAAGGGTCGCAATCACAATAGAGCTCTGCATATCACGATGGAATGCAAAGGCGCGGTTTTGTCGCATGTTTTGGTTGATACTGGTTCTTCTTTGAATGTGCTTCCCAAAAAGGCTCTGAGTAAGCTTGATGTCGAAGGGGTTGGTCTCACACCAAGTGATCTTGTTGTCCGTGCTTTTGATGGATCCAAGCGATCAGTTTTTGGTGAAGTCACGTTGCCTGTGAAGATCGGCCCGGAAGTGTTTAATATTGTCTTCTATGTGATGGATATCCAACCAGCATATAGTTGTCTGTTGGGGCATCCCTAGATACATGGAGCCGGAGCAGTTTCTTCGACTCTCCACCAAAAGCTAAAATATGTGTGGGATGGTCAAGTTGTGACCGTGTGTGGC
Source organism: Lathyrus oleraceus (assembly GCF_024323335.1). Classification (NCBI taxonomy): domain Eukaryota; kingdom Viridiplantae; phylum Streptophyta; class Magnoliopsida; order Fabales; family Fabaceae; genus Lathyrus; species Lathyrus oleraceus. The sequence continues at coordinate 354,193,679 of NC_066579.1, forward strand.
GAAGAGGACATCTTTGTGAGCCATTTATCCTCCTTCAAATATGTGGAGATGGATGGCGAAATTCATGAAACTCTATGTCAAGCTTTTGAGACTGTCAGTATTGAGAAGGTGGCTTTTGTTGAACAGAAGAAACCAGGTACCTCGATTGCGCCCTATAAACAAGCTCTAGAGGTCATTCATTCAGGTAACGCGGAAGGCTGGGGCAAGGTGATTGATGTGCCCGTAAAAGAAGACATGTTTGGCATTGGTTATCAGCCTTTTCAATCATCAGAGCAGGGTGTCCAGAATCAGAAAGGGCCGTGTACTTTCACTAGTGCTGGATTGATGAATCATGGGGATGTCTTTGCAACAGACAATGGAGATGGTGACAGTGATTGTGATATGGATAATTGGGTGCGCCCGTGTGCTCCAGGGGAGAAGATCAACAACTGGACTGCTGAAGAAATAGTCCAAGTTACTCTTCAGACAGAGTAATTTTCTTCTGTTTTTCATTGTGCATGAAAGCCCTACGCTCTGCCCAAGGCGTAGTGGTTCATTGTAGGGCCAAATCATGTTTTAAACTTTCAATGATTATCATCAATAAAGGACGTTTTGCAGTCAAATTTGTGTTCACTGTCTTTCTGTTTTTATTACTTTCATTTTTAAAACGATAAAAATGGCAATGTTTTTTTTGTGACTTTCTTGAACTCTTTTCTAAAATAAAGCATGAAACATCGTTCGTGCAGAATCAATCTTGCGGATTCCATTGAAAACAGTTCTGTTATGGCTCAGTATGACTTCGATAATCCCATTTACCAAGCCGAAGAGGAGAGTGAAGAAGATTGTGAACTCCCCAAAGAATTGGCCAAACTATTGAAACAAGAGGAAAGGGTCATCCAACCTCATCAGGAAGAGTTGGAAGTCATTAACCTTGGTACTGAGGACGCAAAGAAAGAGATCAAGATAGGGGTTGCTTTAGAGGAAAAGGTCAAGAGAGGGCTGATTGAAATGCTGCAAGAATATGTGGACGTATTCGCATGGTCGTATCAAGATATGTCTGGTTTGGATACAGATATTGTGGTGCACAGGCTACCTCTCAGAGAAGATTGTCCTTCGGTAAAGCAGAAGCTTCGCAGAACTAGTCCTGATATGGCTGTCAAGATCAAAGAAGAGGTTCAGAAACAGTTGGATGCAGGTTTTCTAGCAGTTACCAATTATCCCCCTTGGGTGGCCAACATCGTACCCGTGCCGAGGAAGGATGGTAAAGTCAGGATGTGTGTCGATTACCGAGATTTAAACAGAGCCAGTTCGAAAGATGACTTCCCATTACCTCACATTGATGTATTGGTCGATAACACTGCTCAGTTCTCGGTTTTCTCTTTCATGGATGGATTTTCTGGCTATAATCAGATCAAGATGGCGCCAAAAGACATGGAGAAGACGACATTCATTACACCTTGGGGCACGTTCTATTATAAGGTAATGCCATTTGGGTTGAAGAACGCTGGTGCTATCTACCAAAGAGCTATGACGACTCTCTTTCATGACATGATGCACAAAGAAATTGAAGTGTACGTGGATGATATGATTGCAAAGTCTCAGACAGAAGAGGAGCACTTGGTAAACTTGCAAAAGTTGTTTGAAAGATTGAGAAAGTTCAAACTGAGGCTGAATCCAAACAAGTGTACATTTGGAGTGAGATCTAGAAAGCTGTTAGGTTTCATTGTTAGTGAGAAAGGGATTGAGGTTGATCCAGCAAAAGTAAAAGCTATTCAAGAAAAGATCAAGCAATCAGGTGGAACAATGATTGTCAAAAAGCTTTTGATAAGATTAAAGAATATTTGCAGAAACCTCCAATTCTTATACATCCAGTTCCTGGGAGGCCTCTGATAATGTACCTTTCAGTAACAGAGAATTTGATGGGGTGTGTATTGGGACAGCATGACGAGTCTGGTCGAAAAGAGCACGCAACATACTACCTTAGCAAAAAGTTTACCGACTGTGAAACAAGATATTCGCTGCTCGAGAAAACTTGTTGCGCTTTGGCATGGCCTGCTTGCCGACTAAGATAGTATATGTTGAACCATACTACCTTGTAGATTTCTAAGATGGACCCAGTAAAGTATATCTTTGAAAAGCCGGCTCTTACCGGACGAGTGGCTCGTTGGCAGATGGTTTTGATAGAGTATGATATCCAGTACACGTCGCAAAAGGCCATCAAGGGTAGTATTCTATCTGATTACCTTGTCGAGCAACCAATTGATGACTATCAGACGATGATGTTTGAATTTCCCGATGAAGGTATCATGTACTTAAAGATGAAAGATTATGAAGAGCCTCTTATCGAGGAAGGACCGGATCCCGATGACAAGTGGACACTGATGTTTGATGGGGCGGTAAATGTGAATGGAAATGGTGTTGGGGCAGTACTCATTAATCCTAAAGGTGCACACATACCTTTTTCCGCCAGATTGACTTTTGAAGTAACCAACAACGAAGCTGAGTACGAGGCCTGTATCATGGGGATTAAGGAAGCCGTCGATCTAAGGATCAAAACTATGGACATTTATGGAGATTCTTCTCTAGTGATTAACCAAGTCAATGGAGACTGGAATACTCATCAGCCGCATTTGATTCCTTATAGAGATTACACCAGAAGGATCCTGACTTTCTTCAAGACAGTAAAGTTGTATCATGTACCCCAAGATGAAAATCAAATGGCTGATGCCTTAGCCACATTGTCTTCCATGATTAAAGTTCATTGGCAGAATCATGTGCTACACGTTGCTGTGAATCGACTCGAGAGGCCTGCATATGTGTTTGCAGCCGAGTCTGTTATTGATGAGAAGCTGTGGTTTTATGATATTAAGAATTTCCTCAAAAGCCAAGAGTATCCTGAAGGAGCGTCAAAGAATGACAAGAAGACACTGAGAAGGCTAGCTGGAAGCTTTTACTTGAATAAGGATGATGTGTTCTACAAGAGGAACTTTGACATGGTTCTGCTCAGATGCGTGGTTAGACACGAAGCAGACATGTTAATGCAGGAAGTACACGAGGGATCTTTCGGTACCCATGCTGGTGGTCATGCAATGGCCAAGAAGTTGTTAAGAGCCGGTTATTACTGGATAACCATGGAATCTGATTGTTTCAAATACGCTCGGAAGTGCCACAAATGTCAGATCTATGCCGATAAAGTGCATGTACCACCAAACCCTCTGAATATTATGAATTCTCCTTGGCCATTCGTGATGTGGGGCATCAATATGATTGGAAAGATTGAACCTACTGCTTTTAATGGACATCGCTTCATCCTAGTCGCGATTGATTACTTTACCAAGTGGGTGGAAGCAGCTTCCTATGCCAATGTTACCAGACAAGTGGTTGCTCGATTCATTAAGAAAGAAATTATCTGTCGTTATGGGGTTCCTGATAGAATCATCACTGATAATGGTTGGAATCTAAATAACAAGATGATGAAAGAGCTTTGCAAAGACTTTAAGATCGAACACCACAATTCTTCTCCTTACAGACCAAAGATGAATGGTGTTGTAGAGGCGGCAAACAAGAACATTAAGAAGATTGTGCAAAAGATGGTTGTGACGTACAAGGATTGGCATGAGATGTTGCCTTTCGATTTGCATGGGTTTCGTACCTCAGTGCGTACGTCAACCGGGGAAACTCCGTTTTCACTTGTGTATGGCATGGAGGCAGTCTTGCCAGTAGAAGTTGAAATCCCTTCTTTGAGGGTGATGATGGATGTAAAACTTGACGAGGCTGAGTGGGTTCAAGCCAGGTTTGATGAGTTAAATTTAATTTAGGAAAAGCGATTAGCAGCTGTGTGCCATGGACAACTATATCAGAGAAGGATGAAGAAGGCCTTTAATCAGAAAGTGCGTCCTCGAAGCTATCAGATAGGTGACTTAGTTTTGAATAGGATCCTTCCTCCCGGTACAGATAACAGGGGCAAGTGGACTCCGAATTATGAAGGTCCATATGTTGTTAAAAAGGTCTTTTCTGGTGGAGCCTTGATGCTTACAACTATGGATGGTGAAGATTTTCCGTCTCCTGTGAATTCAGATGTAGTCAAAAAATACTTCGCATAAACTGACCCGCTGGACAAAGAAAGAAAGTCCAGGAAAAAAAAGGGCATCCCGGCGAACCAAGAGAAAAAGAAAAGAAAAAGGTTCGGGCAAAAGTTAGGGATAAAGAATAAAAAAAAATATGTACACCCGGTAAGTCGAAAACCTGCAAAGGCGGCTTAGGCAAAAATGGGTATCCCGGTGGATTGAAAACCTGAAAAGGCGGTCCAGGCAAAAGAGGAATTAAAGTGAAGACTACAGTCTGAGTTATTTGTACTTCATCGCGTTTCAGTGTCTGCCATCTTGAAGGATATGATCGGTCCATTCACTCTTCTCAGAAAGCAAAGAATTTGGGGAAATTGAAGATCTATGAGTCATAACAGAATTGGAAAAATAGTGGAATGCCGTGTTCACATTGCCAATAGGATAGTTTATTTTCTCTTTTGGCGCAATTACCTCTTCCTAGGAATTGCTTCCTGATGTACTTGCCTTTATAGGCCATTTTCAATCAATAAAAGTCGTTATTCAGTCAAATTGCTCTCTTGTTTTTTTTATTTCTACTATTTTGTTTGCAAAAAACGTCCGAATTTTTGATAAACATTGCATCTAAAAACATGAAGGCTAGACAATGACGTGCGGAAAGATAAAACATCTGAAAATCATTTTGAATGTTGAGTACACTTGAGTATATTTTGTCCATACGATCCCCTGGGGCATGTATGTCTTGTCGTTTTGTAGGTTACTATCTTTGATTGATGGCTAAAGCAGATGAGCCAAAGTTTGTTCGAAGGAAGACTCTGTTGTTTCAACACTGTCCAGTCGTGTAAGAAGTTGGGTCGTCTAAGTCGAGTTCAGAATTTGTTTCCCCAGCATGGTCGAGAGGTTGGTGTTTTCCAAACAAGTGACCCCCCAGTTGAGTTGGTTTCTCCACCGTTCTGAGAATGTCAGACCAGTAAGTATCCTCAGCAGAATTGTTGTATGTCCCCACAGAGTTGGAAGATCGAATCAGAAATTGTGTGCTCAGTAAAGTGATCATTTGCTTTCCCAGCAGGAGTTTTCCTCCCTTTTCATCTTGCATGTGGTAATCATCATTTGCATTCGCATTCTCAAATCGCGTAGCATTTCCACTCAGTATGGAGCATTACGCCATGGAAAACTCAAACATATGCATACATGTATTAAACCAGATTGGATCATATCTCCGGAAGAGACAGATCATTTTTCAACATCAGTGTAGCACATTTGCAACACTCAGAATCGATAATCCCAGTGAGATTTATTTTTTCACCAGTCCGTGAAAGGAAAGCTTGATTCTCTTCCGATTTAGTCACCAGTAAGTGTCTGCCTTATTTTGACATATGTAAATATCATCCTTGCGATACCGGTAAGTGTCGTGTTGATCCCCGTAAATGTCTGTGCTTTTCTTTGATGTCGGCGAACATCATCTTTCGATGTCGATAAACGTCGAATTCCAATCGTTGGCCATCAATAAATGGCATGTCTCTCATGGTGTCTACAAAAAATCGTTATGTCAACACCCGTGTGTGTCCTTTCCTTTTTTGGTGTCGGTAAACATCATTGTTCGATGTCGGTAAACATCAACCGCTTGTTAACCATCGGTAAATGGTTTTGTCGTTTAAATAACTATGTGTTTTCGCTATCTGTAAATATCGAGTATTTCATTTTCGCCATCGGTAAATGGTTTCGTTTCATAAATGTATTCTTTCCTTGGTGTCTGTAAACATCTTTGTTCGATGTCGGTAAACATTGAGTTCCTTCCCAGTCATCGGTAAATGTCTGGTCTTGTAGCGCTTTCCTTGATAACGGTAAATATCAAATCTGTTTTGACGCTGCCATCGGTAAATGGCCTAGCTTTCCTTGATATCGGTAAATATCAAATCTGTTTTGACGCCGCCATCGGTAAATGGCCTCGCTTTGTTTGATATCGGTAAATATCAAATTTGTTTTGAAGCCGCCATCGGTAAATGGCCTCGCTTTCTTTGATATCAGTAAATATCAATTTTGTTTTGAAGCCGCCATCGGTAAATGGCCCCGCTTTCCTTGATTCGTCACCTACAGAGTGCAAATTCTCCGGTTCTTTTGGTATTCAATCCCTATTTACCTTGAAAGTCTGATAGCCGCTGCTTTCATCCGTTCAGGTTCACAGTTGATTGAATAGGGGCAATTGTAGCCCTCAAATTTGCCCTCCTCATTCATGCATTCATTTTAGGTCATTTAACATTTCATATTGCATCTCATTATGTCAATCAGAATTAGCTCTGAGAGTTTGTCTTCCAAGAAGTTTGGATAACATCCAAGTCACTTTGTGGGTTCTATCTGAATGATCAGTCAACACAAGGGAAATTGTGCATCAACTAGGGTTTTTCTTAACACTCAAGGAAGTTTGTATTCATCTGGGTATCAAGGGTGCATCACCATCTTCATGATCTTTCTTTCCTCAAATTTTCATTTCTTATCAGCAAAGTTCATCTGAATTAGGGTTTGACCTCTGGTCGACTTTGGTCTACTGAAGCAGTCAAAGTAGGGTTCCTCAAGGATTGAGATGCAATCTTGGTTTGAAGGTCTTATGGGTGTTGTGTAGAGCTCTTGGGAGCTAGGGTTTCATTTTCAGAGGTTTTCTTCAAAGGATCAAGCTTAATGGGCTCAGTACAGTTCAAAATTCAACTGTGAAGTCAAAAGTCAATTGTTAGTCAACTGAGGGTCAAATGGCTAGGGAATGACTTGAGATATTTCCAACATGTTCAAATGGGGTTTATTCATCATTCAAAACATTAATCTTGAAGGAACAAATGTCCAGTGCACAGGTTACCAAATTTGGAAAGATGACCTGTATTGTGAAGTTTCCAAATTTGGAAGGATTTTGACCTAGCTTCAACTTGATTTTTCATCACCAAGGAAGCTCCAAATGAACTTTTTCTCAGACATGAAAGTTGTAGATCTTTGTCTCCCCTTTCCAAAAAGTCCTATTTCAAGGCCATATGATGAATGGTTAAAGAGTTATGGTTCTTGAATGACGAAGTGTGCATGAAGGCTTTAAAAAGGCATAACTTGAGGTTGACAAGTCCAATTGGTGTGGCTCTTTTTGCCATGGTTTTGTTTTGAGAAGTACTTCAAAATGGCATGCAAAATGACCTATAATTTTGCATGATTCATTAATGGTGCAAGTCATTTTTCAAGCTTTCTTTAATGAAAAGTCAAAAGGACACAGGATGACATCATGGAATATTCTCACGTGCCAATCATTGGGAATTTATTCAGCATTGTTTTTTGGGTCAAATTCACCTTGGAATTTGAGCCCATGCATTCCCACATGTTTGGAAAAGTCATACATGCACAAAAATTACACCTTTGTAAAATTGTCATTAAACATCATTTTGTGTTATTTCTTTCATATAATCATGATTAATCAAGTCTCAAGAGAGGATTAATGCATTAAACAAGGTTGTTCATGTGCAAATAAGGGGGGTGCAGCGATGTATTCGTCACTTTATGATTTATTGACTAAATCAAAAGTAAAGCATACAAAGATAGAGTCGCCACCGCACTTTTATTTATCCAAAGGAATGGCTAAAAAGCGAACAAAAGCCTAAGAAGTTTTACACATAGAAAACTAATGAAAGGTCAGAGATCTGGGTAAGGGGGTAATTATGTTGTGGGAAGGTGTTAGGCACCCACAACATCCTAGGTACTCCTATGGAACCTCTTTTCACAACTTGTTGTATCAATTATTTGTTTATGAAATATTTTTGTGCAAACATTGATTGTAGAGATGAGAGAAGAATATACAATTTTTATTATTTTTGTGTTTGGATGGATAACCATTGCCTACATACCTTTACAGGATCAAAACCTCGTAGTTCGGCTAAAAGATTTCCAAAACATGGGTGAATTGATTTTAAAACAAAAGCCCTAAGGTCTTTCGTTATCCACGGGAGAAAACTCAACCTATATAACCACAAGTCCACCATGTGAGAAAAGCTTCAACTTGCTAGTGAGGGACCATGCCCTATAATAAGCAAGGAAGTCTTACAATTCAATCACTAAGGACAAAGGTGAGATTCACATCAACCACCAAGATAATTGAGATCTATGGCTAATGTATGAAAACTTATCAAGAAAGTGGACTTGAGCCACAAAACAATTGAATGAGTGGAATTAATCAATTAGAATTTTTCACAAGAGATGGTCAAAGTATGATTAGAATTCAATTCAAAAGAAGTATTATGAAAATGAAGTTTGAAAAATCAAAGGCTTAAGGCCTAGGTTTCTAGTTTAAAAAGAAATGAAAATGTTTGCACAATATTTTTCTGGTTTGAGTTAACATGCAAAATGGAGGTTTAAAGAACAAAAAGGTGGGAGGTTAAGGGATGCAAAACTTCTTAATTGTTCACCTCTTGAGATCATATGTAGATGATCCAAGTGATTCCTTTGGAATAGGCAACAAGCAAATAACAGATAAACAATGTATCAGGCAAAGCCAACATAAATGGATACCAGATGCCAATCAATGGACTTACACTAGTCTCACAAAACAAAGATGGATACCGGATGCCAATCAATGGACTTACACCAATCTCACAAAACAAAGAAAACATGGAAACCAGATACCAATCAATGGATTTATACTAGTCCCACAAAGCAAAGAAACATGGAAACCAGATGCCAATCTATGGACTTATACTAGTCTCACAAAGAAAATAAAACAAATGCAATAAGCAAGAGGAAACAAGTTGCCAATAAATGGTCTTACACTCGACTCCAAGGAAATGGGATGCCAATCAATGGTCTTAGTCCCAACTCCTACCAGATCATAGGAAACAACTGCCAGTAAATGGACTTACAATTGACTCCTCAATGGACAAAGCAAAAGGTCACAAAGTATGAACATTGATCATGAAATTATATTCAATTAATGCTCAAAGATGAAAGCAATGCACAGAGGCACACACAAACAATTATGCACATATGGGCAAACAAGCCAACAAGCAACCAATTAGCACACACTATACACAATCAATAGGCTCAAGCAAGGTTAGGCTTTAGAAACAAGCCAACTGGAATGGGGTGTTTTGAGCTCTTAACCCTAACATTGAGAGTTAGGGTGAAGCAGATGAAATGGAGATGAGGGTTATGCCTCATAGCTCTTAACCCTGGCCTGGGAGAGCTTTAAACAATAGAAAGTGTGGGAGTTCAGAATGAAGGAACTCTTCTCCACATATGATTGACTCTATAAGATATTGGGTTCTTATTCACAATGCATCAACACATGGTGTGAGCAAAGTGAATGACACAACTGAATAGCAGGGGATGGATTGCACATCCCTTTTATCTGCCAATTGCCTCTTAAGAGGACTTTACCTGCTTGGCACAAAATTAAACAAGCAAAAACATGGCCTCTTAAGGAGGGCTTCAGACAGGTGCCTGCCAAAGTAACATGACAGGTCTTCCAGACTACATGAAGATCAAGGGATTATACCTAAGTGGTATGCCAACCACAAGCAAAAGCAAAGCAAAGTTCAAATGAACTTAAAGCAACTTAGGTACCTGTGTAAACAACTAAACAAATCAGTACAATACTCAGACAAACAGACAACAATCAATAACAAAACAATCCCAATGTACAACACATAAGCCATAAGGCAAACTCAAGTAACTTATCATCCACCTACAAAACAAACAAATGTTAGCAATCAAAAGCAAACATCAACATTCAAATGATGAAGCAATATCAACCATGGAGATTAGGTGCTTGGTCCTGAAATTCAAAGCTCAAATGTAAGTCCAAACCACTAGGTCAAAGCCTAGGGTCAAAAGTGAAGAAACTATTCAAAACAGGAGCTGAAATTCAACACAATGCAACTTCAAACACATATTAACATATCCTAAAAAGGATCACATCAAAATCATCAAGCAAAAGCATTTCATGTGCAAAGGAAGTCAAAGACAATTTCAAAGCTCACATATAATCATCATGAATGAAAATTTCAAATCAAAACAGAAATGATTCAAATAATTCTGGAAAAATTCATGAGCATTCAAAACATCCAATCCAATCATCATACAAAAAATCAGAAGCATCAAAGATCATTTGGCATGGAAATTAAATTGCACAAGTTGAACAACCAAATGTGTGACACAAAATGTCACACCATGCAAACACATGCATAAAACAGAAATGGTAAATGGGAAAAATGTCAAACCAAAACCAAAATGTCAATTAACATGTCAAGAATCATCATGCAAAATTTGGTAGCAATTGGATCAATATCAAGCATTTCATGATAAGATGAATGGAGCAAGGTCACAAAAGCACATATGATCACAAAGTCTAGCACAATCCAAAATCCACCATGCACAACTTCAAAAATCATCATCATAGAAAACTAGAGAAATAGAGGATCATGCTACAAAAAATTTCTAATTATTTGAGTCATTTTTCAATTTGTTATGCATTTTCTAAGTTGATGGAAAAAATAAAAATCAAAGGAAGCACATAGCATGTAATTTGGAGGGAAAGCAATAAAATGTGAAGCAATTTGAAAATAAGCCTTCGCCAGGAATCGATCCGTGTGAACATTCAAAAGAAGCGTGCGCAGCACCAAAACAACACCGTTTTGGCAAAAACCCTAGCATACCTGCTAGCGACGGAAAGACCGTCACAAAAACGGACGCTACTATGAAGATCTTCATCTTCTTCATGAAGATGAAGATGAACAGTGCGCGAACTCAAGCCAATTTCCAGAAATTTCCAGAAATCCAAAACAAGCACATCATCATGCAGCATATTCAATGGAGATCATAGATCAACAAACATCTAAACTTAATTCAACATAACAAGAGAGAATCGATAGAAAACATTTCGATGCATCAAACTTTAATCACACATATCTTGCTCAATAATGCACCAATTCACACGATTTTTTCACCAGAATTATCAGCAAACCTAGATCTACAAGAATATGTGCATAAATTGCAAAATTAAAAGGTTCGAAAATTGACCTCTTGAAGAGCAGAATCTTTGAAATGCACGATCCACAGCTTTGAAGTATTCAAATCCACTCTACAATGCTTGAAATGATGTTTGATGAAGAGATTGAAGCTTGAAAGGTGCTGGATCTAGCTCAAAACAGAATTTCCATTTTTCATCTTCATGAGCTTGCTACACTTGGTTCTTGCTCGAATTTCACAATCTAATGCTTGATCTGCACAGAATCAAAGCCAAGGAACAAGAATATGGAAATAAATTGCAATGTTATGAAGAGAAAATTTGAATTATGAATGGAAGAAAATTTTGGAGGGAGAAAGAATTTGGATCTTGAAATGTGAAAAAATGATTAACCTCTACAAATTCTGTTAGATTTAGGTATTTATATGCTTCATTAATCACCTTGCTAATCCATGATTAATTTGGTTTATTAAAATAGGGTGTTTTGCAAAAAATCAAAAATGCATGGTGCATGTAGTAAACCCACGTGAACAGTACCATCTCCTTCATCAAAGTCACTTAAAATCATCTTTTAAACACATTGGCAATGGTAGAAAGTCCATACAATGCACCATTTTTGAATTTTGCAATTTCCCTCCAAAAAAGACATGGATATGCAAGTGATCATGTGATGACAATTCATGCAATGTGGTGAATGTTTTGAAAAGCTCATGTCATGAGACGCAAAATGCAAAAAGAACCACCAAATTTGGAGTTATGGATCAAAAGATATGGCCATTTGAAGTTCCATGTATACTTGGCAATGATTGGATCATATCGCCTCAACCATCCATCAGATGCTCATGATCTTGGACTTTTTGGAAATGCGAGAGAGAGATCTTCAACTTTCCTGTTGGACAAAAATTCATTTGAAGCTTCTTTGATATTTGAAAGTTGAGTTGAAGTTGGATCAAAAACTTGCCATTTTTGGAAAGTTGAAATTATAGGTCACTTTCCATTTTTGGAAACTTTTGACTTGACCTCAAATTCTTCAACCTTGATCTTTGAAATGATGAATAAGCATGATTTGGACAATAATGGGATGAAGAAACTCAATTTCCACATTCAAAACCCACAGTTGACTTTTCAGTTGACTGTATTGGCCCTTAGATGACCTGAAATTGTTCTGATGAATTTGGGGCCTCAACCACTTGGGAATTTGCTCCAAAATGAACCTATAGCTCATATAAGCTCCATATGATGATCACATGATCCATATCTCAATGGAAACTTCATCTCTTGCACACAAGATTCACTTGAATTGCCTTGACTGTTGACTGCTTAAGCTGCAAGTAACAAAGGTTAATGACATATTTTTGTACATTTTTGATTAGTGATTAAAAGAAAAGCAATGATATACAAATGCAAGCAATGCTTGGTGATCAAGAACCACTCTCAAGAAAGATCCCACCCACAGGGAAGGAAGCAAGGTGTCCAATGATCCTTGAGGCAATGCAATGTTATGATATGATGCCATGAGGGATCTTAGGGACAAAATTGGGGTCTTACAGGGGGTATTTCCAAAAATAACCAAAATAATCATGGACTTGAAACTCCTTCATTTGAGCCCACCAAGCCACAAAAATCAGAGTATAAACTATAAAAATATCATTGAGCAAACCCCTAATTCGTGCAACCTCCATACACACTGAAAATCTCACTTTCCAAAAATAATATCATACTTTATTCTCATCAAATCTCTCCATACATCCATGGAAAATGAAAACCAATAGCATACTCTTGATCTACACACTCTAAGGATCACAAACCACCCACGATTTGAGCCATTCTGAGCAGTTTCTAAACAGAGCTTTAATGGAGGTTGCTTCTTGAATCTCAAGATCTGGACCGTTTCAAGCACAACCAAAGGTAGCAAACATTCATAGAAGTTCAAGGGAGGTATTCTGGAGCTTATCTCATCACCATACTGAAGTTTCAGAAGGTGCCATTCTTGGTAACTCAAATTTCGAATCTCTTATTTCGCTCATTTTTTATGCCTAAATGAAACTACATGCTACGGTGATGATGTAGATGTGTTTACTTTTTAAAATGGTGCAATATTGAGTGAGAAATCTTGATTTAAAGTTTTGATATTCAAACTTGTTGTTTGTGATTTGAGAGATTGGTGAAGATTCATGAAAAACTAATATGATTTTTGAGTTCCTAGCATGTGGTTTAGGGGGGGTAGCCCCATTTTCATGGAGCTTTGGCCGCGCGTGGGAGGAGGCCGCCGCCGTGAGCGGCCGGAGCCCTACCGATGCTACTGTTCATAGCCGGATTGTCTTGAGGAAGAAGACAATCCTGTCATACCCCGATTTTAGATCCATCTGCATTCATCCACTATGCATCATGCATTCATTTTAGTATAAACATTAATTCACGTCTGAGGTCAATCGTTGACTTTCTGGTCAATTAGTTGACCAAAGTCAACCGTCCTTTCCCAAATCCATATTGTCTCGATTTTGATAAACATTGTTCATTATCTAGGTTTTTTGATCATGGTGCTTTTGATTAGAAAATGGATTCTAATTATTTGACTTTTTAATTTTCAATTTGATTTTAATTTCAAATTAAGTCTAATTCCAAATTTCAATTTAATCTTAATTGTGTTTTTACTAATGATTCAAACTCTAATTGATTTTAATTTTCAAATAAATGTTAGAATTGATATCAAAGTAATTTTAACAAATTATAGATTAATTTGATTTTAATTGGTTTTATTGGTTTTTTTATATTTTAAATTGACATTTAGATGAGTCTTAGATTATTTCTAAAATCCATATCCATTTCTATAACCACAAATTCATTTCATTCAAACCAAGTTTGTTACAACCATTTTTTTTATGTATATGTCATAAGTTTCCGACACTAGATAACCATTGCATTTGCCAATTTCATTCCAATTCCAAATTACATTTGCGCTCAAAGTGCATAAATCAGAAAACCATTACATTACACAAGCATTACTACATTTCCATAAATTACAAAGTCATGTTCCAAATTACATTTCACAACATGTTCTTACAAGTTCATCATATTACATAAATCCTACAAGTACAATCCTAATGAACAATCAAAGCTCCATTAACAAGCCAAGCCATGCGCTCAAAGCTCCATCAATAATCCAAATTCAAGCATTCCAATAATTCATTCAAAAAAAAAGAGTTCAACAACACAGGATAACAAATCAATATCATAACAGAAGGTTTCAAGATCACTTTCCAATTCCTAATAGAACCTTCAACCCACAATCTAACAATTCAATACGTTTCCAACCCAATCCCATAAGAATTCCAAAACAGCCCCTCCATCCATTGCGCTTCGTAGCCGCCTCCAAGCCGAAATTCCCAAGCTAACCAATAACCTTCAAACTTCTTATTCATTCCTGAAACAACATTTCAAAAAACCACTCCAACAATGAAAGATCCTAAGGTGGAGCAGCATGTCTAAGTGTTTTGACATATGAAAAATACTTCAAGGGAAGCTTTGAAAATCTTGAGTTAATAAGAAATGCTGGAGTAAAGTGCCCTTTGTTGTGCAAATAATTCATCATAGATGCTTGGCAACTCAACTATGATCGATCTAAAGGAGCAGATGCAGTCCTTCTAATTGCCGCTGTTTTACCTGATCTTGACATCAAGTACATGGTTAAAATATGCAAATTACTTGGATTGGCCGCCCTTGTTGAGGTGCACGACGAGAGGGAATTTGACCGTGTTCTTGGAATAGAAAGTGTTGAGCTTATTGGCATCAACAACCTGCAAAATGATATTGCAGTAAGCCACCAATAAACCATAATCACCATCAAACCAACACATAATCGTACAAATGGATCTGGTTAATTCTAACGGATTTTGGTTCCAAGCATGAGATACTAGGGAGACTTCAGATAACCTCCCAAAAGCTTTTTCACACAAGACACCTTCTAGCAGGGGACGATAATGCACCAGATTATACGTCCAAAAGTCAGTGCCATTTAAGAATGTAGGAAGAGGTTGTCAAACAACCAGACCTATCAAAACAAAGCCATGAAAAGCGTTATAATATAGGGAGACTAAACATCACGACACTTCAAACCAAATGCGCACAAAAACTATTGCAGAATATACGTGGCATGGACTTGGAAATCTGGACGCATACACGACCTTGATGTCACCAGTTGCAGAGGACCTACCAAATTGTAGCACGACACATGAAACTTAGCTTCTATGCAGGACATAATTCTAAGCCATTTCAGGATGCTGCCGTGATTCGCGTTATCTTACTCAACTGTGAACCTGCAGAGCAACAATTGATGGCATTAAAGAACTATGACAGACGCAAAATCAGCAAAAGCAACTCTGTTACCACAAGGAACATCTTCAACAGTCCAGCCTGCATTACCGTCCAAGTCAAAAGTCCACAAGCTAAACAAACATGCCCTATAGTTTGTTTTGAGGAATCAGACCTTGCAAACCAAAGACATGAATCATAATAGAAAAATAGAAAGCAAGAGAAACAGAATAGTAATAATGGTGTTGATAAACAAGAAGGCAATAATGAAGTTAGCTTTGATGTTTTTTCTGTTGGGCTTCACCGCAACTGTTGTTGATGCTCGTTTCGATTCAGATTTCTTCATCATTTAACTGCTCTCCAAAGGTGATGCAAGTAACAAAGCATTATGTGATTCCTGCCTTTGCATAAAACCAATCCCTCCTCGGTGTCGTAATACTCAGCTTGCAAAACTTGCATTTGCACAAAATCATTGAACTTGAACCAACCTGCAACAAATTCACAATGAAGTCGCACCAACAAGGTCGTGCGAAAACCGAAACCGCCCATGAATTGTTGCTAATTTTCACTGCAGTAAAAAATACAGATAATTAGCAAAGGCAGTAAATTTCAAGAAATATCCCAAAATGGAATTGAGACAAAGCTGAGGAAGAAAAGTGCAGGTCTGTTTTACCATTTCCGAATCTAGCATCAAATAGAGTAGACCAAATTCTGAGCACCGAAAGGAGTTGGCAGATACCTGTTTCAATCTACAATACGCCAACCCAAAACCCTAATTTGTTGGATATAAAAGGTGAGAGGTGAGGACGGAGAGAGGGGACGAAAAAATCAGAGGCGACGGAACGCAAACCCTAGTTCTAAACATCACAAAGAAAAACCTAACCTTTGGGTGACGGCGTGGAAACCTTAGCGAAGAGAGGAAGGCGCCAATTCATCATCGCCACCGAGTCACCGCTGAAGGGAAAATTCTTTCGATTCTCTTTAAAGTTCTGGATTCTTCGCGTTCGGTATGAGAGATTGAGAGGGAACGAGAGGGTTGAGGTTCAGATTTAGGGCGTTTGAGAGTGATGGAGAGATGGAGTGAGTGATGGAGAGATTTAGTGAGTGATGGAGAGATTGAGTGAGCGTGGGTGATTGAGAGAACGGTTGAGAGGCGTGAAAGATTGAAGAGTGGGGACGATGAGGATTTTTTTTGTTCTGTTACTGTTCCACTCATCTTCTTGTTTATTTATTTAAAAAAAAAACAAACGTTTAAACCATAAAAAAAATTAACAAGTTTAGTATTCCTTTGTTTTTTTATTAAATAGTGTATATTAGTGTATTGCTTTTTGTTTTCCCAATCCATAATCCCTTGGAAACCCAACAGCCAGGCGGCTAGGATTTATTTTCTTGGATTCTTCCACAGTTAATTGGTAGTCCAACAGACTATTTTAGTTTAGTTTTATTTTTAATTTTAATTTTAACCTATTCTGGTTTATATATCTAAGTTGTTATTGTAAATAACAACTAGTCATAAGTGATCTAGAGGAGAGAGAGCAGTTTCATTGCCTTTAGTGGAGTGGGTTCGATACTTGGGGATAACAAATCTTCATGTTTTTATTTGTTATGCTTACTATTTTATTTATTTTTTATATATATAAATTCTACTATTTATTTTACTTTTATACTTTTATTAATTTGATTTAGTCGTTATTTAGTGGTTTGTATTTTTAAATGCTTACCTTTTAGATTTAGTTAGTGGTTGAATTTCCGATATTGTTTCTTATTCGATTAGTCGATTTTTGTGTGTTAACTAATTTAGTTAGGTTATTAGTACCCATGTCCATACTTATACACATGTAAATAATCACATTCAACATTCAATTTCATTTCCCCATCACCTTCAAATACAATTTCAAGCCTTTCTTCCATTAACACTCTAATATTCAAATATTTTTCTAAATAAAACGTGAAGAAAAAGATTATCCTGGATGGAATATCCAGTTATAATCCCGAATATTAGGCTCAAGCTGTAAGAGCTTGCAAGCCGTAAATATTCGTCTTCTCTTCCACACTCTAATGTTCAAATCTTTTTCTAAGTAAAAAGTGAAGAAAAAGATTATCCTGGATGGAATATCCAGTTATAATCCTGAATATCAGGCTCAAGCTGTAAGAGTTTGCAAGCCATAAATATTCGTCTTCCCTCCAAAACATTTGTAAATATTCTAATCATTTTTGTAGCAATATTGGAAAGAAACAGACTTCCTGGGTGGAATGTCCAGACGTAGTCCCGAGTCTTAGACCCCAGTTGTAAGAGCTTGTCGGTCGTAAGTATTCGTCTTTCAAACTTTAAAATACTTAATTCCTACCTTAATATTTTTTCAATAAAGATGGAAATGGAACATGGTGTATATCGTGCACTCCTGAGATTAAGATTCGAGGCGGATGCCTCACCAATCTTAACTCTCGCCATCATCTAAAATTGTCAATGCGGTTTCTTCAAATCCTTTCTCAATTAAACCGGAAAATACTTAATCTTTATTAAACACTTTTGTCAATAAAGATGGAAATGGAACATGGTGTATACCGTGCACTCCTGAGACTAGGATTCGAGATGGATATCTCGCTCATCCAAATTCTCGCCGTCACTCAAAATACATCCAACCAATCAAACTCTTTCTCGCCGCCGTACAATTAATCAAAAACCTTTTTTATAAACGAAAGGTATATTGTCTTAAGGTGATGAAAAACAATGTTTCGGCCACGATTGTTGAGTCGAGATAAGTGACGCTTTTTTGAATGTAGATTTATAAATCCGTTCGATGTGTGGTATGCGTCCACTCCTCATCTGTTTTGGGTAAAGCAATGTTTTCGTCGAGTAATACAGTATAGCTTTCGCTAAAATCGACCAATAAACAAACATTTTTCTACCCAGAACTACGTAAGCCTTGATTTCTCTCTTGAGATACGTAGGAGCAGGATTTGTAAATCTTGTTAGGCCCACTAATAAAAAAACTTAGGTTTAGTCCTTCGTCAAAAATCCAAAAACATTTTATTCTCATCCTTTCTTTCTTTCCCACCTAATAAATCGAAAAGCCTAATATTTTAACTAACACTAACGCACACAACTAATCTAATGGTTCCCGTTGAGTACAACGAACGTGAGGGGTGCTAATACCTTCCCCTTGCGTAATCGACTCCCGAACCCTGATATTGGTTGCGATGACCATATCTTATCCTTTTATTTAGAGGTTTTATCGATATTTCCCCTTTCCTTTTTAGGAATAAATAAAGTTCGGTGGCGACTCTGTTCAGTCCATCATTGCGAGCGTGCGATCGCGCTTCGCTTTGAAGTCGTATCCCCATTTTTCGAGGTGCGACAGATGGCGACTCTGCTGGGGAGTCAAATCATCCCTAAGTGAGTCAAGCCTAGTTAGTTCGTTTGTGTGCCTTTGTTTGTTTACCTATGTTTCTTTTCTTTATTATTTTTACTATCTCTATTGTCATATTGATATGAATCCGTTATATTGGTTCGATTATGGTTTGGTACTTGGATACTCTGATTGCAAACCTTGTGAGAAAGACTTTTTACCCGAGTCTCGAGTAAAAACATAAGATAGGACGAGGTTGAGTAGTATGGGTCCGCGAGATGTATTTCTCGTTGGGTCGGTACGAGAACCTTACTTAGAGTAGATTCTTGAGAGGATGTTGTCGCTCGGCAACTAAGTTGTCGTAAGCTTCGATATTTTCTTTAGGATCCATGACTCTGAGAACCATTTGTAGAACCTTAGTTCTTTGTCCAACAAGGAAAGATGGTTGCGTAGTGTGGGTCTGCGAGATGAATTTCTCGTTGGATCGATGCGAGAACCTCACTTAGAGTAGATTCTTTAGATGGAGTTGATGCCCGGCAAGTAAGTTGCTGCAGGTAGCAAACAGTCTAATGGATCCATGACTCTAGGAACTTTTAAAAAAAAAACCTTAAATCATACCTGGTGAGAACCTTGTTCTATATAAAGCAATCAGACTTATCTATGCCTTAAGCCTATTGAACCTATACAAAAAAAATGCATCACATTCATACATTGCATCAACATCATAAAAAGCAAGCTCTTAGTTGTCTCTTATTTGTTTCAGAAATTGAGAACTTGAAAATGACAACTTCAAGGAGACACACTTTCACGCTTAAGTACAAGGAACCTAAGTTGGACAGTCTGAAGGGTTTGATCTCTGATTTGACTCTCAGCAGACGTGATGAGTTCGGAAAAAACTATGGGAAAATTTTGAGCCTTCTAACTAAGAAAGTTGACTATGGAATTATCGGCTCTTTGGCACAATATTATGATCCACCTCTATGCTGTTTCACATTCGCTGATTTCTAGCTAGCTCCTACTTTGGAAGAAGCTGGGAGAATCGTGGGTCTTAAATTGAAAGATTTTAATCCGTTTCCAAAGCTCGAAGAAGATATGGGCCGAAAGAAGATAGCTTCAGCCCTAAGTATCAATGTCCCGACTGTTCGAGACAATTGGGTTGAAAAAGGGGGTTGCGAAGGTTTTACCGCGATGTTTTTGGAAGATTTAGCTCTAAAGTTCAAGAAAAGTGGAAATTGGAATGCATTCTATGCTGTGTTGGCTTTATTGATCCATGGGATTATGCTCTTCCCAAATGTTGAAAAATTTGTGGATCAAGTAGCCATAGAAGTCTTTCTCTCTGGCAATCCAGTACCATTTCTCTTAGCTGACATTTACCATGCCCTTCACGCTTGACATGAAAAGAGGGGTGGAACGTTGTTGTGTTGTGCTCCTTTGCTTTACACTTGGTTCATGCAACACATGCCCGAAGAAGGTCCTTTTGTGGCAAAAGAACTTAAGTCTCCTCAAAAATTAGCTTCTCTCACCGCAAGTTCCATCAGATGGTATATCCGAGAGTGGGAAACCCCAAACATTATAGTCAGCTATGGGGAATTTCCTAATGTATCGTTGTTGGGAACCATGGGTTGCATCAATTATAACCCTATGTTATCTTGAATGCAACACGGTTACTCCATGGATGGTCCTCCTGACGCAAAGGACTTACAACCATTTGCGCTCTCTGACATCCAAGCAAGCAATCCTGATGTAAGAGCAGTACGAAAGGCTTGGTTAAAGGTTGTAAGGAAGGGTAGAGAGTTTGGAAAAAGAAACATTCTCGCCAAAGAACCTTACACTCAATGGGTGAAAGAAAGAGTTGAGGAAATTCATTTGCCATTCATCTTGAAGGCTTCAGCTTTTCCTAAAACTCCTGAGCCCAAGCCCATACTCCCTGAGGACATGGAGAAACTCACTACTAAGGTTAAGGAGCTCGAATTGGAGAATACTGAATTACGGATTCAGATGAACCGAGTTATCTTGGAAAATCAAAATTTGAAAGAGGAACGTAAAGGAAAAGCCCAAGAACTTGAGGATAGTAACAAGAGGTCCAGGCTATTGGAAGACCAGAAAGATGATCTTGATCATATCCTTATAGGTTCCACATCAGTGATCCGAACCAGGAAGGAAGAGCTCAAGAAAGCTGAGTATAGGATCTGTGAGTTAGGGAGAATGTTGGATAAATCTCTTATGGATAAAAAAGAAATTAAGCTCGACTTTGAGGCACAGATCCGTGACTTGAGGGACGCTCTGAAGAAATGCGAGGAAAAGTTGTCTCGCGAGATACTCCAAAAGGAAGAAACTAAAAGAAACTGTCACCATCTCAGGTACCAGTTGGAAGAAGCTACTAGGAGGTTTGCAGTTTTGGAGAGCCAAGAAGGTGATGCAGCCTACTTACTCCTAAAGAATGATTGTGTGTACTGGAAAAGGTTGTATAGAGAGGCTAGAGCAACCTTAGATGAAAATCAAAAGGTCATCCAGAAGCTCCAAGAGCTCTATGTTGGATGGAATAGCAAGTTCCGCAACTTAGCTAGGTTTGTTAACCTCAATATGTTGGAACTCCCAGAAAAACTCCCGGAAGCGGGTTGGTGTATGTGTCCAGAAAACACGCCTCCTCAAGTTTTCAATTTCGTCAAGTTTATCAAGAAAATGATGAATGAGCTCACTACAGATCTGGCTACGATCATAAGAGCTGAGACAAAACTTAAGTTTACTTGTACTTGAATTTGAATTGTTGGTGTTTAAATCTTTTTGTATTCGAATCATGTGTACTTGAAGCTAAATCCTTTTGTATTCGAATTTGATTTTAATTAATGGAAGTTGTCATTTTGGGTCTCAATTATTACATGTTGTTCTTATATTCTAACATTGCTGGAATAAATAATAAAGATAAATAAGAGTTTTGCACAAAATGCACCCATAACATGCACTCATGTCATTCTTCAAACAAAAAACTCATTTTTGTGTCTTCTTCAGTTCCACACTGAGTCCTCAACACCACTAAAACACCAGAGCCAACGCTCGTCAAAGAATGGCAGATCAAGAACAAGAATTGGAGCGAGTAAGCTCAGAACTCGAAGACCTACGAGGAAACATGGGTCAAGTCATGGAGATACTACAGGTCATCAGGGAAAAGTTAGACACCCAAACGACGATCGTTTCAGAAATCGCCGGTCCATCGATTGAACCCCAACCTGCAAGGACAGTACCAACCACTTGGCCAGCCTATGGTTTACCTCCTGGTTTCACATCTCCAGTTGAAGGCGCCCCTGGTTTTGCACAATCCACTCAGCAGATGGCTCCTCTACCAACCATCAATGAAAATCATCCAGTGGTCTACACGTTCGCACCACCTCTCGTTCGTGCACATGTGCAACCTTACTTTGAGGATCAACAACATGCTCCGGACTTTTCAGATGAAGATGAGGAAAGGCAGGAAGACATAAGAGGGATGAAAGAGAATTTCCAGATTCTTGAAAAGAGGTTAAGGGCTATGGAAGGCGACCTAGTTTTTGGTGCTACTGCTAAGGAGATGTGCTTAGTGTCAGGTCTTGTGATTCCTGCAAAGTTCAAGACCCCAGACTTCGATAGGTATGAGGGTCATTCGTGTCCTAAAAGTCACCTTATTATGTACTATCGAAAAATGGCGGCGCACGTAGAGGATGACAAACTTATGATACATTGCTTCCAAGACAACTTGAGGGGTGCTCCCTCTAAGTTGTACTTAAGCCTTGATCAAAGTAGGATTCGTTGTTTCCAAGACTTATCTGATGCTTTCATCCAACATTATAAGTATAACATGGATATGGCCCTAGATAGGAGGCAATTGCTCAGCATGTCCCAGAAAGATAATGAGTCTTTTAAGGAATACGCGCAACGATGGAGGGAAGTGGCCTCGCAAGTCGAACCACCTCGGGCTGAGAAGGAGTTAGCAGATTGGTTCATGGATACAGTCAAACCTATGTTCTATGAAAGAATAGTGAGTAGTGTATCTGCAAGCTTCTCTGACCTAGTCGCCGTGGGCATAAAGGTCGAGCTTGGATTAAAGAATGGAAAAATGATAACCACCTTTGAAACATCTGGTAATAATGCCAAAAAGTTTCCCGGAGGTTTTCAAAGAAAGAAAGAGGGTGAAACAAATGCAGTGTCGACCAGTCAACGAAGGAGTCATTCATGGAAGAAGCAACATCAATTTTTTCAACAACCAACTTATCCAGTGCAGTATGTTCAATAACCATATGTGGCAGCTGTCACACCAAATTTCAACCAATCACAAGCTCCTGTCTATCAACCTATTCAACAAGCACCAGTATACCAGCAAGCGCCTGCGCCACCTGCTTATCAACAACCAAGGGCACAGGCTCCCCGTCCACAGAATCCTCCAAATCCAAATAGGGTACAAAGAGGTAGACTTCCGTTTTCTTCAATCTCTATGACATACACTGAATTGTACCCATCGCTACTACGAAAAGGATTGGTGACTCCCCGACCTTTGGGTCCTCCACCAAATCCTTTACCTCCATGGTACAATCCAGATGCCCATTGTCTTTTCCATGGGGGTGCCCCTGGACATGATTTAGAGGGATGTTATGCTTTAA
This sequence comes from Lathyrus oleraceus, assembly GCF_024323335.1. Taxonomy (NCBI): domain Eukaryota; kingdom Viridiplantae; phylum Streptophyta; class Magnoliopsida; order Fabales; family Fabaceae; genus Lathyrus; species Lathyrus oleraceus. The sequence goes on from NC_066579.1 coordinate 354,216,996, forward strand.
AGCATATTGTGCGAGACCTGGTTGAGAAGAAGATTCTTTCATTTCGAGACGTCGGACCCAATGTAAAAAGTAACCCTTTGCCAGCGCATGGTGATGTTAATGCTGTCGAGGATGCTTCTGATGTGTGTATAATCAAAAACGTGGAAGATGTTAAAACTCCGTTGCTAGCGCTTCATGCAAGATTGGTGTGGGCTAGATTGATTGATACATGTCACGACAACTATGAGGAATGTGTCGTTCATCCAAGAGGATGTAAAGCGGTACGAAATGACATTCACAACTTGATGGATCAAGGTGTTTTACAAATTTGTGGTCCTACAACAAACGAGGAAGTTTCACTCATTGAACCCGTTTTCAATTTACCAGAACCGTTTGAGATAACTTATCATAGAAAAGATGTTGTTCATCCGTCACCCGTGGTAGTTTTTATGCCTACCCCTTTTCCTTTTGAGAGCACCAAGGCGGTACCCTAGAAATATGACATAACTGCGGTGGATGGGGTGGTAGATGAAAAACCCAAAGCTACTGAAAGTAAGAAAGGTTTGGAGAATGTTGACACCGATATCACTAACATCGCAGGGACGAGCAGGATGACCCGCAGCGGTCGGATTTATACTCCCAATATTAATGTAAACCCTCAAGAACCAACAAGGGAAGCTACAAATGCAAATCCTACCCCTGAACATGGAGGGGCACAGCCGGCTGTGCAAGCAGATGAAGCGAGTGAGTTTCTAAGGATAATAAAGAAATCTGACTACAAGATAGTTGATCAGTTACATCAAACACCATCAAAAATATCTATCTTGTCTTTGCTTCTGAATTCCGAAGCTCATAGGGAGGCTCTACTGAAAGTGCTTGCTTAGGCTCATGTCACCCAAGATATAACGGTTGGCCAATTCGATGGGGTGGTCGCCAATATCACAGCCTGCAATACTCTAAGTTTCAGCAATGAAGAGCTACCCAAGGAGGGGAAGAATCACAACCGCGCCTTGCATGTATCCATAAAGTGCCAAGAAGATGCTCTGGCCAGAGTTTTAGTTGACACTGGATCATCCCTCAATGTTCTACTAAAGAGGGCACTCGCTAAATTATCTTACCAAGGTTCGGAATTGAAACCTAGTCCACTTGTGGTAAAAGCATTTGATGGTTCTCGAAGGACAGTAGTTGGGGAGGTAGAGCTACCAATACAGATCGGACCGCATGTATTCCCCATCAATTTCCAAGTCATGGACATAAATCCCGCTTACAGTTGCCTTTTGGGACGCCCATGGATACATGCTGCTGGGGAAGTAACTTCTACTCTGCATCAAAAGATGAAGTTTGTTGTCGATGACAAGCTCGTCATTGTCTCGGGTGAAGAAGATTTTATCATCAGTCAACTCTCCTCTTTCCGTTATATTGAGGCTGATGAGGATGCCTTAGAGACCTCTTTCCAAGCACTTGAAATATCCAATGCCACACTTGAAGAGGTTAAGGACCCTATTAAGAAAACCAGTTTGTCGTTTGCCTCTTTGAATAGTGCAAGATCAGCTGTTGAAAGTGGAGGCCCTGCAGGTTGTGGGCAAGTCATCAATGTCAGTGAGAAAAATGATCGTTTTGGTTTGGGGTACAAGCCTTCTGCTAATGGAGGAGCCCTGGTCCCTGCAAAGGACCGTGCGCGGAGCATACAAGAAGTTTTCCTAAGCACCGGATTTATCCATGGAGATCAGGTTGGTGCAGTTGAAGATGACACTGAAGATGGAGAAACATCAAACCTGATATACCGGTGTGAGGCAGCCCTAACAAATTGGGAAGCGGTTGAGATTCCAGAAATTTTTCCCGTGTCAAAGTAATTGTGTTTTCCTTTGTGTTTTTGAAAATCCTTAGCTCTGCCCAAGGCTAATGGATCATTTGTAGGGCCCCTTTTTAAATTTCAAAAATCATTATGACAAATAAAGAGCATTTTGTTGAAATTCTTGTCGTTCATTTATTTGTTTTTCTTTCCTTAAAATGGCAATCCTTTCAAAAACTACAAAAATATTTTTATTTCTTTTGCATTTTATTTCCATTTTTCTAAAAAAAACCATCATTAAAAAACATGCAGAATAATCAATAAACCAGTTGAATTCGATGACCCCGCTACTTCCTACAATTTTGAACTCCCCATTTACCAAGCGGAGAGGGAGAGTGAGGAAGATTGTGATTTCCCTGAAGAATTAGAAAGGATGCTCGAGTACGAGTCAAAGGCCCTTCAGCAACATCAAGAACCAGTGGAAACAACCAACCTTGGCACCGATGAAGACAAGAAAGAGGTCAAAGTTGGGACTACACTTGGGGCAAGCATCAAAGAAAGATTGATCAAGTTGCTACAAGAGTATGTAGATGTATTTGCCTGGTCGTATCAGGATATGCCAAGTTTAGATACTGGCATTATTGTCCACAAGCTACCACTACAGCCAGATTGTCCGCCAGTGAAGCAGAAGCTCCGAAGAGCAAGACCCGACATGGCTCTGAAGATTTGTGACGAGGTGAAACGTCAATTTGATGCCGGTTTTCTAGCAGTTGCAAAGTACCCTCAATGGGTAGCTAATATAGTACATGTACCCAAAAAGGATGGAAAGGTCAGGATGTGTGTTGATTACAGGGATCTAAACAAAGCTAGTCTAAAGGACGATTTCCCCCTGCCACATATTGACACTCTGGTAGACAACACTGCTAAGTTCGCAGTCTTCTCCTTTATGGACGGATTCTCGGGTTATAATCAAATTAAGATGGATCCAGAAGACATGGAAAAAGACAACATTCATCACCCCTTGGGGAACATTTTGCTACAAGGTAATGCCATTCGGTCTCAAAAATGCTGGTGCAACTTACCAAAGAGCAATGGTCACTCTTTTCCATGACATGATGCATAAGGAAATTGAGGTTTATGTGGATGATATGATTGCAAAATCCCAAAGTGAAGAGGATCATATAAACCACTTGCAAAAGCTATTCGAGCGTCTTCGGAAATTTCGACTACGACTGAATCCTGCTATATGCACCTTCGGTGTCCGATCTGGAAAGTTGCTTGGTTTCATTGTCAGTCAACGAGGAATTGAGGTAGATCCAGACAAGGTTAGGGTAATACAAGAAATGCCTGCTCCATGTACAGAGAAAGAAGTTAGAGGATTCCTGGGACGTTTGAACTACATCTCTAGGTTTATATCCCATATGACTGCTACGTGCGAACCTATATTCAAATTGCTGAGAAAAGATCAAGCAGTTCAATGGAACTCTGACTGCCAAATGGCTTTTGAGAAAATCGGACAATACCTGCAAGAGCCCCCTATTCTAATTCCACCTGTTCAGGGGAAACCACTCTTTATGTACTTAACTGTGCTTGAAAAGTCAATGGGATGTGTGCTGGGACAACATGATGAAACCGGTCGAAAAGAGCATGCTATCTACTATCTAAGCAAGAGATTTACCGATTGTGAAACCCGATATTCACTCTTGGAGAAAACTTGTTGTGCTTTAGCATGGGCCGCTCGTCGTCTAAGACAATACATGATTTGCCACATTACTTTGTTGATCTCAAAAATGGATCCAATAAAGTATATCTTTGAAAAGCCTGCTCTGACTGGAAGACTCGCCCGTTCGCAGATGTTACTATCTGAGTATGACATCCAATATGTATCTCAGAAAGCCATTAAGGGAAGCGTGTTGTCTGATTACTTGGCAAACCAGCCCGTTGAAGATTACCAGCCGTTGAAGTTTGACTTCCCTGATAAAGACATTATGGTAGTGAAAGATTGTGAAATCCCAGGACTTGATGAAGGACCTGAACCCGGATCTCGGTGGAAGCTCATGTTCGATGGTTCCTCCAATTACATGGGGCATGGCGTAGGAGCTGTTTTATTAAATCCGAATGGTGGATACAATCCTTTCACAGCAAGGTTGTGTTTTGATTGCACGAACAATATAGCAGAATATGAGGCGTGCATCCTAGGCATTGAAGCGGCAATTGACCTCCGAATCAAAATCCTCGAAGTATGTGGAGACTCAGCCTTGGTGATATACCAAGTCAAGGGCGAATGGGAAACCCGTGATACCAAGTTGATCCCATATCGTGCCTATGTCATGGAACTAATAAAATACTTTGATGAAACCACTTTCCGTCATATCCCGAGAACTGAGAATCAAATTGCTGATGCTTTGGCTATGTTGGCTTCAATGTACCAAGTTAGATTCCATAATGAAGCGCCTCTCATTCAGATTGAGCGGAATGTTGAGCTTGCCTACTGCCAGTCGGTTGAAGAGGAAGCTGATGGTAAACCCTGGTTTCACGACATTAAATGCTTTTTGCAAAATCAAGAATATCCAACAGATGCAACAACCCTTGACAAGAAAACATTGAGGAAGTTAGCATCCAAATTCTTCTTAAGCAATGGTGTGTTATACAAGAGAAATCACGACATGATTCTGCTCAGATGCGTGGATGGACGTGAAGCGGACCTTTTGATCAAGGAGATTCATGAAGGATCCTTTGGAACTCATGCCAATGGGCATGCCATGGCCAAGAAGATTTTGAGAGCGGGTTATTACTGGTTGACCATGGAATCTGATTGCTTCAATTATGCTAGAAAATGTCATAAATGCCAAATCTATGCCGACAAGGTACATGTGCCTCCGACCCTACTAAATGTTTTGACGTCACCTTGGCTATTCTCAATGTGGGGCATCAACATGATTGGCGCCATCGAGCCTAAAGCTTCCAATGGTCACCGCTTCATCCTAGTTGCCATTGATTACTTTACCAAATGGGTAGAAGCCGCCTCTTATGCTAATGTGACAAAACAAGTGGTTGCACAGTTTCTCAAGAAAGAGATCATTTGCCGTTATGGACTTCTAAGCCGGATCATCACAGATAATGGGACGAATCTGAACAATAAGACCATGAAAGAATTATGCGAGAGCTTCAAGATTGAACACCATAACTCTTCACCATATCGTCCAAAGATGAATGGCGTTGTTGAAGCCGCTAATAAAAACATCAAGAAAATCCTGCAAAAAATGGTGAAAACCTATAAGGATTGGCACGAAATGCTACCCTTTGCACTGCATGGATACCGGACTTCCGTCCGCACTTCAACAAGGGCAACCCCGTTCTCTTTGGTATATGGGATGGAAGCAGTTCTCCCAATTGAAGTAGAGATACCTTCAATGAGAATCTTGATGGAGACCAAGCTAGAAGAGGCTGAGTGGGTTAAAAACAGATTTGATCAATTAAACCTCGTAGATGAGAAGCGAATGACTTCTTTGTGCCATGGACAATTATACCAAAAACGGCTTAAAAGGGCTTTTGACAAGAAAGTACGTGTTCGGGAATTCAGAGAAGGAGACCTCGTGCTTAAGAAGATCTTGCCAATACACAAGGACTCATGATCGCGACTTTATGAGTCGAATGGGGTACTAACTGCAAGTGCACAGTTCTATCACGTAGTTTTAAAAGATATCGATCCCACAGGGACTCATGAATCGATATACCGTTTTCTAAGGTTACTTCGTAAAGCTAAGGCAGATGATATTTTGATTGTTTCGGGGGAAAAGTAAAAACTAAAATTGGATCTAAATTAAATATTAATTAAGTGGATATCGGTATGTAGTTCGTCGTAATTAGGGAATCAAAGCTTCGTTGGTTTCTTGGTTTTAAAATAAATCTTTTCAGTAGACACTATTGATTAAAAGCCTTTTCTCAAACTCTCGCTTTGTTGAATAGACCATGACTTTAAATTAACGTAGCTGTCACTTATTAGTTAAGTCTAAAATCACTTTTTGAAAACAACAGAATCTATAGAAACTCTTTTCATTAAAATAACAACTGTTTAAACACCCTCGTCTCAAACTCTCGCTCTATTGACTTAGATTATATAATTAAACTTAAATGCTTAACTCTCGTCCTCACATTTAACCTTTAAAAATACTTTTTGAAAAAGATTAGAATTTAATTAACTCTAAAAATTGCTTTCGCCCTGATTTAGAATTAATGTCCAATTTACACTGTCCAGTTAAAAACTCAAACTCTCGTTCTATTGATTTTAACTTCTTTAGTTTTTTACTCTCGTACAAAAACCTTGGTATTAAACTTGTAAATTGAGACCATAAAAAGAGTGATTTTATTTTTAAGCGTAATTAAACCAACTTAGTTTTGATTCCTTCATTCGCTTACTTTACATACCGATACCTAAATAAATTAGCCAGACATGCTAAACAGATCTAAACAATCATCAAGCTTAAATAGAAACATCTCAGGCAAATAATGTAAATAAACAATAAAGCAGGGCACATATAAATTCAAACAATAATTAAAGAACCTGAGTAATTAATAGCAGTCTTGAACACTCCACCACAGAACGGTTGGATTTGTTCTTGAATTCTTCAATCGGACAGGAAAATAAAAGTGAAGGAAAAAAACCTAAGGTCTATCGTAAGGTTAGATCCGGTAAAAGATACACAATAGTTTCCGGTGTAGAAACTATTGTGTGAAAAATTAATTAAGTGCTGAAAGATTGACTAGAAAAGAAAATAGAAATTGCAAAGAAAAGTAAAAACTGTAAAAAAATAATGCTGTAAAGTATGCTTGCACGGCTGGAAGAGAAAAAGCGCGAAGAAGAAGAGACGTCCAGGGTTTTGCTCCTTGGCTCTATTTATATTGTTCCAATTTGTAACGGTTTCCAAAACTCCTTCCGTAAAAGTGGTCTTCACGTTTCCCAGGTCAAGCGTAACAATAGGCTTCAACATGCCTCTGTTGCGCTTCTGAAGCCAAAAATATAGGAGAATGGTGTGACGTCCGTCACACCATGTGTTACGCTCGTAACACAAGGCAGCAGGGCGTGACGCTCGTCACACCATGTGTGGCACTCGTCACAGGCTCAGCGCTAGTACTTTTGGGCTGGGCTTTGGTTTGGTGAAATTTGCTTCTCTTCATTTCTTTTTGCACCTTCTTTTCTTCCTTTTTCACTTGTGCTTCAAATAAGCTACCTGAGATAGATAAGAGGAAAAATACCAAGTAATATCGAATAAAATGAAATAAATTGAAGTGAATAATAATATAATTTAATTAAATCGAGTCCAAAAATGTGATATTATTTCATGTTATCAAACTCCCCCATACTTAGACCTTTGCTTGTCCTCAAGCAAGATAAAGTATAGAAATCGTTTTAAAAATTTGGCCAGATGAAATTTCAAAACACACATCAATTCGTACTAGGTTGCAGGTAAACCTTGTTTAGAAATAACCTGAGTCTAATCTTGACATCAAGAACTACCGTTACAACATCTGATAACCTTGCCTCTTGCAAATCAGTTTGAGTCATGCTATTATAACCAGCCTAGTTCTTTTACTCTTATTTCACCCGTTTTCATTCTAGCGAAATCACATTAAGCCCTTTATCATTTTGCGCACATAGTGGAGTGACCGGTTAGTGATTCTGATCCCCTTTTTAGCTTGAAGCTCTGGTACATAAGTCGGGTAACTTCGTTATTTAGTCCATTGAAAATTGCGGGGGATCGGATCGTAGTCCGCCCTACCAAGTTCGGCACCCGATACCTGCTGAACCAACTCATAATGGATCTTTCGTATTATGCTTTCATATGATATGCAACCTTTAGATTAAATGATATGGTAAGGATCACCTAACTTAGTTAGTGCATTTCCATATATATATTTTTTTATTTTGGGAATCATTCACTTATATTCATCGGCCCTCCACGTAGTTTGCTATTAAGATGGTGCTGACTTCTTGTATAAACTACTCGGGATTACTATAAAGTTAAAAGTCCAGGTACTTGTATAACAGGTACCTTTCTGATCTAACATGTTGAGGTTTATTTAGAGCGTTGGTATGGTAATAATTTTGTCTTGATTTCACTCAAGTTTGATAAAATAAGCAACCTTTATATTTACTGAGTGTGTTGAATTTTTGTTATGGCTCATGAAAATTTGAGGGAATAGATAATGGAAATTTTCTCACACTAGGGACTTAATTTAGAATAAATATATATTATACTTAAATTATTATTATTATTATTATTTTAAATTCATAAGAAAAGGAAATAACAATGAAAAGGGAAAGATAACATACTTGAAAAGGGAAGATTTAAAGAACAAGGTTTTCCCCCCCCCACACTTAAATGAACCATTGTCCCCAATGTTTCAAAGAAAACAAAAGAAATACAAAAAGAAAAAGAAACTAAAGTCAATGTTGTCTTCCGCCGCGTGTTCTTGGACCTGGTGATCTTTGACGTACTTCCAAATCATCAAACCTGCTGAGCAACTCAGCGAACCGCTGATCGGTTATTGCATTCCTCGCTTCCTGTTGTTGTTGCATCTGGCGCATCATCTGCATCACTTCGAGATTCTGCGCTTGCATACCATCGATAGCATCCATGATGTCGTCGTTGGTTGCTGGACTTCTTCGTCGACGACGTCGTGAGGATGGACCAGCTGCATTATCGGAAGGGTTGAGCGGGACTGATTGTTGTGCAGGAACCTGATCACCCTGCTCCATTTCGGCAAAATCGTCTGAAGGCGCGTTTTCTTGTGTGGGCTCGGTAGCTTCGGGAGCATTCAGATCATAGATGTGGCGGTTGGGATTGGTGACATCTGTTAGGACAATGTTGGGTAGAACAACGCTTGGGACTTCCTGGTTGTTCACCATAAGGTAATACCCTCCGCCTACCCTGTTTTTGATTAGGCGGCTGGACCGACAGTAGCTTATATCCATCAATAGGGGTGGGAGAGATTGTAAATTCTGAAGTCGATCCCCAAGATTTAAGCCAAGTGCTATGGTGGTAATTAATCCACCAATTACAAAAGGTTGACGGCCTCTAGCACATAGGGTGCGGATATGATGAAATAGAAAGGAGGCAGCGTTTACCTGTGTATCTGCTGCAAAGATGCAGTGGAGGAAAAATAATTCCTTGGCGTTGACTTTGTTGTTGTTCGGTCGACCAAAAATAGTGTTTTGCAGGATGCGGATGAAGTACCGGATCGTTGGGTTATGTATATGTGAAGCAAGTAATACATCCCAGTTGTTGGTTTCCACACCGGAAATTTTTCTAAAGAGGTCGAAGGTGTTTATATGCCACTGGGAGTTCGGAGGTATTCTAGGGTGGACTTGACCTTCTACAGGGAATTGTAGCATGGTGCTCAATTGGTTTTGGGATAGGGAGTACTCGGTGTTGAACATGCGGAAGGTTGCGGTACCGGTTAAGTACTCGTCTTCACCGGTAGGAGTGTTGTACGAATAAGAACTTAAAAATTCTAAGGTGAGAGCGGGGTAGGTAGGTTGATTATGAGTGCAAAGAAAGGTTAAATCAGCAAGGCGGAGCATCCATTCTATACCTTGAAGTAATCCTAATTCTTGTAAACAATGTAAATCAGGATACCTGGTGGATTGGACGCCTCGCTGTTGGAAACGCTCAAACTGCTCCCTTTGATAATTTTCATCTTCGGATCGGAAGATGATATTTCCGAAATCTTGGTTTCCCGCCATACCGAAAAATGGTTTGAAAGAGGTAATAAGGAGAGAAGGGAAATGAAATTGATTTTATAGAATGGTTTGTGGTGTATGGAGAAAGGTATGGTGGGTATTTATAGGAAAAATTTTGGGAGTTGGAAAGGGAGTGGTTGAAAAGTAAATAAATGTGGGTAAATGTGAATAAATGGGAAAGGTAAAAAGGTGGGATGGTGTAACGGTCGTGTCCCAACGGTTAGTAACGTTCACATAGTCAGAAGGTGTCACGCTCGTGACAGGGATGTTACGTGCGTCACAGGCACTTGGTGTGACGACCGTAATGGATTGTGTGACGCTCGTCACACAGGCATTCTTGCAACGTACCTTGTTTTTATCATTATACTTTATTGTTGTTATTTTGTTATGCATATGTTTATTTTATTTTTCTATTGTGATACTTTTAAATTGCCTTGCATGTTATTCTACTTTCATAATATATATATCTTTAATAAGTCATGTAGGTGGCAACAGTAGAGAGCATTATTGATAGATATTTGCATAAGTCATAATAAAGTAAAATAAATCAATAGCTTCATAAGATAATCATAATGTAACGTTGGAAGACAAAAGTAAACATGCGAAAGAAAAATAAATACTAAAATAATTTGAATCAAAATTAATGAATAACCTAAACTAAAACTAAGTAACTAAGAAAAACAACTTCTATCCATCTGCATGATCTCTGGCCGGAGGAGCAAAGGAGTTAACACGGTTTAGCAACTCGTGGAACTGATTTGTCATACTGTTCATGTATCCCAGAAATTCTTGTCCCATGTTAGCTAACTCTTCTCTGAGGGCGTCTTGTTCTGACATCAAAGCCTGAATGGTGGTGTTATAATTAGCTCCGGGCACATGATGTCTAAGATCGGATATTGCCGATTCTTCGGTCGGGACAAATCTCATAGAACTTGATGGATTCAGTAGATCTAGCAGGAGAGGGTGTTGCGTTCAGATTGTAGAGCCAGTTATTGCGTTTATGAACACTAGTCCTTGGACTAGGCAAGGTGAATAGGCAAAGAACTTGGTTGTTAATCATAAGCTCAAACTCTTCAGACCCTAGGTTTGCTATAAACATAGTGTTGAAGAGGAAGGGTATACTCATGGTCGTAATGCCACAAAAAGGGCTTAAGTCAAGCATAGGTTGACGTAATCCGATAGCATTACCAATCATGGTTATCAAGCCGCCTATTTGAATTGGTGCTCGTTCATCTTGGATAAGGCGGTCAAAATTTGCCAACATAAAAGTGGCACCGTTTACTGGACAGTTTTGGGAAGCACAAAATATGATGAAGAGTTCATCACGTGAAACTAAGGTACTGTTTGACTTCTTCCCAAATAAGGTGTGGGTCAGGATCTTATGGAAATAACGAAAGGCCGGGTTATGTATGTTTCCAGAAAGCAACTCATGTTCCTCGGGATCGTCATTTCCAGCCAAGCTTCCCCAAAAGTGTTCAAGTTCTCTGTATTCAAAAAGTTCTTCTTGGCTTACTGTGAATGTATCAAGGGAGGTAGGGAAACCTAAAAGGTTGGTAAAGTCTTGGATATTAAATTGATACTCCATGTTGAACATTCTGAACTGAATGAAACCTCTGCTTATTCCTTTTCCATGGCTGGGTATATAGACCAGAGAACTAAGGAATTCTAGAGTCAGTCTTCGATAAGTGACGAATTGTCTACGGATAGGAGTGGTTTCCCACCCTATTTGACTCAGCAAATACAAGACACTCTGAAATTCTGGTGTAGTCAGAATTCAGATGTTCTACTCAAAGTCATGACATCTGATCCAACATTGTAACTAATACAGCAAGACAGTTATACAAATTAAAACCCTGTACTCAAGCACGCTTTCACAGTAGTCACAACTTCTGCTACTGTATTACCTTAGAATGAAAGAACATTTAGTTATGTCCTTCTAGTACAGAGACACAACAGAGATCACACACCATACTTACTTCTGTTGTGTTTGGACAGTTATCAGCATGATATATCAATATTGAATTGCACATCACCTGTTACTGTATTTCAATTTGCTGGCTTAGTACTGGTGTATCCTAACCTACAAGTCAAACAAGGTAACCTAATTTCCACACATTAGGGAGCTGACAAATGTGCTAGTTGTTAGTTTCATTAATTGTAGGTTAGTTGTTATTTTCCTGAATTTTAGCTCAGCTGTAGGATTCCTTAAATTAGCCTGAGAAAAATACTGAAACAGAAAAACTAATTATCCTACAATTTAGCCCAAGCAGTCAGGGGTGAATGTTACAACATTCAGGTTGACATCCAGAACATATTCCTCATGTTGATTCTGTTATGTTCTTGAAACCTGACTGTGCTGACTTTACTATATTGTACAAGACTAACCAGTCTCTACTCAAGTATCAGCCTACATGAACAACTGTCAAGACATCCAGTTTGACAGTTTCACTATGATCCTTTGGCCAGGTCTGTTATCCTTTTGAGGATCAGACTTACTTAAATACTGAACTGAGATCACCATGCCTAAAGTTCAGTATCTGCGGTCAGTAATGAATGTTAAAACATTTTGATTGACATTCACACAGAAGGATATGTACCAGGTCTGTTATCATCTTGGTTAGCAGACTGCAATACAACCTGAGTTATGGCAGACAGGATTATAACATGCAGAAGGAAAACAAACACAGAGAATTGTTTACCCAGTTCGGTCCAACATGACCTACATCTGGGGGCTACCAAGCCAGGAAGAAGATCCACTATCAGCAGTATTAATTCAGAGTTAAACTCCCCCGTTTACAACTCTTCACTTAATCCCTACGCAATGCAATCTATACCTAGGAACTCCTAGATAGAAACCTCCAGTTTCCATTCCAATCACTACAAATACAATGTAATGTTCAAACACCTTGAACTTGCTTCACAGCTTCATTCAAGAACATAATCACTCTTGCCTACAGGCTTTGAGTTACAAATACTCTCAGCTTTTACCACTGAGAAACACATGGTAACCTTCCCACAGATTGGGAGGTTCACCTCACACACACCCCTAAATTTTCATTCTATGAGGCTTACAAAAACTAGGTTACAATGTGCTATTTATAACCTAATCACCCAACTGGATTTGGGCCTTCAGAAATCGCAGCAAACTTGTTCTTTGCTGTTACAAATACAGCAGAAAATTTCTGCTACAAACAAGGTCTTCAATCCTAGAATCTCTCCATATATATCTCCTTATTTTGAGCTTATATATATTCTGATTGAGTCTTTAAGACCTCCACATGGGAGTTAGGATATTCACCAAATATCCTTACTAATCCTAGAATATATACTGAATTAATTAATTCAGTTTTCTACACATGTGCGATGTCACAGGCATGATGTCGTGACATCGTACATGACATGTTGGTCCAGATGTTGAACTTCTTCAACCCAACATATTAAAACAACAGAGATGATTACATTATTTGTTTTACAAAATTAATGCCAATCCTAAGGTATTAACAATCTCCCCCTTTGGCAAATTTTAGCTAAAACAAATAAACATTACACTGGACAAAACATCCCATTATGGGTATGCTCTTCATATCTGTCATTGACTCCACCACCACAAACACCAAGGTTGGTGTACATGAGGAAGTAGAGGAACACGAATCAGTTGTACCAGAACCCTTTCCCTCAACAGGAGAGCTTCCGGAAGAATATGTAATGTTGAGTACATAGATAATGTAACTCAGATCACAAGACACAACTGTCCTCTTAACTCAGATCATAAGACACAACTGTCCTCTTAACTCAGATCACAAGACACAAGTGATATACCCAGTTGGTGGATTTTGTGCCTGACACCAACTTCTGTTTGCTACCACAGTTAGCTTACTTCTGGTACATTCTCAACCCCAGGACTGTATTTCTCTCCCCCTTTTTAGCTAAACATTTGTAAAGGCACCCCTCACAAAACCAGATCCAGGCGCAGCTTGCCCAAACCTTAACATACCCCATGATTCTGAGGGAATGGAGTGTTTCTCTTGTGAGAAGAAGAGGGCTATTACGTCCTTTAAATAGTCCAGCCTGTGCTTAGGAATTAACGGTAGGAATAAATGCTTGGTCAAGATTCATTAATTTTTGCTGAGAAACAGTCAGAGAATCACCAACAAAATCTCAGACTATCTTTGAATACCTTTTATAGCTCTTGACTGTTTCTTTTCCAAAACAGCAGTTCCAGTGCATGGAGACTATTCCATATGTGCAGTCAGACACGTTGCACGCGATGTCTTAACATTCCACGCGGCTTTTTCCTGCATTCTGCCAGTATTCAACATTTCCCAAGACCCCTGTCATACCTCCAGTAGAGACTTGACATCTGGCACTGCTACAGCCAAATTCCCACACTTCAGCAGATGGTTACTCCCCCTGTACCACACAGCTGTAGCCATCAGGCTTATTCTAATTTATCAGAATTAGACACATCACCCTTATACTTCCTAATGACTTTAAGATTCAGAAGGAATTAACAGCATTGTCCAGGGCAATGTCACGACATCCGGTCAGACATTCTTCTGCTCACTCCGCCTTGACATACATCACAGCATCCTGATAACTGACAAGGTGCCATACCTATTTATCTGAGAACACATAGACCACAAGCTTGATGACAAAACTCCCCCTGTCATGGACAACCTGCTCTCCTCTTGAAACTTGGAGGTCACACATGAGCATATCCAACACCCCAAAGTTGGACCTTCACATACTACCTGATTCAAAGAGAATCCAGACCACTTGATGAATGGGAAACATAAGACGCATCTTCATGTCTTCAAGAGTACCCCCTCTGTTCAACCCTCTTGGCTGACCACATCCACACTCTGTGTCACTCTCTCTTCTAACCAGAACAGAAGACCCCTTCACAAGATGTTCTAACATCAGCTCGGACATCCTTCACACCATAACAAGGAACACCATCTGATAGTCTTCAGATATCACTGAGTCACCAGCTTGATCAAGAAGAACCCAGACAAAAATTGGGACATATACATTTTCATCCCATTACAAGAGATAATCTTTCATAGATAGCTCAGAACTCCTACCACAAGCTCCAAGAGATGAATAGAAAACACCTCCTTTTGTCTTCAACTTACTACTTTTCTGCTCAAAAGTAATTTGTCTCAGACTTTCCTCAAGAATAATCAGCTGCCATATGTTGATTATCTTGATCCTTCGAACTTACTTCTGAGATAGACCAAATGTCACTGGTTGATTACCTCCTTCATGCATCCTCATATGAGAAAGTCAAATGCCACTTTTTGACCTCTCCAAGTTTATCAGACTTCTCCCAAAGATATTCTGACCTTCCAAGTGAGATTTGAACTTCAAGCCTTTTGAAGTGTCCAATCTACAACCCTGTAGACCCTTCTATCTCAAGTTGATGTGCCACTTCACCAACTAAGAATCTGATGTTGAACCAAATGTCACAACATTGTGTTTTGACATCCAGCTGTTGAATTCAGCTCCTTCTTCTGCCACTTGAAAGAACTTCCTCCCTTCACAGAACAAGAGTTCAATGTTCTCATAGACTTGATTATGGAACCAAGTTTGAGTAAACAACCTCCATCCTGCAGGTTTGCAGTTAAGTCATCCAAGCTCACACCTTGATGAATTCCTGCTTCTTCTCCAAAGACATCAGACACTCTGGTGCAAGAGTCTTCAGAAGGACCAGTTAGCAACTAACCCTTCAGCTATACCAAGGATTCTTCTTCCTAAAGCAAGACTGTTTCCATGATGTTAAGACAACTATCACTTGTTCTTAACTTCATAGTGTGCATTAGCCAATGCACTTCCTTACTTAGATTAGAGATGAACTGATTCAAGTAACCCCCATCAAAACTATGATGTCTTCTTCTTCTTGTACACACCAAGGCTGAACATGTTTCTTGCCAGGAAACCTTTTCAGAGATCATATGCTTTTGCTGCCACCAAAGAGATAGATCATAAACCAATGTAGTATCCTTCCTGTGATTCTGCACAGGGTCTTGAAGAAGAGGTGTTCCAACATCTTTAAGAACATCAGTTATCTTGAGCTCCAAGGATAATCAATTAAATACTTGTACTTGGCACAAGTTGACATTGATCTTAAATCCTTTCCCAATATTCCTGTCAGATACTTCCACCATAAGACTACTTTGAAAATACTCTTCTAGTGTCAACATCTTCTGCTTGCAAGCACTTCAACAGTGTTGAAAATCTTCTCAGATTAAATTCACTCTTAGGAATGAGAGAGATGAATTCTTCCTTGCAAATGTGTCACACAACCACCAAAACCCATGTGAGACAGGTCAACAGCCAACCAGACCCTAGGCTGACCAAATGTGAGGAGGTTAACCAAAACTCCCCCTCAAATTAACAATCATGGAAACTTCACACCAATATCCATGCATTGTACAGACATGTCTCGACATGACATACACCATCCCTACCAGTGGCACCTAACTCTATGAGTTATACCTATACATACTCCAATCACACCAATCAGACTTCAGCTGACCATAAGTACTAGTGAAAGACAACAACACCAGTCCATAGTAGATATGCATTGCCAGAGCATACTACCTCAACCAACCTCTGAATCTTCATATTCTCACTCCTTGAAAGAACTGCCACTTCTGATCGTGGTGTTTGAATAACAAGATTCATGGTCCCAATCCTCTTAAATGGAATAGCAGTCAGGTTACCCCATTATTGACTTCTATCATCCCGGGGACTTGTCTTCCAGTACACCATAGTACTTCAGGAAACAACTATCCAACCCTGATTAATCTACAGGAATAAGGCACACATCGGGGATTGCACAATGTCACAACTCAACCAGCTCCACTTCTAGAGATCATACTTCTAAAAGTGACCTTCTTGAGCACACACACAGTTGACCCTACCCTTGTCAACTTAGCACACACAGATGTCTCCTCTTCCACGTCAGGAGTAGGTTTCAAACCAAAGTATCCCTTTGTTTGACACCTAAACACATCTGCTCTTCAACCAGTAGCTGCCTACTTGTTGAACAACATGTTCTAACATCACATAGAACATTAGTTTAACCTATTTGAAGCAAACCCTCCTTGAAAGTCTTCAAGGTCTTCATATACACTACCCAGGAGAGTACAAGAATCAGTGATCAGGTGATTCTTACCAAGAAGAGTGGACTTGATGAGGCTCAAGTATCTTTGACATCTTCAGTAGAATATGATGAAATCTTGAATACAGCAGCCATTCATCCACATGGGGGGAAACTACATCAGAGTTTGAGTTTTGCCAGGTATTATGCAGCGGAAATCATAATACAACTCAACCTATGAACACGCACTTCACCAGATCAGCCTCCAAGACCATACCAAGTTTGAATGTGATTCAATACTGGCATAGTTGTCCCACACAAAGGCCAATTGCCAGCCTCCAGAGACAGGTACACACCATTCCCGTCATGAACAGTCCATCCACCTACTTCAAGGGACCATTCAGGGAAAATACAGAACCTTTCACAGGTTCCAGCATCAGTACTAACATAACTCCTTGCAAGATACCAGAAAGTATCACCCATGGATCTCATCCAGAAACAGACAGGATGCCTGCTCTGATACCAATTGAAATTCTAGTGTAGTCAGAATTCAAATGTTCTACTCAAAGTCATGACATTTGATCCAACATTGTAACTAATACAGCAAGACAGTTATACAAATTAAAACCCTGTACTCAAGCACGCTTTCACAGTAGTCACAACTTCTGCTACTGTATTACCTTAGAATGAAAGAACATTTAGTTCTGTCCTTCTAGTACAGAGACACAACAGAGATCACACACCATACTTACTTCTATTGTGTTTGGACAGTTATCAGCATGATATATCAATATTGAATTGCACATCACCTGTTACTGTATTTCAATTTGCTGGCTTAGTACTGGTGTATCCTAACCTACAAGTCAAACAAGGTAACCTAATTTCCACACATTAGGGAGCTGACAAATGTGCTAGTTGTTAGTTTCATTAATTGTAGGTTAGTTGTTATTTTCCTGAATTTTAGCTCAGCTGTAGGATTCCTTAAATTAGCCTGAGAAAAATACTGAAACAGAAAAACTAATTATCCTACAATTTAGCCCAAGCAGTCAGGTGTGAATGTTACAACATTCAGGTTGACATCCAGAACATATTCCTCATGCTGATTCTGTTATGTTCTTGAAACCTGACTGTGCTGACTTTGCTATACTGTACAAGACTAACCAGTCTCTACTCCAGTATCAGCCTACATGAACAACTGTCAAGACATCCAGTTTGACAGTTTCACTATGATCCTTTGGCCAGGTCTGTAATCCTTTTGAGGATCAGACTTACTTAAATACTGAACTGAGATCACCATGCCTAAAGTTCAGTATCTGCGGTCAGTAATGAATGTTAAAACATTCTGATTGACATTCACACAGAAGGATATGTACCAGGTCTGTTATCATCTTGGTTAGCAGACTGCAATACAACCTGAGTTATGGCAGACAAGATTATAACATGCAGAAGGAAAACAAACACAGAGAATTGTTTACCCAGTTCGGTCCAACATGACCTACATCTGGGGGCTACCAAGCCAGGAAGAAGATCCACTATCAGCAGTATTAATTCAGAGTTAAACTCCCCCGTTTACAACTCTTCACTTAATCCCTACCCAATGCAATCTATACCTAGGAACTCCTAGATAGAAACCTCCAGTTTCCATTCCTATCACTACAAATACAATGTAATGTTCAAACACCTTGAACTTGCTTCACAGCTTCATTCAAGAACATAATCACTCTTGCCTACAGGCTTTGAGTTACAAATACTCTCAGCTTTTACCACTGAGAAACACATGGTAACCTTCCCACAGATTGGGAGGTTTACCTCACACACACCCCTAAGTTTTCATTCTATGAGGCTTACAAAAACTAGGTTACAATGTGTTATTTATAACCTAATCACCCAACTGGATTTGGGCCTTCAGAAATCGCAACAAACTTGTTCTTTGCTGTTACAAATACAGCAGAAAATTTCTGCTACAAACAAGGTCTTCAATCCTAGAATCTCTCCATATATATCTCCTTATTTTGAGCCTATATATATTCTGATTGAGTCTTTAAGACCTCCACATGGGAGTTAGGATATTCACCAAATATCCTTACTAATCCCAGAATATATACTGAATTAATTAATTCAGTTTTCTACACATGTGCGATGTCACAGGCATGATGTCGTGACATCGTACATGACATGTTGGTCCAGATGTTGAACTTCTTCAACCCAACATATTAAAACAACAGAGATGATTACATTATTTGTTTTACAAAATTAATGCCAATCCTAAGGTATTAACACACTCTCTCTTAGTCCAAGGGCAGTCATTGCCCAGTCATTAGCATACAAACTAGGTAGCATCTCTCTTTCTGCTAGTTCCTCAAACTTTTGTTTCTGAGCTTTCCCTCTGAATTTGACACCCATACGATCAATTTGTCCCATCAGGTTAGTGTTAGCTAGAGAAAGGAAAAACAAGAGTTTTAGTCAGGATTTGGCCAAATGCCAAAAGAATAGAAGAAAAAAAATTAAAATAGATTAAGAATGAATACTAAATAAAATTTAAAAGAATAATTAAGTAAGAAATGAAAATATAAAAATTTGTGGGTTGTCTCCCACTAAGCGATTTGTTTAATGTCGCAAGCTCGACAATAAACTATCAAATATAATCTATAAAATTTGGGGGCACTACGTCTAAGTGCGGGACTTGTGAATCTTCAATGTTCTCTGTATGATGATAATGTTTTAGACGCTGCCCGTTTACGATAAACGGTTCAATGGATTTTCCTTTAATTTCCACCGCTCCACTGGGGAAAACATTAGTAATTTGAAAAGGACCTGACCATCTAGATCGTAGTTTTCCCGGGAATAACTTTAGCCTAGAGTTGAATAACAGGACTGTATCGCCTTGTTTGAAGATTTCCTTGATATGCGTTTGTCATGCCATTGTTTTGTTCTTTCTTTGTAGATTCTGGCATATTCGTAAGCGTCTCGTCTGAGTTCCTCTAATTCGTTTATATCAAGGATTCGCTTTTCACCGGCGGCTTTATAGTTTAAATTTAGATTTTTAATAGCCCAGTAGGCCTTATGTTCCAATTCTACCGGGAGGTGGCAAGATTTTCCATAAATAAGCTTAAATTGTCCCTATGGGAGTTTTGTAAGCAGTTCGATACGCCCATAAAGCTTCTGGTAATTTCAATGACCAGTCTTTCCTTGAGGTGGTGACTGTTTTTTCCAATATTTGTTTGATTTCTCTGTTAGACACTTCCACTTGCCCACTGGTTTGAGGGTGGTAAGGTGTCGCTACTCTATGCCTTACGCCATACTTAAACAGTAGTTTTTCGAGTACCTTGGATATGAAATGCGATCCACCATCACTGACTACTATTCTCGGGACACCAAATCTTGGAAATATTATATTCTTAAAGAGTCTAGTTACTACTCGTGTGTCGTTTGTTGGAGAAGCTATAGCTTCAATCCATTTTGATACGTAGTCAACCGCTACGAGTATGTACTTGTTACCGAAAGAAGACGGAAAAGGTCCCATGAAGTCTATTCCCCACACGTCGAAAATCTCTACTTCCAAAATGCTCTTTTGTGGCATTTCGTCACGTCTAGATATGTTTCCTGTGCGTTGACATCTATCACATTTCTTGATAGCCGCATGCACATCCTTCCATATGTTTGGCCAATAAAAACCGGCTTGTAGGATTTTGGAACAGGTTTTGGATGTACTCGCATGTCCACCATAAGGAGCGGAATGATAGTGTTGGATTATATTTTCTACCTCTTCTTCAGGTATACACCTACGGAAAATACCGTCGGGGCCTCTTTTGAAAAGTAAAGGGTCATCCCAGTAATAGTGTTTTATGTCATAGAAGAATCGTTTCTTTTGCTGGTAGGATAAAGTAGGTGGAACTATTCCGGCAGCTAAATAATTGACGAGATCAGCGTACCATGGTGTAACACATATAGCTAAGGTGGTTTCTACCTGTTTATCAGCTTTATTTTCTTCCAAAGTAGCTATAAGTTTATCGTACGAGAAATCATCGTTGATCGATGTTGTTTCCGGTTCCAGGTTTTCAAGTCTAGAGAGGTGATCTGCTACTACGTTTTCAGTTTCTTTTTTATCTTTGATTTCCAAGTCGAACTCTTGTAGCAACAGGATCCACCTTAGGAGTCTAGGTTTAGCATCCTTTTTTGTTAAGAGGTACTTGATAGCAACGTGGTCGGTGTAAATGATTATTTTGGCTCCAACCAAGTAAGAACGAAATTTATCTAGTGCAAACACTACTGCTAATAGTTCTTTCTCGGTTGTGGCGTAATTCATTTGTGCTTCATCTAGAGTTCTACTTGCGTAATATATGACGTGAAGCTTTTTATCCTTTCGTTGTCCTAAAACAGCGCCCACGGCGTAATCACTGGCATCACACATTATTTCGAATGGTTCATTCCAATCTGGTGTCTCCATTATGGGCGCGGAGATCAATGTTTGTTTAAGGGTCTGGAATGCTTCTAAACATTTGTTGTCGAAGATGAATTCAGCATCTTTCATCAATAGTCCGGTCAAAGGTTTAGTTATTTTAGAGAAGTCTTTAATGAATCGTCGGTAAAAACCGGCATGTCCTAAAAAGCTTCGTACTTCTCTTACAGTTTTCGGAGGTTGAAGGTTTTCGATTACCTCTATTTTGGCTTTGTCTACTTCAATTCCTCTATTTGAAATGATATGTCCTAAAACAATTCCTTCTTGTACCATGAAGTGACATTTTTCCCAATTAAGTACTAGGTTTACTTTTACACATCGTTCTAGAACTCTTTCTAGGTTTTCAAGACATTCTTCAAAGCTTTGCCCGCATACGGAAAAGTCATCCATAAATACTTCCATGATATTTTCGAGAAAATCGGCGAATATTGCCATCATGCACCTTTGGAAGGTTGCGGGAGCATTGCACAAGCCAAACGGCCTTCGTCTATAAGCGAAAGTGCCAAAAGGACACGTGAATGTTGTCTTTTCTTGGTCATCAGGATGAATTGGTATTTGGAAGAAACCTGAGTAACCGTCTAGATAGCAGAAATGAGAATGTTTTGCTAATCGTTCTAACATCTGGTCAATGAATGGTAAAGGGAAATGATCTTTTCGGGTTGCTTTGTTTAGTTTCCTATAGTCAATGCACATTCTCCATCCCAACTCGATTCGTTTGGTTATAGTTTCCCCTTTTTCATTTTCAATAACTGTTATACCTCCTTTCTTCGGTACCATGTGTACAGGACTAACCCATTTGCTATAAGATATAGGATATATGATACCTGCCTCTAATAACTTGGTTACTTCCTTCTTCACTACCTCACTCAGGATCGGATTCAGTCTCCTCTGATGTTCCCTAGAAGATTTACAGTCTTATTCTAGCATGATGCGGTGCATACAAATAGAAGGACTTATTCCTTTAAGGTCGGTGATGTTGTATCTTAGTGCGGTTGGATATTTTCTTAAGATATGTAGGAGTTTTTCGGTTTCGAGCTTTCCTAGGTCTGCATTAACTATCACTGGTCGTTCAAGTTCTAAGTCTAGGAATTCATATCTCAGATTTTTGGGAAGTGTTTTCAGGTCTAGGGTTGGTTTCTTAAGGCATTGCGTAGGATCCGGTGTTATTGCTAAACATTGGTTGAGTTTGTCTTCTACAAGATAGTCAGACGATTTGTCCTTTTCTAACTCTATTTCTTTTATGCATTCATCGATAATATCCATGAAGTAACATGTGTCATCTATTGCAGGTGCTTTCAAAAATTGGGAAAGAATGAACTCAATTTTCTCTTCTCCTACTTCGAAAGTGAGTCGTCCTCGTTTTACGTCTATGATCGCACCGGCGGTTGCTAAGAATGGTCTTCCCAATATAATGGGTGTAACTTCATCTTCTCTAATGTCCATAATTATAAAATCGGTTGGGATGTAGAATTGACCTATGCGCACGGGAACGTTTTCAAGAATTCCTACAGGATATCTAACAGAACGATCTGCTAATTGTACAGACATTTTAGTTGGTCTTAATTCTCCCATTTCAAGTTTCTTGCATATGGATAAGGGCATAACACTAATACTGGCTCCTAAATAGCATAAGGCTTTATCTATGACAAATTTTCCTATGTGACAGGGTATAGAGAAACTACCTGGATCTTTAAGTTTAGGAGGCATATTCTGGATTATAGCGCTACATTCAGCAGTGAGTGTAACAGTTTCGCTATCTTCAAGTTTCCTTTTATTAGAAAGAATTTCTTTTAAGAACTTAGCATATGAGGGCATCTGCGTAATAGCTTCTGTAAATGGAATTGTGACGTTTAACTGTTTCAGTAGGTCAACAAATTTTTTAAATTGGCCCGCATCTTTGGTTTTAATAAGCCTTTGAGGGTAAGGGATAGGTGGTTTATAAGGTGGTGGAGGTACATAAGGTTTTTTCTTTTCTACGGTTTCCTTATTACTCTCTTCCTTTTCCTTAGGTGTACTTTCTTCCTCAATTGACTTTTTAGAGTTTTGGTTTTCATTTCTTGGATCTACTGGTCCTTCGACTTCCGTTCCACTTCTTAGTATGATTGCATGAGCGTGGCTTTT
Source organism: Lathyrus oleraceus (assembly GCF_024323335.1). Classification (NCBI taxonomy): domain Eukaryota; kingdom Viridiplantae; phylum Streptophyta; class Magnoliopsida; order Fabales; family Fabaceae; genus Lathyrus; species Lathyrus oleraceus. The sequence goes on from NC_066579.1 coordinate 354,240,196, forward strand.
CGGGTTAGGTTGGGGCTGTCCAGGAAATGCACCAGTTGGGGCAGCAGTAGGCGCTTGTTGTTGAGCTACTTGTGATATTTGTGTTTCCAGCATTTTGTTATGGGTAGCCAAGGCATCTACTTTACTTGCTAGTTTTGTTCGCTAGTGTGTATGTTTTGGTTTAAGAAATCTTTATTGGTTTGCTGTTGAGAAGCTATGAAGTTCTCCATCATTATTTCCAAGTTGGATTTCCTAGGAACATTATTGTTAGGTGTAGAAGGGGTCGACTTTTGATATCCAGGAGGTATAGCTGGGGCTTGATTTGGAGCTTGTCCTGGTGCGTATAAAGCATTATTACTCTTATATGAAAAATTAGGATGATTCTTCCAGTTTGAGTTATAGGTGTGCGAGTAAGGATTTCCTTGAGCATAATTCACTTGTTCTGCTTGGATTCCTGTTAGGAGTTGACAATCTGCAGGAGTGTGACCTTGGATTCCACAGACTTCACAATTTTGAGTTGCGGCAACCATGGTGGTTGGAGGTGATACATTCAAACTTTCAATTTTCTGGGCCAGGGCTTCCACTTTTGCATTAACATGATCAACGCTACTTATCTCGTACATGCCACTTTTCGTTTGAGGTTTCTCTACCATTGCTCGGTCGCTTCCCCACTGATAATGATTTTGAGCCATGCTTTCGATAAGTTGTTAAGCATCGGCATAAGGTTTATCCATAAGTGCACCACCTGCTGCGGCGTCTATTGTTAACCTTGTGTTGTACAAGAGACCATTATAGAAGGTATGAATCACTAACCAGTCCTCTAAACCATGGTGTGGACAAAGTCTCATCATGTCTTTGTATCTTTCCCATGCTTCGAAAAGAGACTCGTTATCTTTCTGTTTAAATCCATTTATCTGGGCTCTCAACATAGCTGTTTTGCTTGGAGGAAAATATCGGGCAAGGAAGACTTTCTTCAACTCGTTCCATGTGGTAACCGAGTTAGAAGGAAGAGACTGAAGCCATATTCTTGCTTTATCTCTTAACGAGAAAGGAAAAAGACGAAGTCGAATTGCCTCTGAAGTGACGCCATTAGCTTTAACAGTATCAGCGTATTGGACAAATACGGATAAATGAAAGTTTGGATCCTCGGTAGGATTTCCAGAGAATTTATTTTGTTGCACTGCCTGCAACAGAGAAGGTTTAAGTTCGAAGTTGTTAGCTTCGATTGCGGGTGAAGCAATACTCGAATGCGGCTCATCTTGCGATGGAGCGGCGTAATCTCGAAGAGCACGAGCTGGTTCTGCCATCTCGGATATTGGTGAAGGAAGAAGATTTTTGAGGTCAGGAATTTCGATAGGAGGGAGATTGTTTGCAGCACGATATTCTCGAATTCGTCGTAAGACTCGGAGATATAGTTCGATGTCGTTGATTCGTAAGTAAAACGGCTCGCCTTGTGAGCGAGTGTGTGGCATACAAATCAATGAAAGAAGAAGAAATAAGAATTGCCTTAGTCTCTACAGCGTAACAGAAGAGTTACGATATCGACTAAATAAAAGTCCCCGGCAACGGCGCCAAAAACTTGATCGCGACTTTATGAGTCGAATGGGGTACTAACTGCAAGTGCACAGTTCTATCGCGTAGTTTTAAAAGATATCGATCCCACAGGGACTTATGAATCGATATACCGTTTTTTAAGGTTACTTCGTAAAGCTAAGGCGGATGATATTTTGATTGTTTCGGGGGAAAAGTTAAAACTAAAATTGGATCTAAATTAAATATTAATTAAGCGGATATCAGTATGTAGTTCGTCGTAATTAGGGAATCAAAGCTTCGTTGGTTTCTCGCTCTGTTGAATAGACCATGACTTTAAATTAACGTAGCTGTCACTTATTAGTTAAGTCTAAAATCACTTTTTGAAAACAACAGAATCTATAGAAACTCTTTTCATTAAAATAATAACCGTTTAAACACCCTCGTCTCAAACTCTCGCTCTATTGACTTAGATTATATAATTAAACTTAAATGCTTAACTCTCGTCCTCACATTTAACCTTTAAAAATACTTTTTGAAAAAGATTAGAATTTAATTAACTCTAAAAATTGCTTTCGCCCTTATTTAGAATTAATGTCCAATTTACACTGTCCAGTTAAAAACTCAAACTCTCGTTCTATTGATTTTAACTTCTTTAGTTTTTTACTCTCGTACAAAAACCTTGGTATTAAACTTGTAAATTGAGACCATAAAAAGAGTGATTTTATTTTTAAGCGTAATTAAACCAACTTAGTTTTGATTCCTTCATTCGCTTACTTTACATACCGATACCTAAATAAATTAGCCAGACATGCTAAACAGATCTAAACAATCATCAAGCTTAAATAGAAACATCTCAGGCAAATAATGTAAATAAACAATAAAGCAGGGCACATATAAATTCAAACAATAATTAAAGAACCTGAGTAATTAATATCAATCTTGAACACTCCACCACAGACCGGTTGGATTTGTTCTTGAATTCTTCAATCGGACAGGAAAATAAAAGTGAAGGAAAAAAACCTAGGGTCTAACGTAAGGTTAGATCCGGTAAAAGATACACAATAGTTTCCGATGTAGAAACTATTGTGTGAAAAATTAATTAAGTGCTGAAAGATTGACTGGAAAAGAAAATAGAAATTGCAAAGAAAAGTAAAAACTGTAAAAAATAATGCTGTAAAGTATGCTTGCACGGCTGGAAGAGAAAAAGCGCGAAGAAGAAGAGACGTCCAGGGTTTTGCTCCTTGGCTCTATTTATATTGTTCCAATTTGTAACAGTTTCCAAAACTCCTTCCGTAAAAGTGGTCTTCACGTTTCCCAGGTCAAGCGTAACAATAGGCTTCAACGTGCCTCTGTTGCGCTTCTGAAGCCAAAAATATAGGAGAATGGTGTGACGTCCATCACACCATGTGTTACGCTCGTAACACAAGGCAGCAGGGCGTGATGCTCGTCACACCATGTGTGTCGCTCGTCACAGGCTCAGCGCTAGTACTTTTGGGCTGGGCTTTGGTTTGGTGAAATTTGCTTCTCTTCATTTCTTTTTGCACCTTCTTTTCTTCCTTTTTCACTTGTGCTTCAAATAAGCTACCTGAGATAGATAAGAGGAAAAATACCAAGTAATATCGAATAAAATGAAATAAATTGAAGTGAATAATAATATAATTTAATTAATACGAGTCCAAAAATGTGATATTATTTCATGTTATCAACTCACATGGGAAGTGGACTCCCAATTATAAAGGCCCATATGTTGTGAAGAAAGCCTTCTTCAGAGGCGCCTTGATTCTCACAACTATGGATGTTGAAGAGCTCTCACACCCCGTGAACTCTGATGCAGTTAAAAAATATTACGCCTAATAAAAACCCGCTAAATCGAAAACCTGAAAAGGAGACTTAGGCAAAAAGGAGCGTCCCGGTGGATTGAAAACCCGAAAGGGCGATCCAGGCAAAAGTTAGGGGCACAAGGCATAAACTGCATCAGTTTTTAATGATTAACACCGAGGAATCTGAGGTGGAAGATTAATCCAGTCACTCCCCCTAGGAGAAAGGTTTTGGGGGAATCATATCTATTAAGGATGTTAGTGGTCACTGAATTCAACGTAAACCTTTCCTTATTTCCATTTTCCAAATTATAATATTTCATGGAGCTACGCCATTGGTGTGCTACCATTCTTGAATAAAATACAAGTTTTCCTAATCATTGTTAATTGCGTTCTTCTATGTTTTTCTTTGTTATGCAAAGTGTCATTTATTTGTTAATAATGAAATTTTGAAACTTGAAGATATTTTGAAATTTAGTAAAAGGAGCAACATTACTTTGATATATGTGAAAATCAAAGGAAAATCATTTGTTTCCCCGAAAGTCTCAAGGTTGCATAAATATTCCTGGATCACCAACAAAAGTCCCAATGGAATATAACTTATTAATCCTCTAGAAGGATGGACCTTTGGTTATTTGGAACTGTCAATCATGATAGATTCTCCTCTAGATGCGCTTGCTAATTGTACGGGTTTGAGTTATCGGTGTTGAGGAATCAGAATCTCTGTAAACAGTCCCTACAAACTCCCAGTCTGCCTATTGTCAGCATTTCATGTCATGATCATTCATATATCATGCATAAAAAAAACCAAATCATGCATAGCCGAAATGTACTTCGTGCTCATGTTGCATTGACCCAGGTCTTGTTGTTGATCCTATGCCCTTTGACCTCTAATTCCAGTTTGTATCCATGCCTTAAACTAACATCTGGTTTTCGCGGTCATTTTCAAGTCCAATTGTTGTTGGCAAAATCCGTTAAAAGTTGGTTATAATCCATTACTTACGGTTAAGAGTCCAATTGTTGTTAAGCTTTGTTCCATTGTCAGGTCATATATGAACCTGTTGTTGAACTTTATTCCATTATCAAGTCATATATGAACCTGTTGTTCAGTGTTATTCAGGTCATATATGAACCTGTTGTTGAACTTTATTCCATTATCAGGTCATATATGAACCTGTTGTTCGGTGTTATTCAGGTCATATATGAACCTGTTGTTGAACTTTATTCCATTATCAGGTCATATATGAACCTTTTGTTCAAGCCATTCAGGTCATATATGAACCTGTTGTTGAACTTTATTCCAGTATCAGGTCATATATGAACCTGTTGTTCAAGTCATTCAGGTCATATATGAACCTGTTGTTGAACTTTATTCCATTGTCAGGTCATATATGAACCTGTTGTTCAGTGCTATTCAGGTCATATATGAACCTGTTGTTGAACTTTATTCCATTATCAGATCATATATGAACCTGTTTGTTCAGTGTTATTCAGGTCATATATGAATCTGTTGTTGAACTTTATTGCAGTGTCAGGTCATATATGAACCTATTGTTCGGTGCTATTTAGGTCATATATGAACCTGTTGTTGAACTTTATTGCATTGTCAAGTCATATATGAACCTATTGTTGAGCTTTATTCCAGTGTCAGGTCATATATGAACATGTTCTGAAGAGTCTTTCTCTATGATTGTTTCAGTGTTGTCATGTCATATATGAACCTGTTGATACACTCTTCTTGAATTTTTCTGAGTTTGTTAGGTCATATCTGAACCTGCTGTCAGAACTTCTCGATATTCCCCAGCGTTGTCAGGTCATATATGAACCTGTTGTTGTGTTTTATTCCAGTATTGCCAGGTCATTTATGAACCTGTTGTAGCATTTTTTTCCTTATTCGGGTTTAGTAAGTCATATGTGAACTTACTACCAAAATCTCTTGTATTCTAAGCATCGTTCATCAAATTTCACTTTGAGTACTCTCCAGTGTGTGTCTGATTCTCCAACAGGATTTGTTTTCCCCGGCAAGTTTATTTTTACCATTTGTCTGTCTCCCTGTGGACCATCCGCATTCCCCACAAATTTGGTCTGCCTAGTAACATCTCCTGTTAAGGGTTCACCATATCCCTAGCAGATAAAAATTACAAAAAAGGAAAGTCTTGTATCCATGCATATCATATCATAGCATTTGCATTTTTCAGGATCAAAATCCGGGTCTTCTTAGTATTTAACTATCTCCCACTATGATCATATGAAGAGTGTCCTGCTTCATATTCTCTAGTTGAAGATACTTTAATAGGGGCAACTGTCATACCCCAATTTTAGATCCATCTGCATTCATCCACTATGCATCATGTATTCATTTTAGTATAAACATTAATTCACGTCTGAGGTCAATCGTTGAATTTCTGGTCAATTAGTTGACCAAAGTCAACCGTCCTTTCCCAAATCCATATTGTCTCGATTTTGATAAACATTGGTCATTATCTAGGTTTTTTGATCATGGTGCTTTTGATTATAAAATGGATTCTAATTATTTGACTTTTTAATTTTCAATTTGATTTTAATTTCAAATTAAGTCTAATTCCAAATTTCAATTTAATCTTAATTGTGTTTTTACTAATGATTCAAACTCTAATTGATTTTAATTTTCAAATAAATGTTAGAATCGATATCAAAGTAATTTTAACAAATTATAGATTAATTTGATTTTAATTGGTTTGATTGGTTTTTTTATATTTTAAATTGACATTTAGATGAGTCTTAGATTATTTCTAAAATCCATATCCATTTCTATAACCACAAATTCATTTCATTCAAACCAAGTTTGTTACAACCATTTTTTTTATGTAAATGTCATAAGTTTCCGACACTAGATAACCATTGCATTTGCCAATTTCATTCCAATTCCAAATTACATTTGCGCTCAGAGCGCATAAATCACAAAACCATGACATTACACAAGCATTACAACATTTCCATAAATTACAAAGTCATGTTCCAAATTACATTTCACAACATTTTCTTACAAGTTCAACATATTACATAAATCCTACAAGTACAATCCTAATGAACAATCAAAGCTCCATTAACAAGCCAAGCCATGCGCTCAAAGCTCCATCAAGAATCCAAATTCAAGCATTCCAATAATTCATTCCAAAAAAAAAAAGAGTTCAACAACACACGATAACAAATCAATATCATAACAGAAGGTTTCAACATCACTTTCCAATTCCTAATAGAACCTTCAACCCACAATCTAACAATTCAATACGTTTCCAACCCAATCCCATAAGAATTCCAAAGCAGCCCCTCCATCCATTGCGCTTCGTAGCCGTATCCAAGCCGAAATTCCCAAGCTAACCAATAACCTCCAAACTTCTTATTCATTCCTGAAACAACATTTCAAAAAACCACTCCAACAATGAAGCATCCTAAGGTGGAGCAGCATGTCTAAGTGTTTTGACATATGAAAAATACTTCAAGGGAAGCTTTGAAAATCTTGAGTTAATAAGAAATGTTGGAGTAAAGTGCCCTTTGTTGTGCAAAGAATTCATCATAGATGCTTGGCAACTCTACTATGATCGATCTAAAGGAGCAGATGTAGTCCTTCTAATTGTCGCTGTTTTACCTGATCTTGACATCAAGTACATGGTTAAAATATGCAAATTACTTGGATTGGCCGCCCTTGTTGAGGTGCACGACAAGAGGGAATTTGACTGTGTTCTTGGAATAGAAAGTGTTGAGCTTATTGGCATCAACAACCTGCAAAATGATATTGCAGTAAGCCACCATTAAACCATAATCACCATCAAACCAACACATAATCGTACAAATGGACCTGGTTAATTCTAACGGATTTCGGTTCCAAGCATGAGATACTAGGGAGACTTCAGATAACCTCCCAAAAGCTTTTTCACACAAGACACCTTCTAGCAGGAGACGATAATGCACCAGACTATACGTCCAAAAGTAAGTGCCATTTAAGAATGTAGGAAGAGGTTGTCAAAAAACCAGACCTATCAAAACAGAGCCATGAAAAGCGTTAGAATACAGGGAGACTAAACATCACGACACTTCAAACCAAATGCGCACAAAACCTATTGCAGAATATACGTGGGCATGGACTTGGAAATCCGGACGCATACATGACCTTGATGTCACCAGTTGCAGAGGACCTACCAAATTGTAGCACGACACGTGAAACTTAGCTTCTATGCAGGACAAAATTCTAAGCCATTTCAGGATGCTGCCGTGATTCGCGTTATCTTACTCAACTGTGAACCTGCAGAGCAATAATTGACGACATTAAAGAACTATGACAGACGCAAAATCAGCAAAAGCAACTATGTTACCACAAGGAACATCTTCAACAGTCCAGCCTGCATTACCGTCCAAGTCAAAAGTCCACAAGCTAAACAAACATGCCCTATAGTTTGTTTTGAGGAATCAGACCCTGCAAACCAAAGACACGAGTCATAATAGAAAAATAGAGAGCAAGAGAAACATAATAGTAATAATGGTGTTGATAAACAAGAAGACAATAATGAAGTTAGCTTTGATATTTTTTCTGTTGGGCTTCACCGCAACTGTTGTTGATGCTCGTTTCGATTCAGATTCCTTCATCATTTAACTGCTCTCCAAAGGTGATGCAAGTAACAAAGCATTATGTGATTCCTGTCTTTGCACAAAACCAATCCCTCCTCGGTGTCATAATACTCAGCTTGCAAAACTTGCATTTGCACAAAATCATTGAACTTGAACCAACCTGCAACAAATTCACATTGAAGTCGCACCAACAAGGTCGTGCGAAAACCGAAACCGCCCATGAATTGTTGCTAATTTTCACTGCAGTAAAAAATACAGATAATTAGCAAAGGCAGTAAATTTCAAGAAATATCCCAAAATTGAATTGAGACAAAGCATAGGAAGAAAAGTGCAGGTCTGTTTTACCATTTCCGAATCTAACATCAAATAGAGGAGACCAAATTCTGAGCACCGAAAGGAGTTGGAAGATACGTGTTTCAATATACAATACACCAACCCAAAACCCTAATTTGTTGGATATAAAAGGTGAGAAGTGAGGACGGAGAGAGGGGATGAAAAAATCAGAGGCGACGGAACGCAAACCCTAGTTCTAAACATCACAAAGAAAAACCTAACCTTTGGGTGACGACGTGGAAACCTTAGCGAAGAGAGGAAGGCGCCAGTTCATCATCGCCACCGAGTCACCGCTGAAGGTGAACATTCTTTCGATTCTCTTTAAAGTTTTGGATTCTTCGCGTTCGGTATGAGAGATTGAGAGGGAACGAGAGGGTTGAGGTTCAGATTTAGGGCGTTTGAGAGTGATGGAGAGATTGAGTGAGTGATGGAGAGATTGAGTGAGCGATGGAGAGATTGAGTGAGCGTGAGTGATTGAGAGAACGGTTGAGAGGCGTGAGAGATTGAAGAGTGAGGACGATGAGGATTTTTTTTGTTCTGTTACTGTTCCACTCATCTTCTTGTTTATTTATTTTAAAAAAAACAAACGTTTAAACCATAAAAAAAATTAACACGTTTAGTATTCCTTTGTTTTTTTATTAAATAGTGTATATTAGTGTATTGCTTTTTGTTTTCCCAATCCATAATCCCTTGGAAACCTAACAGCCAGGCGGCTAGGGTTTATTTTCTTGGATTCTTCCACTGTTAATTGGTAGTCCAACAGACTATTTTAGTTTAGTTTTATTTTTAATTTTAATTTTAACCTATTCTGGTTTATATATCCAAGTTGTTATTGTAAACAACAACTAGTCATAAGTGATCTAATGGAGAGAGAGCAGTTTCATTGTCTTTAGTCGAGTGGGTTCGATACTTGGGGATAGCAAATCTTCATGTTTTTATTTGTTATGCTTACTATTTTATTTATTTTTTTATATATAACTTCTACTATTTATTTTACTTTTATACTTTTATTAATTTGATTTAGTCGTTATTTAGTGGTTTGTATTTTTAAATGCTTACCTTTTAGATTTAGTTAGTGGTTGAATTTCCGATATTCTTTTTTATTCGATTAGTCGATCTTTGTGTGTTAACTAATTTAGTTAGGTTATTAGTACCCATGTCCATACTTATACACATGTAAATAATCACATTCAACATTCAATTTCATTTCCCCATCACCTTTAAATACAGTTTCAAGCCTTTCTTCGATTAACACTCTAATATTCAAATCTTTTTCTAAATAAAACATGAAGAAAAAGATTATCCTGGATGGAATATCCAGTTATAATCCCGAATATTAGGCTCAAGCTGTAAGAGCTTGCAAGCCGTAAATAGTCGTCTTCTCTTCCACACTCTAATGTTCAAATCTTTTTCTAAGTAAAACGTGAAGAAAAAGATTATCCTGGATGGAATATCCAGTTATAATCCCGAATATCAGGCTCAAGCTGTAAGAGTTTGCAAGTCATAAATATTCGTCTTCCCTCCAAAACATTTGTAAATATTCGAATCATTTTCGTAGCAATATTGGAAAGAAACAGACTGCCTGGGTGGAATGTCCAGATGTAGTCCCGAGTCTTAGACCCCAGCTGTAAGAGCTTGCCGATCGTAAGTATTTGTCTTTCAAACTTTAAAATACTTAATTCCTACCTTAATATTTTTTCAATAAAGATGGAAATGGAACATGGTGTATACCGTGCACTCCTGAGATTAAGATTCGAGGCGGATGCCTCGCCAATCTTAACTCTCGCCATCGTCTAAAATTGTCAATGCGGTTTCTTCAAATCCTTTCTCAATTAAACCGGAAAATACTTAATCTTTATTAAACACTTTTGTCAATAAAGATGGAAATGGAACATGGTGTATACCGTGCACTCCTGAGACTAGGATTCGAGATGGATATCTCGCTCATCCAAATTCTCGCCATCACTCAAAATACATCCAACCAATCAAACTCTTTCTCGCCGCCGTGCGATTAATCAAAATTTTTTTTTATAAATGAAAGGTATATTGTCTTAAGGTGATGCAAAACAATGTTTCGGCCACGATTGTTGAGTCGAGATAAGTGACGCTTTTTCGAATGTAGATTTATAAATCCGTTCGATGTGTGGTATGCGTCCACTCCTCATCTGTTTTGGGTAAAACAATGTTTTCGTCGAGTAATACAGTATAGCTTTCGCTAAAATCGACCAACAAACAAACATTTTTCTACCCAGAACTACGTAAGCCTTGATTTCTCTTTTGAGATACGTAGGAGCAGGATTTGTAAATCTTGTCAGGCTCACTAATAAAAAAAGTTAGGTTTAGTCCTTCGTCAAAAATCCAAAAACATTCTCTTCTCATCCTTTCTTTCTTTCCCACCTAATAAATCGAAAAGCCTAATATTTTAACTAACACTAACGCACACAACTAATCTAATGGTTCCCGTTGAGTACAACGGACGTGAGGAGTGCTAATACCTTCCCCTTGCGTAATCGACTCCCGAACCCTGATATTGGTTGTGATGATCATATCTTATCCTTTCTTTTAGAGGTTTTATCGATATTTCCCCTTTCCTTTTTAGGAATAAATAATGTTCGGTGGCGACTCTGTTCAGTCCATCATTGCGAGCGTGCGATCGCGCTTCGCTTTGAAGTCGTATCCCCATTTTTCGAGGTGCGACAAATCCCATGGCCGTTGGATCGCTTTGACTATTATTTGAAATGGATGCTCAAGATTCATCCATGTGTTCTCTTGCTTGGACCAATCTCATCCATCCATTACATGTTTGACTTGTTGACTTTTTTTTGATCCAAAAGCCCATATATTTTCTGATTTTCGTTTTTATTTATTTTTATTAGTCACTTAAGTGACTTGTGTGACCAATTGATATTGTTACATATGTGTCACATGTCATGTACATATTTTACCCTGTTTTATTTTCTTTTTTCAAAATAGCAAAAATACTTAAAAAAATCTGAAATGTTTTGTGAGTGATCCCTGATGAGTCCTTGTTATTTTAGTACCATTGCCCAATTATTTCATTACACGTGGAATTTAATATGAATTTCTGATTCATTTATCTGCATTTTTGACCATTTGTATTCAAACCTTCATGAAATCCCATATTTTAATCATTCTAACCCAAGCCTTTGCACACACCATCCTCATACATGATACTAAGATGTGGTAACTGGTTTGGTTATTTTCTATGTCATTTTGCTAGGGTTTGACACATGAATTTAAATGTTGCATTTTAGGACATGTTTTTGCATTCTCAATTTCTCAATTTTTGTTTTCATATCAAATTAATATGGATGGTCCTTTTTTTTTGCATGATGTTTATAATTGCTTAGAGGAACCTTGTGTTAAATTCCCATGAATTAAGGATGCATTTTCAAATTGATTTGGATTTTTGAAGTTGATGTTTGCATTTTAGTCCCTAATTTGATGCTTGCTTAGCATGAGGCACTTGTTCCACTTCCTTTGAATGTTGAAACCAATCCTTTTGCACATATTTTAGTATGTATGTCATGTCTTGATGTATGCATCCTTGCCTCCTGACTTTGAGTTTTGATACCCTTTTGAGGCATTTGTTTGACAAGAGGTTTAGGCCTCCTATCCTTGGTTGTTTTTGCGAACTTTTGTGAACTTTAATAGCATGATTCATGTGGTTACACTTTGATTCTGGTTTGGTGCCTTTGCACATGTGTTATCCCCTGTTCTATGATGCTTCTATCAAGTCTTTGTGCATTTATTCATAATGAGCTCCTTTTTGCATTCATTTGAGCATGAAAGACGCATTAGGGTTTCATGATACACTTTGTTTGATTTTGGTCCAAAAGTGATTCTATGCTTATGATATGAACTTGGAGGTTTGCATATTGATTACATAGCTCATTTGACATGCTTATGATGTGCATACCTTGCTGCCATGTTCATTTCATCTTGACACATAATTGCATGAACTTGTCTATAATGCTTTTGTTGCATTTTAAGGTGCTTTGGACATGATTGACTTTCACTTTGCTATGTTGGATTTAAATGACTTTTGATTGATATTTTAGGAGTCATTTGGTTCTGTTTGTGTGCTTGATTGTCTAATCCTTGACCCTTGCCTCATGCCTTTACCTTTTATGACTCATTGTTGAAGTTGAAGCACTTTGAACTTGTATGTTGACTTGTTTGACTTTGATGCATCTTTGGATGTTTAGTGCTTTTGCTTTGATCTTGTTGAGTTGAGTTCTTGAGACACTTATTGAATTGATGTCACTTCTGACTTGGTGCTATTGTATCCTCCTTTCATCATTCATGCTTTGTTGTGACATGCTTTCTATTGCATCCGTGCACTATTTACCTGACACTGTTGTTGCCATGATTCTTTTGTTTGGTGCAACTCTTGATTGCATCCCATCTTGTTATTCTAACTTGTTTGTTGAGTTTTTGTGAGGGCTCACATGAATCTTGAAGAGATAGCTTGCTTGGTATTCCACTTTCTTTGTGGGATACCATTTGGAGATTTATTCTGATTGCTTTGCTGACTTGCTTTCTTTGATGGTGGTAGCTTGAGAGATCTCTGAGTTTCTTGTTTCTTTAGTTTTTGTTACTTCGGATTTTTATCCGTGTGGTAGATCTCTTGATCCCTTTTAGATCTTTCCAGCATTTTACGGTTTTCTTAGCTGGAAGACCTCGATAGGAGTCAATGTTTTTGTGTGTTTACTTTTGTGCCCAAAGACCTCCAAGAGGAGGCACCAGTGCTAAGACCTCCATGAAGAGGCAATTGGCGGATAAATGGGATTAGTAGTCAATCCACCGTTATTAAGTGTATCGTTCTTTATGCTCGCACTACGTGCCGATGCTTCAGAGCAAAAGCCCAAGATCTTTTGTCCAGTCAGTCAGTGGAGAGAGTTCCATCTTTCTGAACCCCCACGCTTTGTCATGAGCTCACCCTGTCCAGGGTTAAGAGCTATGAGGTCTTATCGTCATTACCCTTTTGATCTGCTCACCCTGACCATCAATGTCAGTGGTTAAGAGCCCATTTGATTACCTTTCCATGGCTTGTTTGTCGAGGTTGATATGACCCCTCTTGACTAAAGCCCTACCCATGTATGTTTGAGCCCCCTTGTTGGTGCGTTTACTTTATGCTATATGTTTTTGTGTGGTGTGATCATCTTCCCATAGGACTGCTAGGCTTCGTATAGTCTCTCGTTTGCATGTCAATTTAGGTAGCACGGTTCCTTCGTCTAGGGCTTCCTTTTTGCATGAGCATTCCTAAAACACAAAACAAACAAAAATAGGTTAGCCGAGCTACGGTGCTCTGATTTGAACATATTGGAAGTATCTCAAGTCATTCCCTAGCCATTTGACCCTCAGTTGACCAACAGTTGACTTTTGACTTCATAGTTGAATTTTGAACTATACTGAGCCCATTAAGCTTGATCCTTTAAAGGAAACCTCTGAAAAGGAAACCTTATCTCCCAAGAGCTCTACACAACATCCATAAGACCTTCAAACCAAGAATGCATCTCAATCCTTGAGGAACCCTACTTTGACTGCTTTAATAGACCAAAGTTGACCAGAGGTCAAGCCCTGATTCAGATGAACTTTGCTGATAAGAAATGAAAATTTGAGGAAAGAAAGATCATGAGGATGGTGATGCACCCTTGATACCCAGATGAATACAAACTTCCTTGAGTGTTGAGAAAAACCCTAGTTGATGCACAAATTCCCTTGTGTAGACTGATCATTCAGATAGAACCCACAAAGTGACTTGGATGATATCCAAGCTTCTTGCAAGATAAACTCTTGGAGCTAATTCTGATTGACATGATGAAATGCAATTTGAAATGTTAAATGACCTAAAATGAATGCATGAATGAGGAGGGCAAATTTGAGGTGCTACAGCTGCCCCTATTCAATCAACTGTGAACCTGAACGGATGAAAGCAGCGGCTATCAGACTTTCAAGGTAAATAGGGATTGAATACCAAAAGAACCGGAGAATTTTCACTCTGTAGGTGACGGATCAAGGAAAGCGGGGCCATTTACCGATGGCGGCTTCAAAACAAAATTGATATTTACCGATATCAAAGAAAGTGAGGCCATTTACCGATGGCGGCTTCAAAACAAAATTGATATTTACCGATATCAAAGAAAGCGAGGCCATTTACCGATGGCGGCTTAAAAACAAATTTGATATTTACCGATATCAAGGAAAGCGCTATAAGACCAGACATTTACCGATGACTGGGACAAGACCATACATTTACCAATGATTGGGAAGGAATTCGATGTTTACCGACATCAAACAAAGATGTTTATAAGTGAAACAAGACCAGACATTTACCGATGACTGGGAAGGAACTCGATGTTTACCGACATCGAACAATGATGTTTATAAGTGAAACAAGACCAAACATTTACCGATGACTGGGAAGGAACTCGATGTTTACCGACATCGAACAAAGATGTTTATAAGTGAAACAAGACCAGACATTTACCGATGATTGGGAAGGAGCTCGATGTTTACCGACATCGAACAATGATGTTTACAGACACCGAGGAAAGAATACATTTATGAAATGAAACCATTTACCGATGGCGAAAATGAAATACTCGATATTTACGGATAGCGAAAACACACAGTTATTTAAACGACAAAACCATTTACCGATGGTTAACAAGCAGCTGATGTTTACCGACATCGAACAATGATGTTTACCGACACCAAACAAGGGAAAGGACACACACGTGTGTTGACAGAACGATCTTTTTGTATACACCATAAGAGACATGCCATTTATTGATGGCCAACGATTGGAATTCGACGTTTATCGACATCGAAAGCTGATGTTCGCCGACATCAAAGAAAAGCACAGACATTTACGGGGATCAACACGACACTTACCGGTATCTCAAGGATGATATTTACATATGTCAAAATAAGGCAGACACTTACTAGTGACTAAATCGGAAGAGAATCAAGCTTTCCTTTCACGGATTGGTGAGAAAATAAATCTCACAGGGATTTATCGATTCTGAATGTTTCCAAGAGCAACCGCTGCAAATGTGATACACTGATGTTGAAAAATGATCCGTCTCTTCCGGAGATATGATCCAATCTGGTTTAATACATGCATGCATATGTTTGAGTTTTCCATGGCGTAATGCTCCATACTGAATGGAAATGCTACGCGATTTGAGAATGCGAATGCAAATGATGATTACTACATGCGAGATGCAAAGGGAGGAAAACTCCTGCTGGGAAAGCAGATGATCACTTTACTGAGCACAAAATTTCTGATTCGATCTTCCAACTCTGTGGGGACATACAACAATTCTGCTGAGGATACTTACTGATATGACATTCTCGGAACGGTAGAGAAACCAACTCAACTGGGGAGTCACTTGTTGGGAAAACACCAACCTCTCGACCATGCTGGGAAAACAAATTCTGAACTTGACTTAGACGACCCAACTTCTTACACAACTGGACAGTGTTGAAACAACAGGGTCTTCCTTCGAACAAACTTTGGCTCATCTGCTTTAGCCATCAATCAAAGATAGTAACCTACAAAACGGCAAGACATACATGCCCAAGGGGATCGTATGGACAAAATATACTCAAGTTTACTCAACATTCAAAATGATTTTCAGATGTTTTATCTTTCCGCACGTCATTGTCTAGCCTTCATGTTTTTAGATGCAATGTTTATCAAAAATTCAGACGTTTTTTGCAAACAAAACAGTAGAATAAAAAAACAAGAGAGCAATTTGACTGAATATCGACTTTTATTGATTGAAAATGGCCTATAAAGGCAAATACATCAGGAAGCAATTCCTAGGAAGAGGTAATTGCGCCAAAAGAGAAAATAAACGATCCTATTGGCAATGTGAACACGGCATTCCACTATTTTCCAATTCTGTTATGACTCATAGATCTTCAATTTCCCCCAAATTCTTTACTTTCTGAGAAGAGTGATTGGACCGATCATATCCTTCAAGATGGTAGACACTGAAACACAATGAAGTACAGATAACTCAGACTGTAGTCTTCGTTTTAATCCCTCTTTTTCCTAGACTGCCTTTTCAGGTTTTCAATCCACCGGGATACCCATTTTTGCCTAAGCCGCCTTTGCAGGTTTTCGACTTACCGGGTGTACATATTATTTTTATTCTTTATCCCTAACTTTTGCCCGAACCTTTTTCTTTTCTTTTTCTCTTGGTTCGCCGGGATGCCCTTTTTTTTGCCTGGACTTTCTTTTTTTGTCCAGCGGGTCAGTTTATGCGAAGTATTTTTTGACTACATCTGAATTCACAGGAGACGGAAAATCTTCATCATCCATAGTTGTAAGCATCAAGGCTCCACCAGAAAAGACCTTTTTAACAACATATGAACCTTCATAATTCGGAGTCCACTTGCCCCTGTTATCTGTACCGGGAGGAAGGATCCTCTTCAAAACTAAGTCACCTATCTGATAGCTTCGAGGACGCACTTTCTGATCAAAGGCCTTCTTCATCCTTCCCTGATATAGTTGTCCATGGCACACAGCTGCTAATCTCTCTTCCTCAATTAAATTTAACTCATCAAACCTGGCTTGAACCCACTCATCCTCGTCAAGTTTTACATCCATCATCACCCTCAAAGAAAGGATTTCAACTTCTATTGGCAAGACTGCCTCCATGCCATACACAAGTGAAAACGGAGTTGCCCCGGTTGACGTACGCACTGAGGTACGATACCCATGCAAAGCGAAAGGCAACATCTCATGCCAGTCCTTGTACGTCACAACCATCTTTTGCACAATCTTCTTAATGTTCTTTTTTGCCGCCTCTACAACACCATTCATCTTTGGTTTGTAAGGAGAAGAATTGTGGTGTTCGATCTTAAAGTATTTGCAAAGCTCTTTCATCATCTTGTTATTGAGATTCGAACCATTATCAGTGATGATTCTCTCAGGAACCCCATAACGACAGATAATTTCTTTCTTAATGAATCGTGCAACCACTTGTCTGGTAACATTGGCATAGGAAGCTGCTTCCACCCACTTGGTAAAGTAGTCAATCGCTACTAGGATGAAGCGATGTCCATTAGAAGCAGTAGGTTCAATCTTTCCAATCATATCGATGCCCCACATCGCGAAAGGCCAAGGAGAATTCATAATATTCAGAGGGTTTGGTGGTACATGCACTTTATCTGCATAGATCTGACATTTGTGGCACTTCCGAGCGTATTTGAAACAATCAGATTCCATGGTTATCCAGTAATAACCAGCTCTTAACAACTTCTTGGCCATTGCATGACCACCAGCATGGGTACCGAAAGATCCCTCGTGTACTTCCTGCATTAACATGTCTGCTTCGTGTCTAATCACGCATCTGAGAAGAACCATGTCAAAGTTCCTCTTGTACAACATATCATCCTTGTTCAAGTAAAAGCTTCCAGCTAGCCTTCTCAGTGTCTTCTTGTCATTCTTTGACGCTCCTTCAGGATATTCTTGGCTTTTGAGGAAATTCTTAATATCATAAAACCACGGCTTCTCATCAATAACAGACTCGACTGCAAACACATACGCAAGCCTCTCGAGTCGATTCACAGCAACGTGTGGCATACGATTCTGCCAATGAACTTTAATCATGGAAGACAATATGGCTAAGGCATCAGCCATTTGATTTTCATCTCGGGGTACATGATACAACTTTACTGTCTTAAAGAAAGTCAAGATCCTTCTGGTGTAATCTCTATAAGGAATCAAATGCGGCTGATGAGTATTCCAGTCTCCATTGACTTGGTTAATCACTAGAGCAGAATCTCCATAAATGTCCATAGTTTTGATCCTTAGATCGACGGCTTCCTCAATCCCCATGATACAGGCCTCGTACTCAGCTTCGTTGTTGGTTACTTCAAAAGTCAATCTGGCGGAAAAAGGTATGTGTGCACCTTTAGGATTAATGAGTACTGCCCAAACACCATTTCCATTCACATTTACCGCCCCACCAAACATCAGTGTCCACTTGTCATCGGGATCCGGTCCTTCCTCGACAAGAGGCTCTTCACAGTCTTTCATCTTTAAGTACATGATATCTTCATCGGGGAATCCAAACATCATCGGCTGATAGTCATCAATTGGTTGCTCGGCAAGGTAATCAGACAGAATACTACCCTTGATGGCCTTTTGCGACGTGTACTGGATATCATACTCTGTCAAAATCATCTGCCAACGAGCCACTCGTCCGGTAAGAGCCGGCTTTTCAAAGATATACTTTACTGGGTCCATCTTAGAAATCAACAAGGTAATATGGTTCAACATATACTGTCTTAGTCGGCAAGCAGCCCATGCCAAAGTGCAACAAGTTTTCTCGAGCTGCGAATATCTTGTTTCACAGTCGGTAAACTTTTTGCTAAGGTAGTATATTGCCTGCTCTTTTCGACCAGACTCGTCATGCTGTCCCAATACACACCCCATCGAATTCTCTGTTACTGAAAGGTACATTATCAAAGGCCTCCCAGAAACTGGAGGTATAAGAATTGGAGGTTTCTGCAAATATTCTTTTATCTTATCAAAAGCTTTTTGACAATCATTGTTCCACCTGATTGCTTGATCTTTTCTTAGCAATTTAAATATCGATTTGCACGTAGCCGTTAGGTGAGATATAAACCGTGCAATGTAGTTCAGCCTCCCTAAAAACCCACGAACCTGCTTTTCCGTTCTTGGTTCAGGCATTTCTTGAATAACTTTTACTTTCGCTGGATCAACCTCAATCCCTTTCTCACTGACAATGAAACCTAACAGCTTTCCAGATCTCACTCCAAATGTACACTTGTTTGGATTCAGTCTCAGTTTGAACTTTCTCAATCTTTCAAACAACTTTTGCAAGTTTACCAAGTGCTCCTCTTCTGTTTGAGACTTCACAATCATATCATCCACGTACACTTCAATTTCTTTGTGCATCATGTCATGAAAGAGAGTCGTCATAACTCTTTGGTGGGTAGCACCGGCGTTCTTCAACCCAAATGGCATTACCTTATAACAGAACGTGCCCCAAGGTGTAATGAATGTCGTCTTCTCCATGTCTTTTGGCGCCATCTTGATCTGATTATAACCAGAAAATCCATCCATGAAAGAGAAAACCGAGGACTGAGCAGTGTTATCGACCAATACATCAATGTGAGGTAATGGGAAGTCATCTTTCGGACTGGCTCTGTTTAAATCTCGGTAATCGACACACATCCTGACTTTACCATCCCTCTCCACTGACTGACTGGACAAAAGATCTTGGGCTTTTGCTCTGAAGCATCAGCACGTAGTGCGAGCATAAAGAACGACACACTGAATAACGGGGGATTGACTACTAATCCCATTTATCCGCCAATTGCCTCTTCATGGAGGTCTTAGCACTGGTGCCTCCTCTTGGAGGTCTTTGGGCACAAAAGTAAACACACGAAAACATTGCCTCCTATCGAGGTCTTCCAGCTAAGAAAGCGGTAAAATGCTGGAAAGATGTAAAAGGGATCAAGAGATCTACCACACGGATAAAAATCCGAATTAACAACAACTAAAGAAACAAGAAACCCAAAGATCTCTCAAGCTAGCACCATCAAAGAAAGCAAGTCAGCAAAGCAATCAGAATAAATCTCCAAATGGTGTCCCACAAATAAAGTGGAATACCAAGCAAGCTATCTCTTCGAGAGTCATGTGAGCCCTCACAAAAACACAACAAACAAGTTAGAATAACAAGATGGGGTGAAATCAAGAGTTGCACCAAACAAAAGAATCATGGCAACAACAGTGTCAGGTAAACAGTGCACGGATACAATAGAAAACATGTCATAACAAAGCATGAATGATGAAAGGAGGATACAATAGCACCAAGTCAGAAGTGACATCAATTCAATAAGTGTCTCAAGAACTCAACTCAACAAGATCAAAGCAAAAGCACTAAACATCCAAAGATGCATCAAAGTCAAACAAGCCAACATACAAGTTCAAAGTGCTTCAACTTCAACAATGAGTCATAAAAGGTAAAGGCATGAGGCAAGGGTCAAGTAATAGACAATTAAGCACACAAACAGAACCAAATGACTCCTAAAATATAAAAAAAAAGTCATTTAAACCCAACTTAGCAAAGTGGAAGTCAATCATGTCCAAAGCACCTCAAAATGTGACAAAAGCATTATAGATAAGTTCATGCAATTATGAGTCAAGATGAAATGAACATGGTAGAAAGGTATGCACATCATAAGCATGTCAAATAAGCTATGTAATCAATATGCAAACCTCCAAGTTCATATCATAAGCATAGAATCACTTTTGGACCAAAATCAAACAAAGTGTATCATGAAACTCTAATGCGTCTTTCATGCTCAAATGAATCAAAAATGGAGCTCATTATGAATAAATGCACAAATACTTGATAAAAGCATCATAGAACAGGGGAGAATACATGTTCAAAGGCACCAAACCAGAATCAAAGTGTAACCACATGAATCATGCTACTAAAGTTCACAAAAGTTCGCAAAAACAACCAAGGATAGGAGGCCTAAACCTCTTGTCAAACAAATGCATCAAAAGGGTATCAAAACTCAAATTCAGGGGGCAAGGCTCCACACATAAAGACATGACATACATACTAAAACATGTGCAAAAGGATTGGTTTCAACACTCAAAGGAAGTGGCACAAGTGCCTCATGCTAAGCAAGCATCAAAATAGGGACTAAAATGCAAACATCAACTTCAAAAATCCAAATCAAACTGAAAATCCATCCTAAATTCATGGGAGTTTAACATAAGGTTCCACTAAGCATATATAAACATCATGCAAAAATTCATGAGCATCCAGATTCATTTGATATGAAAACATAAATCGAGAAATTGAGAATGCAAAAACACGTCCGAAAATGCAACATTTAAATTCATGTGTCAAACCCTAGCAAAATGACATAGAAAATAACCAAACCAGTTACCACATCTTAGTATCATGTTTGAGGATAGTGTGTGCAAAGGCTTGGGTCATAATGATTAAAATATGGAATTTCATGAAGGTTTGAATGCAAATGGTCGAAAATGCACATAAATGAATCCGAAATTCACATTAAAATCCTTGTGTCATGAAATAATTGGGAAATGGTACCAAAAAATCAAGGACTCAACAGGGATTACTCACAAAAAAATTCAGAATTTTTTAAGTGTTTTTGCTATTTTTAAAAAATAAAATAAAACATGGTGAAATATGTACGTGGCATGTGACACGTATGCAACAATGTCAATTGGTCACACAAGTCACTTAAGTGACTAATAAAAATAAATAAAAACAAAAATCAGAAAAATCGTGGGCCTTTGGATCAAAACAGAAGTCAAATAAAGTCAAATCGATCAAACGGCCATGGGATCGTCTTCTTCCTCAAGACACTCCGGCCGTGAACAGTAACGCCGGTAGGATTCCGGCCACCTCCGGCGGCGGCCTCCTCGACGCGTGGCCCGGAACTTCACGAAAATGGGGCTACCCCCCCTAAACCATATGCTAGGAACTCAAAAATCACATTAGTTTTTCATGAATCCTCACCAATCTCTCAAATCACAACCAACAAGTTTGAACATCAAAACTTTAAATCAAGATTTCTCACTCAATATTGCATCATTTAAAAAGTAAACACATATACATCATCACCATAGCATGTAGTTTCATTTAGGCATAAGAAATGAGTAAAATAAGAGAGTCGAAATTTGAGTTACCGAAAATGGCGCCTTCCGAAATTTCAGTATGATGACGAGATAAGCTCCAGAATACCTCCCTTGAACTTCTATGAATGTTTGCTACCTTTGATTGTGCTTGAAACGGTCCAGATCTTGAGATTCAAGAAGCAACCTCCATTAAAGCTCTGTTTAGAAACTGCTTGGAATGGCTCAAATGAAGGGTGGTTCGTGATCCTTAGATTGTGTAGATCAAGAATATGCTATTGGTTTTCATTTTCCATGGATGTATGGAGGGATTTGATGAGATTTTGATGCACTCTTGATACCCAGATGAATACAAACTTCCTTGAGTGTTGAGAAAAACCCTAGTTAATTCACTATTTCCCTTGTGTTGACTGATCATTCAGATAGAACCCACAAAGTGACTTGGATGATATCCAAGCTTCTTGGAAGACAAACTCTTGGAGCTAATTCTAATTGACATGATGAAATGCAATATGAAATGTTAAATGACCTAAAATGAATACATGAATGAAGAGGGAAAATTTGAGGTGCTACACCTTGCCATTTGCTATAAATAAGTGTGCTCAGCTGCACTATTCTTCAACCTAAAGGCGCCTGTTATGCTGTAAAACTCAATCCATAACCATACCTAAAGGAATTCTCTCTTTCATTTCAAAATTTCAGATCTGATTTTCAACTACATTGGTTGATTATCAGACTTAAAATTCCTTGGCCTTGCTTCATCTTCATCTCAAGAGTGAACTATAACCAATAGTTGAGAGTAATCGTGCTTCATAGATCCACATTTCCAAGGTTGATACACAAACTTCTCTTCTTCGAAACACACTGATTGTAGCTTGTTTATTGTATTTATTGGTTTGGCTGAAGTCCTCTCATCAGAGGCAATTGAACTGTGCTTTTAATTTTGAAAATCCATTGAGTTCAGGTTGAACACCATCAATTTCCACCTCTGATTTCTCTTCCCATGGAGATCTAGAGTGAGAACTAATGGTACAGGGGTGATGTACATCACCCCAGGTTTCCATTGATGTATAGATCGCTTCGTTTGGTTGAGGTTGCCATGTCTACAACTCTCACCGGCGCTGATGAGCTCGCCGGAGAAGACGGTGGTGTACACCACTGTCCTAGCGCCAGATCAAACCACATCCCTTGGATCCAATCTCCAGATCTAATCTCCATTCTTCATTTTTATGACTTTTTTAAATACCACATGTTTCTCATTGACTCTGGTCTTGGGGGGACATGCGCATGTGGATCGTTTGATATGTCAGGTCAGTTAATGAAATTGATCCAACGCGTGTAGTTTTTTCTCATTTTCTGAATTTCCTTTTATTTTTGTTTATCCCATTTTATTTCAAAAAATCATAACTCTTTCATTTTAATTCCAAAAAATATGAGACCAATTGCATTATTTCTCTTTAAATTTCTAGTTTCTAAAAATGATTTTTAATATTTTTTATTTTATCATTTGATATTTCTTATGAATTTTCTCTTTTCTGGTTATTTTTAATTCATTTTAAATAGTTTTTGATATTCAAAAAATACAAAAATATTTTCCTAACCTCTTTGAATGATGATGGATCTATGAAAAATATTCTCATCAATTTATTAATTGATTTGAGATTTATTTGAGATTTTAGTTCAATTAGGTTATTTTTTATGCATTTTTAATTAATTAAAAATAGTTGTTGGTTTCTAAAAATGCTGAATTTCTTTTTCAAACTTTGTTTGACCTTGTGGAACTTAGGATAATCCATTTGGACTTTTCAAAGTTGATTTGAAATGGATTTGAAGTTTGACATTTAATTGTTTATTTTAATTCAAGTATTATTTTAATTCAAGTATTATTTTAATTTCCAAAAAATATAAAAAATATTTTATTTGTTTCTTGACTTCTAAGTTTCATTTGGCTTCTGTTTACTATTGTTTGACCTTGATTCCATTTGTCTTTGGTCAATGCAATTTGCTTATTTCATTTGAAGTTCAATTAATGTACATTCTTATTCATCTTCTTCTTCATCTTTTTTTTATCAATGAGTTAAAGATTGGTGATTAGCCTTGATGTATAGGAGGTTTAACCTTCCTTGATTCAAATCTAATTCATCTTGATCATAGATGAAGTGAATGGCTTTGCATTAAGGATAGGTTGCTTCCTAATCAAGCAAGAAAACCTAAATCAATACAAGATCATTTCTCATCTTCTTTTGGCATGGCAAGTTGTAGGAGCTTGATTTACTAATCAAGATCTCTAACTTGTGTTTGTTGCCTATATTTTTGTTGACCGGCCTCAGATAGGTGTGACTACTACATTAGTCCACTCACGATTGCTTAACATAGCGCTAAATTGCCTTATGGCACACTAACTCTAACTATTGACCACTAACTTTTAATTCTTGCACTTTACATTAATGCAATTTAATATTCTTGTACATATTATTCATTTGCTTTTGCCCTTTGCTCACTTGAGCACATGTTTATGTTAATGCAATTTGCCTTTTGCTCACTTGACCATATAATTGTGTATATACTATTGTGCTTGTATTTTGTGTTGATTTATGTGAGCCAAATGCAAATGGACAAAAAAGACTTAGACTCTAGGATATTCCCTATGCAAAAATGGAGTAAAAAGGACTTAATGTTGAAGATGAATTGGAAGGACCTAATCTCTAAACTAACTCTTGTCCATTCTTTGTTTGCATTATAGAACTTTTCGATGTGTGTGTTCTTGTGCTAGGGATTCCTATTTAAGCCAAATTGAAGAACCATTGTCATGTGCATCTAAAGTGAGAGAAACAAGAGCCATTGGAAGATTCCTAAGAGCTTGCTTGATTGATTGATTGCTTGAGTATTTGCTTACTTGCTTGCTTATTCCAAAGGATGGGAGCTACTTCGATCATCACTATGATCTCAAGAAGGGAACTCCATTTGTGGTCTTATTTCTTTTCCTTCATCTTCGTATGTTTAGGAATTAGCCATTCTTCTTCTTCCCTCCACTCTAACCCAAGCCAAAACTTTTGTGCAAACATTAACATTTATTTTCAAGCATTAGAAACTTAAGCATTATGCTTTTGATTTTCAAACTTTCTTTTCATAACACTTATTTTGAATTGAATTCTAAGTCAACTTTGACCATATTTTGTAAATATTTTGCATTGGTAAATATAACTCATTCAAATGTTTTTGTGGTTTCAATGGCCACTTCTTACCAAAACTTTTCATAAACCTTAGCTATTAGGTTTGAGTTATCCTTGAGGTTGATATAATACTCACCTATATCCTTAGTGATGGACAATGAGTCTTCCATGCTTATTATAGGGTTAACCCCTCACTAGCATGTTGAAGTTATCCTCACATGGTGGATTTGTGGTTTTAGGTTGAGTTTTCTCCCTTGGATAACAAAAGACCTTAAGGCTTTTGGACCAATCAATTCACCAACTTGTTTTTTGAGATTTTTACCCCGAACTACGAGGTTTTGATCCTAATCTTTTTAAGATGGTACGTAGGCAATGGGTTTATCCATTCAAACACAAAATTGTAAATAATTTGTACATTCTTCTCTCATTCCCCCAATCATGTTTGCACAAATAATTTTTTACAAATACCAACCTACCTTACAATAAATTGTGAAAAGGGCTCCCTCGGAGTACCTATGATGTTTTGGGTGCTTAAAACCTTCCCATTGCATAACCAACCCCCTTACCCCGACCTCTGACATTTTTATTAGTTTTTGATTCGATAAAACTTCTCGGTTTTTGTTCGCTTTCTAACCTTTCCTTTGGATAAATAGAAGTGCGTGGCGACTCGATTTGTATGATTTACTTTTGATTTAGTCAATAAATCTAAAGGTAACGAATACCCCGCTACAGAAAAGTGGCGACTCTGCTGGGGAGATCATCCTAGTGGGTTTTGCCTACTTTTCACATTTTGTTGTATTATATTGTATATTATTTTGTGACATATTTTTGTGCAATTTGGGATTACTTAATTGATTGTAATGTATGAATTGCTTGATATATTAATTGCTTGTATGCTTGATGATCTTTGTGAGATGAGTTCTATACCCGAACTCGAGTGCACTTATGATAGGAGAATGACATAGTCTTCTTGACTTGTGTGGAGTTATTCCTTAGCAAGTTGACTTGCATGCCCATTCACTTGGTGGAGGTCATGTTGGGATCAATAATGTCACACGAGTAGTCGTGGTTAGGCATTACTCTTTCCAATATTGACCTTAGAAGCCAAGGACCTTAGTTTACCAAGCCCATCTTGGCCTATTTCTTAGGATGTAGTGCGAAGATCGTTCAAGTGTAAGATTTGATACGATTGTTACGCGATACTACACTCATAAGAGTCTCTCTTGAGAATATTTTTGGAATACGAGTAGTCGTTTATCCGATAATATCCGAAAGATGGGATGATGACCATGGGAACCTCTTGTAGAACATGATTGGCAGGTTTAAACCATAGTACACTCCCTTTGGGTGGTTCTTAAACGAGATTCCATGCTCGTGACTTGCAACAAACCCTTGATTCATGGTTGATCCGTTCTTGTATATCCTTAATATCAATGGAACTTGGGTGTTGATAAGGTGTAAACCATAATCCACCAAAATGGATGATTGATGTTAAGGATGACTTCATCCATCCCATGACCTTTGTGTGGCGTGCTTTTATTGATCCTTGAGTGTGATTGTTGCATCCATGCATTCATGCATTCATATACATCCATGTCATCAACAATGAGAAAATTTTCAAGGAACTTAAGAGGTCTATTTGCAAATTTTCAGACATGGATAGACAAAGAAGGAATACAAAGAAGTACAGTTTCAGACAACCCAACTTGAAATAGTTTAGGAGTTTGACATCCTATGTATTAGATCCCTTGGAGTTCAAGGCGCATCATGGGAAGCTTCTATCTATTCTTGCTACCCAAGTGGATGAAGGTTTGATGAGTGTATGGTGCAGTTCTATGATCCCTTGTACCGTTGCTTCACATTCCCGGATTTCTAGCTTTTGCCTACGCTTGAGGAGTATGCCTATCTTGTGGGTATACCTATTCTAGATCAGTTATCGTTCAGTGGCTTGGAGAGGGTTCCTACTTCTCAAGAGATTGGTGATCTGTTGCATATAGATGAATCTCTGGTTGGTGCTCATATAACTACCAAAGGTGGAATTCAAGGTCTCCCTTCTGAGTTCCTCATTGCTCAAGCTACTTTGTATGGGAAGGCCATGAGTGAGGACGCCTTTGAGGCCATATTTGTACTTCTCATCTATGGGCTAGTGTTATTTCCCAACATCGACAAGTTTGTGGATGTGAATGTTATTAGGATTTTCTCTACTCTTAATCCCGTTCCGACTTTGTTGGGTGACACTTACTTTTTTTGCATATGGGGAATGCAAAGGGTGGTGGTACCATTTTGTGTTGTTTGCCTCTATTGTACAAGTGGTTTATTTCGCACTTGCCACAGACGGCCGCCTTCAAGGAGAACAAAGGATGTCTACGGTGGTCCACGTGACTTATGTCTCTCACTAATGATGATATCTTTTGGTACAACCGTGTATATGATGGTGTGCAGATTATCGACTCTTGTGGTGAATTCTCCAATGTGCCTCTTCTTGGTACATGTGGTGGGATTAACTACAACCCTGTTTTGGCACGTCGTCAACTTGGGTTCCCCTTAAAGGATAAACCTAATAACATTTTGTTAGAGGGTGTATTCTTTCAAGAGGGTAAAGATCCCCAAGGCTTGAAGGGCAGGATGGTCCGCGCTTGGCACAAGATCCACAGGAAGGGAAGGAAAGAGCTTGGTCCGAAGAACTGTATTGCTTTGGAACCCTATACCTCATGGGTTAGGAGGAGAGCTTCTGAGTACCTTATGCCGTATGAGTATCCGAGACCTACGCCTTTGGTTGTGGCTAGGCCTTCAACCCTCCCCGACCAAGGAGTAGAGGAGTTGAGAGACGAAGACCGTTCACGTGCTTGGATCCGTGAACGAGAGGGGCTACTTCAGCAGCTTAGAGATAAGGATGCATTAATAGAGTTTCTTGAGCATCAGGTTATCGACGAGCCTGATGATGTGGTGACTTCTCTTCTTCCTCAATCTTCCAGGTTTTGGAAGAGGAAGTACGATCGACTTGCCAAAGACAAGGCAGATATGGAGGCAGCCTATGAGAGGGAGGTGAAGAGGCTTCGTGCAGCTTATCTTCCAGTCTCTAGAGCCTTGGACGATTGTTTCTAGGGTTCCATAGGATGTTCATTTTCCTTCTCTCTTGGATTGTATTATTTGGTTACCAAGATTGTACTTCTTTGGTGTAAAAATATCTTCCAGATATTATTGATATAATATTTCCATATATGTCTAAGTGATTAATATTTCAAATATCTGTAAATAGAACTCTAAAGTTCCTCTGATTAAAAAATAAATCATATGCAAAAGCATTGCATGCATCATGTGCATAAGCAGGTTTTGCTCCAGGCTTCTTGTTCAATGGTCTAACTCTGTGTTCTTCATTTATTTTGAAGACAAGCTGACTCACCGGTACTACACCAGAGCCAACTCTTCAAGACTGATGGATCACCTAGAACAAGAGAATAGGGAACTCAAGGAGGAAGTGGCCAGATTGACTGCCTTGATGGAGTCTTTTATGGCCGCCCAAAGCCAGTCGTCTCCAACGCCTTCAACTCCTCCCCAGAGGACAGTCATCTCTAAGATTTCCTCTTCAACAGTGCCTGCTGCTAGCGCTCACTTCGCCTCTACTGCTATGCCAGTCGGGTTTCCCTGGGGGATACCCGTGAATTTTGTTCATGAGGGTCTCGCCCCAACGTTTGCTTCTCTGCCGGCATCTAGCCCGGTCCTCGCCGTTCCACCTCCGGTCGTGCATACTATGCCAAGAGTAGACGAAACCATTTACCACTCTGAGATGTCTGAGGGCCCAGATGTGTATGAAAAGATGGATGCAATGAACGATCAGTTTCTTGAGCTCCACAAGGAACTCAAAACTCTCAGAGGGAAAGGCCTCTTTGGCAAGTCTGCTGCTAAGCTTTTCCTAGTTCCAAATGTCAAGATCCCTGTAAAATTCAAAGTGCCTGACTTTGAAAAATACAAGGGAAATACTTGCCCGCTCAACCACTTGGTTATGTACGCCCGCAAAATGTCGACTCAGACCGACAACGATCAACTTCTCATTCATTATTTCCAGGACAGCCTGTCCGGTGCAGCCCTGAGATGGTACATGGGTTTGGACAGCGCGAACATCCGATCCTTCAATGATCTTGGCGAAGCATTCGTCAAGCAATACAAGTATAACATGGATATGGATCCCAATAAGGATTAATTGAGAGCCATGTCCTCTTAGGACAAGGAAACTTTCAAGGAGTACGCCCAGAGGTGGCGAGAATTAGCTGCACAGATTGTGCCTCCGCTGGAAGAGAAAGAAATGACCAAGATCTTTCTGAAGACCTTGAGCTCATTTTATTATGAGCGGATGATTGCCAGCGCTCCTTCTGATTTCACCGAGATGGTGAACATGGGGATGCGTTTGGAGGAAGGAGTCAGGGAAGGGCGCCTGACTAGAGAAGAAGGCTCTTCTGCCAAATGATATGGGGAGTTTGGAAAGAAGAAAGATGGCGAGGCACATGCTGTGACCTACCATGTCAAATCTAGAAGACCCTCTGTGAAGAGGAAGACCGTGCGTTCTGCCGGTAATCCGCATCAGGTGGCTCATATAGCACCTGTTTTCAGAGAAAACCAGCACTATCAGCATAATAACCAGCAACAGCAACATCAATAATATCAACAACAACAACACCATCCTCAACAGCAGGCCTACCAGCCTCGAAACAATAATTAGACTAGTACAAGCTATGATAGGAAAAGGGTCACTTTTGATCCTATTCCCATGATCTATGCAGAGCTATATCCCTCTTTGGTAGAGAGGAAATTGATCACTCTACGTGACCCACCGACTATACCTACCAACCCTCAGTAGTGGTATAAGCCATAGCTTCATTGTGTTTATCATTTCGGGGCTCCCGGACATGATGTGGAGAACTGCTACCCGCTGAAGACCAAGGTTCAAGACCTTGTGAGGAGCGGTATCTTGTGTTTCGAGGACGTAGGTCCTAACGTCAAAAAGAACACATTGCCCGAGCATGGGAAATTTGTTGTCAACATGGTTCAGGGTTGCCCTAGCAAATATAAGGTCCGATATGTCAGCCATATCCGATAATCTCTGGTCGAGATGCACAGACTATTGTGTGAATAGAGTCATTATGAGCATGACCATGACAGATGCCGTGTTCGCACTGTCAATGAGAGGGGATGTCGTCAAGTTTGAAAAGACATCCAAGAAATGCTGGATGAAGGTGTAATTGAAATACTTCAGAATCACGATGAGGATGATGAAGTCAATGTGATATCGCTAGTATTTAGGATCCCCGAGCCTGTGGTCATCTGATATTATGGCAGCAAGCAGAAGGCTTCTCCTGCTCTCATAATGAAGCCAGCTGGCCCTGTGCCATATTCTTCTGATAAAGCTGTCCCCTATCGTTACAATGATGTGGCATTGGAAGATGGGAAGGAGGTGCCCCTTCCCTCTACCTCTGTTGTTAATATTGCTGATGTCAATGGCCTGACCCGTAGCGGTCGTGTATTCTCGGCGCCGCCGAAACCTCAAACTAACACTAGAAGGGATGATATTGTTGATGATTGTGTTGTTCGTGATAACATGAAATAGTATCACATTCTAGGACTTAATTAAATTAAATTATATTATTATTTGCCTTAATTTATTTCATTTTATCAGATATTACGCGGTATTTTCTTTCTATTTATCTCAGGTAGTCTATCTGAAGCACAAGTAAAAAAGGGAAGAAAAGGAGGTGCAGAAAGAAGTTTTTGGAAACAAATATCAAAAGCCAAAGCCCAGCCCAAAAAGCACAGGCGTTGTGCCTGTGACGAGCGTCACAAAGGCTGTGACGAGCGTCACGCTATGCACACTCCTGTGACGAGCGTCACACATGGTGTGACGGACGTCACACCACTCCCCTATATTTTTGCCTTCAGAGACGTTGAGTCCTATTTGCACGCCTAACCATTCGCTGCTACGTGAAGACCTTTGAAGCGGACTACTTTTGGAAACCGTTACAGAAAGTACCAATATAAATATCAGTTTTGCAAACCCTGCAGGAGTTCCACGCCTTTTCCAGATTTCTTTGCCGTTTTTGCTTTTCCGCATTTTTCTTTTTCCAGCAGCTTAAGCATATTCTTTACAGTACTACTTTTACAATTTTTATATTGTTTCTTTTGCAATTCTATTTTCTTTTCTAGCACTTAATTAATTTTTCGCACAATAGTTTCTACACCGGAAACTATTGTGTACCTTTTACCGGATCTAACCTTACGTTAGAATCTAGTTTTTTTATTCCTTCGCTTTTATTTTCCTGCCTGATTGAAGCATTCAAGAACAGATCCAACCGACCTGTGGTGGAGTGTTCAAGACTGCTATTTAATTTCTCAGGTTCTTTAATTATTGTTTGAATTTATATATGCTTTGTTTTATTGTTTATTTATATTATTTGCTTGATATGAATCTGTTTATGCATGCTGATTTTTTAGATCTGTTTAGTATGTCTGGCTAAATTATTTAGGTATTGGTATGTAAAGTAAGCGGAATGAAGGAATCAAAACTAAGTTGGTTTAATTAAGTTTAAAATTAAAATCACTCTTTTTACGGTCTCAATTTACAGGTTTAATAACAAAGTTTTTGTACGAAAGTAAAAGACATAAAGAAGTTAAAATCAATAGAGCGAGAGTTTGAGGTTTTGACTGGACAGTGTAATTGGACATTAATTCTACATCAGGGCGAGAGCAATTTTTAGAGTTAATTAAATTCTAATCTTTTTCAAAAAGTATTTTTAAAGATTGAATGTGAGGACGAGAGTTAAGCATTTGAATTTAATTATATAACCTAAGTCAACAGAGCGAGTGTTTGAGATAAGGGTGTTTAAACGATTAGTGTTTTCTTAAAAAGAGTTTCTACGGAATCTATTGTTTTCAAAAAGTGGTTTTTGACTTAACTATAAGTGACAGCTACGTTAATATAAAATCATAGTTTATTCAACAGAGCGAGAGTTTGAGATAAAACTTTTAATCAATAGAGTCAACTGAAAAGATTTATTTTAAAACCAAGAAACCAATAAAGAATTGATTCCCTAATTACGACGAATTACATACCGATATCCGCTTATTAGATATTTATTTTAGATCTAATTTTATTTTTAGCTTTTCCCCCAAACAATCAAAGTATTACCTGCCTTAGCTTTACGAAGTAACCTTAGATAACGGTATATCGATTCATAAGTCCCTGTGGGATCGATATCTTTTAAAACTACGCGATAGAACTGTGCACTTGCAGTTTGTACCCCAAATTCGACTCATAAATTCGCGATCAAGTTTTTGGCGCCGTTGCCGGGGACTTTTATTTAGTCGATATCGTAACTCTTCTGTTACGCTGTAAGACTAAGGCTTTTCTTTTTCTTTTCTTTCTTTCATTGATTTGTATGCCACGCACTCGCTCACAAGGCGAGCCATTCTACTTACGAATCAACGATATCGAACTATATCTCTGAGTCTTACGACGAATTCGAGAATATCGTGCTTCAAACAATCTACCTCCTGTAGAACTCCCTGATTTCAAAAATATTTTCCCTTCTATACCCGAGATGGCAGAACCAGCTCGTGCTCTTCGAGATTACGCCGCTCCATCGCAAGATGAACCGCATTCAAGTATTGCTCCACCCGCAATCGAAGAAAACAACTTTGAACTTAAACCTTCATTGTTGCAGGCAGTGCAACAGAACCAATTCTCTGGAAATCCTACCGAGGATCCTAACCTTCATTTATCCGTATTTGTCCAATACACTGATACTGTTAAAGCTAATGGTGTCACTTCAGAGGCAATTCGACTTCGTCTTTTTCCTTTCTCATTAAGAGATAACGCTAGAAGATGGCTTCAATCTCTTCCTTCCAACTCAGTCACCACATGGAACGAGTTAAAGAAAGTTTTTCTTGCTCGATATTTTCCGCCAAGCAAAACAGCTATGTTAAGAGCCCAGATAAATGGATTTAAACAGAAAGATAACGAATCTCTTTTCGAAGCATGGGAAAGATACAAAGACATGATGAGACTTTGTCCACACCATGGTTTAGAAGACTGGTTAGTAATTCATACCTTCTATAATGGTCTCTTATACAACACGAGGTTAACAATAGATGTTGCCGCAGGTGGTGCACTAATGAACAAACCTTATGCTGACGCTTACCAACTTATCGAAAGCATGGCTCAAAACCACTATCAGTGGGGAAGCGAACGAACAATGGTGGAAAAACCTCAAACGAAAACTGGCATGTACGAGATAAGTAACCTTGATCATGTTAATGCAAAAGTGGATGCTCTGGTCCAGAAAATTGAAAGTTTAAATGTATCACCTCCAGCCACCGTGGTTGCTATAACTCAGAATTGCGAAGTTTGTGGAATCCAAGGTCACACTCCTGCAGATTGTCAACTCCTGACAGGAATCCAAGCGGAGCAAGTAAACTATGCTCAAGGAAGCCCATACTCGTACACCTATAACTCAAATTGGAAGAATCATCCCAATTTTTCATATAAGAGTAATAATGCTTTATACGCACCTGGACAATCTCCAAATCAAGCCCCAGCTATACCTCCGGGATATCAGAAGCCGACCCCATCTACATCTAACAATAACGCCCCTAGGAAATCCAACTTGGAAATCATGATGGAAAACTTTATAGCCTCTCAACAGCAAACCAATAAAGATTTCTTATACCAGAATGTACACACTGGCGAACAAATTAAACAACTAGCAAGTAAAGTAGATGCCCTGGCTACTCATAACAAAATGCTGGAAACGTAAATTTCACAAGTAGCTCAACAGCAAGCGCCTACTGCTGCCCCAACTGGTACATTTCCTGGCCAACCCCAACCTAACCCAAGAAGCCACGCTCATGCAATCATACTGAGAAGTGGAACGGAAGTGGAAGGACCGTCTGACCCAAGGATAGAAAACCAAAACTCTAAAAAGTCAACTGAGAAGGAAAGTGAACCTAAGGAAAAGGAAGAGAGTAATAAGGAAACCGTAGAAAAGAAGGAACCTTATGTACCTCCACCTTCTTATAAACCACCTATCCCTTACCCTCAAAGGCTTATTAAAACCAAAGATGCGGGCCAATTTAAAAAATTTGTCGACCTACTAAAACAATTAAACGTCACGATTCCGTTTACAGAAGCTATTACGCAGATGCCCTCATATGCCAAGTTTTTAAAAGAAATTCTTTCTAATAAAAGGAAACTTGAAGATAGCGAAACCGTTACACTCACCGCTGAATGTAGCGCTATAATCCAAAATATGCCTCCTAAACTTAAAAACCCAGGTAGTTTCTCTATACCCTGTCACATAGGAAAATTTGTCATTGACAAAGCCTTATGCGATTTAGGAGCCGGTATCAGTGTTATGCCTTTATCCATATGCAAGAGACTTGAAATGGGAGAATTAAGACCAACTAAAATGTCTGCGCAACTAGCAGATCGTTCCGTCAAATATCCTGTAGGAATTCTTGAAAACGTTCCAGTGCGCATAGGTCAATTCTACATTCCAACTGATTTTATAATTATGGATATTAGAGAAGATGAAGTTACACCCATTATACTGGGAAGACCGTTCTTAGCAACTGCCGGTGCGATCATAGATGTAAAACGAGGACGACTCACTTTCGAAGTAGGAGAAGAGAAAATTGAGTTCATTCTTTCCCAATTTTTGAAAGCACCTACAATAGAAGATACATGTTACTTCAAGGATATCATCGATGAATGCATAAAAGAAACGGAGTTAGAAAAAGACAAATCATCTGACTATCTTGTAGAAGACAAACTTGACCAATGTTTAGCAATAACACCGGATCCTACGCAATGCCTTAAGAAACCAACCTTAGACCTGAAAACACTTCCCAAGAATCTGAGATATGAATTCCTAGACTTAGAACTTGAACGACCAGTGATAGTTAATGCTGACCTAGGAAGACTCGAAACATAAAAACTCCTGCATATCTTAAGAAAGTATCCAACCGCACTAGGTTACAACATCACCGATCTTAAAGGAATAAGTCCTTCTATTTGTATGCACCGCATCATGTTAGAAGAAGACTGTAAAACTTCCAGGGAACACCAGAGGAGACTAAACCCGATCCTGAGTGAGGTAGTGAAGAAGGAAATAACCAAGTTATTAGAGGCAGGTATCATATATCCTATATCTGATAGCAAATGGGTTAGTCCTGTACACGTAGTACCAAAGAAAGGAGGTGTAACAGTCATTGAAAATGAAAAAGGAGAAACTATAACCAAACGAATCGAATCGGGATGGAGAATGTGCATTGACTATAGGAAACTAAACAAAGCAACCCGAAAAGATCATTTCCCTTTATCATTCATTGACCAGATGTTAGAACGATTAGCAAAACATTCACATTTCTGCTATCTAGACGGTTACTCAGGTTTCTTTCAAATACCAATTCACACTGATGACCAAGAAAAGACAACGTTCACGTGCCCTTTTGGTACCTTCGCTTATAGACGAATGTCGTTTGGCTTGTGTAATGCCCCTGCAACTTTCCAAAGGTGCATGATGGCAATATTCGCCGATTTTCTAGAAAATATCATGGAAGTATTTATGGATGACTTTTCCGTATGCGGACAAAACTTTGAAGAATGCCTTGAAAACCTAGAGAGAGTTCTAGAGCGATGTGTAAAAGTAAACCTAGTACTTAATTGGGAAAAATGTCACTTTATGGTACAAGAAGGAATTGTTTTAGGACACATCATCTCGAACAGAGGAATTGAAGTAGACAAAGCTAAAATAGAGGTAATCGAAAATCTTCAACCCCCGAAAACTGTGAGAGAAGTACGAAGCTTCTTAGGACATGCCGGTTTTTACCGACGATTCATTAAAGACTTCTCTAAAATAACTAAACCTTTAACCGGGCTATTAATGAAGGATGCTGAATTCATATTCGACAATAAATGTTTAGAAGCATTTCAAACGCTTAAACAAGCACTGATCTCCGCACCCATAATGCAGACACCAAATTGGAACGAACCATTCAAAATAATATGTGATGCTAGTGATTACGCTGTAGGTTCTATTTTAGGACAACAAAAAGATAATAAGCTTCACGTTATATATTACGCAAGTAGAACTCTAGATGAAGCACAAATGAAGTACGCCACAACTGAGAAAGAACTTCTAGCAGTAGTATTTGCGCTAGATAAATTTCGTTCCTACTTGGTCGGAGCCAAAATAATCATCTACACTGACCACGCTGCTATCAAATACCTCTTAACAAAAAAGGATGCTAAACCTAGACTCCTAAGGTGGATCCTGTTGCTACAAGAGTTCGATTTGGAAATCAAAGACAAGAAAGGAACTGAAAACGTAGTAGCAGATCACCTCTCTAGACTTGAGAACCTTGAACCGGAAAGAACATCAATTAACGATGATTTCTCGTACGATAAACTTATAGCTACTTTGGAAGAAAATAACACTGATAAACAGGTAGAAACCACCTTAGCTATATCTGTTACACCGTGGTACGCTGACCTCGTTAATTATTTAGCTGCCGGAATAGTTCCACCTACTTTATCCTACCAGCAGAAGAAACGATTCTTCTATGACATAAAACATTATTACTGGGATGACCCCTTACTTTTTAAAAGAGGCCCCGATGGTATTTTCCGTCGGTGTATACCCGAAGAAGAGGTAGAAAATATAATCCAACATTGTCACTCCGCTCCTTATGGTGGACACGCAAGTACATCCAAGACCTGCTCTAAAATCCTACAAGCCGGTTTCTATTGGCCAAGTATATGGAAAGATGTACATGCAGCTATTAAGAAATGTGACAGATGTCAACGGACAGGAAACATATCTAGACGTGACGAGATGCCACAAAAGGGCGTCTTGGAAGTAGAGATTTTCGACGTGTGGGGAATAGACTTCATGGGACCTTTTCCATCCTCTTTCGGTAACAAATACATACTCGTGGCAGTTGACTACGTATCAAAATGGATTGAAGCTATAGCTTCTCCAACTAACGACACACGAGTAGTAACTAGACTCTTTAAGAATATAATATTTCCAAGGTTTGGTGTCCCAAGAATAGTAGTCAGTGATGGTGGATCGCATTTCATATCGAAAGTACTCGAAAAACTACTGCTTAAGTATGGCGTAAGACATAGAGTAGCGACACCTTACCACCCTCAAACCAGTGGGCAAGTGGAAGTGTCTAACAGAGAGATTAAACAAATATTAGAAAAAATAGTCGCCACTTCAAGGAAAGACTGGTCATTAAAATTACCAGAAGCTTTATGGGCTTACCGAACTGCTTACAAAACTCCCATAGGGACAACCCCATTTAAGCTAATTTATGGAAAATCATGTCACCTCCCGGTAGAATTAGAACATAAAGCCTATTGGGCTATTAAAAATCTAAATTTAAACTATAAAGCCGCCGGTGAAAAGAGAATCCTTGATATAAGCGAATTAGAGGAACTCAGAAGAGACGCTTACGAAAATGCCAGAATCTACAAAGAAAGAACAAAACAATGGCATGACAAGCGCATATCAAGGAAAATCTTCAAACAAGGCGATACCGTCCTTTTATTTAACTCCAGGCTAAAGTTATTCCCGGGAAAACTACGATCTAGATGGTCAGGTCCTTTTCAAATCACCAATGTTTTTCCCAGTGGAGCAGTAGAAATTAAAGGCAAATCTATGGAACCATTTACCGTAAACGGGCAACGTCTAAAACATTATCACTATGCAGAAAACAATGAAGATTCGCAAGTCTTGCACTTAGACGAAATGCCTCCAGAAATTATAAATTATAATTGATTGTTTTTATGTCGAGCTTGCGACATTAAACAAAGCGCTTAGTGGGAGACAACCCACAAATATTTTATTATTTTCTTCTATTATCATATTTATATTTTTTATTATTTCTTCCTTAATTATTCTTTTAACTTTTATTTGGTATTCATTCTTATTTTTATCTATTAAAAACTCTTCACTTCTTCTTTCGACATTTGGCCAAATCCTGACTAAAACTCTTGTTTTTCTTTTCTCTAGCTAACACTAACCTGATGGGACATATTGATCGTATGGGTATCAAATTCAGAGGAACAGCTCAGAAACAAAAGTTTGAGGAACTAGCCACGAGAGAGATGCTACCTAGCCTGTATGCTGATGACTGGGCAATGACTGCCCTTGGACTAAGACAAAGTGTCCTGTATTTGCTGAATCAGATTGGGTGGGAAACCTCCCCTATCCGTAGACAATTTGTCACTTACCGGAGACTGACACTAGAATTCCTTAGTTCTCTGATCTATCTACCCAGTCATGGAAAAGGAATAAGCAGAGGTTTTATCCAGTTCAGAATGTTTAATATGGAGTACCAATTTAATATTCAAGTTTTTACCAACCTTTTAGGTTTCTCTACATCCTTTGACACATTCATAGTGAGCCAGGAAGAACTTTTTGAATATAGAGAACTTGAACACTTTTGGGGTAACTTGACTGGAAATGACGATCCCGAGGAACATGAGTTTCTCTCTGGAAACATACATAACCCGGCCTTCCGTTATTTCAATAAGATCCTGACCCACACCTTTTTTGGGAAGAAGCCAAACAGTACCACAGTTTCACGTGATGAACTCTTCATCATATTTTGTGCTTCCCAGAATCGTCCAGTAAACGGTGCCACTTTTATGTTGGCAAATCTGGACCACCTTATCCAAGATGAGCGAGCACCAATTCGAATAGGCGGTTTGATAACTATGATAGGTAATGGTATTGGATTACGTCAGCCTATGCTTGACTTAAGCCCTTTTTGTGGCATTACTACTATGAGTATACCCTTCCTCTTCAACACTATGTTTATAGCAAACCTAGGGTCTGATGAGTTTGAGCTTATAGTTAATAACCAAGTCCTTTTCCTATTCACCATGCCCGATCCTAGGACTAGTGTTTACAACCGCAGTAACTGGCTCTACAATCTGAACGAAACCCCCTCTCCTGCTAGATCCACTGAATCCATCCAGGACTATAAGATTTGTGATGACCAAATTCCTTATGCCAAATCTGACCCTCAGACACCCTCTGGCTATTATGATATTGATCCTCCTCCTCAACCTGTTCAGACTGAAGAATCGGCAATACCCGACCTTAGATATCATATGCCCGGAACTGATTATAACACTGCCATTGAAGCTTTGATGTCAGAACAAGACGCCCTCAGAGAAGAGTTCGCTAACATGAGACACGAAATTCAAGGATACATGAACGGTATGACAAATCAGTTTCACGAGTTGCTAAACCGTGTTAACTCCTTTGCTCCTCCGGCCAGAGATCGTGCAGATGGATATAATTTATTTTTCTTAGTTATCTAGTTTTAGTTAGTTTTATTATTTAATGTTATTTAAATTCATGTTCGTATTTGTTTCTCTTTCGCAAATTTTGTTTTCTTCTTCCAATGTTACATTATGATTATTTTATTGAAGCTATTTATTTATTTTATTATGTAATATCTATTATGCTCTCTACTGTTGCTGCCTACATAAATTATTAACAATATAATACATTTATGCACTATTATACAAAGTAGAATAGCATGCAAGAAAATTAAATAGCAAAACAAAATAATCTAAAGCAAAACAAATTAAATAGTAAAAAAATAAATTACCAAAGTTATTCGGAAGAACGCTAGCTGAACCATGCCAAAAAGACTGTGTGACGAGCGTCACACAATCTATGACGGACGGCACGCATAGTACTTGTTACGCCCGTCACGCCCCTGTGACGAACGTAACACCTCCAGACTAGGTGAACATTACATAGCCGTTGGAGACGAACGTTACACCCTTTCAACTTTTTACCTTCCCCAATTTATTAACATTAACCCACATTTATTCACTTTTCAACCACATCTTTTCCAACTTCCAAATTCTTTTCCTATAAATACCCACCAAACCTTCCTTCATTCACCACAAACCACTCTCTAATATTAAATACATTTCTTTTCTTTATTACTCCTTTAAATTCATTCATCAGTATGGCGGGAAATCAGAATTTCGGAAATGTCATCTTCCGATCCGGAGATGAAAACTATCAAAGGGAGCAATTCGAGCGCTTTCAACAACGCGGTGTCACTTCTACCAGGTATGCTGATTCAACTTGTTTACAACAATTAGGATTACTTCAAGGTATCGAGTGGATGCTCCGCCTTGCCGATCTAACCTTTCTATGCACGCATAATCAACCCACTTACCCCTCCCTAACCTTAGAATTCTTAAGTTCATACGCGTACAACACTCCCGCCGGTGAGGACGAATTCTTAACCGGTACCGCAACTTTCCGTATGTTCAACACCGAGTACTCCTTAACCCAAAACCAATTGAGTACCATGCTACAATTCCCCACAGAAGGTCAAGTCTACCCCAGAATCCCTCCAAACCTAAACTGGAGCACAGTTGCCGCTTTCGACCTCTTTAAGAAAATATCCGGTGTAGATGCCAACAACTGGGAAGAGCTCCTTATTTCCCATATACATAACCCAACTATCCGGTACTTTATCCGCATCCTACAAAACACCGTTTTTGGAAGACCGAACAATAGCAAGGTCAACGCAAAGGAACTATTCTTCCTCGAATGCGTCTTCGAACCGAATGCTAAGGTAAACGCCGCCCCCTTTCTATTTCATCATATCCGCACCTTATGTGCTAGAGGCCGTCAACCTTTTGTAATTGGTGGATTAATCACCACCATAGCACTTGGCTTAAACCTAGGGGATAGACTCCAAACTTTAGAATCTTTACCTCCCCTATTTATGGATATAGGCTACTGTCGGTCCAGCCGCCTAATAAAGAACCGAGTAGGCGGAAAATATTACCTTATGGTGAATAACCAGGCCGTCCCAAGCGTTGTTCTCCCCAACATTTCCCTAACAGATGTCACCAATCCCAACCGCCACCTCTATGATCTGAATGCTCCCGAAACTACCGAGCCTTCACATGCAAACCCGTCTACAGACGAGTTCGAAGAAATGGAGCAAGGTGATCATGCTCCTGCACAACAATCAGTCCCGCTCAACCATTCCGATACTGCAGCTGGCCCATCCTCCCGACGTCGTCGACGAAGAAGGCCTGCAACCAATGACGACATCATGGATGCTATTGATGGTATGCAAGCACAGAATCTCGAAATGATGCACATGATGCGCCAAATGCAACAACAACAGGAAGAGAGGAATGCCATAACCGATCAGCGGTTCACTGAGCTGTTCAGCAGGTTTGACGAGTTAGACTTACGTCAGCGATCACCAGGCCCTAGAACAAGAGGCGGAAGGCAGCATTAACTTTAGTTTTCTTTTTCCTTTCTTTTTGTATTTCATTTCTTTTCCTTAAAACATTGGGGACAATGTTTCATTCAAGTATGGGGGGGAAAACCATGTTCTTTCTATCCTCCTTTTTCCTTTTCAAGTATGTATCTTTCTTTTCATTGTTATTCCCTTTCTTATATAAAAAATATATATATATATATATATATATATATATAATAAAAAATATTTCTTATAATATAGATTTATTTTAAGTTAAGTCCCAAATGTGAAAACCTTCTATTATCTATTCCCCTAAATTTTCATGAGCCATAACAAAAATTCATCACACCTAGTAAGTATAAAGGTTGCTCATTTTATCGAACTTGAGACAAATTAAGACAAAAATTATTACCATACCAACGCTCTAAGAACCTCAACATGTTAGATCAGGATAAGTACCTATTATACCAATCCCTTGAACTTTTAGTTTTATAGTAACCCCGAGTAGTTTATACGAGAAGTCAGCACCATCTTAATAGCAAACTACGTGGAGAGCCGATGAATATAAGTGAATGATTCCCATAGTAACAATTTTTTTTTTATATATCAGCAAATGCACTAATTAAGTTAGGTGATCCTTACCAGATCATTTAATCTAAAGGTTGCAGATCATACAAAAGCATAATATGAGAGATCCATTATGAGTTGGTTCAGCAGGTATCTGGTACTGAACTGGGTAGGGCGGACTACGGTCCGATCCCCCGCAATTTGCAATGGACTGAATAACGAAGTTATCCGACTTATGTACCAGAACTTCTAGCTAAAAGGGGATCAGAATCACTAACCGGTTACTCCACTATGTGCGCGAAAAGATAAAGGGCTTAATGTGATTTCGCTAGAATGAAAACGGGTGAAATAAGAGTAAAGGAACTAGGATAGCTATAATGGCATTACTCGAACTGGTTTGCATAAGGTGAGGTTATCTGAGGTTGTGACGGTGGTTGTTGATGTCTAGATTAAACTCAAGTTACTTCTAAACAAGGTTTACATGCAACCTAGTACGAATTGATGTGTGTTTTGAAATTTCATCTGGCTAAAATTTTTAAAACAAGTTCTATACTGTATTTTGCTTGAGGACAAGCAAAGGTCTAAGTATAGGGGAGTTTGATAACATGAAATAGTATCACATTCTAGGACTTAATTCAATTAAATTATATTATTATTTGCCTTAATTTATTTTATTTTATCAGATATTACGCGGTATTTTCTTTCTATTTATCTCAGGTAGTCGATCTGAAGCACAAGTAAAAAAGGGAAGAAAAGGAGGTGCAGAAAGAAGTTTTTGGAAACAAATATCAAAAGCCAAAGCCCAGCCCAAAAAGCACAGGCGTTGTGCCTGTGACGAGCGTCACGCTATGCACACTCAGGTGACGAGCGTCACACATGGTGTGACGGACGTCACACCACTCCCCTATATTTTTGCCTTCAGAGACGTTGAGTCCTATTTGCACGCCTAACCATTCGCTGCTACGTGAAGACCTTTGAAGCAGACTACTTTTGGAAACCGTTACAGAAAGTACCAATATAAATATCAGCTTTGCAAACCCTGCAGGAGTTCCACGCCTTTTCCAGATTTCTTTGCCGTTTTTGCTTTTCCGCATTTTTCTTTTTCCAGCAGCTTAAGCATATTCTTTACAGTACTACTTTTACAATTTTCATATTGTTTCTTTTGCAATTCTATTTTCTTTTCTAGCACTTAATTAATTTTTCGCACAATAGTTTCTACACCGGAAACTATTGTGTACCTTTTATCGGATCTAACCTTACGTTAGAATCTAGTTTTTTTATTCCTTCGCTTTTATTTTCCTGCCTGATTGAAGAATTTAAGAACAGATCCAACCGACCTGTGGTGGAGTGTTCAAGACTGCTATTTAATTTCTCAGGTTCTTTAATTATTGTTTGAATTTATATATGCTTTGTTTTATTATTTATTTATATTATTTGCTTGAGATGAATCTGTTTATGCATGCTGATTTTTTAGATCTGTTTAGTATGTCTGGCTAAATTATTTAGGTATCGGTATGTAAAGTAAGCGGAATGAAGGAATCAAAACTAAGTTGGTTTAATTAAGTTTAAAATTAAAATCACTCTTTTTACGGTCTCAATTTACAGGTTTAATAACAAAGTTTTTGTACGAAAGTAAAAGACATAAAGAAGTTAAAATCAATAGAG
Source organism: Lathyrus oleraceus (assembly GCF_024323335.1). Classification (NCBI taxonomy): domain Eukaryota; kingdom Viridiplantae; phylum Streptophyta; class Magnoliopsida; order Fabales; family Fabaceae; genus Lathyrus; species Lathyrus oleraceus. The sequence goes on from NC_066579.1 coordinate 354,283,875, forward strand.
CGAGAGTTTGAGGTTTTGACTGGACAGTGTAAATTGGACATTAATTCTAGATCAGGGCGAGAGCAATTTTTAGAGTTAATTAAATTCTAATCTTTTTCAAAAAGTATTTTTAAAGATTGAATGTGAGGACGAGAGTTAAGCATTTGAATTTAATTATATAACCTAAGTCAACAGAGCGAGAGTTTGAGATAAGGGTGTTTAAACGATTAGTGTTTTCTTAAAAAGAGTTTCTACGGATTCTATTGTTTTCAAATAGTGGTTTTTGACTTAACTATAAGTGACAACTACGTTAATATAAAATCATAGTTTATTCAGCAGAGCGAGAGTTTGAGATAAAACTTTTAATCAATAGAGTCAACTGAAAAGATTTATTTTAAAACCAAGAAACCAATAAAGAATTGATTCCCTAATTACGACGAATTACATACCGATATCCGCTTATTAGATATTTATTTTAGATCTTATTTTAGTTTTAGCTTTTCCCCCAAACAATCAAAGTATTACCTGCCTTAGCTTTACGAAGTAACCTTAGATAACGGTATATCGATTCATAAGTCCCTGTGGGATCGATATCTTTTAAAACTACGCGATAGAACTGTGCACTTGCAGTTTGTACCCCAAATTCGACTCATAAAGTCACGATCAGTTCGTCCGGTTGGAAATTTTGCTGTTTCTCCGAATCCGGCACTTGTTGCTAATAGACCTGCCGCCGCTGTTAAAGCACCTGTCCCTGCTGGCCAAAATGGCATGATGAAAGAGGACTGTGATGAGATGTTGAGGCTCATCAAAAGGAGTGAATACAACGTTGTAGATCAGCTTCTACAAACGCCATCAAAGATCTATGTGCTATCTTTGTTAATGAACTTAGAACCATACCGTGAAGCTCTGCAGAAGGTGTTGGACGTGGCGTATGTAGACCATGACGTCACAATAGAATAATTCGATAGTATTGTTGCAAACATTACTGCTTGTAACAATCTGAGTTTTTGTGATGCTGATCTCCCCGAGGAGGGAAGAGACCACAACTTGGCACTTCACATCTCCATGAGCTGCAAGGATGATGCCATGTCTAATGTGTTGCCAAAATCCACTTTAGCTAGATGGTCATACCAGGGGCCTCCTATGCGGCAGAGTGGAGTGGTAGTAAAAGCTTTTGATGGATCCCGCAAAACTGTGATTGGCGAGGTTGAGCTCCCAGTCAAGATTGGACCAAGTGATTTCCATATCACTTTTAAGGTCATGGGTATCCACCCATCATATAGCTGTCTGTTGGGCAGACCATGGATTCACGAGGCAGGCACCGTGACATCCATCCTACACCAGAAATTGAAATTTGCCAAGAACAAAAAGCTGGTGGTGGTAGTGGGAGAGACGGCTTTCTTGGTTAGCCATCTGTCTTCCTTTTCTTATATCAATGTTGAGGATGAGGTTGGGACGCCGTTCCAAGCCTTATCCATTGCTGAGCCTTCTAAGAAAGGAACTTCTTCATTTGCGTCCTACAATGATGCGAAGTTGGCCATTGAGCATGGCGCAACTACTGGATTAGGACAAATGATTAAGATACGAAGACAATAAATCCCGGGCTGGCATAAAGTACTCTTAAGGTGTTTTCAACAAGCATGGGATGTTTCAGACTGGTGGGTTCATACACATTGTCGAAGACGAGGAAGCTGCTGCTATTGTGGAAGAGGATGCAGAGGAGGATTCTGGTAACTTTGTCATCCCTGTAGAGGTCTGCAATAACTGGGTCGCTGTTGATATTCCAACAGTTGTCCATAAGTCGACGTAATGTTCACTTTTTGTTTAAAAACCCTTCTCCCATGCCAAAAGGAGAAGTGATGACATTGTTGGCTCATAAATACAATGATATTTCATTCAATAAATTCATGTTAAATGTTTGTTTTTCCAATTATTTTCACTTTTTACTATTTTGCATGAAGTTGGTGATCACATAAAACCCTAAAAATAGAATAAAATCAATCTTTTCATCTGCATAATGATTTGCCTTGTTTGAATTATAAAAACTCTTTTATATCCAAAATCAATATGCAGGTTAATCAAACCCATTGAACATACTGATCCAACACCATCTCCCAACTTTGACTTCCCTGTATTTGAGGCCGAAGAAGATGATGTTGAAGAGATTCCTGATGAGATTACCCTTCTACTTGAACATGAAGAGAAGATTATTCAGCCACATCTTGAAAATCTGGAAACAATCAACTTGGGGTCTGAGGATTGTGTGCGAGAAGTGAAGATTGGGGCACTCCTGGAAGAATCTGTGAAGAAGGGGTTGATTGAGTTGCTACGAGAATACGTCGACGTCTTTGCCTGGTCATATGAAGACATGCCTGGTCTGGATACTGATATCATGCAACATTTCCTGCCTTTGAAGCCTGAGTGTGTGCCTGTGAAGCAGAAGCTCTGAAGAACTCATCCTGATATGGCAGTGAAGATCAAGGAAGAAGTTCAAAAGCAAATTGATGCGGGGTTTCTGGTGACTTTTACTTATCCTCAATGGGTGGCCAATATTGTTCCTGTGCCTAAGAAAGATGGAAAAGTCTGAATGTGTGTGGACTATAGAGACTTGAATAAAGCTAGTCCTAAACATGATTTTCCTCCACCGCATATCAATATGTTGGTAGATAATACAACTAAATTCAATGTCTTCTCATTTATGGACGGATTTTCCGGATATAATTGAAGGTGAGAAAAACAAGAAAGGGGGGTTTGAATTGTTTTAGAAATTAAAAGCTTTTTCAAAAGTAAGAACACAAAATTTAATACTGGTTCGCTTATAACACAAAGCTACTCCAGTCCACCTGGCCAAGGTGATTTCGCCTTCAAAAAGGACTTAATCCACTAATATTGAAAGATTAATACAACCAAATGCCTAAGAGAATGATCTCTTAGTCCTCCCAAGTATACAGACTGCACAGAGTCACTTGAGGAACAAAAGTAATATAGTAAAATAAATTTGTAATAGAGAGTGCTTCTAAGAGTAAGCAAATATTACAACAGAATATTTAAACAAGTGTTTTCACGTATGAGCAGCAGCTCGTGAAAAACTGAGAGGGAATGTAAATAATTTTTCTGTGCGTTGTTGTGTATCTCTCAATGAAGTAGGTTGTCCTTTATATAGTGGTGAGAAGGACCGTTGGAGTGATGACAGAATATGGGCCTTTGATGAGCATTCATTGTCATTACTTCTGTGTTTCTTGCCATAACCAATTTGTCTCCCTGAATGATTTCTTTCTAAAAATACTTCCTTTCCATTTGAAGAATTTCTTTCCGTTACTCTTTATGGATTAGTAGAATCTTCATCAGAATCTTTGTTATCTCGGAGTTCTATGTCAGAAGGAAATAATGTTGAGGTTACATCAGAGCTTCTCAGAGTACTGGTCTATCAGATCATCAGAACTAAGACCCGTGGATGTTTAGAGCTTCTTTTTCTTCCTTCTATCTTGCTTTGCTCAGATTCAGAACTTCTTGGGTGCACTTCTTTCTCAGATGCGTCTGATCTTTTGGAACTTTGTATCTGATCAATGTTTGTATATGATAAAACGATCAAATTCCTTTGTTACTATTCAGAGTCCTGCACACAGAGAATTTTCGTTAGGGTTCCATTTTTGGTTTCATCCTTTGTTATCATCAAAATCCTGGAATTCTATTGTAGAACTAATTTTGTTCTTACAATAATCAGATCAAAATGGCACCCAAGGATATGGAGAAGACAACATTCATCACACCTTAGGGAACATTTTGTTATCGAGTGATGCCCTTCGGTTTGAAGAACCCCAGAGCCACGTATCAACGTGCTATGACTACCTTGTTTCATGATATGATGCACAAGGAGATCGAGGTATATGTTGATGATATGATTGCAAAGTCAAGAACGGAAGTTGAACATGTAGAGCACTTGTTGAAGCTTTTTCAGCGTTTGAGGAAGTATAAGCTTCATCTGAATCCTAACAAGTGTACATTTGGAGTCCATTCCGGCAAGTTATTGGGCTTTATTGTCAGCGAGAGAGGTATTGAGGTTGATCCTGCCAAGGTCAAAGCAATACAAGAGATTCCTGCGCCCAAAACTGAGAAGCAAGTCCGAGGTTTTCTTGGCCGCTTGAATTATATCTCTAGATTCATATCTCACATGACTGCCACATGTGCGCCTATATTCAAGCTCCTTCAGAAAGATCAGCGTCATGATTGGACCGAGGATTGCCAGAAAGCCTTTGATAGTATCAAGGAGTATCTGTCTGAGCCTCCGATTCTGTCTCCCCCTGTGGAAGGGAGACCCTTGATTATGTATCTGACTGTTCTCGAAGACTCAATGGGTTGTGTCGTTGGTCAGCAAGATGAATCAGGGAAGAAAGAATATGCTATCTACTACCTGAGTAAGAAGTTCACTGATTGTGAGTCTCGATACTCAATGCTTGAGAAAACATGTTGTGCTTTGGCTTGGGCTGCTAAGCGCTTACGGAAGTATATATTAGATCATACGACTTGGTTGATATCCAAAATGGATCCAATCAAGTATATCCCGTTGGCAGATGCTGTTGTCTGAGTATGATATTGAGTATCAAGCTCAGAAGGCTATTAAGGGTAGTATCTTGGCTGACCACTTGGCACATTAACCAATTGAGGATTATCAGTCAGTTCAGTATGACTTCCCAGATGAGGAGATTCTGTATTTGAAAATGAAAGATTGTGATGAGCCTACGCTCGATGAAGGGCCAGAGCCTGGTTCCCGATGGAGCATGGTGTTTGATGGCGCTGTAAATCAATACAGAAATGGAATTGGGGCAGTGATTATTACTCCTCAGGGCATATATTTTCCTTTTACAACAAGGATAACTTTCAAATGCACGAATAATATGGCGGAGTATGAGGCCTGTATTATGGGTTTGGAAGAATGTATTGATCTTAGGATCAAACATCTTGATGTTTATGGTGATTCGGCCCTTGTTGTTAATCAGATTAAGGGTGAATGGGAGACGAATCAGCCTGGCCTCATCCCATATAGAGATTATGCAAGGAGGATTTCAATGTTCTTTACTGAAGTTGACTTCCACCATATTCCTCGAGATGAGAATCGGATGGCAGATGCTCTTGCTACGCTCGCTTCCATGATTGTTGTGAGACTCTGGAATGAGGTTCTCAATATCACTGTGATGCGCTTGGATAGACCAGCTCATGTATTTGCAGTTAAAGAAATGAAGGATGATAAGCCATGGTATTATGATATCAAGTGTTTTCTTCAGAGTCAGATTTACCCACTTGGGGCATCTCTGAAAAATAGAAAAACTTTGAGGAGATTATCTGGAAGTTTCTACCTCAATGGTGATGTGCTTTATAAGAGAAACTTTGATATGGTTCTGCTCAGATGCGTGGATAGACACGAAGCAGACCTGTTGATGACTGAAGTCCATGAGGGTTCATTTGATACTCATTCCAAAGGACATGCCATGGCAAAGAAGATGTTGAGAGCAGGCTACTATTGGCTGACGATGGAGTCAGATTGTTGCAAATATGTGAAGAAATGCCATAAGTGTCAGATTTACGCGGATAAGATTCATATTCCCCCGACACTTCTGAGTGTTATTTTATAACCATGGCCTTTCTCTATGTGGGGAATTGACATGATTGGCATGATAGAGCCGAAAGCGTCTAACGGTCACAAATTTATTCTCGTAGCAATTGATTACTTCACCAAGTGGGTTGAAGCAGCATCGTATGCAAACGTGACCAGGCAGTTGGTCATGAGGTTTGTCAAGAATCAACTCATATGCCGTTATGGTGTGCCAGATAAGATCATTGTTGATAATGGATCTAACTTGAACAACAAAATGATGAAAGAGTTGTGTAACGAGTTCAAGATAGCACACCATAATTCTTCTTCCTATAGACCCAAGATGAATGGGTCTGTTGAAGCTGCTAATAAGAATATTAAGAAGATTATCCAGAAGATGGTTGTTACGTACAAAGATTGGCATGAGATGCTGCCATTTGCTCTGCATGGATATCATACGTCTGTCTGCACTTCAACAAGGGAAACCCCTTTCTCTCTTGTTCACAGCATAGAGGTTGTGCTCCCAGTAGAGGTGGAGATCCCATCAATGAGAGTCTTGATGGAAGCCAAGTTGACTGATGCTGAATGGGTTCAGAGTCCTTATGACCAGTTGAACTTAATTGAAGAGAAGAGATTGACTGCCATGTGTCATGGTCAGTTATATCAACAAAGGATGAAGAAAGCCTTTGATAAGAATGTCAAGCCTCGTGTGTTCCGAGAAGGTGACCTTGTGCTCAAGAAAGTCTTGCCTTTCGCGCCCGATTCCAGGGGCAAGTGGACTCCAAACTATGAAGGTCCATATGTTGTTAAGAGAGCATTTGCAGGCGGTGCTTTGATACTTACAACTATGGATGGGGAGGATTCCACTCGCCCTATAAATTCAGATGCAGTCAAGAAATACTTCGCCTCAAATAAAAACAGAATAGCTCGCTAAGTTGAAAACTCGAAAGGGCGGCTTAGGCAAAAATGAGCGTCTCGGTGGATTGAAAACCCGAAAGGACGATCCAGGCAAAAGTTAGAGACATAAAAAAAGTGAATATATATCCCGCTAGATTGAGTACCTCACTCTGGGGCAATCTAGGCAAAAACTAGGGATTTGGCAAGTAACTACATCCTGACAAGACTTTGTTCTACATCGGTCATCTGTCAAAGAATTTCGATCAGTCACCGTCAACTGAAGCTTCAAATACATCGGATTCAGAGTTGGTGGAGAAATGGTCATTATGTTCAATGTAGCCCTCTTCCAATATATATCACCAATTTCAAATTTGTAAAGATCCATGGAGTCTCGCCATTTGCAGACTACCATTCCATCAAATTAATTTGAGCCTTTATCCAATTCTTTGTACTCTTATTTGTTTTTGTTCAACAAATATTTTGCATGTTTTAATTGATAAATATCATTGCTTTAAATAAATAAAATCCTCATAAAATTGTTTTTAAAAGTGAACATTCACAATGAAAAAGGATAGTTGGGACGTCTTCAGTGCTCTCCCAAGGATAGTATGATATCCAAAAGGGTAAGACATGTTGTTCATATTCCTAGCATACTTTTATCCTCTTCATTATCTTTCAGGTTGTCTCCTTCGCGAGCACAGAAGAAAATTATGCATCACCAAATCCCCAGAGAGTCTGGAGTTTGGTCTCAGTCTTCTAGCTCCTCAGTGAGGCTGGATCTAGCATCTGTGTTATCAATTATATGGTTGTCATCCCTTGTGTGGATTGACCTAAAATCCCTTATGAAATTGTAAATTGACATGTTATCTTTTCAAGGAAGTCGGTATTCCCTCGTTCGGATTGGAATCCCCCCCCCCCCCCGCAGAATAAGCAGGAAATCCTCGGCATGAGTGGAATTCTCGACATTTGGTTTGTAGCTTATCCCCTGTGGAATCTCCTACATTAGTCTCCAGCAATTTGCATTTGACTCATCCTCATCTGGGTTGATCCCATTTTAACTCCCTAGTATGGTCACCAAGCAGAATATCTCCAGTCGATCGCCTACAGGTAGTTCCCGGTTCAGTCCTCAGTAGTGTTTCCCTAGTGGAATAGTATGATCAGAACTTGTCTGTTGTTTCCTCCTGAGCAGAGCGGATTATGAAAATGTTATCTTTCCATCCCTAGTGGAGTAGTGTTTCTCTTCTCCTCGGCAGAGGTGATTTATCCAATAGTGCAAGGAAGTGTGTTGGTTTTGAAACTTTTTGATCGGTGGTTGTTCCCCACAGAGTTTTATCCTTCCCCTGGATAATTTCCCCAGTAGAGTTGCTTCTACGACGGATCGTATCCATGTTCGGTTCCCTAGCCAAGACTTTGCCTGATTTCAGATTAGGCGTTGGATTTTCTGAGGAAGATGTGTTGATTTCTTCCCCAGCGGAGTGACTGGTTCTCCTCCCCCTGTAGAGATCATTGTTTCTTGGTATTTGTTGCCCCATCAGATTGGGATTTTCCCCCGGTGGGCCTGGCTTTCTCTTTTGAGATGTAGTACCGGATGTTTGTCCATTAATTCTTGGACCTGGTTATGTTAGATATGTCTGTTTGTCACCATCAATCATACATAAACCACGCATATATATACATGCATAATTATAACATTCGGATATTCATGTTGCATTCTTTGCCATATATCTTTGCTTGTTATCTCCTGCTATTTGGTGACATATATTTCCCCAAGCAGATGTTGGTGTTTGATCTCTCCATATAGAGTCAACCCCATATGCAGAAAGTGTCTATCCTTTCTTCCATATTCCCCACTGAGTTATACCCTCGGGGATGATTGTTCTTTTAGATTCCTCCCAAAATATGTACTGGGATGGAATTTCTCCCCTGATTTATATCCTCATGGGGTTGAGTCTTGTTTCATTGTGTCTCTCTGGTTTGATCCTAGATTGACTACTCCTGTTATTTCCCCCGACGCTTCCCCTTAGTTTAGATGAATGATTGCTCAGTAACTAATAATTATACATCCTTTCCCCGACGGAGTCTGTGACCTTCTACCCAATAACCGGTAGTTGTAAGTCCTATTTATGTGGTTTTATACCCTCATACCGGTAGTTGTAAACTTTTATTTTATTCCCTTGCAGAGTTAACCCTTGATTTTGTTCACCCTAACCGATGGCGGTTACTCTTCTGTGGTTTTCTACCCAATAGCCGGTAGATGTAATCCCCTCTTTGACCATTATCTTTATCCAATATCTCCCAATAACCGGTGATATATCTCTTGGATAATTGCTCTGATAATGCTTTTTATCCCCAGCGAGTCATCTTTCATTTACCCTTATCGGTAATGATCGTTTCTCCCCTTTGATTGGTCATCAGTTTATACCCAGTATTCGGTATCTCGATGTCCTTTCTTTTTTTCGGTCGATCTATCCTTTATTAACCCAGTAACCGGTTGTGGATAATCTTCCATGCGAGTATGTTATCTACATTCTGACGGTAATAGATAATGTATCTCATGCGCTCTTCGATCGAAGTCTTTTCTTCCCAAGTCGAGTAAGATTCGTATTTCCTTATGGAATCGAATGCCCATCCTGTAATCGAGTTTTCTCTTTCAACCCTCCTTTCGGATGATCAGTGTTTTGGAAATATTGCCCAATTCACGTCTGGTCGGTCCCCTATTATATGCCCAGTAACCGGTATACCTGGTGTTCCTTCCCTTATGCTCCCTATTATGACTCGTTGTCCCCTGTGGAGTCAGAGCTTCCTGAGTTGAAATATACCTTTTAGGTCTTCCTCAGATGATTTTGGATGACTGATATCTATCACCCTTATATCGGTCTTAGATATTCTTCCTCCCCGAGCGTGTTGTTCTCTCACCCTTATACCGGTGTTTTGATCACATGTCTATTTGAGCTTATTACCCAGTGTCGCAACCTGAAAAATACAGTGCGCGAAAAAAAAAAACAACCGGCGAAGGAAAAAGACAGAAGAGTCGCCACCGTGCGTTATGCATCCCAAAGGAGGGAAAGGAAACGCTCGAAGTAAACCTGAAAAAGGAAAGGACAAGACGGGGTCTCGCAACCAAATCTTGGGTTCGGGAGTCGGTTATGCGAAGGGAAGGTATTAGCACCCCTACGCATCCGTAGTACTCTACGGGATCCACTTTTGTAGTTCTTGTCTAAAGGGTGTGAGTTTATCTTGTGCTGTTTACCAAAAAAAAGGGTTAAATGAAAATGACTCGCGCGGATGTCGCATCCACTGCATACGTATCTCATCTGAATATGAGAATCAGAGTCTTCGTAGCTCGGCTGACCTATGGGTTGGGGGATGTGTGCTCGTTAAGACATCGCGTCTTATGCCTACGTATCTCATCTGGAATGAGAATCAGAGCAAGCCGTAGTTTCGCTAACTACGGGGTTATGGATTGGGTTTTGGACGAACGACGTCACTACGCAATCTACCGGATGCTCGACCTTTGGAGACTTACTCGCCTGTAGTAGAAGGAGTTAACGTGTTGCTTTGGGTTTTAGGGTTTGGGATGCTCATGCAAAAGGGCAAAAAGGCAGTCCTTGACGAAGGAACCGCGCTACCTGCAGGGATACGAACACATACAAAACAAACATGTATAAAGTAAATGTGCCAACAAGGGGCTCAGAAGTAAATAAAAAAAAGAAAACAAATGCCTCCTATTGAGGTCTTCCAGCTAAGAAAGCGATAAAATGCGAAAAAAGAGGTAAAAGTACCACACGGATAAAGATCCGAAGTAACAACAATTAGAGGAATGGGAAACCCTGAGATCCTTCCAAGCTAACATCATCAAAGAAAGGTGAGTCAGTACAGGTAATCAGAATGAACCTCCAGGGGTTATCCCACAAATAAAGTGGGAAACCACGCAAGTTATCCCTGCAAAAGTCATGTGCCTTCACAAAAACTCAACAAAAGGGTTAGTGAAACAAGATAGGGTAACCAAGAGTTGCCCCCAAAAAGCTCTTTCAATTCACAAAAAGCTCACAAAAAGCAACCAAGGGTAGGAGGCCTAAACCTCTTGTCAAACACATGCATCAAAAGGGTATCAAATTCACCCATAATACCTCATACATTTAGAGCATTCAAATTAAAGGCATAAAGATGATGGATATAGGGCAAACCTGATTGGAGAGCTTGATTGAAATTGAGTTGCACCCGTGAGGCAAAGGTGATTCTGTGCAGTTGAGTTCCCTTCAGGGTTTGGAGGCTGCTATGAACTCTGTTAGCTCTTCTCTCACTATCTTTTTCCTCAGGGTTTTGTTCCAAGGAAACCTCAGAGTATTTTGCTTCTCCTCCTTTTTCTCAAGTGAAGCCTTGGTATTTATAGACTGAATTTCATGGTTTTGTGGGCTCAAATGAGAGAGACCCAAGTCCAAAATTTTTTATTATATTTTATTTATTTATTTTATTATTATTTTTATTTATTTAATTTTTTTTGTAAATTTTTTTTTCGGATCTAATTCTGATTGACATGATGAGATGCAATATGAAATGCTAAATGAACGCATGAATGAGGAGGGCAAATTTTGGGGTGTTACAACTGCCCCTATTCAATCATCAGCTAAACCGAGTAGGATGAAAGCGAACAGCTTATCAGACAAACGGGGTGAGCTGTGATTGAATACCAAAGGCAGACCGAAAATTTGCGCTCCGAGAACACCACAAAAATGCGGAAATACACCGTGCTGTTTATTTTTCTTCCGATCCTCTGGCTTAATCTGGAGTTTCGATCCTCTGGCTGAACCTATACTCAATTTAGTCCTCTGGTTGGATATTAATTTTGATCCTCGGGCTGGATACGATTTTGATCTTCTGGCTAGATCTTCTTCGATCTTCTGGCTAGATCTCCTCCGTTTCGATTCTCTGGCTGAATCTATTTCCTTTGATTCTCTGGCTGAATCTACTTCGATCTTCTGGCTAGATCTGAATTGTTGCGATTTTCGATCTTCTGGCTAGATCTTCTTTGTTTCGATTCTCTGGCTGAATCTACTTCCGGTCTTCGGGCTAGACCTGACTTCGATCTTCTGGCTAGATCTTCTTTGATCTTCTGGCTTGATCTCCTTTGTTTCGATTCTCTGGCTGAATCTACTTCGGTCTTCTGGGTAGATCTGGATTATTTTGATGATAAATTCCCATCATTAGGATCCCGTATCTGAGGCATGCGCTGGTTGACCCTCTTTTGAAATCTACACCTAACCTTCATATTAGATATGCAGCTTCGAGCATATTCCACTTTTGGGCTTCGTACATATTCTTCGGGCTAGAACATGTTGTAACGACTCCTCAATTAGACTTGGGCTTGTTGGGGAAATAAAGCTTGTAGGCGACTTCACTGGGGAATCTTCAAATTGAGCCTTAGGCTGGCTTACTGGAACACGATTCTCAGGCTGAATCTTCGAAATGACCCTCAGGCTGGATCACTGGAACACGATTCTCAGGCTGAATCTTCGAAATGGACCCTCAGGCTGGATCACTGGAACACGATTCTCAGGCAGAATCTTCGAAATGGACCCTCAGGCTGGATCACTGGAACACGATTCTCAGGCTGAATCTTCAAAATGAACCTCAGGCTGGATCACTGGAAAACGATTCTCAGGCTGAATCTTCAAAATGACCCTCAGGCTGGATCACTGGAAAATGATTCTCAGGCTGAATCTTCAAAACGACCCTCAGGCTGGATCACTCACGCTTGATCCTCTGGCTGGATCTCATGACCTTGGTTGTAAAGTAATTCTTCAGTCTGCTTGGAAGAACCTATTTATCAGCTTATGTGTATGCTTGATATGATATGCATGCAAATGCAAATGTTATGCATGGTGTAAAAAGAAATCTGCTTGGGGAAGCAAACTCCGGTAGGGAACGGATCGCTGTATCAATCCTTGAATGCTCTGTGGGGAATGATCCGTCTGCCGGGACCAATGAGCCACCAAAAATAAATTGGCTGCTTGAAAAGTTGACCTTGCGGGGGGAGTATCAACTAGGGAAACTTTGTTCGGCGAGGCTCTGTGAGGAGAGTCTGTGGGGAAAACACTTCTTGGGGAAATGTCGTAGGAAACGGCCTTTGCTGGGGATATGAACTTGCTAATCGCCCTCAAGCTGGGGATTAACAAATCTGTTAAAAATAATCTGCTGGGGAATGAGATGAACACTGGGAACGCCACCCTCTCATCTGTTGGTTATGCAACCACTCTGTTGTTGCTAGGAAGATACAGTCTGACACTGTCAACTCCACTGGGATATATAGTCTGGATACTGTCAACTCTGCTGGGGAACATGCTCTGCTGAGGAGAGACTTTGTCAACCGCTTGGGGATGAGGATTCATGACTTGGCATATGGTTCCTGTGACTTGCAACCAAAAATACACGTATGCCTCGGGGGAATTACTCGGTTTGAATTCACCGTTCGGGATTAAGCACATTCAAAGCAATTTTAAATGTTTTCCTGTGCAAAGCATCTGCAAAAGCCACCATTATGTTCATATGCAATATGTTTTATCAAAAATTCGGACATTTTTGCAAACAAACTGATAAATGAAAAATAAAGAGGCTCTTTAACTGAATTATTCGACTCTTAATGGGGAGAAAATTTGTGCCAGGAATAGGCGAGGGTATCAGGAAGCTGATCCCTGAAAAGAGGTGATCGCTATAAAAAGAGAACTATCCTAATGACAACGGGGATACGGGGTCCCACTGAGTTTCGACTCTGCTATGACTCGTATGTCCTCAAGACGCTCTGCTCATCTTGCTTTCTGAAGTGGATGATTAGTCGATCTTTAACCTTCGAAGATTGCCAGATTGAATGAAACGGTGATATAACACTGATGAACTCAGATCACAGTCATTCGCTTATTCCCTAACTTTTGCCTGGATCGCCCCCTTTTTTGGGTTTTCAATCCACCGGGATACCCATTTTTGCCTGAGCCGCCCTTTTGGGTTTTCGACTCACCGGGTGTACTCTTTTTTTATATCCCTAATTTTTGCCCGAACCTTTTTATTCTCTTTTTTTTTTGTTCGTCGGGATGCCCTTTTTTTGCCTGGACTATTCTTTTTATCGTCCAGCGGGTCTATTTTATGCGAAGTATTTTTTTTTAACTGCGTCTGAGTTAATAGGGGACGGTAATCCTTTGCCATCCATGGTTGTTAGCATCAAAGCTCCGCCATAGAAAATCCTTTTAACCACGTACGGACCCTCATAGTTCGGTGTCCATTTGCCCCGTGATCTGTGTTGGGAGGAAGAAATCTTTTGAGTACCAATTCACCGATTTGATACCCCCAAGGGCGCACTTTCTGACCAAATGCTTTCTTCATTCGTCTCTGACCGAGATACGTCAATTCTGGGTACGTAGTTCCAGCATAGCACCATTTCCCGTTTGTTTGATTGATGACCAAAGCTGAATCCCCTTATACATCCAGGGTTTTAATCTGTATATTGATGGCTTCCTCAAGTCTTAGGATACAAGCTTCGTGTTCAGCTTCATTGTTGGTGCAGGGAAAAGTTATTCTGGCACCAAATGGCATATGAACCCCTTTCCGGTGTGATCAACACTACACCAACTCCGCGACCATTGACGTGGACCGCCCCATCAAACATCATAACCCATTTGGATTCAGGGTCAGGCCCCTCCTCCGGGAGTGGTTCCTCTCAATCTTTCGATTTGAGAAACATGATGTCCTCATCAGGAAAGTCAAACCTCATAGGTTGGTAATCATCAATCGGTTGCTCTGCAAGATAGTCTGACAAGACACTTCCCTTGATGGCTTTTTGTGAAGTGTATTGGATGTCATACTCTGTCAGTATCATTTGTCACCTAGTAACCTTTCCGGTAAGTGATGGCTTTTCAAAAATATACTTGACTGGATCCATTTTCGATATCAATAGAGTCGTGTGAGTCAACATATACTGTCTTAGTCGGCGAGCAGCCCATGCCAAAGCGCGGCAAGTTTTCTCGAGCAATGAGTATCTTTGTTCACAGTCGGTAAACTTTTGCTAAGGTAGTATATTGCATGCTCTTTTCGACCTGACTCGTCATGCTGACCGAGCACACAACCCATTGACCTTTCTAACACAGTCAAGTACATGATCAACGGTCTTTCCTCTCGGCCTGTAGACTGGCCCCGATCTTGATCTCTTTCTTGTCGTCTTCGGTACCAACGTTGATGGTCTCAACCACCTCCTGATAAGGTGTAATAGCTCGGTCCTCCTGTTTCAACAATCTGGCTAACCCTTCAGGCAATTCACAATCTTCCTCAGCCCCTTCTTCGGCTTGATAGATAGGATTGTCGAACTCATACTTGGCCATAGCAGTGTCGTTAGCAGTGAGATCCGAGTGGTCGGCTCTGCATGATGGAGGATCATGCTTTACCTTAGAATGAGAGATTTTTTTTTGGAAAGAAAGAAAAAACGAAAAAAGAAACATTGCCATTTTTTTTTGTAAAAAGAAAAAAAACTGAAAGAAAGAGAACACAAAATTGTTTGCAAAAGCCGTCCTTTATTGATGATAAAAATAATTGCGAAACGTAACTAAATGGATGGCCCTACAAATGAGCCGTTACACCTTGGGCAAAGTGTAAGACTTTATTATGCATGTAATAAAGGAAAACAATAAAAATCACTCTTTCAGTAGAGTAACCCGGACGGTTTTTTCAGACGACCAATTGTCGAGCTTTTCTCCCGGGACACACGGGCGAATCCAGCTATGTAAGTCACAGTCGCTGTCAGCCTTGTCTTCATCTACAGCATTGACGATGTGGGGAGAAACCAAACCCCCGCTGGAGAGAGTACCGGTTTCATTCTTCTGAGATCCCGGAGTATACCCCAATCCAAACTTGTCTTCTTTGATGACTGGCTCCACAAATTTGCCCCAGCCTTGGGCATTACCAGCTTTAACCACTTCGACAACTTGCTTGTATGAAGAGATAGAAGTCCCGACCTTCTCAAACTCAGGTGAAAAGACAGCTTCGGGCGCGACCTCATTGATGTTTATGGCTTCGAAGCCCTGACACAGCATCTCGTGCATCTCGCCGTCCATCTCTACATACTTAAATGTAGACAGGTGACTAACAAAAATATCTTCTTCACCACAGACAATGACGACCTGACCTTCTAGTTCATATTTGAGCTTCTGGTGGAGAGTAGAAGTAACAGCACCGGCAACATGAATCCAAGGCCGACCTAGCAGACAACTGTAGGCAGGCTGGATATCCATCACATAAAAGGTACTCTTGAATACCTGCGGTCCAATCTTAACTAGCAACTCAACTTCGCCAAAGACTGCTCTCTTAGAGCCATCCAAAGCCCTCATAACTAAGTTACTTGGCCTCAGGATGATGCCATCGCAATCCAACTTCATTAAGGCTTTCTTTGGAAGAACATTTAGAGAAGAGCCTGTATCAACCAAAACATGGGAAAGCATCACCCCTTTGCACTCCATTATGATATTCAAAAGGCTTTGTTGTGATTCCTGCCCTCAGATGTCAGGTCATTATTGGTGAAACCTAGCCCCCGGCTAGCGTTTACATTGGAAACTACCGACTCCAGCTGGTTAACAGTTATCTCCGGTGGAACATAGGCCATATTCAGTACTTTCAACAAGGCTGCTCTGTGCGCCTCAGAGCACAGCAATAGTGAGAGAATGGAGATCTTTGAGGGTGTCTGATTTAGCTGGTCGACTACCTTGTAGTCACTTTTCTTGATAATCCTCATAAACTCATCCACTTCCTTCTCGAATGCGGTCTTAGGAGGATCTTCCTCAGTAGTAACCTCTTCGGTGGATACCTGTTTCCCTTTAGCCTTGGCAGCTGCCTCGGCTTCAGTATTCGCGCGTAATGTTGATGGTGCAAATAGGCGTCCACTGCGAGTGAAGCAACCAACCCCTCCAACATTGTCTACAGTGGAGCTACCAATGTCAATGTCTTCTTCGTTAACTTTCTGCCCCTGGCAGTAGATATCAGCCCCATAGTGCCACGGGATAGCACTGTCTTTCTCATACGGAACAGGTCCTGGTACCATGATGGTGATTGGACCAACCAAAGTCGGTTGAGGGTTGTCAGAGTAAATTGCGACTGGTACTGAACTTTCGATGTTCACCGCTGCTGGTTCTGTACTTTCTGGGAAATATATTATTGTCGGAGCGAGTCTCTCGAGAACATATATTTCTTCAGGAGTGAAATAAAACGTCACCGTCGATACATCATTCTTCACCGGACGGGCCTGATCGAATTGAAGACAACCTTCAACTATCAGTTGCTGAATACCCCTTCTCAAACTGTCACATCCGTTTTCGGCAGCTTGACAATTTCTGCATTCTTCCCCACAGCCCGGGAAAATCTGTCCTTTCAGAAGTCGGTCTTTAACCACCGATAGCGAAGTCTTCACCTTAGTCACATCAGAAACCAAATTCAAAGTTTCCCCACTATCAACCGCATTAATCCTCTGCCCGCCGTGAGCCGGCATCGGGTTCTGGATAACATTAGGCACCGGAGCGAAATTGATAGCCTGGGCATCTCTCAAATCTTGTACCTTTAATTGGAGAGCCTTGCAATTATCTGTAGTATGGCCAGGTGCGTTGGAGTGAAAAGCGCATCTGGCGTTGACATCATAACCTCTAGGCAAATTATTGGGATCGATTGGTGGGGCCAGAGTTCTCAATGTAACTAGATTCATGTCAATCAGCTTGGGAAGTAATACTGAATAAGGCATTGGGATTGGCTCGATGACCCGGTCCGTCTGCCTTGGACGTTGTTGATAGTGTCTCTGCTGACCCGGATTACCTCCTTGTTGTTGATTGTTGTACCTGGGTTGTTGTTGCGGATGATATTGCGGTTGAGGAACAGGTGTTGGAATAGTGACTGCGGCCACTTGATCTTGATAATAATTAGGGCGTCCTTTACTCCTGCCTCTGCCGGCATACACAACGCTTGCCTCGCCTTCTTTTCTTCGCTGACCGTTACCAGCAAACGGTCTCTTGGGACCTGATGGGTTGGAAACACTATTGTCTTGAATTCGGCCCATCTTCAACAGACTCTCGATTCTTTCTCCAGCAATTACTATCTCTGCAAAGCTGATTGACGGGCAAGCAACCAATCTCTCAATATAATTGCCTTGAAGAGTGTTCATGAACATGTCCGCCATCTCCCTTTCAGACATAGGGGGTTGGACGGACGCAGCAATCTGTCTCCAACGCTGAGCATATTCTCTAAAGGTCTCCTTGGCAGTCTGGGACATACCTTGCAACAAGGTCCGATTTGGAGCCATGTCCAAGTTGTATTGATATTGCTTGACAAAAGCCTCTGCCAAGTCTTTCCAGCTCTTGATGGTAGTACGAGACAAATGAGAATACCATTCACGAGAAGCTCCAGTTAGACTGTCTTCAAAATAGTACATCCACATCTTTTCATCTTCCGTGTGAGCTCCCAACCTTCCCAAATAAGATTGGAGATGAGTGCGTGGGCAAGAAGCCCCGTTGTATTTCTCAAAAGTAGGGGGTTTGAACTTGTGAGGAATCCTTACTCCCTGAACCAGACCAAGATTTGTGACATCAAAGCCTAAGGAATTTTGAGACTCCAAAGATTTGAGCTTCTCAGCAAGCTCATCCATACGGCGAGTGGTCTCGAGGGCCTCGTCGTGCAAAGAAAATTGATCATACTGATAATCTTCAGTAACGGGGTGCCCGTTAATCCGAATTCCTTGATTCACATTGTACCTTCCACCAATACCATTTCCAACATTCCCTGTGTTGCCAACATTACCCGGGTTTCCATCAGCATTTGCATTACCCGCGTTACCAGTGTTCACAGGGTTATCAGTGTTCCCAGGGTTACCAAGGTTTCCCTCAGCATTTAGTATCTCCAGCTCCGGATCAGGCCTCGGTTGCCCAACCAATTCCCTCAGCTTTTCTTGACCTGCTGCCATACCAGTCATCAATGTCATGAACTGATCCATCCTTTCACGCATATCAGCCAGCTCTTTCTGTACTTGGTCCATCGCTAGTCGTGGACGGTTTTCCTTTGTCGGGTATCTGTGAACTCGCTTGGGACCAATAACTGCCTGATTCAGGGAACAAACATTAGACACTGCGGTGACACCTGCAAAACAGACAAGGGTTAATATGCATGGTATGCGATGCACTGCTTGTTCAGTTTTAAGGCACCCCCGTTTTGAAAGGGAATACTCTGCAAATGAATAAGCATGAGATGTTGGATGCAAATATGCAGATGATGTTATGCAATGCAAAGGCATGTCAATCAGAATTGATGGATCCGCTTGAACATCTGTCAGGTTGCACTTCCTGGAGAGAAATTCACTGAGGAATATAATACAAGACCAAAACTCTGCTCCAGAAAACCGGGTTGGTTGGAGGTTAAGGTTTCCTGAATTTTGCCCACCCCTCACTGGTAGGTTCTAAGAACAGAAGTTCATCAGCTTCAGCCCTTCAGTCGCGAATAATACGTTTACCACTGAAGGTTTGGCATTATTACGGGATAAAAGACCTCCACTGACTCCCCTCAACAGGACATCCTAAAGCAAGTTCCCAGTCTCGGGGTCCTCGGATTGATCAGCGAGAATGCACCCACCAGAGCTAACATAATCACGTCTCGGAGGAGAGGCCTCGATTGAGTTCTCGGGAAATGGTCACCAGAGTCGACGATTTCTAAAGGAACACCATGTCGTTACGGAACATCCGTAGGACATAATATATCCAAAAGAAACCTCGTCTGGGTGTGGTTCTTCACGAACGACTTAACGTAGCAACATGCCACGCAAGCCTCATGATCATCCACTCTAAAACCTGTGTGTACACTCAAGCCTGGGTAATGGGCTTATCTCTCATAGAACATCCCATCCCAACAAACAAACAAACAGATCCAATAGATACAACAGATGCATGCAAGCAGGTAAGCAAATAAATGTACAAAAGCATGAACACCCAATAAACAAGAAACCACAGAAGCTAGGAGGGACTCGCTTAGGGAAGATGGACCAGCAAGAGGTCAACTTCTTAGTCCCCAGCAGAGTCGCCAGCTGTCGCAACCTGAAAAATACAGTGCGTGAAAAAAAAAACAACCGGCGAAAGAAAAAGACAGAAGAGTCGCCACCGTGCGTTATTCATCCCAAAGGAGGGAAAGGAAACGCTCGAAGTAAACCTGAAAAAGGAAAGGACAAGACGGGGTCTCGCAACCAAATCTTGGGTTCGGGAGTCGGTTATGCGAAGGGAAGGTATTAGCACCCCTACGCATCCGTAGTACTCTACGGGATCCACTTTTGTAGTTCTTGTCTAAAGGGTGTGAGTTTATCTTGTGCTGTTTACCAAAAAAAAAAAGGGTTAAATGAAAATGACTCGCGCGGATGTCGCATCCACTGCATACGTATCTCATCTGAATATGAGAATCAGAGTCTTCGTAGCTCGGGTGACCTATGGGTTGGGGGATGTGTGCTCGCTAAGACATCGCGTCTTATGCCTACGTATCTCATCTGGAATGAGAATCAGAGCAAGCCGTAGTTCGGCTAACTACGGGGTTATGGATTGGGTTTTGGACGAACGACGTCACTACGCAATCTACCGGATGCTCGACCTTTGGAGACTTACTCGCCTGTAGTAGAAGGAGTTAACGTGTTGCTTTGGGTTTTAGGGTTTGGGATGCTTATGCAAAAGGGCAAAAAGGCAGTCCTTGACGAAGGAACCACGCTACCTGCAGGGATACGAACACATACAAAACAAACATGTATAAAGTAAATGTGCCAACAAGGGGCTCAGAAGTAAATAAACAAAAGAAAGCAAATGCCTCCTATCGAGGTCTTCCAGCTAAGAAAGCGATAAAATGCGGAAAAGAGGTAAAAGTACCACACGGATAAAGATCCGAAATAACAGCAATTAGAGGAATGGGAAACCCTGAGATCCTTCCAAGCTAACATCATCAAAGAAAGGTGAGTCACTACATGTAATCAAAATGAACCTCCAGGGGTTATCCCACAAATAAAGTGGGAAACCACGCAAGTTATCGCTGCAAAAGTCATGTGCCTTCACAAAAACTCAACAAAAGGGTTAGTGAAATAAGATAGGGTAACCAAGAGTTGCCCCCAAATCAAAATGTAACCACATGAATCATGCTCTTTCAATTCACAAAAAGCTCACAAAAAGCAACCAAGGGTAGGAGGCCTAAACCTCTTGTCAAACACATGCATCAAAAGGGTATCAAATTCACCCATAATACCTCATACATTTAGAGCATTCAAATTAAAGGCATAAAGATGATGGATATAGGGCAAACCTGATTGGAGAGCTTGATTGAAATTGAGTTGCACCCGTGAGGCAAAGGTGATTCTGTGCAGTTGAGTTCCCTTCAGGGTTTGGAGGCTGCTCTGAACTCTGTTAGCTCTTCTCTCACTATCTTTTTCCTCAGGGTTTTGTTCCAAGGAAACCTCAGAGTATTTTGCTTCTCCTCCTTTTTCTCAAGTGAAGCCTTGGTATTTATAGACTGAATTTCATGGTTTTGTGGGCTCAAATGAGAGAGACCCAAGTCCAAAATTTTTTATTATATTTTATTTATTATTATTTTTATTTATTTATTTATTTTTGTAAATTCTTTTTTTTTTTTTCGTTTTTTTTTTTTTCGGATCTAATTCTGATTGACATGATGAGATGCAATATGAAATGCTAAATGAACGCATGAATGAGGAGGGCAAATTTTGGGGTGTTACACCCAGTAACCGGTAATACCTCATTTTGTTGTTTCCTTAGCTGAGTCCTCTTTGGACGTTCCCAATTGGAGTCCCTAGGTGGATTTTTCGATCTTGAGTCCGGATTTTTTATATCCGAGTTATCCTTTATGGATAATTTCGTTGTGTTGGCATATTCCCCAATACACGCATCTTTGCGTTAGCTCGAGTCTTTCCATTGATTTATTTTCATGGAAACCCCCTTGTGTTTCTCAGCCAGTTTTAAGTCGTGACCTGCTCACGTATTTTATTCCCTTTACTCCCCAGAGTCTCTGTCCCATTTATGAGTGTATTACTCATTTGGATTTTCAATTTCTCCGGATTTCTTTTCCTTTGTGGACACATATCCCCCGCAAAGTATTACCTTTTACATACATACATTTGCATCATGAGGTCTCTTAGGGACCAAAATTCGTCTCTTTGTTATTATTTAAGCCCATTCTACCTCGTCGAGACGAAGATTTTAACCTTCATATCTCCGGATAGAATGACCTTAATAGGGGCATCTGTAAGACCCTAATTTTGACCCTAAGATCCCTCATGGCATCATATCATTACATTTGCATTTCCCTCAAGGATCATAGCATCTTGGCTCCTTAACCTTTGGGTGGGAACACTTGTGTGAGTTGGTTTGAGATCACCAAGCATGCTTGAATTGTATATTGTTGCTTTTCTTACTTTGTTTACTAACCAAAAGCACAAAAATATGTCACTAACATCGTTTGTTTTGTAGCTTGAGCAATCATAAGATCCAAGGCTCCTAGGAGACCCTATGCTCATTGATATGGCCAGGTGAAGGTGAAAGCAAGTATGACAATGGTTCACAAAGCTCTCATTCATAATATAGGCCTCCCAAGTATCTCAATTTATTAATTTGATCAAAGCAAACCAAAGGGCTTGAGGATTGTTTCCCAAGGAAACCCTAATTCATCTGTGCATCAACTGTACCTTGCCCATGAAGCAACCTCAACCCATGATCAAATACAATCAAGGGAAGTTCATTCACTCATAATTTTATTCATATTTGAGCTTATTTCAGTTTCCTCAATCATTAATTCATCAAGATTTGAGGTTTGGACTTGAGAAGTTGATTAGTCAATTCATCTGACTATTTTGAAATACACTGAGACCTAACTTTTTATGTGTTTGTCAAATGAAGATGACCCCAAGATAAAAAATGTTCTTAGAAACCATATAAACAACTTCCATGTTCATCAAAAATTTATTTGAAGCTTGGAAGGTCATCATCCATTTCAAAACATTATAAGTTATTTTGACTGAAACCCTAATTTTGGGTCAACTTACCAAGGACATGACTCACTTATTTTTCATTATTTTGAGGTGGGATCAAATACATTGGAAATTTTAAGATGTCTACTTCAGTTTTTATGATTAACAAATTTTCATAATCCTAAAAGAAATACATGTGATAATGCAAAACATTATAGGTCACTTTGGGCCAAAGGCATTGAAATGTGAAAAAGTCCAACTTCAAGTGCCCATAACTTCCTCACCAAAAATCCAAATGATGCAAAATTTGAGTCAAAATTGATTGTCTTGAAACGATCTAGAACGTTTAAGTTGAAGGTTTTGTCATTTGATGCTTGCATCATTGATACAGAAGGGCTTGAAGTTGGCCCATTTTGGAAATTTTCACATCCACATAATTTGCACCTTGAACTTTATGACCAATTTTCACTAATTTCCCAATTCCAAATGAAGTTTTGTTCAACATAACAATTGATCCTCATGTCAATAGCTTTCCAACCATTACCCACAAGGCCATGTTTTATTTTTGGAAGAGGCATTTTCGAAGAGGGGAATATTTTGGTGCAATTATGGAAACTTGATTCAAACTCATTGCATAATCCAATTACATCTCATTTGCACGTCTAAAACTTCTTTGCTGATGTTAGGCTTGCCAAACCAATAGGATTTGGGCCCTCCATGCGCCTGTACAGGCCCATGCATGAAGGCCCTCTTCATTCATGCACATGAAACTTTCATGCATTGCCTTGCCATTTGCTATAAATAAGTGTGCTCAACTCCACTATTCTTCAACCTGAAGGCGTCTGTTATGCTGCAAAACTCAATCCATAACCATACCTAAAGGAATTCTCTCTTTCATTTCAAAATTTCAGATCTGATTTTCAACTACATTGGTTGATTATCAGACTTAAAACTCCTTGGCCTTGCTTCATCTTCATCCCAAGAGTGAACTGTAATCAATAGTTGAGAGTAATCGTGCTTCACAGATCCATATTTCCAAGGTTGATACACAAACTTTTCTTCTTCGAAACACACTGATTGTTGCTTGTTTCTTGCATTTATTAGTTTTGCTGAAGTTCTCTCATAAGAGGCAATTGAACTGTGCTTTTAATTTTGAAAATCCATTGAGTTCAGGTTGAATACCATCATTTTCCACCTCTGATTTCTCTTCCCATGGAGATCTAGAGTGAGAACTAATGGTACAGGGGTGATGTACATTACCCCAGCTTTCCATTGATGTATAGATCGCTTCGTTTGGTTGAGGTTGCCATCTCTGCAACTCTCACCGGCGCTGATGAGCCCGCCGGAGAAGACGGTGGTGTAGACCACCGTCCCAGCGCCATATCAAACCACAGCCCTTGGATCCAATCTCCAGATCTAATCTTCACTCTTCATTTTTATGACTTTTTTAAATAACACATGTTTCTCATTGACTCTGGTCTTGGGTGGACGCGCGCATGTGGATCGTTTGATATGCCAGGTCAATTAATGTAATTGATTCAACGCGTGTAGTTTTTTCTCATTTTCTGAATTTCCTTTCATTTTTGTTTATTCCATTTTATTTCAAAAAACATAACTCTTTCATTTTAATTCCAAAAAATATGAGACCAATTGCATTATTTTTCTTTTAATTTCTAGTTTCTGAAAATGATTTTTAATATTTTTTATTTTATCATTTGATATTTCTTATGAATTTTCTCTTTTCTGGTTATTTTTAATTCATTTTAAATCGTTTTTGATATTC
Organism: Lathyrus oleraceus; assembly: GCF_024323335.1. NCBI lineage: Eukaryota > Viridiplantae > Streptophyta > Magnoliopsida > Fabales > Fabaceae > Lathyrus > Lathyrus oleraceus. Next base: position 354,308,136 of record NC_066579.1, read on the forward strand.
AAAAAATACAAAAATATTTTCCTAACCTCTTTGAATGATGATGGATCTATGAAAAATATTCTCATCAATTTATTAATTGATTTGAGATTTATTTGAGATTTTAGTTCAATTAGGTTATTTTTTATGCATTTTTAATTGATTAAAAATAGTTGTTCGTTTCTAAAAATGTTGAAATTTTTTGTCAAACTTTGTTTGACCTTGTGGAACTTAGGATGATCCATTTAGACTTTTCAAAGTTGATTTGAAATGGATTTGAAGATTGACATTTAATTGTTTATTTTAATTCAAGTATTATTTTAATTTCCAAAAAATACCAGAAATATTTTATTTGTTTCTTGACTTCTAAGTTTCATTTGGCTTCTATTTACTATTGTTTGACCTTGATTCCATTTGTCTTTGGTCAATGCAATTTGCTTATTTCATTTGAAGTTCAATTAATGTACATTATTATTCATCTCCTTCTTCATCTTTTTTTTTATCAATGAGTTAAAGATTGGTGGTTAGCCTTGATGTATGGGAGGTTTGATCTTCCTTGATTCAAATCTAATTCATCTTGATCATAGATCAAGTGAATGGCTTTGCATTAAGGATAGGTTGCTTCTTAATCAAGCAAGAAAACCTAAATCAATACAAGACCATTTCTCATATTCTCTTGGCATGGCAAGTTGTAGGAGCTTGATTTACTAATCAAGATCTCTAAGTTGTGTTTGTTGCCTATATTTTTGTTAGCCGGCCTCAGATAGGTGTGACTACTACATTAGTCCACTTACGATTGCTTAACATAGCGCTAAATTGCCTTATGGCACACTAACTCTAACTATTGACCACTAACTTTTAATTCTTGCACTTTACATTAATGCAATTTAATATTCTTGTACATATTATTCATTTGCTTTTTCCCTTTGCTCACTTGAGCACATGTTTATGTTAATGCAATTTGTCTTTTGCTCACTTGAGCACATAATTGTGTATATAATATTGTGCTTGTATTTTGTGTTGATTGATGTGAACCAAATGCAAATGGACAAAAAAGAGTTAGACTCTAGGACATTCTCTATGCAAAAATGGAGTAAAAAGGACTTAATGTTGAAGATGAATTGGAAGGACCTAATCTCTAAACTCACTCTTGTCCATTCTTTGTTTGCATTATAGAACTTTTTGATGTGTCTGTTCTTGTGCTAAGGATTCCTATTTGAGCCAAATTGAAGAACCATTGTCATGTGCATCTAAAGTGAGAGATACAAGAGCCATTGGAAGATTCCTAAGAGCTTGTTTGATTGATTGATTGCTTGAGTATTGGCTTACTTGCTTGCTTATTCCAAAGGATGGGAGCTACTTGGATCATCACTATGATCTCAAGAAGGGAACTCCATTTGTGGTCTTATTTCTTTTCCTTCATCTTTGTATGTTTAGGACTTAGCCATTCTTCTTCTTCCCTCCACTATAACCCAAGACAAAACTTTTGTGCAAACATTAACATTTATTTTCAAGCATTAGAAACCTAAGCATTATGCTTTTGATTTTCAAACTTTCTTTTCATAACACTTATTTTGAATTGAATTCTAAGTCAACTTTGACCGTATTTTGTAAATACTTTTCATTGGTAAATATAACTCATTCAAATGTTTTTGTGGTTTCAATGGCCACTTCTTACCAAAACTTTTCATAAGCCTTAGCTATTAGGTTTGAGTTATCCTTGAGGTTGATATAATACTCACATATATCCTTAGTGATGGACAATGAGTCTTCCATGCTTATTATAGGGTTAACCCCTCACTAGCATGTTGAAGCTATCCTCACATGGTGGATTTGTGGTTTTAGGTTGAGTTTTCTCCCTTGGATAACAAAAGACCTTAAGGCTTTTGGACCAATCAATTCACCAACTTGTTTTTTGAGATATTTACCCCGAACTACGAGGTTTTGATCCTAATCTTTTTAAGATGGTATGTAGGCAATGGGTTTATCCATTCAAACACAAAATTTTAAATAATTTGTACATTCTTCTCTCATCCCCCCAATCATGTTTGCACAAATAATTTTTTAAAAATACCAACCTACCTTACAACAAATTGTGAAAAGGGCTCCCTAAGAGTACCTAGGACGTTTTGGGTGCTTAAAACCTTCCCATTGCATAACCAACCCCCTTACCCTGATCTCTGCCATTTTTATTAGTTTTTGATTCGATAAAACTTCTCGGTTTTTGTTTGCTTTCTAACCTTTCCTTTGGATAAATAGAAGTGCGGTGGCGACTCGATTTGTATGATTTACTTTTGATTTAGTCAATAAATCTAAAGGTAACGAATACCCCGCTACAATAGGGATCCCACCTTGAGATTGTGAAAAGAGGACCATTGTCATGAGTAGCCAGGTTAAGAGCCAAGCCAATTGGAGATCCTAGGAGCTTGAATTCAAATTATTAATTGCTTGTTTGTCTGCTAAGTCCAAAGGAAAGGAGCATCTTGAATCATCTCTATGATTCCAAGAAAAGGAACTCCAAGGGTTTATCTTTCCCCTCTTATCTTTGTATACTTTAGGACTAGCCCTTCTCTTCTTCTCCCCATTCTAACCAAGTCAAAAATCATTTTCAAAACTTTGACTTTGTTTCAAATTAGAAACCTAGGCCTTAAGCCTTTGACATTTCAAAACTATTTTCATAAATACTCATTGTGAATAAACTTTAATCCAAACTTTGACTTCATTTTGTAAATAAGTCTAACTTGTAAATATAACTCACTTCAAGTTGTTTTTGTGGTTTCAATGGCCACTTGTTAAAACTTTTCAAAAACATTAGTTATAGGTTTGATTTATCATAGTGGTTGATGTAAATCTCACCTCATCCTTAGTGATTGGATTATAAGTCTTCCATGCTTATTATAGGGTTAACCCCTCACTAGCATGTTGAAGCCTTCCTCACATGGTGGATTGTTGGTTTAGGTTGAGTTTTCTCCCTTTGATAACAAAAGACCTTAAGGCTTTTGATCAAATCAATTCACCAATCTTTTGAGATTTTTTACCCCGAACTACGAGGTTTTGGTCCTCCTTTGTGATGGTACGTAGGAAATGGGTTTATCCATTCAAACAACAAAATTTGTAAATATAATATCTTCTCTTCTCATCCCTCCAATCTTTTGCACAAATCTTTTCACAAATACCAACCTAAAACACATATTTGCAAAAAGGGTTCCCTTAGAGTACTAATGATGTTTTGGGTGCGTAAAACCTTCCCATTTCATAACCTACCCCCTTACCTAGATCTCTGACATTTTTATTAGTTTTTTATTTGAAAAACTTCTTACTTGGCTTTTGTTCTCTTTTTAGCCTTTCCTTTGGACAAATAAAAGTGCGGTGGCGACTCGAATTGTACGTTGACTTTTGGTTTAGTCCATAAACCTAAAGGTAACGAAAACCCCGCTACATAAAAGTGGCGACTCTGCTGGGGAGAGTCTTCTCTAGTGGGTTTAGCCTACTTTTTGCCTGTATGTGTTGTATGTTTATATTTACTTGTGGCATATTTTTGTGCAAATTTGGGATGAATGTATTGTTTGTAATGTATGAATTACTTGATATATTAATTGCTTGTATGCTTGGTGGTTTCTTGTGAGATGAGTTCTATACCCGAACTCGAGTGCACTTATGATAGGAGAATGACATAGTCTTGTTGACTTGTGTGGAGTTATTCCTTAACAAGTTAACTTGCAAGTCCATTCACTTGGTGGAGGTCTTATTGGGATCAATAATGTCACACGAGTAGTCGTGGTTAGGCATTACTCTTTCCAATAAAATCCTTAGAAACCAAGGACCTGAGATACCTAGCCCATCTTGGCCTATTTTAGGATGTAGTGTGAATGCTGTTCAAATGTAATACTTGAGGCGATTGTTACGCGATACTACACTCATAAGAGTTCCTCTTGAGAATATTTTTGGAGGACGAGTAGTCGTTTTATCCGATAATATCCGAAAGATGGGATGATGACTATGGGAACGTTTTTAAAACATGATTGTCAGGTTTAAACTGTAGTACACTCCCATTGGGTGGTTCTTAACCGAGACTCCATGCTCGTGACTTACAATAAACCCTTGATTCGCGGTCGATCTGTTCTCGTATATCCTCAATATCAATGGAACTTGGGTGTTGATAAGGTGTAAACCATAATCCACCACAATGGATGATTGGTATTGACGATGACTTGAGCCATCCCGTGACCTTTGTGTGGTGTGACTTGCTTGATCCTTGAGTGTGTTTGTTGCATCCATGCATTCATGCATTCATTTGCATTCATGCCATCTTTAAAAAATTTACAAGGAACTTAAGAGGTCTATTTGTAAATTTTCATACATGGATAAGCAAAGAAGGAATACGAAGAAGTACACTTTTAGACAACCCGACTTGAAAGAGTTAGGAGTTTGGTATCTTATGTATTAGAGCCCTTGGAGTTCAAAGCTCACCATGGGAAGCTTCTGTCTATTCTTTCTACTAAGGTGGATGAAGGTATGATGAGTGTGTTGGTGCAGTTCTACGATCCTCTGTATCGGTGCTTCACTTTTCCGGATTTCCAGCTTTTGCCTACACTAGAGGAGTATGCTTATCATGTGGGTATACCTATTCTGGACCAATTGCCATTCAGTGGCTTGGAGAAGATTTCATCTTCTCAAGAGATTGCTGACATGCTTCATGTGGATGTATCTGACATTGTTGCCAATACGACTACCAAAGGTGGAATTCAAGGTCTCCCGTCTGATTTTCTGATTGCCAAAGCTATCTTGTTTGGGAAGGCCATGAGTAAAGAAGCTTTTGAAGCCATATTTGTACTCCTCATCTATGGGCTAGTGTTATTTCCCAACATTGACAACTTCGTGGATGTGAACGCTATTAGGATTTTCTCTTCTGTTAATCTCGTTCCGACTCTGTTGGGTGACACTTATTTCTCTTTGCATATGAGGAATGCAAAGGGTGGTGGTTCCATTGTATGTTGGTTGCGTCTCTTGTATAAGTGGTTTATTACGCACTTGCCTCAGACGCTTGCTTTCAAGGAGAATAAGGAATGTTTACGGTGGTCCATGAGACTTATGTCTCTCACTAATAATGATATCTCTTGGTACAATCATGTTTATGATGGCGTTCAGATTATTGATTCTTGTGGTGAGTTCTCCAATGTACCTCTTCCTGGTACATGTGGTGGAATTAACTACAACCCTACTTTGGCTCGCCGTCAACATGGGTTCCCCTTAAAGGATAAACCTAACAACATTTCGTTGGAAGGCTTGTTCTTTCAAGAGGGTAAAGATCCCCAAAAATTGAAGGATAGGATGGTCCGCGCCTGGTGCAAAGTCCGTAGGAAAGGGAGGACTGAGCTTGGTCCGAAGAATTGTATTGCTTTGGAACCTTACACCGCTTGGGTAAGGAAGAGAGATCTTGAGTACCGCATGCCTTATGAGTATCCAAGACCTACCCTTATGGTTATGGTTGGGCCTTCAACCCTCCCTAATCAAGGAGTAGAGGAATTGAGAGATGAAGACCGTTCGCGTGCTTGGATTCGTGAGCGTGAGGAGCTTCATCAATAACTCAAGGATAAGGATGTAGTTGATAAAGTTTCTAAAGCATTGGGTTATTGATAAGCCCGATGATGTGGTTACTTCTCTCCTTCCTCACTCATCTAGGTTTTGGAAGAGGAAATATGATCAGCTCGCCAAGGAGAAGGCCGACATGGAAGCAGCTTATGAGAGAGAGGTGAAGAGGCTTCATGCGACCTATCTTCCGATCTCGAAGGCTTTGGACGATTGTTTCTAGGGCTCCATAGGATGTTCATTCTCCTTGTCTCTTGTATTGTATTTGGTTACCGAGACTGTACTACTTCTTTGGTGTAAAAAGTTTCCAAATATTATATTGCTATGAGTATTCCATATATGTCTTAAAAAGTTCAATATTTTCAAAAATATTTGCAAATAGATTTGTATAAAGTTCCTTTAATAAAAAAACAAATCATGTGCACAAGCACCGCATGCATCATATGCATAAGCATATTTTAGTTCTGAGCTCTGATACAGTGGTCTAACTCTTTGCTCTTCATTTATTTTGAAGACAAGCTGACGCACCGGTACAACACCCGAGCAAATCATCAGAAGATCATGGAACACCTCGAACAAGAGAATAGAGATCTGAAAGAGGAGATTGCCAGGCTGACTGCATGATGGAGTCAGTCCTTGCTGCGCAAAGTCAAGCTTCTCTAACTCTTGCAACTCCTTCCGCGAGGACTGTCGTCTTCGAAGTGGTTACCTCAACAGTGCCTGACGCCACCGCCCACTTCCCTCCTAGTATGCCAGCTGGATTCCCTTGGGGAATTCCATCTAAATTTATACCAGAGAGTTTCACTCCCACTCTTGCTTTTATGCCGGCATGTAGCCCGGTCATGTCTGTGCCACCTCCTGTTGTGCACACTCTCTCGCGTGTAGAAGACACCATTTATCATTCCGAGCCATCTGAGGGCCCGAACGTATATGATAAAATGGATGAGATGAAAGATCAATTTCTTGAGTTGCGCGAGGAGTTGAAAACTTTGAGAGGTAAGGACCTTTTTGGGGAGAGTGCTGTTGAATTATCCTTGGTACCCAACGTAAAGATCCCGGTTAAATTCAATGTGCCTGACTTTGAGAAGTACAAGTGAAATACATGTCCACTCAGCCATCTTATGATGTATGCTCGCAATATGTCGACCCAAACAGACAATGATCAACTGCTGATTCACTATTTTCATGATAGCCTAGAGGTGTTGTGCTTCGTTGGTATATGGGGCTGGAGAGTGCAAGCATCCGCACTTTCAATGATCTAGAAGAGGCCTTTGTGAAACAGTATAAATACAATGTGGACATGGCTCCAGACAGAGATCAGTTGAGGGCAATGTCCCAGAAGGATAAGGAGACCTTCAAGGAATACGACTAGAGGTGACGAGAATTGGCAGCTCAGATAGTGCCACCCTTGGAGGAGAAGGAGATGACAAAGATCTTCTTGAAGACTTTGAGCTCTTTCTACTATGAGCGCATGATTGCTAGTGCTCCCTCAGACTTTACCGAAATGGTAAATATGGGGATGTGGCTAGAAGAGGGAGTCCGTGAAGGACGTCTGTCCCGTGATGATGGGAATTCGGCAAAGAAATATGGAGGATTTGCCAAGAAGAAAGAAGGGGAGTGTAGCGGGGTATTCGTTACCATTAGAGATATTGACTAAATCCAAGGTAAATCATACAAGTCGAGTCGCCACCGCACTTCTATTTATCCAAAGGAATGGTTAGAAAGCGAACAAAAACCTAATAGTTTTAACAAAAACTAGTAAAAGAAACAGAGATCTGGGTAAGGGGTTTGGTTATGCAATGGGAAGGTGTTAGGCACCCAAAACATCCTAGGTACTCCTAGGGAGCCCTTTTCATACTTGTTGTGAAGGTTGTTTGTTTTGTGGAAAATTTTGTTTGTGCAAACATGATTGAAGAGACGAGAAGAGAATGTACAAATTATTTACATTTTGTGTTTGGATGGATAAACCCATTGCCTACGTACCATCTTAAAAAAGATTAGGATCAAAACCTCGTAGTTCGGGGTAAAAATCTCAAAACAAGTGGGTGAATTGATTGGTCCAAAAGCCTTAAGGTCTTTTGTTATCAAAGGGAGAAAACTCAACCAAACCACAAATCCACCATGTGAGGATAGCTTCAACATGCTAGTGAGGGGTTAACCCTATAATAAGCATGGAAGACTTATTGTCCATCACTAAGGATATATGTGAGTATTACATCTACCACAAGGATAACTCAAACCTAATAGCTAAAGGTTATGAAAGATTTTGATTAAGAAAGTGGCCATTGGAACCACAAAAGACATTTGAATGAGTTATATTTACCAATTAGAAGTATATACAAAAATGATCAAAGTTGACTTAAAAGTTCAATTCAAAATAAATGTTATGAAAAGAAAGTTTGAAAATCAAAAGCATAAGGCTTAGGTTTCTAATGTTTAAAAACAATGGTTAAATGTTTGCACAAAGAGTTTTGGCTTGGGTTAGAGTGGAGAGAAGAAGAAAAAGGGCTAAATCCTAAACATACAAGAGGTGAGGGGAAAGAGAACAAAACCACACAAGGAGTTCCTCTCTTGAGATCATATTGATGATCCAAGTAGCTCCCATCCTTTGGAATAAGCAATCACAAAGCATAAGCAATCAAACAAGTCTCATAAGAGATCCTCAATGTGTCTTGTATCTTTCACTTTGAATGATCATGGCAATGGTCCTCCAATTAAGCTCAAGTAGAATTCCCTAGCATAAAAACACACACATCAAAAGTTCCATGAAGTAAATCAAGAATGGACAAGAGTGAGTTTAGAGATTTGGTCCTTCTAATCCATCTTCTTCATTAAGGTCCATTTACTCCAATTTTGCATAAGGAAAGTCCTAGAATCTAAGTCCAATTCTCCATTCTTTGCATAGGGAAAGTCCTAGAAACTAAGTCCATTTCTCTGCATTTGGTTCACAACAATCAAAACAAAACACAAGCATAATAATATATACACAATTATGTGCTCAAGTGAGCAAAAGGCAAATGGCATTAACATAAACATGTGCTCAAGTGAGCAAAGAGAAAAGCAAATGGATAATATGTGCAAGAATAGTAAATTGCATAAAAGTAAAGAGCAAAAAGTAAATGTTAATTGTCAATAGTTAGTGTTAGTAGTTAGTGTGCCATAAGGCAAATTTAGCGCTATGTTAAGCAATCGTAATTGGACTTATGTAGAAGTCACAAATATCTGAGGCCGGTCAATAATAATGTAGGCAACAACACAAGTTAGAAGTCTTGATTAGTGAACCAAGTTCCAACAACTTGCCATGCCAAAAAAGAAAAAGAGAATTGATCTTGTATTGGTTTAAGCCTTTTGCATGATTTAGAAGACAACCTATCCTTAATGCAAAGCCATTCACTTGATCAATTGATCAAGATGAATTAGATTTGAGTCAAGGAAGATTAAGTCTCCCTAATCAATGCCAACTGATCAACCTTCAACTCATTGATCAAAAGGAAAGAAGAAGAAGAAGATGAAGAAGAAGATGAAGAAAGGATAAGGAAATGGAAATATCAAAATGCATAAGATGAAATAATATGTCCCAATCCATATGTATTGACCAAATGACATTGAAAGTCAAAGTCAAACAATGATATATCAGAAATGAGATGAAGATTGGAGATCAACCAATAAGCATAATATTTTTGGCATTTTCAATATTAAAATAAACTTGAATTAAAAATAATGGAAAGGTCAAACTTCAAAATCACTTCAAATCAACCTTGAAAGGTCCAAGTAATTTATCTTAAGTTCAACAAGGTCAAACAAAGTGTGACAAAAAATTTCAGCATTTTTAAAAGTCAGAAACTATTTTTAATCAATTAAAAATGAATAAAAATAACCTAATTGAACTAAAATCTCAAATAAATCTCAAATCAATTTGAAAATTGATGAGAATATTTTTCATGGATCCATCATCATTCAAATAGGTTAGGAAAATCTTTTTGTATTTTTTGAATATCAAAAACTATTTAAAATGAATTAAAAATAACCAGAAAAGAGAAAATTCACAAAAAATATCAAATGACAAAATAAAAAAAAATAAAAAATTAGAAATAGAAACTAGAATTTATTTGGAGACTAATGCAATTGGTCCCATAAAATTTGGATTAAAAATGAGAGAGATATTGATTTTTAAAAATAATTGGAATTAAAGAAAATAAAATCAAAAAATAAAAATGCAAAAAAACAAGGAGCGTTAGATCTGAGCTCATTAATTGAGGTGGCAGATCATACGCTCCGGAGATGCGCTCCCACCATACGCCTTGGTCAACTGAACCACACGCAGCATTAAAACAAGTCATAACATGGAACGGTCCAGATTAGACCTGGAAACAAGATCGTGTGGCCAGGAATTGATCTGGAGTTGGGATGGCCACCGGAGCCACCTTCTTCTCCGGTGAGCCTCAGAATTCCGGCCAGAGTTGCAGAGATCCAAACCTTAATGAAAATGCACGATCTATACATCTTTGGAAAGTTGGGATGATGTACATCATCCCTGTACCATCCATTTTCACTCTAGATTTCCATGGTGTGAGAAATCAGAAGTTGAAAAATCTGGTGTTCATCATGAACTCAATAGATTTCAAAAATTGAATGCATAATCATGACGCCTCTATTGAGAGGACTTCAGCCAACACAAGATCTAAGCCAATAGGTCATTGGATGATGAGATTCGAATGAAATACCAGTTGAAGAGTAAGCTTGAATTCTGGTAACTTGAGCTTAATTCCTTGCTTGCTTTGCCAAAACAGAAGATCAATGAGATAAATGATGAAGGTTTAGAAGCTTTAGATCTAAGAATTCAACCAGATGAAGTTGAATTTTGGATCTGAAAAATTTGAAGAAAAATGGAAATTGCTTCTTTGGTGAGGTTGGGGAATCACTTCAGCAAGGTTTCAGGCGCCTTTAGGTTGAGTTTGAATGAAGCCGAACCCTTCTATTTATAGCAAAACAAACTGCAAGCAAGGTGAATTCTCATGTGCATGGAATTTGGACCGTTCATGCATGGGACTGTACAGGCGCGTGCAAAGCCCAAAAGCTGATGCAAATGCATGTTGAACACAAACCAAGTTGAATTGGACGTGTAGTTTGAATGGAAATTGCTTGTGTATCAAGATTTCATGTGCATTCCATAATTATGCCTAAATGTTCAACTCTTCGAAAATACCATTTGCCAAATCCAAATATGATCATGTGAGTAATGGTTGGAAAGGTCTTGATGTAAGGAACAATTGTTATGTTGGGAAAAAATCCATTTGGAGTGTGGAAATTTATGAAATTTGAGTTTAAAGTGTAATGTGCAAAACATGTCAATGCAAGGTTTCTAAATTTGGCCAATGTTCAAGCCCTTATGTTTTGATGGTCCAGCCTCAAATGAAAAAACCTCCAACATAAACGTTGTAGATATTTTCAAGACAATAAAAATGGACGTAAATTTTACATCATTTGGATTTTTTATGAAAGAGTTATGGGCACTTGAAGTTGGACTTTTTTGCTTTTCAATGCATTTGGCCCAAAAGGACCTATAATGTCTTGCATTATCACATGTACTTCCTTTAACATTTTGAAATTTTGTTCAACATAAAATTTGAAGTAGACATCTTAATCTTTCCAATTCATTTGATCCCACCTCAAAATTATAAAGAATGAATGGGTTATGTCCTTGGGAAGTTGACCCAAAATTAGGGTTTCAGTCAAAATGACCTATAATATATTGGAATGGGAGATGGCCTTCCAAGCATCAAATAAATTTTTGATGAACATGAAAGTTGTTCATATTATCCATAAGAACATGTTTTCTTTTGGAACCATCTCCATTTGAGCAACACATAAAAAGTTAGGTCTCAGTGCATTTCAAAATAGTCAGATGGATTGACTGATCAACTTCTCAAGTCCAACAACCCATATCTTGATGAATTGATGATTGAGGACACTCAAATAAGTTCAAATATGCATGAAATGATGAATTAAAGAACTTACCTTGATTGTATTTGATCATGGGCTGAGGTTGCTTCAAGAGTAAGGCATTGTGGTGCACAGATGAATTAGGGTTTCTTTGGGGGACAAACCTCAAACCCTTTGACTTTCTTTGATCAAAATGATGAATTGAGATGCTGGGGGGGAATATTTGATGGATGAGAGCTTTGGGAACCATTACCATGCTTGCTATCATTTCCTCTTGACCATGTCTTTGTACTAATGATCTCCTTGAAGCTTTTGACCTTGTGATTGCTCAAGCTACAAACAAAAGATGTTAGTGACATATTTTTGTGCTTTTGGTTGGTAAACAAAATAAGAAAAGAAATGATATACAATTCAAACATGCTTGGTGATCTCAAACTACTCACAAGGAGTCCCACCCAAAGGCAAGGGGAACCAAGATGCTTATGATCCTTGAGGCAATGCCAAATGCAATGTTATGATGCCATGAGGGATCTTAGGGACAAAATTGGGGTCTTACAGGGAGACTCATGTTGTTTCTTCCCATGTCAAAAGAAGACCCTCTGTGAGGAGGAAGGAAGTCCGACCGACTGTCAACCAACACCAGGTGGCTCATATAGCACCTGCTTTCATAGAAGTTCAACAACAACATCGTCAACAACATCAGGCTTACCAGCCTCGCAACAATAACAATAACAGCACCAGCAACTATGAGAGAAGGAGGGTGACCTTTGAACCGATTCCTATGACGTATGCTGAACTTTATCCTTCCTTAATTGATAGGAAGCTGATAACTCCTCGTGATCCTCCTGCTGTGTCAGCCAATCCCCAATGGTGGTACAAGCCTGAACTTCACTGTGTGTATCATTCCGGTGCGCCATGACAGGACGTGGAGAATTGTTTTCCTTTGAAGACCAAGGTGCAAGACCTTGTGAGGAGTGGGATACTGTTCTTTGAGGACGTAGGCCCAAATGTGAAGAAGAACCCATTGCCCGAGCATGGGAAAGCAGCTGTCAATATGGTTTAGGGGTGCCCTGGAAAATATAAAATCCTTTATGTGAATGACATAAGGCAGTCCTTTACGTGAATGACATAATGTTGTTATGCTAGAAGATGGGAAGGAGGTGCCGAAATCCCATGAAGATGTTACGAAGAAGGATGATGTCAATCCTGTTGGTCCTGTGGCGACTTCTTCTTCAAATCAGTATGTTCCTATTGTGAAGGATGTTGACCCTATTGTTGTTAAAACCAATAAAGCGCCTATCCTGGTTGGCCAGTCTGGCATGTTGAAAGAGGATGGTGATGAGATGCTGAGGCTCATCAAGAGGAGTGAGTATAATGTTGTGGAACAGTTGCTTCAAACTCCATCAAAGATATCTGTCCTATCTTTGCTGATGAATTCAGAGCCACACCGTGAAGCGTTGCAGAGGGTGTTGGACGTGGCATACATGGATCACGATGTCACAATTGAGCAGTTTGATAGCATTGTTGCAAATATAACTGCCTGCAACAATTTGAGATTCTGTGATGATGATCTTCCCGAGGAGGGAAAAGGCCACAATTTGGCTTTAGATATCTCCATGAATTGTAAAGACGATGCCCTGTCCAATGTGTTGGTGGATACAGGGTCATCACTTAATGTATTTCCAAAGTCCACTCTTGCCAAACTTTCATATCAGGGGCCTCCGATGAGGCAAAGTGGAGTGGTAGTGAAAGCTTTTGATGGATCGCGTAAAACTGTGATTGGCGAATTAGACCTCCCAATGAAGATTGGACCTAGTGATTTCTAAATCACTTTCCAATTCATGGATATACATCCGTCATACATCTGTTTTCTCGGTAGACCATGGATTCACGAGGCAGGTGCCGTGACATCCATCCTGCACCAAAAGTTGAAGTTCGTCAAGAACAAAAAGTTGGTGGTGGTGATAGGGGGAGAGAAGGCTCTCTTGGTTAGCCATTTATTTTCCTTTTCCTATATTGATGTTGAGGATGAGGTTGGGACTCCATTCCAAACCTTATCTATTGCCGAGCCTTCTAGGAAAGGACTTTCTTGATTTGTCTCCTATAATGATGCTTAGTTGGCCATTGAGTATGGTGCAACTATTGGTTTGGGGAAAATGATCAAGATGGAAGATAACAAGTCCCGGGCCGGTATATGGTACTCTTCTGGTGTTTCCAATGATCTTGGGTTGTTCCAGAGTTGAGGTTTCATCCACACCGTTGAAGATCAGGAAGTTGTTGCCATCATTGAAGAAGATGAAGAGGAAGACCTTGGCAACTTTGTCATACCTAGAGGGATCTGCAATAATTGGGTCGTTGTGGATGTTCCAACAGTTATCCATAAGTCAACGTAATGTGTTCATTTTGTTTAAAAACCCTTCTCCCATGCCAAAAGGAGAAGTGAAGACATTGTCGACATAATTTGATTAATACAATGATATTCATTCAATAATCGCATGTTAAATGCTTGTTTTTCAAATTATTTTTCAATTTTGATTTTCATGAAATTGATGATCACTATAAAACCCTAAAAGGAAAATAAAATCAATCTTTTCATCTGCATAATGATTTGCCTTGTTTGAATTCTGAAATCTCTTTTATACTCAAAATCATTATGCAGGTTAATCAAAGCCATTGAACATAATGATCCAACACCATCTCCCAACTTTGAGTTCCTTGTATTTGAGGTAGAAGAAGATGATGTTGAAGAGATTCCTAATGAGATTACCTGTCTTCTTGAGCACGAGGAGAAGATCATTCAGCCACATCTTGAGAATCTAGAAACAATCAACTTGGGGTCTGAGGATTGCATTCATGAAATGAAGATTGGGGCACTCCTTGAAGAGTCTGTTAAGAAGGGGTTGATTAAGTTGCTACGAGAATATGTCGACGTCTTTGCCTGGTCGTATAAAGACATGCCTAGTCTAGATACTGATATCGTGCAACATTTCTTGCCGTTGAAGCCTGAGTGTGTGCCTATGAAGCAGAAGCTCAGAAGAACTCATCCTGATATGGCAGTGAAGATTAAAGAAGAAGTTCAAAAGCAAATTAATACGGGGTTTCTGGTGACTTCTACATATCCTCAATGGGTGGCCAATATTGTGCCTGTGCCTAGGAAAGATCGAAAAGTCCGAATGTGTGTGGATTACCGTAACTTGAATAAAGCTAGTCCAAAAGATGATTTTCCTCTGCCACACATTGATATGTTGGTAGATAATACGGCCAAATTCAATGTCTTTTCATTTATGGACGGATTTTCCGGTTATAATCAGATTAAACAATGTTTAAAACTTGAAGAAGCTTTATCTTAAGCCCCACAAACTTCTAACACAATGATATATAAATATGAAAAATCTGAAGAAACTCCTCTAGGATTAGTATCTCTAATCGAGCCTACTTCCTGTGATGAGGCACTTCAAGACAATGACTGGGTTCTGGAAATGAAAGAAGAACTGGATCAATTCTCAAAGAATGATGTCTGGGATCTTGTCCCAAAGCCTAAAGGAACTCATATTATTGGAACAAGATGGGTATTCAGAAAAAAACTGGACGAAAAAGGAGAAGTAGTCAGAAACAAAGCACAATTGGTGGCACAAGGTTACAGTCAACAAGAAGGCATTGGCTACAATGAAACCTTTGCTTCAGTCGCCAGGTTAGAATCTAGTCGCTTACTTGTTTCGTTTGTCGTAAATAATTCTATCAAACTATATCAGATGGATGTTGTAAGACCCCAATTTTGTCCCTAAGATCCCTCATGGCATCATAACATTGCACTTGCATTGCCTCAAGGATCATGAGCATCTTGGTTCTCTTTGCCTTTGGGGTGGGACCTCTTGTGAGTGGTTTGAGATCACCAAGCATGCTTGACTTGTATATTATTGATTTTCTTATTTTGTTCACTAACCAAAAAGCACAAAAATATGTCACTAACATCTTTTGTTTGTAGCTTGAGCAATCACAAGGTCCAAAGCTTCTAGGAGATCTTTTGTGCAATGATAAGGCCAAGAGGAGATGAAAGCAAGCATGGTAATGGTTCCCAAATCTCTCATCCATCAAATATGCCTCCCTAGCATCTCAATTCATCATTTTAATCAAAGCAAGTCAAAGGGTTTGAGGTTTGTTCCCCAAGGAAACCCTAATTCATCTGTGCACCACAAGGCCTTGCTCTTGAAGCAACCTCAGCCCATGATCAAATACAATCAAGGGAAGTTTTGTAATTCATCTTTTCATGCATATTTAAACTTATTTGAGTGTCCTCAATCATCAATTCATCAAGATATGAGTCATGGACTTCAGAAATTGATCAGTCAATTCATCTGACTATTTTGAAATGCACTGAGACCTAACTTTTTGTGTGTTGGTCAAATGGAGATGGTTCCAAAAGCAAAAATGTTCTTAAGGACAATATGAACAACTTTAATGTTCATAAAAAAATTATTTTAAGCTTGGAAGGTCATCTCCCATTCCAATACATTATAGGTCATTTTGACTAAAACCCTAATTTTGGGTCAACTTTCGAAGGACATAACTCATCCATTTTTTATGATTTTGAGGTGGGGTCAAATGCATTGGAAAGATTAAGATGTCTACTTAAAATGTTATGTTGAACAAAATTTCAAAATATCAAAGGAAGTACATGTGATAATGCAAGACATTATAGGTCCTTTTGGACCAAATGCATTAAAAGGCAAAAAGTCCAACTTCAAGTGCCCATAACTCTTTCATAAAAAATCGAAATGATGCAAAATTTAAGTCCATTTTGATTTTCTTGAAAAGATCTACAACTTTGATGTTGGAGGGTTTTTCATTTGAGGCTTGAATCATTGAAACAGAGGGGCTTGAACATTGGCCAAATTTAGAAACATTGCCTTTGTAGGTTTTGCACCCTGCACTTTAAACTCCAATTTCACCAATTTCCACACTTCAAATGGATTGTTGACCAACATAAAGATTGTTCCTTACATCAAAACCTTTCCAACCATTACTCACATGCCTATGTTTGCATTTTCCAAATGGGACTTTCGAAGAAGGGAACATTTAGATCCAAATATGGAATTCACATGAAATCTTGATACACAAGCAAATGCCATTCAATTTACACGTCCAATTCAATTTGGTTTGTGTTCAGCATTCATTTGCATCAGCTCTTGGGCCTCACATGCGCCTGTACAGGCCCATGCATGGAGGACCCAATTCTCATGCACACGAGTATTGCCTTGCATTGCTTCAAGCTCAACTATAAATACATGCTCCTCTTCATTCAATTCTCAACCTAATGGCGCCTGAGATGTTGCACAACTAAATCCATAACAATTACCAAAGAAGCTATCTCACTTTCTTTCAAATTTTTCAGATCCAAAATTCAACTATATCTGGTTGAATCCTTGGATCTAAAGCTTCCAAACCTTCATCATTCAGCTCATTGATCTTCTGTTTTGGCAAAGAAAGCAAAGAATTAAGCTCAAATCTCCAGAATTCAAGTGTGCTCTTCAACTGGTATTCTCTTCGAAACTCATCATATATTGATCTATTTTCCCGGCCAAAGTGTTTTCTGAAGTCCTCACTTGAGAGGCAAGCTAGTGGTAGCTTCAATTTTGTTTTTCTTTGATCTGAATTTTTCATACCTGAATCTTCCACCTCAGATTTCTCAACCTATAGGAATCTTGAGTGTGATTCAAGGTTACATGGGTGATGTACATCACCCCAACTTCATTTTGGTATAAGGATCGTGCAAATTGGTGAAGGTATGAAAACCTGCAACTCTGGCCGGAATTATGAGGCTCACCGGAGAAGAAGGTGGCTCCAGTGGCCGTCCTAGTGCCAGATCAAACCACAGCCCTTGGATCTCATGTGCACGATCTAATCTCAGCCTTGTTTTATTTGACTTTTTTAAATACATGGTGTGCATGCATTGACTGAAGAGTATGGTGGGAGCGCACATCTGGAGCGCATGATCTGCCAGCTCAATTAATAAGCTTAGATCTGACGCTCCTGGGTTTTTTGAATTTTGAATTTTCTGATTTAATTTCTTTTATTTCATTTTATTTCAAAAATTCATATCTCTCTCATTTTTAATCCAAAAGTTATGGGACCAATTGCATTAGTCTCCAAATAATTTCTAGTTTCTTAAAATGATTTTTAATTTTTTTAATTTTGTCATTTGATATTTTTTATGAATTTTCTCTTTTCTGGTTGTTTTTAATTCATTTTAAATAGTTTTTGATATTCAAAAAATACAAAAAAAAAATCCTAACCTATTTTAATGATGATGAATCTATGAAAAATATTCTCATCAATTTTTTAAGTGATTTGAGATTTATTTGAGATTTTAGTTCAATTAGGTTATTTTTATTCATTTTTAATTGATTAAAAATAGTTTCTGACTTTTAAAAATGCTAAAAAAATTTGTCAAACTTTGTTTGACCTTGTTGAACTTAGGATAAATTACTTGGACCTTTAAAGGTTGATTTGAAGTAATTTTGAAGTTTGACCTTTCTTTTATTTTTAATTCAAGTTCATTTTAATATTAAAAATGCAAAAAATATTATGCTCATTGTTTGATCTTCAATCTCCATCTCATTTCTGATTTCTTTTTGTTTGACTTTGACTTTCAATGTCAATTGGTCAATACATATGGATTGGTACATCTTATTTCATCTTATGCATTTTGATCTTTCCATTTCCTTATCCATTCTTCATCTTCTTCTTCTTTTTCTTCTTCCTTTTTTTATCAATGAGTTGAAGGTTGATAAGTTAGCATTGATTAGGGAGACTTAATCTTCGTTGATTCAAATCTAATTCATCTTGATCAATTGATCAAGTGAATGGCTTTGCATTGAGGATAGGTTGTTTTCTAAATCATGCAAAAGGCTTAAACCAATACAAGATCAATTCTCTTTTCCTTTTTGGCATGGCAAGTTGTTGGAACTTGGTTCACTAATCAAGACTTCTAACTTGTGTTGTTGCCTTCATTATTATTGACCGGCCTCAGATAGTTGTGACTTCTACATAAGTCCAATTACGATTGCTTAACATAGCGCTAAATTTGCCTTATGGCACACTAATTACTAACACTAACCATTAACAATTAACATTTACTTTTTGTTCTTTACTTTTATGCAATTTACTATTCTTGCACATATTATCCATTTGCTTTTCTCTTTGCTCACTTGAGCACATGTTTCTGTTAATGCCATTTGCCTTTTGCTCACTTGAGCACATAATTGTGTATATATTATTATGCTTGTGTTTTGTTTTGATTGATGAGAACCAAATGCAATGGAGAAATGGACTTAGATTCTAGGATATTCCCTATGCAAAATTGGAGTAAAAGGACCTTAATGATGAATATGGACCAAATCTCTAAACTCACTCTTGTCCATCCTAGGTTTACTTCATGAAAGTTTTGATGTGTGTGCTTTTGTGCTAGGGAATTCTATGAGAGCTCAAATTGGAGGGCCATTGCCATGTTCATCCAAAGTGAAGGACACAAGATACATTGGGGATATCTTAAGAGACTTGTTTGATTGCTTGAGCTTACTATTATTGTGATTACGTATTCCAAAGGATGGGAGCTACTTGGATCATCTATATGATCTCAAGAGAGGAACTCCATTGTGGTTTTGTTTCTTTATCCCTCCTCTTTTTGCTTTGCTTAGGACTTTAGCCCTTCTTCTTCTTCTCTCCTCTCTAACCCAAGCCAAAACTTTTTTTGTGCAAACATTTAACCATTGTTTTCAAACATTAGAAACCTAAGCTTTAGGCTTTTGATTTTCAAACCTTCTTTTCATAACACTTATTTTGAATTGAATCTTTAAGTCAACTTTGACCATTTTTGTATATACTTCTAATTGGTAAATATAACCCATTCAAATGTCTTTTTGTGGTTCCAATGGCCACTTTCTTAATCAAATTTTCCATAACCTTTAGCTATTAGGTTTGAGTTATCCTTGTGGTAGATGTAATACTCACCTATATCCTTAGTGATGGACAATGAGTCTTCCATGCTTATTATAGGGTTAACCCCTCACTAGCATGTTGAATCTATCCTCACATGGTGGATTTGTGGTTTTAGGTTGAGTTTTCTCCCTTTGATAACAAAAGACCTTAAGGCTTTTGGACCAATCAATTCACCAACTCATTTTGAGATTTTTACCCCGAACTACGAGGTTTTGATCCGAATCTTTTTATAAGATGGTACGTAGGCAATGGGTTTATCCATCCAAACACAAAATGTAAATAAACTTGTACATTCTCTTCTAATCTCTTCAACCATGTTTGCACAAACAAGATTTTCACAAAACAACAACCTTGCAACAAGTATGGAAAGGGCTCCCTAGGAGTACCTAGGATGTCTTGGGTGCCTAACACCTTCCCATTAAATACCAACCCCCTTACCCCGATCTCTGACATTTTTACTAGTTTTTGATTCGATAAAACTTTTAGGTTTTTGTTCGCTTTCTAACCATTCCTTTGGATAAATAGAAGTGCGGTGGCGACTCGACTTATATGGTTTACCTTGGATTTAGTCAATATCTCTAATGGTAACGAATACCCCGCTACAGAAAAGTGGCGACTCTACTGGGGACATTTACCCTGTGGGTTTTGCCTACTTTTCATATTTTATTGTATTGTATTGTATTGTTTTGTGACATATTTTTTTGTGCAATTTGGGACTACTGTATTGTATATAATGATTGAATTGCTTGAATATTAATTCCTTGTATGCTTGGTGATCTTCGTGAGATGAGTTCTATACCCAGACTCGAGTGCACTTAGGATAGGAGAATGGCGTAGTCTTGTTGACTTATGTGGAGTTGTTGCTTAGCAAGTTGACTTGCAAGTCCATTCACTTGGTGGAGGTCATGTTGGGATCAATAATGTCATACAAGTAAGTTGTGGTTAGACATTACTCTTTCCAATATAGACCTTAGAATCCAAGGACCTTAGTTTACCAAGCCCATCTTGGGCTATTCTTAGGATGTAGTGTGAAAGTCGTTCAACTGTAAGATTTGATACGATTGTTACGCGATACTACACTCATAAGAGTCTCTCTTGAGAATATTTTTGGAATACGAGTAGTCGTTTCTCCGATAATATCCAAAAGATGGGATGATGACTATGGGAACCTCTTGTAGAACATGTTTGGCAGGTTTAAACCCTAGTACACTTCCTTTGGTTGGTTCTTAACCGAGACCCCATGCTCGTGACTCACAACAAACCCTTGATTCATGGTTGATCCGTTCATGTATCCTTAATATCAATGGAACTTGGGTGTTGATAAGGTGTAAACCATAATCCACCAAAATGGATGATTGATATTAAGGATGCCATGATCCATCCCATGACCTTTGTTTGGTGTGCTTTGCTTGATCCTTGAGTGTGATTGTTGCATTCATGCATTCATGCACCCATTTGCATCTATATCATTAATAATAAAGAAATTTTTTCAAGGAACTTAAGGGGCTTATTTGCAAAATTTTCAGACATGGAAAGACAAAGAAGGATTACAAAGAAGTACAGTTTCAGACAACCAAATTTGAAAGAGTTAAGGAATCTGACATCCTATGTATTAGATCCTTTGGGTTTCAAGGCCCGTTTTGGGAAGCTTCTTCCTCTTCTGACTACTCAGGTGGAAGAAGGGTTGATGACTGTATTGGTGCAGTTTTATGAACCCTTGTACCGTTGTTTCACGTTTTCGGATTTCCAGCTTTTGCCTACACTTGAGGAGTATGCTTACCTTGTGGGTATACCTATCCTAGACCAGTTTCCGTTCAGTGGCTTAGAGAGTATACCTACTTCTCAAGAGATAGCAGACATGTTGCACATAGATGAATCTCTGGTTGGTGCTCATATGACTACCAAAGGTGAAATTCAAGGTCTCCCTTCTAAGTTCCTCATTGCTCAAGCTACCGTATATGGGAAGGCCATGAGTGAGGATGCCTTTGAGGCCATATGTGTACTTCTCATTTATGGATTGGTGTTGTTCCTCAACATCGACAAGTTTGTGGATGTGAACGCTATTAGGATCTTCTCTACTCTTAATCTCGTTCTGACTCTGTTGGGTGATACCTATTTCTCTTTGCATATGAGGAATGCAAAGGGTGGTGGTGCCATTGTGTGCTGTTTGCCTCTGTTGTATAAGTGGTTTATTTCTCACTTACCTCAGACGGTCGCTTTCAAGGAGAACAAAGGATTCCTACGGTGGTCCACGAGACTTATGTCTCTCACTAATGATGATATCTCTTGGTACAACCGTGTGTATGATGGTGTGCAAATTATCGACTCTTGTGGTGAATTCTCCAATGTACCTCTTCTTGGTACATGTGGTGGGATTAATTACAACCCTGTTTTGGCACGTCGTCAGCTTGGGTTCCCCCTAAAGGATAAACCTAATAACATTCTGTTAGAGGGTGTATTCTTTCAGGAGGGTAAAGATCCCCAAAACATGAAAGTTAGAATGGTCCGCGCTTGGCGCAAGATTCATAGGAAAGGAAGGAAGGAGTTGGGTCCTAAGAATTGTGTTGCTATGGAGCCGTACACTGCTTGCGTTAGGAAGAGAGCGTCTGAGTATCTCATGCCTTACGAGTATCCAAGACCTACACCTTTGGTTATGGTTGGGCCTTCAACCCTCCCTAACCAAGGAGTAGAGGAGTTGAGAGACGAAGACCGATCACGTGCTTGGATCCGTGAACGAGAAAAGTTACTTCAACAGATTAAGGAGAAGGACGTTTTGATAGAGTTCCTCGAACATCAGGTTATTGATGATCCTGATGATGCATGGACTTCTCTACTTCCTCAGTCTTCCAGGTTTTGGAAGAGGAAGTACGACCGACTCGCAAGGAGAAAGCAGATATGGAGGCAGCCTATGAGAGGGAGGTGAAGAGGCTTCGTGCATCCTATCTTCCGGTGTCCCGAGCTTTGGATGATTGTTTCTAGGGATCCATAGGATGACTATTTTCCTTTTCTCTTGTATATGATTGACAATGCTGTACTTCTTTTCCCCGATATTATTTGACGAGATATTTCATATGTGATAAATGTTTAATATTTCCAAAAATTTGCAAATAGAACCCTAAAAGTTCCTTTGAAAATAAAAGAAAAATCATATGCACAAGCATTCCATGCATCATGTGCATAAGCAGATTTTGTTCCCGGCTCCTTGTCCTCTGGTCTAACTCTGTGTTCTTCATTTATTTTGAAGACAAGCTGACTCACCGGTACTACACCAGAGCCAACATTTCAAGACTGATGGATCATCTGGAACAAGAGAACCGCGAGCTGAAATAGGAAGTGGCCAGATTAAGTGCCTTGATGGAATCATTCATGGCTGCCCAGAGCCAGTCTTCTCCAACACCTTCAACTCCTCCCCAAAGGACAGTCATCTCTGAGATTGTCTCCTCGACTATGCCTGTAGCCGGTGCACACTTTGCTCCAACATCCATGCCAGCCGGGTTCCCGTGGGGGATGCCTCCCAATTTCATGCCTGAGGGTCCTGTTCCCACCTTTGCTTCTAGGCCGGCATCTAGCCCGGTCCTTGCTGTTCCTCCTCCTGTCGTGCATACTCTGCCCCAGAGTAGACGACACCATCTATCATTCTAAGCCGTCCCAGGGCCCAGATGTCTATGAGAAAATGGACGCTATGAATGATCAATTTCTTGAGCTTCGCAAGGAATTGAAAACTCTCAGAGGAAAGGATCTTTTCGGCAAATCTGCTGCCGAACTCTGCTTGGTTCCTAATGTGAAGATCCCTGTAAAATTCAAGGTCCCTGACTTTGAAAATTACAAAGGAAATACCTGCCCTCTCAGCCACCTGGTCATGTATGCCAGGAAAATGTCAACTCAAACCGATAATGACCAACCGCTCATCCACTACTTTCAGGACAGTTTGTCCGGTGCTGGTTTGCATTGGTACATGGGTTTAGACAGTGCGAACATCCGATCCTTCAACGATCTTGGCGAGGCCTTCATCAAGCAGTACAAGTACATTGTGGATATGGCTCCCGATAGGGATCAATTGAGGGCCATGTCCCAGAAGGACAAGGAAACATTCAAAGAGTACGCCGAGAGGTGGCAGCACAGATCGTGCCCCCGCTAGAAGAGAAAGAGATGACTAAGATCTTTTTGAAGACCTTAAGTTCTTTTTATTATGAGCGGATGATTTCTAGCGCTCCTTCTGACTTCACCGAGATGGTGAATATGGGGATGCGTCTAGAAGAAGGGGTTAGAGAAGGACGTCTGACTAGAGAAGAAGGTTCTTCTGCCAAACGTTATGGGGCGTTTGCAAAGAAGAAAGATGGAGAGGCACATGCTGTGACCTCCCATGTGAAACCAAGAAGACCCTCTGTGAGGAGGAAGACCGTGCGTCTCGCCGGTAACCAACACCAGGTGGCTCATATAGCACCGGTTTTCAGAGATAATCAACAACACCGTCCGCAACAGCAGGCCTATCAGCCTCGAAACAATAATCAAACCAGCACGAGTTACGAAAGGAAAAGGGTCACCTTCGATCCTATTCCGATGACATATGCAGAATTATATCCCTTTTTGATAGAGAGGAAGTTGATTACTCCGCGAGACCCACCGGCTGTACCTTCTAACCCGCAGTGGTGGTATAAGCCTGAATTATACTGTGTTTACCATTCTGGTGCTCCCGGCCACGACGTGGAGAATTGTGACCCTTTGAAGACCAAGGTTCAAGACCTTGTGAGGTGTGGCATTCTGTGTTTCGAGGATGTAGGTCCTAATGTGAAGAAGAACCCATTGCCCGAGCATGGGAAATCTGTCAACATGGTCCAGGGATGCCCTGGCAAATACAAAGTCAAATATGTCAGCCATATTCGACAGTCTCTGGTCGAGATGCATCGTTTGCTGTGTGATTATAGTCATCATGAACATGACCACGATAGATGCTGAGTTTGTTCTGGCAATCAAAGAGGTTGTCGCCAGGTGTGCAAAGATGTTCAGGAAATGATGGATGAAGGAGTTATTGAGATCCTTCAAAACAGAAATGTTGACGAAGATGCTGACGAGGTCAACGTAATTTCTCCAGTATTCCGGATCCCCGAACCTATTATCATCAGGTATGATGGTAGCAAGCAGAAGGTTTCTCCTACATTAACCATCAAGCCAGCCGGACCAATACCATACTCTTTCGAAAAGGAGATTCCCTATCGCTACAATGCTGTTGCGGTAGAAAATGGGAAAGAAGTGTCCTTGTCATCTTCCTCTGTTGTTAACATTGCGGATGTTAGTGGTTTGACCCGCAGTGGTCGTGTATTTTCAGCACCCTCAAAGCCCCAAGCTAATGTTGATTCTGTTGAATGCCCGATTGGGAATGCGATGATCACTCCGAATCCGGCACTTGTTGTTAAGCCCTCCTTTACATTGGGAACTCCTGCTTCTGTTGGCCCAAGCGGCAATATGAAAGAAGACTGTGATGAGATGCTGAAGCTCATCAAGAGAAGCGAGTATAATGTTGTAGACCAGCTTCTACAAACGCCATCCAAAATATCGGTGTTATCATTGCTTTTGAATTCAGAACCACACCGAGAGGCTCTGCAGAAGGTGTTGGATGTGGCATATGTGGATCACGATGTCACGATAGAGAAATTCGATAGCATTGTTGCAAACATTACTGCTTGTAACAACTTGAGCTTTTGTGACTCTGATCTCCCCGAGGAGGGAAGGGACCACAACTTGGCATTACACATATCTATGGGCTGTAGGGAAGACGCCATGTCCAATGTGCTGGTGGACTCTGGGTTATCACTGAATGTATTGCCAAAATCCACTCTCTCAAAAATATCATATCAGGGGCCTCCCATGAGGCAGAGTGGAGTGGTTGTGAAGGCTTTCGATGGGTCTCGCAAAACGGTGATTGGGGAAGTGGATCTCCCAGTCAAAATCGGACCAAGTGATTTCCAGATCACCTTCCAGGTTATGGACATTCCCCCATCATATAGTTGTCTCTTAGGAAAACCATGGATTCACGAGGCAGGCGCCGTGACATCCACCCTACACTAGAAACTTAAATTTGTGAAGAATAAGAAACTGGTGGTGGTAGGGGGAGAAAAGGCTCTCCTGGTTAGCCACTTGTCTTCCTTCTCATACATAGATGCTGAGGATGAAGTTGGAATTCCTTTCCAAGCTTTATCTATTGCTGAGCCTATTGAGAAGAGAACTCCTTCATTTGCTTCCTACAAAGATGCAAAGTTGGCCATTGAGCGTGGTGCAACCGCTGGTTTAGGAAAAATGATTGAACTAGAAGACAACAAGTCTCGTGCTGGCATCGATTACTCTTCTGGGGTCTCTAATTCGCAAGGGCTTTTCAAGAGTGGAGGTTTCATCGACACTGGTCAAGAGGAGGAGGTTGCTGCCATTTTGGAAGAGGATGCAGAGGATTCTGGCAACTTCATCATCCCTGGTGGGGTTTGCAACAATTGCGTCGCTGTGGATATTCCAACAGTTATCCATAAGTCAAAGTAATGTTCATTGTGTTCAAAAAACCCTCCTCCCATGCCAAAAGGAGGAGTGATGACATTGTTGGCGCATAAATACAATGATATTTTCATTCAATAAATTCATGTTAAATGTCTGTTTTTCCAATTATTTTCCCTTTTCGCTTTTTGCATGAAATTGGTGATCACATAAAACCCTAAAAAAAATAATAGAATAAAATCAATCTTTTCATCTGCATAATGATTTGCCTTGTTTGAATTCTAAAGCTTTCATATCCAAAATCATTATGCAGGTTGATTTCTAGACCCATTGAACATAATGACCCAACACCATCTCCCAACTTTGAATTCCCTGTATTTGAAGCAGAAGAAGATGATGTTGAAGAGATTCCTGATGAGATTACCCGTCTACTTGAGCATGAAGAGAAGATCATTCAGCCGCATCTTGAGTGAAGATTGGGGCACTCCTGGAAGAGTCTGTTAAGAAGGGGTTGATTGAATTGCTACGAGAATATGTTGATGTCTTTGCCTGATCATATGAAGACATGCCCGGTCTAGATACTGATATTGTGCAACATTTCTTACCTTTGAAGCCTGAGTGCATGCCTGTGAAGCAGAAGCTCAGAAGAACTCATCCTGATATGGCAGTAAAGATCAAAAAGGAAGTACAGAAGCAAATTGATGCGGGGTTTCTGGTGACTTCTACGTATCCTCAATGGGTGGCCAATATTGTGCCCGTGCCTAAGAAGGACGGAAAAGTCCGAATGTGTGTGAACTATAGAGACTTGAATAAAGCTAGTCCAAAAGATGATTTTCCTCTACCACATATTGATATGTTGGTAGATAATATAGCTAAATTCAATGTCTTCTCATTTATGGATGGATTTTCCAGATATAATCAGATTAAAATGGCACCCGAGGATATGGAGAAGACAACATTCATCACACCTTGGGGAACATTTTGTTATCGAGTGATGCCCTTCGGTTTGAAGAATGCCGGAGCCACGTATCAACGAGCTATGACCACCTTCTTTCATGATATGATGCACAAGGAGATCGAGGTATATGTTGATGATATGATTGCAAAGTCAAGAACGGAAGTTGAACATGTAAAGCACTTGTTGAAGCTTTTTCAGCGTTTGAGGAAGTACAAGCTTCGTCTGAATCCCAACAAGTGTACATTTGGAGTCCATTCCGGCAAGTTATTGGGCTTTATCGTTAGTGAAAGAGGTATCGAGGTTAATCCTACAAAGGTCAAAGCAATACAAGAGATGCCTGCATCCAAAATTGAGAAGCAAGTCTGAGGTTTTCTTGGCCGCTTGAATTATATTTCCAAATTCATATCCCACATGACTGCCATATGTGCGCTGATATTCAAGCTCCTCCAGAAAGATCAGTCCCGTGATTGGACCAAGGATTGCCAGAAAGATTTCGATAGCCTTAAAGAGTATCTGTCTGAGCCTCCGATTCTGTCTCCGCCCGTGGAAGGAAGACCTTTGATTATGTATCTGACTGTTCTTGAAGACTCAATGGGTTGTGTCCTTGGTCAGCAAGATGAATCTGGGAAGAAAGAATATGCTATTTACTACCTGAGTAAGAAGTTCACTGATTGTGAGTCTCGATACTCGATGCTTGAGAAGAAATGTTGTGCTTTGGCTTGGGCTGCTAAGCGCTTACGCCAGTATATGTTGAATCATACGACTTGGTTGATATCCAGAATGGATCCAATCAAGTATATCTTCGAGAAGCCTGCTTTAACAGGGAGGATTTCCCGTTGACAGATGTTGTTATCTGAGTATGATATTGAGTATCGAGCTCAGAAGGCTATTAAAGGTAGTATCTTGGCTGACCACTTGGCACATCAGCCGATTGAGGATTATCAGTCAGTTCAGTATGACTTCCTAGATGAGGATATTATGTATTTAAAAATGAAAGATTATGATGAGCCTACACTCAATGAAGGGCCAGAGCCCGGTTCCAAATGGAGTATGATATTCGATGGCGCTGTAAATCAGTATGGAAATGGTATTGGGGCAGTGATTATTACTCCTAAGGGCACACATTTTGCTTTTACAGCAAGGCTAACTTTCAAATGCACAAATAATATGGCTTAGTATGAAGCTTGTATTATGGGATTGAAGGAATGCATTGATCTAAGGATGAAGCATCTTGATGTATATGGTGATTCGGCCCTCGTTGTTAATCAGATTAAGGGTGAATGGGAAACGAATCAGCCTGGTCTCATTCCATATAGAGATTATGCGAGGAGGATTTCAACATTCTTTACTGAGGTTGACTTCCATCATATTCCTCGAGATGAGAATCGGATGGCAGACGCTCTTGCTACACTTGCTTCGATGATTGTGGTAAAACTTTGGAATGAAGTCCCCAATATCACTGTGATGCGCTTGGAAAGACTAACTCATGTATTTGAAGTAGAAGAGGTGAAAGATGATAAGCCGTGGTATTTGACATCAAGTGTTTCCTTCAGAGCCAGATTTACCCGCCTGGGGCATCTGTGAAAGATAGGAAGACTTTGAGGAGATTGTCAGGTAGCTTCTACCTCAACGGTGATGTACTTTACAAGAGAAATTTTGACATGATCCTGCTCAGATGCGTGGATAGACACGAAGCAGACCTGTTGATGACTGAGGTCCATGAGGGTTCATTTGGTACTCATTCCGATGGACATGCCATGGCTAGAAAGATGTTGAGAGCAGGCTACTATTGGCTGACAATGGAGTCTGACTGCTGCAAATATGTGAAGAAATGCCATAAGTGTCAGATTTATGCGGATAAGATTCATATTCCCCCGACACTTCTGAATGTGATTTCATCACCATGGCCTTTCTCCATGTGGGGAATTGACATGATTGGCATGATAGAGCCGAAAGCGTCTAATGGACACAGATTTATTCTCGTCGCAATTGATTACTTTACCAAGTGGGTTGAAGCGGCATCATATGCAAATGTAACCAGGCAGGTGGTCGTGAAGTTTATTAAGAATCAACTCATATGCCATTATGGTGTGCCAGATAAGATCATTACTGATAATGGATCTAACTTGAATAACAAAATGATGAAAGAACTGTGTAGTGAGTTCAAGATTGCGCATCACAACTCATCTCCTTATAGACCCAAGATGAATGGGGCTGTTGAAGCTGCTAATAAGAATATTAAGAATATTATCCAAAAGATGGTTGTCACGTATAAGGATTGGCATGAGATGTTTCCATTTGCTTTACATGGATATCGTACGTTTGTCCGCACTTCAACATGGGCAACCCCTTTCTCTCTTGTTTATGGCATGGAGGCTGTACTCCCAGTAGAGGTGGAGATCCCATCAATGAGAGTCTTGATGGAAGCCAAGTTGACTGATGCTGAATGGGTTCAGAGTCGTTATGATCAGCTGAATTTGATAGAAGAGAAGAGATTGACTGCCATGTGCCATGGTCAGTTATATCAACAAAGAATGAAGAAAGCTTTTGTTAAGAGAGCCTTTTCAGGTGGTGCTTTGATACTTACAACTATGGATGGGGAGGATTTCACTCGGCCTGTGAATTCAGATGCAGTCAAGAAATACTTCGCCTAAAATAAAAACAGAATAGCTCGCTAAGTTGAAAACCCGAAAGGGAGGCTTAGGAAAAAATGAGCGTCTCGGTGGATTGAAACCCGAAAGGGCGATCCAGGCAAAAGTTAGAGACATAAAAAAAATGAATATATGTATCCCGCTAGACTGAGTACCTCATCCTGGGGAAATCTAGGCAAAAATTAGGGATTTGGCAAGTAACTGCATCCCGACAAGTCTTTGTCCTCGCAACTGTCATCCGTCAGGGATTCTTGCTCATTCGTCATCAACCGAAGCTTGAAATACATCGGATTCAGAATTGGTAGAGAAATGGTCATTATGTTCAATGTAGCCCTTTTCCAATATATATCACCAATTTCAAACTTGTAAAGATCTATGGAGTCTTGCCATTTGCAGACTATCATTCCATCAAATAAATTTGAGCCTTTTATCCAATTATTGGCACTCTTATTTGTTTTTATTCAGCAAATGTTTTACATGCTTTAATTGAGAAAATATCATTGTTTTGAATAATCGAATTTTTCATAACTTGTTTTTAAGCAAAGTAAACATTCACAATGACAAAAGGATACTTAGGAGATCCTCAGTGCTCTCCCAAGGATAGTATAATCCCCAACAGGGTAAGACTTTTGTTCATATTCCTGGCATGACTGTATCTTCTTCCTCCGGAGCCTTTTGTGGTTTTCCTACTGGTTGGAGTGTTTGGTGACTCTTCCCTTCAGCAGAGTAACGATTTTTCCTTCCTCAGCAGATGTGATCTCTTTGGTAGGTACGGTATTTGGTGGTTGATCCCCAGAATTCCTTTATTTCCTCGGATAAATTCCCCAGTAGAGTTGTTTATGTGGTGGATTTTATCTGTGATAACTCCTGCCCCAGCTGGAATGACTGATGTTCATCCCCCTGCAAAGATCTTCGCTTCCCAGCAACAGTTGCCCTCAGTGGACCTGGCTTTCTCTCTCTTGAGATGTAGTACCGGCTGTTTGAGTGCTTATTCCTTGGAGCTATTTGTGTTAGAAATGTTTGTTTGTCAGCATTCATCATACATAAACCACACATGTGTGCATATAATTTTCAAACATTCAGATATTCATATTGCATTCTTTGCCATATATCTTTGTTTGTTATTCCCTGCTAGTTGGTAATACATTTCCCAAGCAGATGTCGGAGTCTGATCCCTCAATATAGAGTCAGCCCATTAAGCAGAAAGTGTTTATCTTTCCTTCCGCATTCCCCACTGAGTTATATCCTCGTGGACGACAGTTGTTTTTGCTTCCTCCTAACACATATATTGGGATAGGTTTCCCTATTGAGTTATATCCTCACTAGGATGAGTCTTGATTCAGTTTGCCTCTTTGGTTTGATCCTAGATTGGCCTCTTGTGACTGTTTCCTATTTCCCCGTGGTATAAATGAATAATTGCCCAGTAATTAGTAATCATTCATCTTATCCTCGGCGGAGTCTGTGGTTTTCTACCCAGTATCCGGTAGATGTAATCCCCTCCTTGACGGTTATCATTATCCAATATTCGGTGTTGATATTCCCTCTTTCTCTTGGATAATTGCTCAGATTAGGCAGTTTATCCTCAGCAAGTCATCTTTCATGTACCGGTTGACGGTAATGTTTGTTGCTCCCCTTGAATGGTCATCATTATATACCTAGTTTCGGTATCCCGATGCCTTTCTTTGTCGGTCGATTTATCCTTTATTAACCCAGTAACCGGTTGTGGATAATCTTCCATGCGAGTTGATAACACTGAAATTTACGTATTTTCGACTCCGATTTCACATGCATTCTAGTTGTTTTATTGTCATTTTGTTGTGTTATTACTGTGTTTTCCTTTGTTTTCAGGTTTTTACTTTAATCGGAGCCCCGATCGAGAAAAGGAACGAAAAAGGGCTAAAAACCCTAAAATTCAGCATTTTGTGCTTATGGCCTACCCAATGGCGGGCGCCACAGACCAAGCCATGACGTGTCAAACTCAACTTCCCTCAACTCCCACGTTTCCCCACTACATCCACTAAGGCGCCTCACTTTGGCCTTGTGGCGGGCGCCATGGCCTTGTGGCGGTCGCCACAAGAGAAAAAACGGTTCCCTCCTATTTTCAAGTTGAAGGGCATCCAAGTCATTTCCATCTTTTTACTTGCTTATAAATAGAAACGCGAATTCACTTTTACAATCATCCAAACTTAGAGCAGACAAAGATCCAAACTTAGAACAGAGGCAAACTCAGAAGCAAATTTGTTTCACTTAGGCATATATTCAGTATTTTATAGTGGTAATCGCTTCGCATTGGAGTGTTACCACAATTGGGTAATCAAGTCTGTGATAGAGTCTGTAATCGAGTTTGGAGCACTTTGGAAGGAAGTTAATCCTGCCGCCATTTTCATTTTCGCATTGCAATTTACTCAGCCCTCCGATTGGAGCAGGTTTTTATTACTCGCCTTTACTTTATTTATTTCCCGCACTCGCCTTTACTTTATTTATTTCCCGCACTCGCCTTTACTTTATTTATTTCCCGCACTCGCCTTTAAATTATTTATTTCCCGCACTCGCCTTAAAATTATTTATTTCCTCGCACTCGCTTTAAATTATTTATTTCCCGCACTCGCTTTAAATTATTTATTTCCTCGCACTCGCTTTAAATTATTTATTTCCTCGCACTCGCTTTACTTTTATTTACTTTCCGCACTCGCACTACTTTTATTTAAATTAATTTACTTTTACTTTACTATGTCTAACTAAATCTAAAAGGTTAGAATGTAAGGATCATAATTAAACCGATAATTCGTACAATTGTTCGTAGAAACACTTAACGGCTATTTTAACTTTCAACTTAAGTTTTCCCGTACTTCAATTCCGTTGGGTAAGATCGAAAGTCGTCCAACGTCTATTTAAACTTATATGTTTTTAACTATTTCAAAAACAGCGAAAGCGCTTTGTCTAGTTCATTAGGAGTTTTTAACATTAAGAAGAAAAGAAATTTTAAAACTATTTTCGGACGCGTTTATAAGTTTAGAGTCTGGTTCGTAAGAACCTCTTTTGGTTAAGAAGTCCAGGTTATAATACTTTTCGACTTAGTCAAGATACTATATTTCTTAAAAATAGGTTTACTACTCTAACGCAATGCGCGTCTTTTTATAAGTGACAATAAGATGGTTTGATTAGGGAGTACAACTCGGTTCTGAATACGCGTGTCGCATTACGCGAAAAATCGGCGGGAAAACGAAACAACAGAGCCGCCACCGTGCGTTATTTATCCCAAAGGAGGGAAAGGAAACGCTCGAAGTAAACCTGGAAAAGACATGGTCTCGCGACCAAAGAGAGATGGGATCGGGAGTCGGTTATGCGAAGGGAAGGTATTAGCACCCCTACGCATCCGTCGTACTCGACGGGATCCACGCACAAAAGAAAGGATAAGGTTGTTAAACACTGCTCAAACAAACTGCACACACAGGCTGAAAGGAGACACAGAAAGACAAAAGAAACTAACTCGGCAGGATATCGCATCCTAGGCCTACGTAGTCTGTCAGGCACAGACATCAGAGTCGACGTAGTTCAGGACAGGGGGAAACGTGCTCGCTAGGACGTCGCATCCTATGCATACGTATCTTCTCTGACCGGAGAAGAATCAGAGCACTCGTAGCTCGGCTAACGCACGCCAAACAAAACACAAACAGGAAACCGACTGCCAATCGCTGGGCTTACGTCAGACTCCACACAAACAGGCAAACCTGGAAACCGAATGCCAATCGCTGGACTTACATCAGACTCTGAACCAACAAACACACACACAGGAAACCGACTGCCAATCGCTGGACTTACGTCAAACTCCAACAAGCAAACAAGACACAGGAAACCAACTGCCAATCACTGGACTTACGTCAGACTCCAACAAACAAACCCACACAGGAAACCGGCTGCCAATCGCTGGACTTACGTCAGACTCCATTACACACAAAGGGGTTGAAAAAGAAAAAGGGCGCCCAGAGAGATCAGCTCATCTCCTGCCTACGTACCTCATTTGGTATGAGGATCAGGGCGACGTAGTTCCCCTACACAGGGAGAGAACGTCTAACCTAACCAGAGACTGGGAAATGACAAACTAGAAGGGAGACTGACTCGAGCCTAATAGTTATCATGTAAATTCACCATGGTCCTAGGTTGAGGTTTCTATCTAACTTGCACAGGGAGCAAGCTATCCTACACAGCACAGGCAAATACATACAACCACACAAAGCAAGCACACACACTATATGCACACAATTGGGCTCATACAAGGTTAGGCTGTGAAACACAAGCCAACTGGAATCGGGTGTAGTTAGCTCTTAACCCTAACATTGAGAGTTAGGGTGAAGCAGATGAAATGGAAGTGAGGGTAAGACCTCACAGCTCTTATCCCTGGCCTGGGAGAGCTTCAGACAAATGAAAGTGTGGGAGTTCAGAAAGTAGGAACTCTTCTCCACATATGACTGACACAACAAAGATCTTGGGTTAATATCCACAATGCATCAACACATGATGTGAGCAAAGTTGATGACACACTGAATAGCAGGAGATGGATTACACATCTCTTTTATCTGCCAATTGCCTCATAAGAGGACTTTTCCTGCTTGGCACAAAAGTAAACAAACACAAGCATTTCCTCTTAAGGAGGGCTTGAGACAGGTGCCTACCCACATAACAGGACAGGTCTTCCAGACTACATGAAGTCAGAGAGTTATACCTCAATGGTTAAGCAACCAAGCAAATCAAAAGCAAGTTCAAAAGAACTCAAAGAAACTTAGGTACCTGAAAAAATCTAAACCAATCAGTTTACAAGTCAAACAAACAAACAGACAACAGTCAATCACACAATCAGACAGATAAGCAAGCAATGCAACAGTGAGCAAGGCACAAGCTACTAAGCCACTTGGTCTCAAAGCCTACAAAATAACTCAAGGTTAGCCAACATCTAGAGCAAACATCAATGCTCAAGAGAAGAAGCATCAACAACTATGGACTTGGATATGTAAACCTGAAATCAAAGCTCAATTGTGAGTCACAAACCACTAGGTTAAGGCCTAGGTTCAAAGTTGGAGAAAAAATTCAAAACAGAACATGAAATTTAACATGAATCAAATTCACTCAATCAAGAACACATTCCAAAAGGTCCCATATCAATATCATTAACCAAAAGCATTTCATGAACCAAACATGGCAAGGTATGCAAATTGTGACCACATTGTGACATCAGAAGCAATAAATGCACATTAAATCAAAATTGATTCAAATAACATTGGCAAAATTCATGAGTAAACAGGACATACAACATGATCATCACACAAAAAAATAGAAGCATTGAACATCATTAGGCATGGCAATCACATAGCATAAGTCAAGACAAGCACAACAAGCACATGTGTGACACCAATTGTCACACCAAGTTAGCATAGGCATAAAACAGGGATGGATTATGGTAAAGACCTCAAACTAAATCCAAAACAACACTCAACATGTCTAGAAAT
The DNA here is from genome assembly GCF_024323335.1 of Lathyrus oleraceus. NCBI lineage: Eukaryota > Viridiplantae > Streptophyta > Magnoliopsida > Fabales > Fabaceae > Lathyrus > Lathyrus oleraceus. Next base: position 354,343,235 of record NC_066579.1, read on the forward strand.
AGTGTGCAAAAATTCAGAAGCATTGAATAAAGAACAAGCATTTCACAATCAAATGTAGTTCAAGGCAATTTAAAAGCTCAAATGTGACCCACCAGAATGAAAAATCTCAATTAAATCAGAAATGATTCAAATAAGTCCAAGAAAATTCATGAGCAATCACAACATCCATAGCATGCATCATACAAAAAATCAAGGCAATTGGATATCATTTGGCCAGGAAAACTCATCAATCAAGTTGAACATCACAAGGTGTGACACAACTTGTCACACCTAACTTATCACATTCATAAAACAGCAATGGTAAGTGATAAAAATACCAAATCAACACCAAAATGTCAAGCAAGATGTCTAGTTATAGCATGCAAAATTTCATGATCATTGGATCAAAAACCAGCATTTCACAAATGATATAGCAAGGCAATGTCAAGAATGGACACATGTTCAAATCTCCTAGCACCAAAAAATATTCAACCATGCACAATTTATGGAAAAATGATCAAAAAATAATAGACAGGAAATTCAACACAATGCAAAAAATCTCATAATTTTTGGATGAGTTTTAAAATTTTTGTGATTTTTACAAGATGAGGAAAAATGAAAAATAAAATGTGAATCAAGCATGGCAATATGGAGGAAGTATTGAAAACAAGGCAATTGGAAATGCTCCCACACGGTATCGAACCAGGGGCATTTTTGAATTCAAATGTGCGCGCCAGTCAAAACGATGGTGTTTTGACTGATGAACCCTAAAGCGCGCGCTGCATGGCCTTATGAAATCCGCAGGAAACAAGCATGCGTTCCGCAGGAAATTGTATACGTTTCGCAGGAAATTTCACAGGAAAATCTCCAGCAAAACTGGAGAATGAAGAACACGATGAAGATCATGAAGATGTTCCTCCAATTTTTCCAGATTTTTGCCAAATGCTCCAGAAATGAAAATTAAACACATCATTCAACTTATCATGCATCATATAACAAGAATCCATGAATTATTCATCAAAAAACAACATCAAGCGCATGGATCGAAGGAAACAAAAAATTATCATCCAAACTTTAAATGCACGGATCTTCATGGATATAGCATCATTTTTCTTGATTCAAAGTGCAGATTCATCACCATTCTAAGATCTACAAGATAGACATAATGATTTGGAGAATTAAAGAGGTCAAAAAACCTACCTCTTGATGAGCAGAAATGAATTCACGCGTTTCCAAGCTTTGCCACGCCTCAAATCTCTTCCAATAAGCTTCTTGAGATGAATGATGATGAACGCAAGATTCAAGAATACACAAAACCAGCTCAAGCTTCAACTTCCATGGATGCTTCACCTCTTGAACATGAACTCGAATGCAATGCTTTCCTCTGTTTCCACGTCCAAAAATGCTCAATAATAGCTCAGGATCATGAATGAATCAAGGAAAAGTGCAAGTGTTTGAAGGATTTTGCAAAAAAAGTGAGAGAGATTTTTTGAGATTTTTGTGATTCTAGATCTAGAATTGGTAATTGTGATGAAACAGTTAGGATTAAGGCTTTATAGTCCATGCTAATCATGTTTAGGCAATGGTTTAAGCAAATGCAAATGAGATTAGGGACTTTGTGGTGTTTATGCAAAAAATGGATTTTCATGCTTCATGCACCCCATGCACGTGAACAGTGCATGTTCAAGGCTTAAAATGACTTAAAAACCTTCCATGCACATGTTGGAAATGATTTGGTATGCTCATGTTACACCAAAATGAATTTATGAAATTTTCCCAAAAATCTTCATGAATGAACCAATGCCATGCAAATAAGATTTCATGCCAAATGATTGTATGCTAGGAAAATACATGTTACAAGGATCAATATGCAAAAAGAACCACTCAAATTGGCCTTTTGGTTTGAAAGTTATGCTCATTTGAAGTCTAAACCACACTTTGTCAAGTTTGAACCATATCTCATCAACCACACATGAGAAATTCATGATCGTGGACTTTTTGGAAATGGGAGAGAAAGATCTACAACTTTCATGTTGGACAAAAGTTCATTTGAAGCTTTCTTGATGATGTAATATTGAGTTGAAGTTGGTCCAAAACCTTGCCATTTTTGGAAAGTTCAAATTACAGGTCACCTGCTATTTTTGGAAAGTCTTGATCTGACTTCAAATCCTTCAATGTTGATGTTTGAAATGTTAAATGATACTTTTTTGAACATGAATGAGGCATCTCTAACCATTTCCCACCTCCAAATCCACAGTTGAACTAACAGTTGACTTTTGTTGACTTTTTAGGGTTTCAGATGAATTGTACATTGACTGATGAGCTTTGAACCTTCAATTCTTGGCCAAACCACTTCAAAATGATCCTTGGGTCACATGAACTCATTGTACCAACCCTAGGGCTTGGATTCCATAGAAAATGCACTTGCTTGCTTGAATGTTGAATCTCCTGACCAGTCTTGCCTGATGACTTGATGGACTAATGCAATGAACAATGCAATGTTAATGACCTAAACATGAAAATGTATATACAAAATGGGAGGTGAAAATTTGAGGTGCTACAGCTGCCCCTATTCAATCAACTGGGAACCTGGACGGATGAGAGTAACGGCTGTCAGACCTTCAGGGTAAACAGGGATTGAATACCAAAGAACCGTAGAAATTTGCACTCTGCGGGATATGATACATGATTTTTGCTACAGTAACCAGACAGGACGTTTACCGACGACTCTTGGGGATTTTGATCTTTATCAAAGGAAAGGTACAACCAGACGTCAACGACAAATGGGAAAAACTCAACGTTTACCGACACCAACGGAGAGGTGACCAGACATTAACAAATGACTGGGAACACTCGACCAGACGTCAACGGACGAAAGGGAGAAGCTCGACGTTTATCGACACCAACAGAGAGGTGAACAGACATTAACGAATGACTGGGAAAAACTCGACCAGACGTCAACGGACGAAAGGGAGAAGCTCGACGTTTATCGACACCAACGGAGAGGTGAACAGACATTAACGAATGACTGGGAAAGACTCGACCAGACGTCAACGGACGAAAGGGAGAAGCTCGACGTTTATCGACACCAACAGAGAGGTGAACACTTCACTGGGGAAGGAAAACAAATACTTACAACTGGAAACCAGATAGGACGTTTACTGACGACTCTACTGGGTATTTCTGGCTGGGGAAATACCAAACATTTACCGATGACTGGGATGAGACTCGACATTTTCCGACATCGAAAGATGATGTTTTACCGACATCAAAAAAAGCGACCAGACATTTACCGATGACTGGGAAATAGGATGTGCAACCAGACGTCAACAGACGACCAGGCCAAAACTCAACGTTTATCGACACCAACGGATAGGTGAATACTGGGGAAAAGATAATCACAACCAAACGTCAACGGACGATTGGGAAAAACTCAACGTTTATCGACACCAACGGAGAGGTGACACAGACATCAACGGATGACCTGTGGGGAGGGTACAACTAGACGCCAACGGACGAATAAGAAAAACTCAACGTTTATCGATACCAACGGAGAGGTGACCAGACATCAACGGATGACTTGGGGAAAGGATAGATGTTACGCACATCGAAAGATGATGTTTACCGACATCAAAAGAAAGACCAGACATTGACCGATGACTGGAATAGGACTCAATGTTTACCGACATCGAAAGATGATGTTTACCGACATCAAAAGAAAGACCAGACATTGACCGATGACTGGAATAGGACTCGATGTTTACCGACACCGAAACAATGGTGTTTACCGACACCAAGGAAAGGACACACACGGGTGCAAACATGACAGTTACCGGTATCACAGGGACGACATCTACATATGTCAGGGCAAGGCTAAACACTTGTTGGGGATCTCACTGGGGAATATCAAGCTTTCCGTTCGCGGACCGGTGAGGAAATAAACCTCTCTGGGGAATATCAATCCTGAATGCTGTTAGGAGCAACTGTAACAAACGTGTCGTACATATGTTGAACAAAGATCCGCCTCTGCCGGGGATATGGTCTGATTAGGTTTGACATATGAATGCATATGTTTGAATTTTTCTATGGCGTAATGCTCCATGTTGAATGGAAATGCTACGCGATTCGAGGATGCAATGATTACTACATGCAAGATGCAAAATGATGAGAACTCCTGCTGGGGAGCAACTGACTAGATACTCCAACTCTGTGGGGAGACTCTGTCTGAGGAATACTCTGCGAGGAGTAGCACCGACTTCTCACTCATGCTGGAGAATAACATTGCTGCTGGGGAAAGGATCCCAATCCACTCGTGGACTTCGCTAGGGACACAACCAATGCGACTTACTAGGGACGACCCATCCACAGGTAGGATAACCATTGCTGGGGATAAGTTTCAACGAACCTGATCCACTCGGGGAACCTGCCGGGGAAAACCATCAACATAAACCTCTGCTCGGGAGATCTGCTAGGGGAACACATCATAACCCTGATAGGGACAGGCATTCACCACTCTGTTGAGGAAAAGCATAACTCTGTTGGGGAAATAATATACCAGACCACGCTGGGGATAGACATCCACAACCCTGCCGGGGACAAGCGTTCACAACCACGCTGGGGATGGCAGTACTTCAAACCAGACTGCTGGGGATACAACATCCTTCCAATCCGGTGGGAATTAACAATCTTCAAACTCAGTGGGGAAATGCCAACTTTCAGACTAGCTAGAGATAAACCCACTTCCAGGCCTGCTGGGAAAGATCCTTAGCCGGGTGGGGAATTCCTGATTTTGACTATGCCGGGGAGACAAGTCCAGAACCTGTTTCATCTGCTGGGGAATATCCCCATCCTCTCACACTGCTGAGGAATCAACAGTGGCTCAACTGCTTCAGCCAGGAATCAAAAGGTAACAACCTGCAAAATAGCACGACAAACATGCCCCAGGGGTTGCATGGACAAGATACGCTCAAGTGTCCTCAACATTCAAAATGATTTTCAAATGTTTTATCTTTCTGCACGTTATTGTTCAGCCTTCATGTTTTTATATGCAATGTTTATCAAAAATTCGGACGTTTTTACAAACAAAACAGTAAAAATAAAAACAAGAGAGCAATTTATCTGAATAACGACTTTTATTGATTAAAAATGGGCCTGAAAAGGCGAATACATCAGGAAGCAATTCCTAGAAAGAGGTAATTGCGCACAAAAGGAAAAATTTATCCTAATGGCAATGCGAACACGACATCCACTATTTCCCAATTCTGTTATAACTCACAGATCATCAGTTTTCTCCCAAATTTCTTGCTTTCTGAGAAGAATGATTGGACCAATCACATCTTTCAAGATGGTAGACGCTGAAGCGCGACAAAGTACAGATAACTCAGACTGTAGTCTTCGCTTTAATCCCTCTTTTGCCTGGATCGCCCTTGCGGGTTTTCAATCCACCGGGATACCCATTTTTGCCTAAGCCGCCCTTGCGGGTTTTCGACTTACCGGGTGTACAAATTCTTTTCATTCTTTTATCCCTAACTTTTGCCCGAACCTTTTCTTTTTTTTTTTTTTTTTTTTGGTTCGCTGGGATGCCCTTTTTTGCCTGGACTCTTTTATTCTTTTTGTCCAGCGGGTCAATTTATGCGAAGTATTTTTTGACTACATCTGAGTTAACAGGGGACGGAAAATCTTCACCATCCATAGTTGTAAGCTTCAAGGCTCCACCGGAGAAAACCTTCTTCACAACATATGGACCTTCATAATTAGGAGTCCACTTGCCCCTGTTATCTGTACCGGGAGGAAGGATCCTCTTCAAAACTAGATCACCGATCTGATAGCTTCGAGGATGCACTTTCTGATCAAAGGCTCTTTTCATCCTTCTCTGATACAACTGCCCATGGCACACAGCTGCTAACCGTCTCTCTTCGATAAGGCTCAACTCGTTAAACCTTGTTCGAATCCATTCAGCCTCGTCAAGCTTAACATCTAACAAGATCCTCAGAGAAGGAATCTTCACTTTAACTGGTAGGACAACTTCCATACCATACACAAGGGAGTACGGGGTTGCCCCGGTCGACGTACGTACAGAAGTACGGTACCCATGCAAAGCGAAAGGCAGCATCTCATGCCAATCCTTGTACGTCACAACCATCTTCTGCACAATCTTCTTAATATTCTTGTTCGCCTCCTCTACAGCACCATTCATCTTCGGTCTGTAAGGAGAATAATTGTCATGTTTAATCTTGAAATCTCTGCAAAGCTCTTTCATCATTTTGTTATTGAGATTCGAACCATTATCAGTAATGATTCTCTCGGGAACCCCATAACGACAGATGATTTCCTTCTTGATGAACCGGGCAACCACTTGTTTGGTAACATTAGCATAGGACGCTGCTTCCACCCATTTGGTGAAGTAATCAATCGCAACTAGGATGAAGCGATGTCCATTAGATGCAGTAGGCTCAATCTTCCCAATCATATCGATGCCCCACATCGCGAATGGCCAAGGCGAATTCATGACATTCAGAGAGCTTGGTGGTACATGCACCTTATCAGCATAGATTTGACATTTATGGCACTTCCGAGCATACTTGAAACAATCGGATTCCATAGTCATCCAATAATAACCGGCTCTCAACAGTTTCTTGGACATTGCATGACCACCAACATGGGTACCAAAAGATCCTTCATGCACTTCCTACATCAACATGTCTGCTTCGTGTCTATCCACGCATCTGAGCAGAACCATGTCAAAGTTCCTCTTATACATCACATCATCCTGATTCAAATAAAAGCTTCCAGCTAGCCTTCTCAGGGTTTTCTTATCATTCTTCGACGCACCTTCAGGATACTCCTGGCTCTTGAGGAAGTTCTTGATATCATAGTACCACGGTTTCTCATCAACAACAGACTCGGCTGCAAACACATACGCAGGCCTCTCGAGTCGATTCACCGCAACATGTGGCACATGATTCCACCAATGAACTTTGATCATAGAAGACAAAGTAGCCAAGGCGTCAGCCATCTGATTTTCATCCCGGGGGACATGATACAACTTCACCTTCTTGAAGAACGTCAGTATTCTTCTGGTGTAATCTCTGAAAGGAATCAAATGCGGCTGGTTGGTGTTCCAATCTCCATTGACCTGATTGATCAATAGAGCGGAATCTCCAAAAATGTCAAGTGTCTTGATCCTAAGATCGATGGCTTCTTCTATCCCCATGATACAAGCCTCATACTCAGCCTCGTTGTTGGTGACGTCAAAAGTCAATCTGGCAGAAAAAGGTATATGAGCACCTTTAGGATTGATAAGCACCGCCCCAACACCGTTACCGTTCACATTCACAGCCCCATCAAACATCAATGTCCACTTGTCATCAGGATCCGGTCCTTCCTTGACAAGAGGCTCTTCGCAATCTTTCATCTTAAGATACATGATGTCTTCATCAGGGAATTCAAACATCATTGGCTGATAATCATCGATCGGTTGCTCGGCGAGGTAGTCTGACAGACTACTACCTTTGATGGCCTTCTACGACGTGTACTGGATATCATATTCTGTTAAGATCATCTGCCAACGGGCAACACGTTCGGTGAGAGCCGGCTTCTCAAAGATGTATTTCATTGGATCCATCTTAGAAATCAACAAAGTGGTATGGTTCAACATATACTGCCTCAGTCGGCGAGCAGCCCAGGCCAAAGCACAACAAGTTTTCTCAAGCTGTGAATATTTGATTTCACAGTCGGTAAACTTTTTGCTAAGGTAGTATATGGCATGCTCTTTTCGACCAGACTCGTCATGTTATCCCAATACACACCCCATCGAGTTCTCAGTCACTGATAGGTACATTATCGGAGGCGTCCCTGGAACTGGAGGTATGAGGATTAGAGGTTTCTGTAAATACTCTTTTATCTTGTCAAAAGCTTTCTGACAGTCATCATTCCACCTGATTGCTTGATTCTTTCTTAGCAATTTGAATATTGGTTCACACGTGGCAGTTAGGTGAGATACAAACCTTGCAATGTAGTTTAATCTCCCTAAAAACCCACGAACCTGCTTTTCTGTTTTTGGTTCAGGCATTTCTTGAATAGCTTTGACTTTTGCTGGATCAACCTCAATCCCTTTTTCACTGACAATGAAGCCTAATAGCTTCCCAGATCTCACACCAAACGTACACTTGTTTGGATTCAGCCTCAGTTTGAATTTTCTCAGCCGGTCAAACAACTTCTGCAAATTAACCAGGTGCTCCTCCTCTGTCTGCGACTTCGCAATCATATCATCCACGTACACTTCAATCTCTTTGTGCATCATGTCATGAAAGAGAGTCGTCATAGCCCTCTGATAGGTAGCACCGGCATTCTTCAGCCCAAATGGCATCACCTTATAGCAGAACATGCCCCAAGGTGTAATGAATGTCGTCTTTTCCATGTCTTCTGGCGCCATCTTAATCTGATTATACCCAGAAAAACCGTCCATGAAAGAGAAAACCGAGGATTGAGCCGTATTATCAACCAATACATCAATGTGAGGTAATGGGAAATCATCTTTCGGACTCGCTCTGTTTAAATCCCAGTAATCGACACACATTCTAACTTTGCCATCCTTCTTAGGCACGGGGACGATATTGGCCACCCACGGGGGATAAGTAGTCACTGACAAGAAACCCGCATCGACTTGCTTCTGAACCTCTTCCTTGATCTTAACCGCCATATCAGGACTAGTTCTGCGAAGCTTCTGCTTGACCGAAGGACAATCTTCTCTGAGAGGCAGTCTATGCACCACAATATCGGTATCCAACCCAGGCATATCTTGATACGACCAGGCGAATATCTCCACATACTCTCTCAGCATCTCAACCAACTTTCTCTTGACATCTTCTTTCAAAGCAGCCCCGATCTTAATATCTTTATGGCGTCCTCAGTACCAAGATTAAGGATCTCTAACTCCTCCTGATGAGGTTGGATGACCCTTTCCTCCTGCTTCAACAATCTGACCAATTCTTTAGGGAGTTCACAGTCTTCCTCACTCTCCTCTTCAGCTTGGTAGATGGGATTATTGAAATCATACTGAGCCATAACAGAATTGTTCATAGTGGATTCCGTGAGATCACTTCTGCATGTTTAATACTTTATTTTAGAAAAAAGAGTTCAAGAAAGTCACAGAAACAAAAACATTGCCATTTTTATTTTTTTGAAAAATGAAAGACAAAAATAGAAAGACAGGGATCACAAAATTGTTTGCAAAACGTCCTTTATTAATGATATCATTGAAAAAAACATGATGAGGCCCTACAATGAACCACTACGCCTTGGGCAGAACGTAGGGTTTTGTGCAAAATGAAAAACAAAAGAAAATTACTCTGTTTGAAGAGTAACTTGGACCACATCTTCTGCCGTCCAATTGTTGATCGACTCCCCTGGTGCACTCGGGCGAACCCAGTTGTCCAGATCACAATCACTGTCACCGTCTTCACTACTGGCTGCAAAGACGTCACCGTGATTCATCAGCCCAGCGCTGGTAAAGGTACTCGGACCTGTCTGCACACCCTGCTCCGCCTGCAGAGGTTGGTAGCCAATTCCGAACTTATCTTCTTTGACAGGCAAATCCACCATCTTGCCCTAGCCTTCTGCTTTACCAGAGTTGACAACCTCTACCGCCTACTTATACGATGCAATTGAGGCACTTGGCTTCTTCTGCTCAGCAAAAGCCACCCTCTCAAGAGCAACAGTCTCGAACGCCTGGCATAAAGTTTCATGGATCTCGCCATCCACCTCTACATACTTGAAAGAGGATAGATGACTCACCAGAATATCTTCTTCACCACATACAGTCACAATCTGACCGTTCCAGACATACTTTAGCTTCTGGTGGAGAGTCGACGAAACTGCCCCAGTTGCGTGAATCCAAGGACGCCCCAATAAACAACTATATGCTGGCTGGATGTCCATCACATAGAAGATGATATCGAATACCTCCAGGCCAATCTTCACCGGCAATGTCACTTCACCAAAAACGAACCGTTTGGATCCATCAAATGCACGCACAATCAGATCACTCGGAGTGAGGACAACCCCTTCAACATCAATCTTACCCAGAATCTTCTTAGGCAACACGTTCAACGACGAGCCAATGTCTACCAACACATGTGACAACACTGCACCCTTGCACTCCATAGTGATGTGCAGGGCCTTGTTATGGTTACGTCCTTCAGGCGTCAAGTCCAAATTTGTGAACCCCACACCATGCTTGGTACTCACATTAGCAATCACGCCCTCCAACTGGTTGACAGATATCTCTTGAGGCACGTAAGCCAGATTTAACATTTTCAATAGGGCATTACGATGTGCCTCAGAGCACAAAAGCAATGAGAGGATAGAAATCTTGGACGAAGTTTGATTCAGCTGATCTACATTCTTGTAGTCACTCTTCTTGATAATCTTCATGAACTCCTCCACATCTTTCTCAAACGAGCCCTCAGGCGCCTCCTTCTGAGCTGGTTCTTCATCAACCACAGCCTGTTTACCCTTCGCCTTAGCAAGAGCCTCGGCATTGTTATCTCTCAACGGTTGGGGAGCAAACAGACGACCACTTCTGGTAAAACCTCCGGGTCCCCCAACATTGTCCACAACTGGACTTGCAATCACAGGAGTTCTACCAGTCACACCAATAGTCACAGGAGACTGATTCACTGGCCTGACCTGACCCTCAGCCTTTCGATTGCTACGGTAAGCATTGTCATATTTCCATGGCACAGCCCTACTATTTTCAACAGCCCTTCTACCGGTCACAGCAATAGTAGTTGGAGCACTGACGGTTACAGGAGCAGAAATGGTAACAGGAGTACCACTGCTTGTAGGCGCACTAACAATCCTCTGACCACGTCCCTCGGACGGCTTGAAGTAAATGGTGACGGTTGACACCACCCCACGATCTTTAACAGCCCGACTGAACTGCAAACAGCCCTCGTCAATCAAATTCTTTATACCAGCCCTCAACTGTTCACAACCATTTGTTGACCCTACACAGTCTACACAGCCCTCATAACAGCCCGGGAATACGCCCCCATTCAATAGACGGTCCTTCACAACCAACAGCGATGTCTGGACATCCTCAACACTAATCACCAAGTCTTCAGCTTTACCATCCTCAACATTGTTAACTCTGTGTGCACCATGCGGCGGCATAGGGTTATTTACAACATTCGGCACAGGAGCAAAATTGATAGTTTTAGCGTCAATTAAGTCCTGGACCTTATGATGAAAAGCCCGACAGTTCTCAATATGGTGCCCCGGTGCACCAGAGTGGAAATCACAACGGACGTTGGCATCATACCTAGGTGGTATTTTTGTCAACGGAGCCATGGTACGCAATTCCACGAATCCCAGTCTGAGCAACTCAGGCAGCAACTCAGCATAGGTCATCGGTAACGGATCAAAACGTCGATCAGGCATCCTCTGTCTAGGCTGATACGGACGTTGCTGTTGTTGTTGTGGTGGTGGTTGTTGAACCCTTTGTTGTTGCTGTTGACGAGGTTGAGGTGCCGGAATGGTTACAGCAGCAACCTGGCGATACTGATTTCTGTTTGTACTCTTTCTGTGTTGCACAGCGTTGGTTTCCCCCTCTCTCCGGCGAGGTGCCCCAGCAAATGGTTTCTTGGAAGATGAGGAACCAACATCTTGAATCTTTCCAGCTTTGATCAGGCTTTCTGTCCTCTCACCATAAATTACGACGTCTGAGAAACTACCGAATGGGAAACTTCCCATCCGATCCATGAAAACCCCTTGTAAAGTACCGATGAACATGTCAGTCAACTCCCTCTCCAACATAGGGGGTTGTACTCTTGCAGCCAATTCACGCCACCTCTGGGCGTACTCCTTGAAGCTCTCTCCATATTTTTGACAAAGACTCTGCAACTGAGTCCAGCTCGGCGCCATGTCCATATTATGTTTATACTGCCTCAAGAAGGCCTCACCCAAATCTCTCCAATTTCGGATAGAATCTCTCTTCAGTTCCATATACCAATCCAAGGAAGCCCCAGACAAGCTATCCTGGAAAAAATACATCCACATTTTCTCGTCATCTGTGTAAGCAGAGATCTTCCTGTAATAGGCCTGCACGTGGGTGCGAGGACAAGAAGTACCGTTGTATTTGTCGAATGAGGGTGCTTTGAACTTGTAGGGAATCCTCAACCCTTCCACCAGACCCATGTTGGTAACATCAAAACCTAGGGAGTTCTGACATTCCATAGCTCGGATCTTCTCAGCAAGGGCATCCACCTTCCGATCCCTCTCTTCAAATCTCACAACATCATCGTCTTCACTGAGCAGAGTGAACATGTCCTCTTGCCTGTCAACCAACGGAGCAGGATGGCGAATCGGAGCCCGGGTAGCTCTGGCATTAACAGTCTCTGTAGCAAGAGGTTGTCCGTTGATTCTGATACCCCTCAATTCATCCCCTACAGCATAGTCATTAGCGGGAGCGGCAGCAGCAACATTCTCATGAACGGGTACACCCACTGGTGAAGCACGGTTGGACGGTGGAATCACAACTTCCTGTCTCTAGGCTAAGGCACGCAGCTCCTCTTGCCCCTGAACGACGCCTTGCATCATAGTCATGAATTTGGCCATGTTAGCCCTCATCTCAACCAATTCTGCTTGAACCTGGTCCATGTTCCTCTGATGATTTAGTCTGGTTGAGTAGCGGTGCGGTCGCTGATCAGCTATCCTGCCTGACACAGGAACCAGGGTGAGAAGTCACGAACAAGAACACCTGTTATGCAAAATGATATGTGTATGATGCTAATGATGCGTATGATGCACATGATATGTTCATTTCTCAGGCATTCAAAGAGCCTAATTCATCTTCAAGAAATGGCAACCTGCAATACACAACAATGAAGCAACACAAGATAATGAGCACAAGGTGAAACATCAACAACCTCATCTATAGATATGAGCAACAAGGATCATACAACAAAGTCAACAAAGATCCAAATAATCGGAGTACAACAATGAATCCCATCCAAGAAGCCTGGAGGTGATTCAACAACATAGCAAAGATACAAGCTAAGACAAATGGCTTCCAGGAATGAGCGTCTTCAGGTACTGACACTGGTCTATCAACAGGTCACACTCTGAACATTCTGGCAAAGGAGTGAGCTTCTCCTTCAGTTGTCTTCTCCACAACTTCTCCTCCAAGTTGGCTCTCTGATGTATGTCTCAAGCCAATCTCTTTCTTCAGTTGGATGTCTTTGTCTCTGAGTTGCTTCTCCAGGTCTCTTATCTTCTTCTGATAACTGGCTTCAGCTCTCTGCAACCTCAAGCACTCTCGGTGTTCTGCATTCAACAAAGCCTCCATCTCTTCATAGGACCTCTTCTTGCTCTTTACTCCACTAGCATCTACACCCTGCATGTCATTGAGTTGATGAGCCAAGTTCAACTTATCAGCTTTGGCTTTGTAGAGCTCCATCTCTAGGTATCTTGCTCCTTCTCTTTCAACCGACGATTCTCCATCAGGGCTTGTTTGTAGTGCTCAGCAGGCACACTCTCAGCAAGGATCAAAGGTGGTTGCACTTGCAAAGGCTTCATCCTATCATAGGGTAACAACAAAGTTTCCACTCTCTTCTTGACCCAATCAGTGTAATCAGGCATAGCAATGGCAAACTTCTTCCCCAAGACAACTCCATCCTTGACACCAATGGTCTTCCAAGCTCTTCCCACTTGCTCCAATCTAACAGGGTCACTCCGCTTCTCAAAATACACACTCTCAGCTATCTCAGCATCAAGTGGTCTTCCATTCATCACAAACCCCAACTGGCGAAGAGAAAGAACCGGGTTGTAGTTGATGCAACCCTTAGTCCCCACTAGTGGCACATTACGAAACTCTCCACAACTCATGATGACATTACGCACATCCATTCGGTAAGACTGCCACCTGATATCATAAGAGGTAAGAGACATAACCCTCTGAGTCCACTTATGAGTGCTCTGAGCATCCACAAAAGGTCCACTGACTGGCAGGAGAGACAAGAACCATTTGAGCAACAGCGGAAGGCAACATCTGATAGCTCCACCCTTACCATGCCTACTGTGAATAGCATAGTAAGTGTCAGCTAACAAGGTAGGAACCGGGTTTCCTCCTAGAAAGATAGTGACTGCAGCATAGTCCACAAAGTTGGGCATACTCGGGAACAGGACAATCCCATAAACCATGATGGCCAACTGAGCATGAAAAGCTTCCCAAGTTCCCTTCTCTGCTTCTTCTCTAGCCATCCTCAACAGGAACTTCAAAGGCAACCCTACCACATCCCCACTGGACTTCCAATTATCATTGACTTCTTTGACACTCAGATGAAAAGCTCTGGCGACAACTCCGAAATCAACCTCCTTAGGCACATCCAAGAAAGGAACCTGATACCGGATCGGGACATTCAACAGAATAGACTACTCTTCCAAAGTAGGCGCTAACTGATAATCCTGGAAGGTAAAGCAACGAAGCTCTGGGTCATAGAACTGTAGAAGAGTCTGCAACGGCACTGGATCTACCACCATCTTCAACAGTGTCAATAAATCTCCATACTGGTCCACAAACCCCTTCTGATTACCACTGGTCACAAGGTTGCTCAACTCTATCAAAGATGTCCAAGGCTCACGATGAAAGCTGTAGGAACAAGTCTTCCGCTTCAACTCTGGACCAGTTGCCATCTCTATCAATGAATCGAACTCCTGAATGAACCTGAGAAATGATATGCATGCAGAGATTAGCTTTTTTCTTTTTTTCTTTTTTTCATTTTTTATTGCATAATTTTATTTTGAAAGTAAACATGCTATGATGCAAATGATGCAGACAAGACTGGCTGGCTGTGTATCTCGGAGCACAGAATCAAAGCTTCGGCTTGAACTCGGAACCACAAATCATTTGAGACCCAAAGTCATCTGAGACCCCAAAAAAATCATCTGAGACCCAACAATTCTGAACCAAGTCACCAACAGGATCACAAGTCACCAACAAGTCACCGACAAGTCACCAATTGTACCTGTAATAATGATCATTCCCTCCCCACTCACGGGTGTCATCTAGGCCAGGGTAAGGTCGAGAGAAACGCAGCATAAATAACCCTTTCATAGAATATCATCATATACACACCCGAAGTATGTAACGATAATACCCCATCAGAGTCCGAACTGCTCGTGATATCAATGTTCCGCTAAGTGGCGCAATACCACCCGCTTCCCATGAATCACTCTATTTCTAGGTGTCCTAGATTTCACTCATAGCCTGGGTATTGGGCCTTTTACCTCATGTAACTCCCACCCCAACAGAGAGACAACACAGCACAGCCAGATGAACAGATGAATGCAAACATAAATACAAACAATAAATGCAAACATAAATGCAAACAATAAATAAATGAATGCAATAAATGAAACAGCAAAAGCAACCAAACCCTATCCTAGAGAGCGCTAGGAGAGACTCGCTTAGGGAAGATGGACCAGCACGATGTCAACTTCTCTATGTCCCCAGCAGAGTCGCCAGCTGTCGCATTACGCGAAAAACCGGCGGGAAAACGAAACAACAGAGCCGCCACCGTGCGTTATTTATCCCAAAGCAGGGAAAGGAAACGCTCGAAGTAAACCTGGAAAAGACATGGTCTCGCGACCAAAGAGAGATGGGATCGGGAGTCGGTTATGCGAAGGGAAGGTATTAGCACCCCTACGCATCCGTCGTACTCGACGGGATCCACGCACAAAAGAAAGGATAAGGTTGTTAAACACTGCTCAAACAAACTGCACACACAGGCTGAAAGGAGACACAGAAAGACAAAAGAAACTAACTCGGCAGGATATCGCATCCTTGGCCTACGTAGTCTGTCAGACACAGACATCAGAGTCGACGTAGTTCGGGACAGGGGGAAACGTGCTCGCTAGGACGTCGCATCCTATGCATACGTATCTTCTCTGACAGGAGAAGAATCAGAGCACTCGTAGCTCGGCTAACGCACGCCAAACAAAACACAAACAGGAAACCGACTGCCAATCGCTGGGCTTACGTCAGACTCCACACAAACAGGCAAACCTGGAAACCGAATGCCAATCGCTGGACTTACATCAGACTCCGAACCAACAAAGACATACACAGGAAACCGACTGCCAATCGCTGGACTTACGTCACACTCCAACAAGCAAACAAGACACAGGAAACCAACTGCCAATCACTGGACTTACGTCAGACTCCAACAAACAAACCCACACAGGAAACCGGCTGCCAATCGCTGGACTTACGTCAGACTCCAACACACGCAGAGGGGTTGAAAAAGAAAAAGGGCGCCCAGAGAGATCAGCTCATCTCCTGCCTACGTACCTCATCTGGTATGAGGATCAGGGCGACGTAGTTCCCCTACACAGGGAGAGAACTTCTAACCTAACCAGAGACTGGGAAATGACAAACTAGAAGGGAGACTGACTCGAGCCTAATAGTTATCATGTAAATTCACCATGGTCCTAGGTTGAGGTTTCTATCTAACTTGCACAGGGAGCAAGCTATCCCACACAACACAGGCAAATACATACAAGCACACAAAGCAAGCACACACACTATATGCACACAATTGGGCTCATACAAGGTTAGGCTGTGAAACACAAGCCAACTGGAATCGGGTGTAGTTAGCTCTTAACCCTAACATTGAGAGTTAGGGTGAAGCAGATGAAATGGAAGTGAGGGTAAGACCTCACAGCTCTTATCCCTGGCCTGGGAGAGCTTCAGACAAATGAAAGTGTGGGAGTTCAGAAAGTAGGAACTCTTCTCCACATATGACTGACACAACAAAGATCTTGGGTTAATATCCATAATGCATCAACACATGATGTGAGCAAAGTGGATGACACACTGAATAGCAGGAGATGGATTACACATCTCTTTTATCTGCCAATTGCCTCATAAGAGGACTTTTCCTGCTTGGCACAAAAGTAAACAAACACAAGCATTGCCTCTTAAGGAGGGCTTCAGACAGGTGCCTGCCCACATAACAGGACAGGTCTTCCAGACTACATGAAGTCAGAGAGTTATACCTCAATGGTTAAGCAAGCAAGCAAAGCAAAAGCAAGTTCAAAAGAACTCAAAGCAACTTAGGTACCAGAAAAAATCTAAACCAATCAGTTTACAAGTCAAACAAACAAACAGACAACAGTCAATCACACAATCAGACAGATAAGCAAGCAATGCAACAGCGAACAAGGCACAAGCTACTAAGCCACTTGGTCTCAAAGCCTACAAAACAACTCAAGGTTAGCCAACATCTAGAGCAAACATCAATGCTCAAGAGAAGAAGCATCAACAACTATGGACTTGGATATGTAAACCTGAAATCAAAGCTCAACTGTGAGTTACAAACCACTAGGTCAAGGCCTAGGGTCAAAGATGCAGAAAAAATTCAAAACAGAACATGAAATTTAACATGAATCAAATTCACTCAATCAAGAACACATTCCAAAAGGTCCCATATCAATATCATTAACCAAAAGCATTTCATGAACCAAACATGGCAAGGTATGCAAATTGTGACCACATTGTGACATCAGAAGTAATAAATGCACATTAAATCAAAAATGATTCAAATAACATTGGCAAAATTCATGAGTAAACAAGACATACAATATGATCATCACACAAAAAATTAGAAGCATTGGACATCATTAGGCATGGCAATCACATAGCATAAGTCAAGACAAGCACAACAAGCACATGTGTGACACCAATTGTCACACCAAGTTAGCATAGGCATAAAACAGGGATGGATTATGGTAAAGACCTAAAACCAAAGCCAAAATAACACTCAACATGTCTAGAAATAGTGTGCAAAAATTCAGAAGCATTGAATAAAGAACAAGCATTTCAAAATCAAATGTAGTTCAAGGCAATTTAAAAGCTCAAATGTGACCCACCAGAATGAAAAATCTCAATTAAATCAGAAATTATTCAAATAATTCCAAGAAAATTCATGAGCAATCGCAACATCCATAGCATGCATCATACAAAAAATCAAGGCAATTGGATATCATTTGGCATGGAAAACTCATCAATCAAGTTGAACATCACAAGGTGTGACACAACTTGTCACACCTAACTTATCACATTCATAAAACAGCAATGGTAAGTGATAAAAATACCAAATCAACACCAAAATGTCAAGCAAGATGTCTAGTTATAGCATCCAAAATTTCATGAACATTGGATCAAAAACCAGCATTTCACAAATGATATAGCAAGGCAATGTCAAGAATGGACACATGTTCAAATCTCCTAGCACCAAAAAATATTCAGCCATGCACAATTTACGTAAAAATGATCAAAAAATAATAGACAGAAAATGCAACACAATGCAAAAAATCTCATAATTTTTGGATGCGTTTTCAAATTGTTGTGATTTTTACAAGATGAGGAAAAATGAAAAATAAAATGTGAATCAAGCATGGCAATATGGAGGAAGTATTGAAAACAAGGCAATTGGAAATGCTCCCACACGGTATCGAACCAGGGGCATTTTTGAACTCAAATGTGCGCGCCAGTCAAAACGACGGTGTTTTGACTGATGAACCCTAAAGCGCGCGCTGCATGGCCTTATGAAATCCGCAGGAAACAAGCATGCGTTCCGCAGGAAATTGTATACGTTTCGCAGGAAATTTCGCAGGAAAATCTCCAGCAAAACTAGAGAATGAAGAACACGATGAAGATCATGAAGATCTTCCTCCAACTTTTCCAGATTTTTGCCAAATGCTCCAGAAATGAAAATTAAACACATCATTCAACTTATCATGCATCATATAACAAGAATCCATGAATCATTCATCAAAAAACAACATCAAGCGCATGAATCGAAGGAAACAAAAAATTATCATCCAAACTTTAAATGCACGGATCTTCATGGATATATCATCATTTTTCTTGATTCAAAGTGCAGATTCATCACCATTCTAAGATCTACAAGATAAACATAATGATTTGGAGAATTAAAGAGGTCAAAAAACCTACCTCTTGATGAGCAGAAATGAATTCACGCGTTTCCATGCTTTGCCACGCCTCAAATCTCTTCCAATAAGCTTCTTGAGATGAGTGATGATGAACGCAAGATTCAAGAATACACAAAACCAGCTCAAGCTTCAACCTCCATGGATGCTTCACCTCTTGAACATGAACTCGAATGCAATGCTTTCCTCTGTTTCCACGTCCAAAAATGCTCAATAATAGCTCAGGATCATGAATGAATCAAGGAAAAGTGCAAGTGTTTGAAGGATTTTGCAAAAAAAGTGAGAGAGAATTTTTGAGATTTTTGTGATTCTAGATCTAGAATTGGTAATTATGATGAAACAGTTAGGATTAAGGCTTTATAGTCCATGCTAATCATGTTTAGGCAATGGTTTAAGCAAATACAAATGAGATTAGGGACTTTGTGGTGTTTATGCAAAAAATGGATTTTCATGCTTCATGCACCCCATGCACGTGAACAGTGCATGTTCAAGGCTTAAAATGACTTAAAAACCTTCCATGCACATGTTGGAAATGATTTGGTATGCTCATGTTACACCAAAATGAATTTATGAAATTTTCCCAAAAATCTTCATGAATGAACCAATGCCATGCAAATAAGATTTCATGCCAAATGATTGTATGCTTGGAAAATACATGTTACAAGGATCAATATGCAAAAAGAACCACTCAAATTGGCCTTTTGGTTTGAAAGTTATGCTCATTTGAAGTCTAAACCACACTTTGTCAAGTTTGAACCATATCTCATCAACCACACATGAGAAATTCATGATCGTGGACTTTTTGGAAATGGGAGAGAAAGATCTACAACTTTCATGTTGGACAAAAGTTCATTTGAAGCTTTCTTGATGATGTAATATTGAGTTGAAGTTGGTCCAAAACCTTGCCATTTTTGGAAAGTTCAAATTACAGGTCACCTGCTATTTTTGGAAAGTCTTGATCTGACTTCAAATCCTTCAATGTTGATGTTTGAAATGTCAAATGATACTTGTTTGAACATGAATGAGGCATCTCTAACCATTTCCCACCTCCAAATCCACAGTTGAACTGACAGTTGACTTTTGTTGACTTTTTAGGGTTTCAGATGAATTGTACATTGACTGATGAGCTTTGAACCTTCAATTCTTGGCCAAACCACTTCAAAATGATCCTTGGGTCACATGAACTCATTGTACCAACCCTAGGGCTTGGATTCCATAGAAAATGCACTTGCTTGCTTGAATGTTGAATCTCCTGACCAGTCTTGCCTGATGACTTGATGGACTAATGCAATGAACAATGCAATGTTAATGACCTAAAAATGAAAATGTATATACAAAATGGGAGGTGCAAATTTGAGGTGCTACAACGCGAAAGCGATAGTTCCTGTTAAATTAGTTCTTTTCAAAGTAGGAAACATTGCCCATAAGTAGTTCTATTAGCAAGTACTTGGATTATCAATTGATGACGTGAATTACATTCGACCCTGTCTTTATTAATTAAATCTATTTAAATACTTTACTTTTCATTGCACACTACAAAAAACACCTATTTTGACTGCCTTTGATAAACACCATAACAACATATAACGATAGCTTGACACTTGGTCTCTGTGGATTCGACAATCTTTTATATTACTATGACGCGTTCGTATACTTGCGAAAAAGCACGCATCAAGTTTTTGGCGCCGTTGCCGGGGACCAATTTTGTCAAATTTCATTTTCCTGTTGTTATATCGTTTAGACTTAGGTTATTCCCCGCCGGTCGATGCGAAGAACTCGCAGCACCGGAAGTTTAAGTTTAGTAAACCCTTTGGCGGAACCTGAACGTTACGCTTGCGCACGTTTATTCTTTCATAGAATTAAGAGAGCTATGGCCGAATGTAGCACCTCAAATTTGCACCTATCATTATGCATACATTTTCACATTAGGTCATAGCATATCATGGTCCATTGCATAACATTTGCATTGCTTCAGTTGCCTCTAGTGCAAGCAGTCAAGAATTAGGTCAAACTAATCTCCTGATCAGTCAACCAAGCAAGCAAAGGAATTTCTCATTGAACCAAGGCCTTGGGGTTTGTCCAACAAGTTCACATGGCTTGGAGGTCTATTTGAAGTATTTTGGTCAAGGGTTGAGGGCTCAGAGGTCAGCAGTTCATACACAGACAGTCAAAAACCCTAAAAAAGTCAACTGTCAGTCAAAGCAGTGGATGGTGGCCATTCTTGTGGAATTTGGGCACCATGATCAATAATCAAGAGTTCATACAACTTGGGACATCATTTGAAGTCAAGTCCTCAAGGAATTAGGGTTTGGAAGTCATCAGTCAATGCATAATCAGTCAGAAACCCTAAAAGTCAACTGTCTGTTTAATCAGTGATTGGATGATTGGAACTGGTTTGTGAGAGTTCATTCATGTCCAAATAGTCATCATACATCATGCCAAACACCATCATGGAAGAATTTGAAGCCAGATCATGAATTTCCCAAAATGGAAACTGGGCCTGTAACTGAAACTTACCAAAAATGGAAAGTTTTGATCCTCAAACTTACATCATGATACAAGCCTCAAATGAATTTTTGCCCAACATGAAAGTTGAAGATCTTGTTCTCCCATTTCCAAAAAGTCCTAGAACTCTCAATTCCCATGTGTGGTTGGCAAGTTATGATTGAATCGATTTCAGAAAATCTTGAACTTCAAAGGGCCATATCTCTCAAACCGTTTGGCCAATTTTGGTGGGGTTTTTTCCTACAAGTCACATTTGATCCCCTCTTTCCAAAAATATAAATTTCATGTGCCAAAACTTCACCAATCAAAATGGCATATTTTGACCTTTTTCATTTAAATGTAAGTTTGACCAAGAGTTGACTTTTTGATTTAAACATTTTTTCAACATTTGGCCAATTGGAACAGCTCATAAATGTCATTTAGGATGTGTTTGCAAAATCAAAATATGCAGTACTTGCACCCATCATAAATCCATACTTGGTTGCTTGAATTGTAAGGAAAGTACAAATTCAACCATGCTTGTCCATACATTCCACCATACCATGATTTGTACTATGGAAACAGAAATCTAAACCATCATTTGCTGTCATTTTGAAGCTTCATTTAGCAGCATAAAACCACAAAAAAAAGCCTTGCTAGCTTACTTGAACATTGGCCAAAGTACATGTTTACAACAACCATATCCCACATGGCCATGCTTTGTACCATGACAGCAAAATCATCACCATTTTCTGTCATGGCCATCCCCTAGTAGCAGACAAAAACCATTTGATAGTAGAAGAAGCATGTTTGACTCTCAAAAGAAAGGGGCACCTTGCTGTTGCATTTGAGAGGTCTGCCAAAAAAAACTCATGATAAACTGGGCTTGGCTTTGCATAACAGTACACCTATTCATCCTTTGGAAATGCTACTGGCAGCCTCCAACCACACAAATCCTCATCCTCTCACTTAGCCTTTTCCTCATCAAAATTGAAGCAACAGCAAACAGCATGTAGAGGCATGATTTGCTGTCAATTGAAACACAATGTGAAGCCTAATTGTGCAGCCAAGACCAACAGGAGGCCATACCCTGGCTGCTTGAAATGTGCAGAGCAAGTACAACCCCATCCCACAAAAACCATAGACCATGCTTGGCATACAAGACAGCAGAATTCAGGCAATTTTTTCTGTCATGGGAGGACAGTTATAGCAGCAAAAGCCATTTGTTCATATCCTCTAAAAACCTGACCTGGCTGTTGGGCATTCGATTTTTTTCTGACAAAAACTGTTAAGAGCCAAGGCTGCACAATACCAAATACCTTTTTTTTTCCTCACCTTCTTCTGTCAAAACAAAACACTAACAGCAGCCAGTATAACACAACCACCTTCATTTACTCATCCTGGCTTGCTTAGCATTTGTCACTTGCTGTCAAAACAACAAGCACCTAAACCTGACTTACCTTGCCTTCACAATCCTCTCACCATTTTGAAACTAGCAGCCACAGACCAAACACTTCCACTCCTTTTCCAACCTCACTTTGCTATCTTCTTGGCATTCCAAACTTTTCTGGCCAAACATTAAAATGACCAAGCCATTCCACTGCAGCAGAAAATCTTGAGTCACCTTGGCCATTTTGCATTCCCTGTCCCAAAACACAATGGCTTCAAACATCACATAGCAGACCAACAAAAGCCTCCCACCTTGCCATTTGCATTTTTCCTGTCCAAAGCAAAGGAACCAGACCCTGCAGCATCCAACAACCACCATACACAGCAACAAGGCCTTGGCTCACTCACTCTCCAAAGGCTGCATCCAAGCATCATGGTTAAAACCTAACCAGCATCCACCACAAAACACAAACTCACCTTGCTTGTGTCTATCAAAAACCTGTCTCAACTTCCAGTAGCAGTCACTACTTGCAACCAGAACAAACCAACTTCATTGATTCATACTCATCCTAAAAACTGCATTCAGTTTGCTTTGGCATGTTGGAAGTCTCTGTCAAAAACACAAAAGAGAACCGACCCTGCCTTGCCAAAAGCAACATGGAAAAGCAGATTATGGTCATTTTTTCTGTCACATGAAACAGCCACAGCCAAAACACACAGTGGAAAACCATTCTTCACTCATTCCCTCAAACTTCACCTTTGTGCATTTTCTAAAAAATTGTCCAAACTTCAAAAGAAGACCAAACCTTGCATTGCTTCTCCACCATCCAAGCATCCTTTTGAACCACTAGGGGCAGCCACAAGCCAGCATAAACCAGGGTGTTCCCAATCTCATTTTCACATTTCATCCAAAAAAAACCACCAAATAGCCAAAACATGACAGCTCTTGTTCTAAGCACTTGTTGATCAAAAGAGCATTGCAAACACATCTCAAATATCATATAGCAAGTGTCCAAAGCCTCAAAACCTGCAGAAAACATCAAGAACTCAAAATCACTTTTCAACTTGTCATATTGTATCAAATTTGCATTTTCAAAGCCACTTTCACTCTCAGGCCATTCCAAGCTTAGCAAATTAGTTTGTCATGATCCATAGGGTATATTGAAGCTGTCTCAAACCTCCATTGCTCACTGTTTGAAAATCAAAAACATCACCTTTCTCAAAATCAAACAAAAACCAGTTCAGTGGCCATCTTCATTTCCAGCTCGATTCAAGTTCAAGTAAAGTGTCAAACAGCTTGCCTTGGACCCTTTGAAGCTATTTGGATACCTGTCAAGCATTGAAAGCATCTCCAGCATCACATTCAACATTGCCCTGTTCAGTTTGGTAAATTTTCGAGCTCCATTATTCTTCAAATTATTACATGCTTTGGATAGGTCTTTCTATGCTGGTTGTCATGATGCTTTTACTTTTTGAAATGGTTGCTTATTCATGAAGATATATCATTTTGAAGTTTGGTGTTAAGATTTGTTTTTGGTCGATTCATGAGCATGTTGGTGTTTTAATGGAAATCAATGAGGGATTCATGCTTGTCATTGTTTGCTGA
This sequence comes from Lathyrus oleraceus, assembly GCF_024323335.1. NCBI lineage: Eukaryota > Viridiplantae > Streptophyta > Magnoliopsida > Fabales > Fabaceae > Lathyrus > Lathyrus oleraceus. The sequence goes on from NC_066579.1 coordinate 354,367,707, forward strand.
TCATTTCCATGTGTTCAATTTTGATTTTTGGGCAGGATTGTGAAATTATGATTTTTGAACACAAACCCTAATCCCAATTTTTCCAGATTTCTCCCCATTTTCGTGCTGCATGGTTTAAACTCCCTCATCCAATCAAAACATTTCATTTTATGCCCAAAACGGCTGCGTTTAAATAAGTGGATTCCAATATTACTAAAATGCCATTCTCTCAATATTAATTCAATTAATTTCTTCACTTTGATTACCAATCTTCCAAAATTCATAACTTGCTCATTTTTGATCCAAATTCAATGGGATTTTTTGTGTTGTGTTCATCATGATCTCTACTTTTTTATCATTATTTTTCCAAAATTTTTGGATGAGTGGTTTTTAATTGGCCTTAGGGTTTGTGACATGTGACCAAATTTTGTACACTTTGCCAAATCAATTGTGAAATGATGAGAATGTATCCAATGGCTCCCAAATTTTTTGTGCTTAAACCAGACACATTGATGGTGATTTTGGTGTAAAGTTTGTGAATTTATCACTTGTGGTTTGTGAGTTATGATTTTTTGAATTAGGGTGTGACAATTTGTGTCATACCATTGATGACCAACTTCATGATTTTAATTGCCATGCCTTTTGACCTCCAAATGACTTGATTTCTTGCATGAGCCTACTCTTGTATGTCTAGTTTACTTGTGAATTTTCTTGGATTTAATTGAACTATTTTCCATTTGTTTGAGATTTTTCTTCCCTGCCTAGTCAAATGTTGACCTTGTGTGACACTTGTTCCCATTTCATTTGTGAAATTCTCATACTCTATTGGATGGACATGAAATTTTGCATGAGATAACTAGACATCCTCATCTTTGCCATGGTTTTGATCCCACTCATTTATCATACACCATTCTTGACTTATGATTTTTCTAAGTTGATGCATGTTTGGATGACTTCCTTAAGCATGTTCAAAATTTCTTTGACTTTCTGATTTTCATTGACTGCCTTCCACTTGTCCAAATGAGATGAAATTTGACATGCTCACCATGCTATGTGTTAGGATTGATCATGATTTATTTGGTGATTTTTGGAAATGTTTAGGATTGCTTTTGAGTTAAGTCTTGCTGTTGACTTCTATGAGCTCCTGTTTGCCATGTTCTGACCTAAATGGTTCATGAAATGATGATGATGATTGATATGAATGTGAACCCAATTGGTTTTGTTTCCTAATTGTTTGAACATGATTTTGGATACTTACCCCTTGCTGCTCTGACTTTCTCATTCATTTTTGACCCTAGGCTTGCCCTAGTGGTCCTGTTACTCACCTTTGAGCTTGTGTTTTCAGGTTGACCATCAAATGGCCATTGAGACCAATTCTTTTGATTGAGCTTGCTTAAAAATCATTGTCTAACTTGTTTGTTTTGTAGGTGGCTTGGCTCACATGCCTTAAGCCTTGTGCCTTGCACATCCATGTGCCTCCAATTAACTGTTGGTGTCTGTTTCTGTTTGTTTTGTTTGAAGTTGCATACTAACATCTGTTTGACTGTTTCAGGTGCTTTAGTTGCTTAGTTCCTTGTGAACTTTTTGCTTTGCTTTGCTTGTATAAGCAATTTGCATTGAGGTATGTCTCTTTGTCTTCATGTAGTCTGGAAGACCTGGCCTGTTACTTGGCCAGGCAACTGTCTGAAGTCCTCCTTAAGAGGCAATGCTTGTGATTGTTTAATTTTGTCCTTGCATAGAGTCAAAGTCCTCCTAAGTGAAGAGGCAATTGGTGGAAGGTAGGGATATGCAGTCTATCCCCCACTATTCAGTGTGTCATATGCTTTGCTCACACCACTGTGTTGATGCATTACAGATAAAAACCCAAGATCTTGTACAATTGTACAGTTGAGTCAGTCTTAATGTGTAGAAGGGTTCCTACTTTCTGAACCCACGCATTCTTGTCTTGAGCTCTCCCAGGCCAGGGATAAGAGCTGTGAGGTCTCATCCTCACTTCATCCTTTCATCTGCTTCACCTTAGCCCCTCAATGGCAAGGTTAAGAGCAACACTCACCCCATTCCAGAGGTTTGTTTGTCGAGGTTGATATGACCCCTTGACTAAAACCTAACCCTTGTTTGAGCCACTCGTTTGTGTATAGCGTGTGCTATCTGTACTTGTAGGATTGTTTGACTTGCTTCCTGTGCAAGATAGGATAGTTTGACTTGCTTCCTGTGCAAGTTAGGATAGTTGGACTTGCTTCCTGTGCAAGTTAGGATTAGTTTAGACTTGCTTCCTGTGCAAGTTAGGTTTTGCTTGGCTTGCTTCCTGTGCAAGTTAAGTGTGTGTGGCTTGCTTCCTGTGTGAGCCATGCTTAAGATAGGTTGGCCCTTGTGCCATTTAGCTAGAAACCTTAACTTAGAATGATGATTTGCATGATAACATCTAGGCTCGAGTCGTAGTCTCCCTAGTTGTGTCTCCCTCTGTTATCTGGTTAGGCTAGTCCTTTGTCCCTGCGTAGGGGAACTACATCGCCCTGATCTTCATACCAGATGAAGTATGTAGGCAGGAGATTGAGCTGATCTCTCCGGGCGCCCTTTTTCTTTTGTGTGTGTTGTTTGACAGTTGCTAGGCTCGAGTGCCTGACTCCTTAGCAATTGGTTGTCTGTCTGTTTGAGTGTGTGCTTGACAGTTATAGGCTCGAGTCCCCGACTCCCTATTAACTTGTTGTGTTGTTGTGTGCTTGGAAGCCGATGTAAGTCCATCGAGTGGCATTTAGGTTCTAGTGTGCGTGTGTTTAGGTTCGGATGCTGACATAAGTCCAGTGATTGGCAGTCGGGCTCCACGTTTTCCTTTGCCTTTGTCTTGTTTGTGTGTGTGTCAGCCGAGCTACGAATGCTCTGATTCTTCTCTCGTCCGAGAAGATACGTATGCATAGGATGCGGTATCCTAGCGAGCATGTGTCGTTTCCCCAGTCCGAACTACTTCGACTCTGATGTCTATGCCTGATAGACTAAGTAGGCCCAGGATGCGACATCCTGCCGAGTCAGTTTCAGTCAGTTTCTTTTGTCTCTTTTCAGCCAGTGTGTGCGAGTGTGAGCAGCGTTTAGCAACCATTATTCCTTCCTTTTGTGCGTGGATCCCGTAGAGTACTACGGATGCGTAGGGGTGCTAATACCTTCCCTTCGCATAACCGACTCCCGAACCCATTCTCTTTGGTCGCGAGACCATGTTCTTTCCTAGGTTTACTCTGAGCGTTTCCTTTCCCTCTTTTGGGATAAATAACGCACGGTGGCGGCTCTGTTGTTCTTTCTTTTCCCGCCGGTTTTTCGCGCGATGCGACAGCTGGCGACTCCGCTGGGGACTATAGAGAAGTTGACCTATGCTGGTCCATCTTCCCTGAGCGAGTCTCTCCTAGCGCTCTCTAGGTTAGGGTTTTGGTTGCTTTGTGCTGTGTTTATTTATTGCATTCATCATTTACTGTTTGCATTCATTGTCTATTGTTTGCATTTATGTTTGCATTAATGTTTGCATTTATTCATCTGTTCACCTGGCTGGTTGTTTGTTTCTCTCTGCGTGGGGGGGAAGAGTCAGTTGAGGTAAAAGGTCCAATACCCAGACCATGAGTGCAATCTAGGATACCTAGGAATAGAGTGATTCATGGGAAGCGGGTGGTATGGCGCCACTTAACGGAACATTGATATCACGAGCAGTTCAGACCCTGGTGGGATGCTGTCGTTACATACTTCGGGTGTGTATATGACAGTATTCTGCGAAAGGTTATTTATGCTGCGTTTCTCTCGAGCTTTACCCTGGCCTAGACTACACCCGTGAGTGGGGAAGGGTTATTTCATTACAGGTACCGTTGGTGACTCGGTTCTGTTGGTGACTTGGTTCTGATGGTGACTTTGTGTTCAGACAGTGTTCAGTTGACCTTAAGTTGGATTTATGTTCTGATTTTGACTGAAGCTTCGACCTAGTGATCAGAGATTGCACAACCAGCCAGCCGTGTCTGCATCATGTGCATCATAGCATATTTATTTTTCAAAAGAAACGCATTGAAAAAAAATATATATAAAAAAAAAAATCAAAAGAAAAAAAAGAAGAAAAAACTAATCCCTGCATGCATATCATTTCTCAGGTACATTCCAGAGCTTGTTCACTGATAGAGATGGCAACAGTCCCAAAGTTGAAGCGGAAGACTTGTTCCTACAGCTTTCACCGTGAACCTTTGACGTCTCTGATTGAGTTGAGCAACCTTATGACCAGTGGTAACCAGAAGGGGTTTGTTGATCAGTATGGAGATATCCTGACACTGTTGAAGATGGTAGTTGACCCGGTGCCGTTGCAGACATTTCTTCAGTTCTATGACCCGGAGCTTAGATGTTTCACGTTCCAAGATTACCAGTTAGCACCTACTCTCGAGGAGTATTCTATACTGTTGAGCATCCCGATTCAGCATCAGGTTCCTTTCTTGGACGTACCAAAGGAGGTTGACTTTAAGGTTGTTGCCAGAGCTCTCCGGTTGAGTGTTAAGGAAGTTTGTGATAATTGGAAGCCCAGTGGGGGAGTTGTGGGTCTGCCGTTGAAGTTTCTTCTGAGAATAGCCAGAGATGAAGCAGAGAAGGGAAATTGGGAAGCTTTTCACGCACAGCTTGCCGCCTTGATATATGGGATCATCCTATTTCCCAGTATGCCAAATTTTATTGACCATGCTGCCATCAGCATTTTCATCAGAGGAAATCCAGTCCCCACCTTGTTAGCTGATACTTACTATGCCATCCACAGTAGGCATGGTAAGGGTGGAGCCATTAGGTGTTGTTTACCTCTTCTGTTCAAATGGTTCATGTCTCTCCTGCCAGCCAGTGGACCATTTGTGGACACCCAGAGCACTCTGAAGTGGACTCAGAGGGTCATGTCGCTCACTTCCTATGACATCAGGTGGCAGTCGTACCGGATGGATGTGAAGGATGTCATCATAAGTTGTGGTGAATTCCGGGGCGTGCCACTCATAGGGACCAAAGGTTGCATCAATTACAACCCAGTTCTTTCTCTTCGCCAGCTAGGGTTTGTTATGAGTGAAAGACCGCTCGAAGCAGAGATAGCTGAGAGCTTTTGTTTCGAGAAGAAGGATGACCCTGTTAGGTTGGAACAGATAGGGAGAGCCTGGAGAGATGTGGGAGTGAAGGATGGATCCGTCTTAGGGAAGAAGTTTGCCATAGCCATGCCTGATTACACTGATTGGGTAAAGAAGAGAGTAGAAACTTTGTTGCTACCCTACGATAGGATGGAACCGTTGCAAGAGCAACCACCCTTGATTCTTGCTGATAGTGTGCCTGCTGAGCACTATAAGCAAGCTCTGATGGAGAGTCGTCTGTTGAGGGAGAAGGAGCAAGACACCCATATGGAGTTGTACAAAGCTAAAGCTGATAGGTTGCACTTGGCCCATCAACTCAGGGAAGTGCAAGGAGAAGATGCTAGCAGATTGAGAAGCAAGAAGAGATCCTACGAGGAGATGGAGAGTATGTTAGATGCAGAACACCGGGAGCGCTTGAGGCTGCAGAGGGCTGAGGCCAGTTATCAGAAGAAGATCAGAGACTTGGAGAGGCAACTCAGAGACAAAGATGCTCAGTTGAAGAAAGAGATGGAGTTGAGACAGAAATCAGAGGACCACCTTGGAGGAGAAGTCTTGGAGCTGAGAAGACAGTTGAAAGAGAAGATTACCCCTCTACCAGATTGTGCAGAATGCTCACTGTTGATCGACCAGTGTCATTACCTGAAGACCCTCATTCCTGAAGACCGTCTGTCTTAGTTTGTATCTCTGTTTGTATTTTGTTGAGAATCACCTCCAGGCTTGTTGGATGGGATTCATTTGCGTGTAAGCCATCTCTTGGATCTTTTGTTAAGAATCACCTCCAGGCTTGTTGGATGGGATTCTTTTTCTTTGTACGTTGTTTATTCAGATATTCTGTTGACATTGGTTGTATGCCTTTTTACCCTTATGTATGTATAAGGATGTCAGCATTTCCTTGTATCTGTTTTGTTCTCTTGTTGCTGCAGGTTGCCATCTTTTCAGGATGGGTCAGGCTCTTTGAATGCCTGAGAAATGAGCATATCATGTGCATCATACGCATCATTAGCATCATACTCATATCATTTTGCATAACAGGTGTTCTTGGTCGTGACTTCTCACTCTTGGTTCCTGTTCAGGCAGGATAGCTGATCAACGTCCGCACCGCTACTCAACAAGACTGAATCAACAGAGAAGTATGGATCAATTTCAAGCTGAGTTGGCTGAGATGAAGGCTAGCATGGCCCAGTTTATGAATATGATGCAAGGGGTTGCGCAAGGTCAAGAAGACCTTCGAGCTATGGTTCAGAGACAAGAGGCTGCAAATCCACCGATCAACCATGCTCCGCCAGAGGGAGGCCCGGTCAATGATAACAATGTTGTTGCTGCTGTACCCGTCAACAACTATGCTGTAGGTGATGAATTGGGGGGTATTCGAATCAACGGTCAACCTATTGTTCTAGATACCGCTAATGCCAGAGTAGTCCGTGCTCCGGCCCGTAATCCTGCTACGATTGTTGACAGACAAGAGGATATGTTCTCTCTGCTCAGTGAAGACGAAGACGTTCTGGGAAGGGTCAATGAGAGAGACCGCAAAGTTGAAGCTCTTGCTGAGAAGATCCGTGCTATGGAAAGTCAAAATTCCCTTGGTTTTGATGTTACTAATATGGGATTGGTTGAAGGTTTGAGAATCCCTCACAAGTTCAAAGCACCGTCCTTTGACAAATACAACGGTACTTCTTGCCCTCGCACCCATGTGCAGGCTTATTATCGAAAGATCTCTGCGTATACCGATGATGAAAAGATGTGGATGTATTTTTTCCAAGATAGTCTATCTGGGGCTTCTTTGGACTGGTACATGGAATTGAAGAGAGATTCTATCCGCTGTTGGAGGGATCTGGGTGAGGCCTTTTTGAGGCAATATAAGCATAACATGGACATGGCGCCTAGCCGGACTCAGCTGCAGAGTCTATGTCAGAAATCCGGAGAGAGCTTCAAGGAGTATGCTCAGAGGTGGCGTGAACTGGCTGCTAGAGTTCAACCCCCTATGCTGGAGAGGGAGTTGACAGATATGTTCATCGGTACTCTTCAAGGTGTGTTTATGGACCGGATGGGGAGCTGCCCATTCGGTAGTTTTTCTGATGTTGTCATTTGTGGAGAGAGGACTGAGAGTTTGATCAAAACTGGGAAGATTCAAGATGCTGGTTCCTCTTCTTCTAGGAAGCCGTTTGTTGGGGCACCTCGTCGAAGGGAGGGTGAAACTAATGCTGTTCAACACCGCAGAGATCAGAACAGAATTGAATACCGTCAAGCTGCTGCAGTAACCATTCCGACACCTCAACCTCGTCAACAACAACAAAGAGTTCAACAACCGCAACAACATCAACAACAACAGCAGCGTCCTTTCCAGCCTAGGCAGAAGTTACAGGCTGATAGAAAATTTGATCCTCTGCCTATGTCTTACGCAGAGCTACTACCCGAACTACTCAGGTTGGGGATGATTGAGTTGCGTACAATGGCTCCGCCTACAGTATTGCCTCCTGGATACGACGCCAACGCCCGTTGTGACTTTCACTCTGGGGCACCAGGCCACCATACTGAGAAGTGTCGAGCTCTCCAGCACAAGGTTCAAGATTTGATCGATGCCAAGGCAATCAACTTCGCTCCAGTGCCTAATGTCGTAAACAACCCTATGCCTCAGCATGGTGGGCATAGAGTGAACAATATTGAAGGGAAAGAAGCTGAAGATCTGGTTGTTAATGTTGATGATGTTCAGACTTCTCTGCTAGTCGTGAAGGGTCGTCTGCTGAATGGGGGTGTCTACCCGGGCTGTGATGAAGATTGTTTGGGCTGTGCAGAATCTGAGAATGGTTGCGACCAGTTGAGGACCGGTATCCAGGGTATGATGGATGAAGGTTGTTTGCAATTCAGTAGGGCTGTAAAAGATCGTGGAACAGCGTCAACTATCACCATTTACTTTAAACCGTCTGAAGAACGTGGACAAAGGATTGTCAGTGCACCTGCAGCAAATGGTACCCCAGTTACCATTCCCGTGCCTGTAACCATCAGTGTTCCAACTACTATCGTGGCGTCTGAAAGAAAGACTGTTGAGAATAGTAGAGCCGTGCCGTGGAAGTATGATAATGCTCACCGCAGTTACAGAAGGGCTGAAAGTCAGACGAGACCAGTGAGTAAAGCTCCAGTGACAATTGGCTTACCGAATAGAGTTCCTGCAACTGTTGGTCCGGCTGTGGATAATGTAGGGGGTCCAGGAGGTTTTACCAGAAGCGGTCGTCTGTTCGCACCGCAGCCTTTGAGGGACAATAATGCTGAGGCTCTCGCCAGAGCAAAGGGTAAACAAGCTGTGGTTGAGGAAGAACCTGTCCAGAAGGAAGCGCCCGAGGGGTCATTTGAGAAAGACGTGGAGGAGTTTATGAAGATAATCAAGAAGAGTGACTACAAGATTGTAGACCAGTTGAATCAGACTCCGTCCAAGATTTCTATACTTTCACTGTTGATGTGCTCTGAGGCACACCGTAATGCCTTGCTGAAGATGTTGAATCTGGCTTACGTGCCTCAGGAGATTTCTGTCAATCAACTGGAGGGTGTGATGGCCAATGTGAGCACCAGACATGGTGTAGGTTTCACTAACCTGGACTTACCACCTGAAGGGAGAAACCATAACAGAGCCTTGCACATCACCATGGAGTGCAAGGGGGCAGTGTTGTCTCATGTATTGGTAGACACCGGGTCGTCGCTGAATGTGTTGCCTAAGCAGATTCTGAGGAAGATTGATGCGGAAGGGTTCGTGCTTAATCCCAGTGACCTGATCGTTCGTGCTTTCGACGGATCCAAACGCTCTGTGTGTGGAGAAGTTACCTTGCCTGTGAAGATAGGTCCTGAGGTTTTCGATATCATCTTCTATGTTATGGACATCCAGCCCGCCTATAGCTGTCTACTGGGGCGTCCATGGATTCATGCAGCAGGGGCAGTCTCGTCGACTCTCCATCAAAAGCTCAAGTATGTCTGGAACGGTCAGATTGTTACTGTGTGCGGCGAAGAAGAGATTCTGGTGAGTCATCTATCCTCGTTCAAATATGTTGAGGTGGATGGCGAGATCCACGAAACCTTGTGCCAGGCATTTGAGACTGTGGCTCTTGAAAAGGTGGCGTACGCTGAGCAGAGGAAGCCGGGTGCTTCAATTACTTCTTACAAGCAGGCTAAGGAGGTCATTGATTCTGGCAAAACTGAAGGCTGGGGCAAGATGGTGGATTTGCCGGTTAAAGAAGACAAATTTGGTGTTGGTTATGAGCCTCTCCTAGCAGAGCAGAATGGTCAAGCGGGTCCGAGTACCTTTACCAGCGCTGGGCTGATGAATCATGGTGACGTCTCCGCAACCGGTATTGAAGACTGTGACAGCGATTGTGATTTGAACAACTGGGTTCGCCCGTGTGCACCAGGGGGGTCCATCAACAACTGGACGGCTGAAGAAGTGGTTCAAGTTACTCTTCTGACAGAGTAATTTTCTGTTGTTTTGTCATTTTGCATGAAAATCCTACGTTCTGCCCAAGGCGTAGTGATTCATTTTGTAGGGCCTCATCATGTTTTAATGATTATCATTAATGAAGGACATTTTTTGAACAAATTTTGTGATCCCTGTCTTTCTGTTTTCTGTTTTCACTTTTTTTCAAAACAATAAAAATGGCAATGTTTTTTTGTTTTTGTGACTTTGTTGAACTCTTTTTCTAAAACAAAGCATTAAACACGCAGAAGCGATCTTATGGCATTCACTATGAACAGTTCTGTTATGGCTCAGTATGATTTCGATAATCCCATTTACCAAGCTGAAGAGGAGAGTGAGGAAGACTGTGAACTCCCTGCAGAATTGGCCAGACTATTGAAGCAGGAGGAAAGGGTCATCCAACCTCATCAGGAGGAGTTGGAAACTATTAATTTGGGTACTGAGGACGACAAAAAGGAAATCAAGATTGGGGCTGCTTTAGAGGACTCTGTCAAGAGGAGGCTGATTGAGATGCTGAGAGAATATGTGGAGGTGTTCGCCTGGTCGTACCAAGATATGCCTGGGTTAGATACAGACATTGTGATGCATCGATTACCTCTTAGGGAAGGATGTCCTTCGGTCAAGCAGAAGCTTCGTAGAACGAGTCCTGACATGGCAACTAAGATCAAGGAAGAGGTTCAGAAGCAGTGGGATGCGGGTTTTCTGGCTGTCACCAGTTATCCACCGTGGGTGGCCAACATCGTTCCTGTGCCGAAGAAGGATGGTAAAGTCAGAATGTGTGTCGATTACCGGGATTTGAATAGGGCGAGTCCGAAAGATGATTTCCCACTACCTCACATTGACGTATTGGTTGATAATACGGCTCAATCCTCGGTATTCTCTTTCATGGATGGTTTCTCCAGATATAATCAGATCAAGATGGCGCCTGAGGACATGGAAAAGACGACATTCATTACACCTTGGGGCACGTTCTGCTATAAGGTGATGCCATTTGGGCTAAAGAATGCTGGTGCTACCTATCAGAGGGCAATGACGACTCTTTTTCATGACATGATGCACAAAGAAATTGAAGTGTACGTAGATGATATGATTGCGAAGTCGCAGACAGAAGAGGAGCACCTGGTTAATTTGCAGAAGCTGTTTGACCGGTTGAGAAAGTTCAAGCTGAGGTTGAATCCGAACAAGTGTACGTTTGGGGTGAGATCAGGGAAGCTCTTAGGCTTCATTGTCAGTGAGAAAGGGATTGAGGTTGATCCAGCGAAAGTCAAAGCTATTCAAGAGATGCCTGAACCGAAAACGGAAAAGCAAGTCCGTGGGTTTTTGGGGAGGTTGAACTACATTGCAAGGTTCATATCTCATCTAACTGCTACATGTGAACCAATTTTCAAACTACTCAGAAAGAATCAAGCGATCAAGTGGAATGATGACTGTCAGAAAGCTTTTGATAAGATCAAGGAGTATCTACAGAAACCTCCAATCCTTATACCTCCAGTTCCAGGGAGACCTCTGATAATGTACCTGTCAGTGACTGAGAACTCGATGGGGTGTGTATTGGGACAGCATGACGAGTCTGGTCGAAAAGAGCATGCCATATACTACCTTAGCAAAAAGTTTACCGACTGTGAAACAAGATATTCACTGCTCAAGAAAACTTGCTGTGCTTTGGCCTGGGCTGCTCGCCGACTAAGACAGTATATGTTGAACCATACTACCTTATTGATTTCTAAGATGGACCCAGTGAAGTACATCTTTGAGAAGCCGGCTCTCACCGGACGTGTTGCCCGTTGGCAGATGATTTTAACAGAATATGACATTCAGTACACGTCACAAAAGGCCATCAAAGGTAGTATTCTGTCAGACTACCTCGCCGAGCAACCGATTGAAGATTATCAGCCTATGATGTTTGAATTCCCTGATGAAGACATCATGTATCTCAAGATGAAAGATTGCGAAGAGCCTCTTGTCGAGGAAGGACCGGACCCGGATGACAAATGGACACTGATGTTTGATGGGGCTGTGAATATGAACGGTAACGGTGTTAGGGCTGTGTTGATCAATCCTAAAGGTGCTCATATACCTTTTTCTGCCAGATTGACGTTTGACGTCACCAACAACGAAGCTGAGTATGAGGCTTGTATCATGGGGATAGAAGAAGCCATTGATCTGAGGATCAAAACACTTGATATATTTGGAGATTCAGCTCTAGTGGTCAATCAAGTCAACGGAGATTGGAATACGAATCAGCCGCATTTGATTCCGTATAGAGATTACACCAGAAGAATACTAACGTTCTTCAAGAAAGTGAAGTTGTATCATGTCCCCCGGGATGAGAATCAGATGGCTGATGCCCTTGCTACTTTGTCATCTATGATCAAAGTTCATTGGTGGAATCATGTGCCACATGTTGCGGTGAATCGACTTGAGAGGCCTGCGTATGTGTTCGCAGCCGAGTCTGTGGTGATGGATGAGAAGCCGTGGTATTATGACATCAAGAATTTCCTCAAGACTCAGGAGTACCCTGAAGGTGCGTCGAAGAATGACAAGAAAACCCTGAGGAGGCTAGCTGGAAGCTTCTATTTGAATCAGGATGATGTGTTGTATAAGAGAAACTTTGACATGGTCTTGCTCAGATGCGTGGACAGACCCGAAGCGGACATGTTAATGCAGGAAGTTCATGAAGGTTCCTTCGGTACTCATGCCGGCGGACATGCAATGGCTAAGAAATTGTTGAGAGCGGGTTATTACTGGATGACTATGGAATCCGATTGTTTCAAGTATGCTCGGAAGTGCCATAAGTGTCAAATCTATGCTGATAAGGTGCATGTACCACCAAGCCCTCTGAATATCATGAATTCGCCTTGGCCGTTTGCCATGTGGGGCATTGATATGATTGGGAAGATCGAGCCTACTGCTTCGAACGGACATCGCTTCATCTTGGTTGCGATTGATTACTTCACCAAGTGGGTGGAAGCAGCTTCCTATGCTAACGTTACCAAACAAGTGGTTACCCGGTTCATCAAGAAAGAAATCATCTGTCGTTATGGAGTTCCTGAGAGAATCATCACTGACAATGGTTCGAATCTCAATAACAAGATGATGAAAGAGCTTTGTAAAGATTTCAAGATTGAACATCACAATTCTTCTCCTTACAGACCAAAGATGAATGGTGCTGTAGAAGCGGCGAACAAGAATATCAAGAAGATTGTGCAGAAGATGGTCGTTACATACAAGGATTGGCATGAGATGCTGCCTTTCGCTTTGCATGGGTACCGTACCTCAGTACGTACGTCGACCGGGGCAACCCCTTACTCCCTTGTGTATGGTATGGAAGCTGTCCTACCTGTTGAAGTGGAGATTCCTTCTCTGAGAGTTTTATTGGATGTCAAGTTGGACGAAGCCGAGTGGATCCGAACAAGGTTTAACGAGTTGAGCCTTATCGAGGAGAGACGGCTAGCGGCTGTATGCCATGGACAGCTGTATCAGCGAAGGATGAAACGAGCCTTTGATCAGAAAGTGCGTCCTCAAAGCTATCAGATTGGTGATCTAGTTTTGAAAAGGATCCTCACTCCCGGTACAGATAACAGGGGCAAGTGGACTCCTAATTACGAAGGTCCGTATGTTGTGAAGAAGGTCTTCTCCGGCGGAGCCTTGATGCTTACAACTATGGATGGTGAAGATTTTCCGTCTCCTGTTAACTCAGATGTAGTCAAAAAATACTTCGCATAAATTGACCCGCTGGACAAGAAAAAAAAAGAGTCCAGGCAAAAAAGGGCATCCCGACGAACCAAAAAACAGAAAGAAAAGGTTCGGCAAAAATTAGGGATAAAAAAAAATAAATAAATAAATTTGTACACCCGGTAAGTCGAAAACCCGCAAGGGCGGCTTAGGCAAAAATGGGTATCCCGGTGGATTGAAAACCCGAAAGGGCGATCCAGGCAAAAGTTAGGGATTAAAGCGAAGACTACAGTCTGAGTTGTCTGTACTTCATCGAGCTTTGTCGTCTGCCATCTCGAAAGATGTGATCTGTCCAGTCATTCTTCTCAGAAAGCAAAGAGTTGGGAGGAAAACTGATGATCTGTGAGTTATAACAGAATTGGGAAATAGTGGATGCTGTGTTCACGTTGCCATTAGGATAGAATTTTCCTTTTGTACGCAATTACCTCTTTCTAGGAATTGCTTCCTAATGTATTTGCCTCTTCAGGCACATTTTCGATCAATAAAAATCGTTATTCAGATAAATAGCTTTTCTGTTTTTGTTTTTACTGTTTTGTTTGCAAAAATGTCCGAATTTTTGATAAGCATTGCATATAAGAACATGAAGGCCACACAATAATGTGCAGAAAGATGAAACATTTGAAAATCATTTTGAATGTTGAGGACACTTGAGCGTGTCTTGTCCATGTATCCCCTGGGAGCATTTTTGTTGTGTTGTTTTTTTCAGATGGGCATATGTGAGGACGTTTCCTCAACAGATATTTTCCCCAAGCAAGTTTTGAAGCTATCATAGCTATGTTCCCCCGCGAAGACGTCTGTGGATAGTGCCTTCTATTCTCCAACAGATCTGAGGATTGCCTATCCCCAGCAGGCCTGTATTTGCCATTTCCTCCCCGAGTGAGGCAGGTTCATTAAATTTATCTCCAGCATTTATCCTATCTGTGGACTGAAGGATATCCCCAGCGGAGTTTACCTTTCCCCAGCAGCAAGTGCTATTCTTCAACATGAGTGTGAAGTCGCTTTACCATTCCCCAAGCAGAGTACCCCGCAGAGTATCTCCCCAAGAGGAGTCTCCCCACAGAGTTGGAATACCCAACCAGTTTTGGCTCCCCAGCCGGAGTTTTTCATCATTTTGCATCTTGCATGTAGTGATCATTGCATCCTCAAACTGCGTAGCATTCCCATTCAATATGGAGCATTACGCCATAGAAAAATTCAAACATATGCATTCATGTGTTAATCTCACCAGACCGTATCCCCGGCAGAGGCAGATCATTTCATTCAACATCAGCACAGCAAGTCTGCTACAGTTGCTCTTGACAGCATTCAGGATTGATATCCCCACAGAGGTTTATTACCTCACCCGATGGTGACAGAAAGTTTGTTTCTCCTCAGTGAGACCCCCAGCAAGTGATCAGCCTTGCCTTGGCATATCTAAAAAGTTGTTCTTGTGATACCGGTAAGTGTCATGCTAGCACCCACGTGTGTTTCTTTGTTTGGTGTCGGTAAACGCCATTGTTTCGGTGTCTGTAAACATCGAGTATTCTCTCCAGTCATCAGTAAATGTCTGGCCATCTTTTTTGGTGTCTGTAAACACCATTGCTTCGGTGTCTGTAAACATCGAGTCTCACCCCAGTCATCGGTAAATGTCTGGTCATCTTTTGTTGGTGTCGGTAAACACCATTGTTTCGGTGTCTGTAAACATCGAGTATTTTCCCCAGTCATCGGTAAATGTCTGGTCATCTTTCGGTGTCGGTAAACATCGAGTCCCACCCAGTCATCGGTAGATGTCTGGTCATTTTTTTTGGTGTCGGTAAACGCCATTGCTTCGGTGTCGGTAAACATCGAGTCTTTCTTTCAGTCATCGGTAAATGTCTGACAAATCCCCAGCTAGAAATCCCCAGTAGAGTCATCTGTAAATGTCCTACCTGGTTTCCAGTTGCGAATATTTGTTTGTATCTCCCCAATAAATTTCTCATTCCCAGTCATCGGTAAATGTCTGGTCATTTCTTTGGATGTCGGTAAACATCATCTTTCGATGTCGGTAAACATCGAGTCTCATTCCCAGTCATCGGTAAATGTCTGGTCATTCTTTTGATGGCGGTAAACATCGAGTCTCATCCCAGTCATCTGTAAATGTCTGGTCATTACTTTGTTTCCTTGTTGATAAAATCAAAATCCCCAGAAGTCATCGGTAAACGTCTTGTCTGGTATCACCACGAAGAGTTTGTTCCTCCCCGAGTGGAGACGCCATCGGTAAATGGCCCAGTTTTCTTCGATATCGGTAAATATCGAATTCCCAGTTGCAGCATGCCATCGGTAAATGGTCTTGCTAGGGTTGACATCGGTAAATGTCGAGTTTCTTTAAAGCCACCATCGGTAAATGGTCTGGTTTCCTTTCAACATCAAATCTGTTTTCCCAGCAGCCATCGGTAAATGGTCGTGCTGAAGTTGATATCGGTAAATATCAAAATCCCAGTTCTAACCATCGGTAAATGGTTTTGCTTTTCAGCAATCTGTTTTCCCAACAGCCATCGGTAAATGGTCCTGCTGAAGTTGATATCGGTAAATATCAAAATCCCAGTTCTAACCATCGGTAAATGGTTTTGCTTTTCAGCAATCTGTTTTCCCAACAGCCATCGGTAAATGGTCGTGCTGAAGTTGATATCGGTAAATATCAAGTTTCCAGTTTCTAACCATCGGTAAATGGTTTTGCTTTTTCTGAAGCTGTCACGCAGTTTGTCATCGGTAAATGACGTGGTTCTTTTGCATCATATCCAGTCTGTGCAAATTCTACGGTCCTTTGGTATTCAATCCCTGTTTACCCTGAAAGTCTGACAGCCGTTGCTATCATCCGTTCGGGTTCCCAGCTGATTGAATAGGGGCAGCTGTAGCACCTCAAATTTGCACCTATCATTATGCATACATTTTCACATTAGGTCATAGCATATCATGGTCCATTGCATAACATTTGCATTGCTTCAGTTGCCTCTAGTGCAAGCAGTCAAGAATTAGGTCAAACTAATCTCCTGATCAGTCAACCAAGCAAGCAAAGGAATTTCTCATTGAACCAAGGCCTTGGGGTTTGTCCAACAAGTTCACATGGCTTGGAGGTCTATTTGAAGTATTTTGGTCAAGGGTTGAGGGCTCAGAGGTCAGCAGTTCATACACAGACAGTCAAAAACCCTAAAAAAGTCAACTGTCAGTCAAAGCAGTGGATGGTGGCCATTCTTGTGGAATTTGGGCACCATGATCAATAATCAAGAGTTCATACAACTTGGGACATCATTTGAAGTCAAGTCCTCAAGGAATTAGGGTTTGGAAGTCATCAGTCAATGCATAATCAGTCAGAAACCCTAAAAGTCAACTGTCTGTTTAATCAGTGATTGGATGATTGGAACTGGTTTGTGAGAGTTCATTCATGTCCAAATAGTCATCATACATCATGCCAAACACCATCATGGAAGAATTTGAAGCCAGATCATGAATTTCCCAAAATGGAAACTGGGCCTGTAACTGAAACTTACCAAAAATGGAAAGTTTTGATCCTCAAACTTACATCATGATACAAGCCTCAAATGAATTTTTGCCCAACATGAAAGTTGAAGATCTTGTTCTCCCATTTCCAAAAAGTCCTAGAACTCTCAATTCCCATGTGTGGTTGGCAAGTTATGATTGAATCGATTTCAGAAAATCTTGAACTTCAAAGGGCCATATCTCTCAAACCGTTTGGCCAATTTTGGTGGGGTTTTTTCCTACAAGTCACATTTGATCCCCTCTTTCCAAAAATATAAATTTCATGTGCCAAAACTTCACCAATCAAAATGGCATATTTTGACCTTTTTCATTTAAATGTAAGTTTGACCAAGAGTTGACTTTTTGATTTAAACATTTTTTCAACATTTGGCCAATTGGAACAGCTCATAAATGTCATTTAGGATGTGTTTGCAAAATCAAAATATGCAGTACTTGCACCCATCATAAATCCATACTTGGTTGCTTGAATTGTAAGGAAAGTACAAATTCAACCATGCTTGTCCATACATTCCACCATACCATGATTTGTACTATGGAAACAGAAATCTAAACCATCATTTGCTGTCATTTTGAAGCTTCATTTAGCAGCATAAAACCACAAAAAAAAGCCTTGCTAGCTTACTTGAACATTGGCCAAAGTACATGTTTACAACAACCATATCCCACATGGCCATGCTTTGTACCATGACAGCAAAATCATCACCATTTTCTGTCATGGCCATCCCCTAGTAGCAGACAAAAACCATTTGATAGTAGAAGAAGCATGTTTGACTCTCAAAAGAAAGGGGCACCTTGCTGTTGCATTTGAGAGGTCTGCCAAAAAAAACTCATGATAAACTGGGCTTGGCTTTGCATAACAGTACACCTATTCATCCTTTGGAAATGCTACTGGCAGCCTCCAACCACACAAATCCTCATCCTCTCACTTAGCCTTTTCCTCATCAAAATTGAAGCAACAGCAAACAGCATGTAGAGGCATGATTTGCTGTCAATTGAAACACAATGTGAAGCCTAATTGTGCAGCCAAGACCAACAGGAGGCCATACCCTGGCTGCTTGAAATGTGCAGAGCAAGTACAACCCCATCCCACAAAAACCATAGACCATGCTTGGCATACAAGACAGCAGAATTCAGGCAATTTTTTCTGTCATGGGAGGACAGTTATAGCAGCAAAAGCCATTTGTTCATATCCTCTAAAAACCTGACCTGGCTGTTGGGCATTCGATTTTTTTCTGACAAAAACTGTTAAGAGCCAAGGCTGCACAATACCAAATACCTTTTTTTTTCCTCACCTTCTTCTGTCAAAACAAAACACTAACAGCAGCCAGTATAACACAACCACCTTCATTTACTCATCCTGGCTTGCTTAGCATTTGTCACTTGCTGTCAAAACAACAAGCACCTAAACCTGACTTACCTTGCCTTCACAATCCTCTCACCATTTTGAAACTAGCAGCCACAGACCAAACACTTCCACTCCTTTTCCAACCTCACTTTGCTATCTTCTTGGCATTCCAAACTTTTCTGGGCAAACATTAAAATGACCAAGCCATTCCACTGCAGCAGAAAATCTTGAGTCACCTTGGCCATTTTGCATTCCCTGTCCCAAAACACAATGGCTTCAAACATCACATAGCAGACCAACAAAAGCCTCTCACCTTGCCATTTGCATTTTTCCTGTCCAAAGCAAAGGAACCAGACCCTGCAGCATCCAACAACCACCATACACAGCAACAAGGCCTTGGCTCACTCACTCTCCAAAGGCTGCATCCAAGCATCATGGTTAAAACCTAACCAGCATCCACCACAAAACACAAACTCACCTTGCTTGTGTCTATCAAAAACCTGTCTCAACTTCCAGTAGCAGTCACTACTTGCAACCAGAACAAACCAACTTCATTGATTCATACTCATCCTAAAAACTGCATTCAGTTTGCTTTGGCATGTTGGAAGTCTCTGTCAAAAACACAAAAGAGAACCGACCCTGCCTTGCCAAAAGCAACATGGAAAAGCAGATTATGGTCATTTTTTCTGTCACATGAAACAGCCACAGCCAAAACACACAGTGGAAAACCATTCTTCACTCATTCCCTCAAACTTCACCTTTGTGCATTTTCTAAAAAATTGTCCAAACTTCAAAAGAAGACCAAACCTTGCATTGCTTCTCCACCATCCAAGCATCCTTTTGAACCACTAGGGGCAGCCACAAGCCAGCATAAACCAGGGTGTTCCCAATCTCATTTTCACATTTCATCCAAAAAAACCACCAAATAGCCAAAACATGACAGCTCTTGTTCTAAGCACTTGTTGATCAAAAGAGCATTGCAAACACATCTCAAATATCATATAGCAAGTGTCCAAAGCCTCAAAACCTGCAGAAAACATCAAGAACTCAAAATCACTTTTCAACTTGTCACATTGTATCAAATTTGCATTTTCAAAGCCACTTTCACTCTCAGGCCATTCCAAGCTTAGCAAATTAGTTTGTCATGATCCATAGGGTATATTGAAGCTGTCTCAAACCTCCATTGCTCACTGTTTGAAAATCAAAAACATCACCTTTCTCAAAATCAAACAAAAACCAGTTCAGTGGCCATCTTCATTTCCAGCTCGATTCAAGTTCAAGTAAAGTGTCAAACAGCTTGCCTTGGACCCTTTGAAGCTATTTGGATACCTGTCAAGCATTGAAAGCATCTCCAGCATCACATTCAACATTGCCCTGTTCAGTTTGGTAAATTTTCGAGCTCCATTATTCTTCAAATTATTACATGCTTTGGATAGGTCTTTCTATGCTGGTTGTCATGATGCTTTTACTTTTTGAAATGGTTGCTTATTCATGAAGATATATCATTTTGAAGTTTGGTGTTAAGATTTGTTTTTGGTCGATTCATGAGCATGTTGGTGTTTTAATGGAAATCAATGAGGGATTCATGCTTGTCATTGTTTGCTGATCATTTCCATGTGTTCAATTTTGATTTTTGGGCAGGATTGTGAAATTATGATTTTTGAACACAAACCCTAATCCCAATTTTTCCAGATTTCTCCCCATTTTCGTGCTGCATGGTTTAAACTCCCTCATCCAATCAAAACATTTCATTTTATGCCCAAAACGGCTGCGTTTAAATAAGTGGATTCCAATATTACTAAAATGCCATTCTCTCAATATTAATTCAATTAATTTCTTCACTTTGATTACCAATCTTCCAAAATTCATAACTTGCTCATTTTTGATCCAAATTCAATGGGATTTTTTGTGTTGTGTTCATCATGATCTCTACTTTTTTATCATTATTTTTCCAGAATTTTTGGATGAGTGGTTTTTAATTGGCCTTAGGGTTTGTGACATGTGACCAAATTTTGTACACTTTGCCAAATCAATTGTGAAATGATGAGAATGTATCCAATGGCTCCCAAATGTTTTGTGCTTAAACCAGACACATTGATGGTGATTTTGGTGTAAAGTTTGTGAATTTATCACTTGTGGTTTGTGAGTTATGATTTTTTGAATTAGGGTGTGACAATTTGTGTCATACCATTGATGACCAACTTCATGATTTTAATTGCCATGCCTTTTGACCTCCAAATGACTTGATTTCTTGCATGAGCCTACTCTTGTATGTCTAGTTTACTTGTGAATTTTCTTGGATTTAATTGAACTATTTTCCATTTGTTTGAGATTTTTCTTCCCTGCCTAGTCAAATGTTGACCTTGTGTGACACTTGTTCCCATTTCATTTGTGAAATTCTCATACTCTATTGGATGGACATGAAATTTTGCATGAGATAACTAGACATCCTCATCTTTGCCATGGTTTTGATCCCACTCGTTTATCATACACCATTCTTGACTTATGATTTTTCTAAGTTGATGCATGTTTGGATGACTTCCTTAAGCATGTTCAAAATTGCTTTGACTTTCTGATTTTCATTGACTGCCTTCCACTTGTCCAAATGAGATGAAATTTGACATGCTCACCATGCTATGTGTTAGGATTGATCATGATTTATTTGGTGATTTTTGGAAATGTTTAGGATTGCTTTTGAGTTAAGTCTTGCTGTTGACTTCTATGAGCTCCTGTTTGCCATGTTCTGACCTAAATGGTTCATGAAATGATGATGATGATTGATATGAATGTGAACCCAATTGGTTTTGTTTCCTAATTGTTTGAACATGATTTTGGATACTTACCCCTTGCTGCTCTGACTTTCTCATTCATTTTTGACCCTAGGCTTGCCCTAGTGGTCCTGTTACTCACCTTTGAGCTTGTGTTTTCAGGTTGACCATCAAATGGCCATTGAGACCAATTCTTTTGATTGAGCTTGCTTAAAAATCATTGTCTAACTTGTTTTTTTTGTAGGTGGCTTGGCTCACATGCCTTAAGCCTTGTGCCTTGCACATCCATGTGCCTCCAATTAACTGTTGGTGTCTGTTTCTGTTTGTTTTGTTTGAAGTTGCATACTAACATCTGTTTGACTGTTTCAGGTGCTTTAGTTGCTTAGTTCCTTGTGAACTTTTTGCTTTGCTTTGCTTGTATAAGCAATTTGCATTGAGGTATGTCTCTTTGTCTTCATGTAGTCTGGAAGACCTGGCCTGTTACTTGGCCAGGCAACTGTCTGAAGTCCTCCTTAAGAGGCAATGCTTGTGATTGTTTAATTTTGTCCTTGCATAGAGTCAAAGTCCTCCTAAGTGAAGAGGCAATTGGTGGAAGGTAGGGATATGCAGTCTATCCCCCACTATTCAGTGTGTCATCTGCTTTGCTCACACCACTGTGTTGATGCATTACAGATAAAAACCCAAGATCTTGTACAATTGTACAGTTGAGTCAGTCTTAATGTGTAGAAGGGTTCCTACTTTCTGAACCCACACATTCTTGTCTTGAGCTCTCCCAGGCCAGGGATAAGAGCTGTGAGGTCTCATCCTCACTTCATCCTTTCATCTGCTTCACCTTAGCCCCTCAATGGCAAGGTTAAGAGCAACACTCACCCCATTCCAGAGGTTTGTTTGTCGAGGTTGATATGACCCCTTGACTAAAACCTAACCCTTGTTTGAGCCACTCGTTTGTGTATAGCGTGTGCTATCTGTACTTGTAGGATTGTTTGACTTGCTTCCTGTGCAAGATAGGATAGTTTGACTTGCTTCCTGTGCAAGTTAGGATAGTTGGACTTGCTTCCTGTGCAAGTTAGGATTAGTTTAGACTTGCTTCCTGTGCAAGTTAGGTTTTGCTTGGCTTGCTTCCTGTGCAAGTTAAGTGTGTGTGGCTTGCTTCCTGTGTGAGCCATGCTTAAGATAGGTTGGCCCTTGTGCCATTTAGCTAGAAACCTTAACTTAGGGATGATTTGCATGATAACATCTAGGCTCGAGTCGTAGTCTCCCTAGTTGTGTCTCCCTCTGTTATCTGGTTAGGCTAGTCCTTTGTCCCTGCGTAGGGGAACTACATCGCCCTGATCTTCATACCAGATGAAGTATGTAGGCAGGAGATTGAGCTGATCTCTCCGGGCGCCCTTTTTCTTTTGTGTGTGTTGTTTGACAGTTGCTAGGCTCGAGTGCCTGACTCCTTAGCAATTGGTTGTCTGTCTGTTTGAGTGTGTGCTTGACAGTTATAGGCTCGAGTCCCCGACTCCCTATTAACTTGTTGTGTTGTTGTGTGCTTGGAAGCCGATGTAAGTCCATCGAGTGGCATTTAGGTTCCAGTGTGCGTGTGTTTAGGTTCGGATGCTGACATAAGTCCAGTGATTGGCAGTCGGGCTCCACGTTTGCCTTTGCCTTTGTCTTGTTTGTGTGTGTGTCAGCCGAGCTACGAATGCTCTGATTCTTCTCTCGTCCGAGAAGATACGTATGCATAGGATGCGGTATCCTAGCGAGCATGTGTCGTTTCCCCAGTCCGAACTACTTCGACTCTGATGTCTATGCCTGATAGACTAAGTAGGCCCAGGATGCGACATCCTGCCGAGTCAGTTTCAGTCAGTTTCTTTTGTCTCTTTTCAGCCAGTGTGTGCGAGTGTGAGCAGCGTTTAGCAACCATTATTCCTTCCTTTTGTGCGTGGATCCCGTAGAGTACTACGGATGCGTAGGGGTGCTAATACCTTCCCTTCGCATAACCGACTCCCGAACCCATTCTCTTTGGTCGCGAGACCATGTTCTTTCCTAGGTTTACTCTGAGCGTTTCCTTTCCCTCTTTTGGGATAAATAACGCACGGTGGCGGCTCTGTTGTTCTTTCTTTTCCCGCCGGTTTTTCGCGCGATGCGACACCGAAGATCAAAACCAAAGACCTCTTAAGGACTTCGCTCAACCATCTAATGAAGAACCTAGTTCTAGTATAGTAAACCCAATTATCCCAGCCAATAATTTTGAAACCAATGGAGCTTCTCCTGAGGCAATACATTTAAAATTATTTCCTTTTTCCCTCTGAGATAAAGCCCTATCATGGTTAGATTCCCTACCACCCAATTCCATTACGACTTGGGATAACCTTAGAAGAGTTTTTCTTGCTAGATATTTTCCCCTGAGTAAGACCTCCGTTCTTCGAAACCATATAACTAGATTTACCCAAAACCAAGGAGAATCGTTGTTCGATGCTTGAGAGAGATATAAAGAGTTGTTACGAGCATGCCCACATCATGGATTAGAAAACTGGTTAATCATTTAAACCTTCTATAATGGACTTCATTATAACACAAAAATGACCATCGACGCTGCCGCAGGCGGTGCTCTGATGAACAAACCTTACCCTGAAGCTAGTGCCCTCATCGAAGATATGGCTCAAAACCATCAATCATGGGGAGTCGAACGAGCGACAGTGGAAAAGAAGGAAGCCCAAGGAGGAGTGCATGAACTAATATCTATAGACATGATGCAAGCTAAAATGGACGCATTAGCCCTCAAAGTCGAGCATATGTACACGAACCCGAATACTGTAGCCGCAGTTTCGTCGGATTGTGAGATATGTGGAACCCAAGGACACCAATCCGCAGAATGCAGTCTATTGAACGAAACCCCCTCCGAGCAAGTGAACTACACCCAAGGGAACCCATACTCGAATACCTATAACCCTGGATGGAGGAATCACCCGAACTTCTCCTATAAAAACAATAACCCTATTCAAAATAATGCACCTCAGAGACCTAGTTATCAAGCCCCTAGATCAAATCAACCTATGCAACCTGTACCACCAAAGCAGAGCCTTGAGAAAATTATGGAAAATTTTATCACCGCTCAAACCCAACAAAACAAGGAGTTCATGAACCAAAACATTCATGTTAACGAATTGATTACTCAGTTAGGAACCAAGGTTGACCAAATAGTTACTCATACCAAGATGCTTGAAACCCAGATCTCTCAGGTAGCTTTAACCAAGCCCCTCAGACTACACCTGGAGGACAATTCCCTGGACAACCTCAACAAAATCCGAGAGGACAAGCCAATGTCATTACCCTACGAAGTGGGAACGCTTATGATGAGCCACCAAACCCAAGATTGAGTGAACCCGAAACTTCTAAGGAATGTACCAAACCCCCGGACAAAGTAAAGGAACCAGAGGAATCTGAAAACCAGGATGGTCGAGAGAAAGGAGAAGAACCTAAAGATAAAATTTACGTACCACCCCCGCCATATACACCACCTATACCATATCCGCAAAGACTCAAACAAACCCAGATCAATAAACAATATCAAAAATTTATTAAAGTTATAGAAAAACTTCATGTAGAAATCCCTTTCATAGAAGCCATAACCCAAATACCTTCTTATGCCAATCCTTCTAGGTAGACCATTCTTATCGACTGCAGGAGCCATTTGACATTTGAGGTAGGTGATGAGAAAATAGAATTTATACTTTCGAAATTTCTTATGGCACCTGTGATGGGAGACTCGTGTTATGCCTTAGATATCATTGATGAATGTGTTAGAGAATTAGAACAAAAAGAAATTATTAAGTTACCATCAACCCCCATAAAGGAAGATGATGACTTTAAAGAACCTTACATCGATGATAACCTTTACGAATGTTTATCCCTTACTCCAGATCCTATGCCATGCCCTGAGAAACCAACCTTAGAACTTAAGGAACTGCCTAAGAACCTGAGATATGAGTTCCTCGATGAAAAGATGAACCGTCCAGTTATAGTTAGTGCTACCTTGAGCCAAGAGGAAACGAACCAACTTTTAGACGTTTTGCGAAGATATCCCTCAGCCTTAGGATATAATATCTCTGACCTGAAAGGTATAAGCCCATCCGTATGCATGCATCGGATTTCGCTAGAAGAAGATTCAAAACCCTCTAGGGAGCATCAGAGAAGAATAAACCCTATAATGAGTGATGTTGTTAAAAAGGAAGTTCTTAAGTTACTTGAGGCAGGTATAATCTACCAGATCTCGGATAGTAAGTGGGTGAGCCCTGTGCATGTAGTACCTAAAAAGGGAGGCATCACAGTCGTGCAAAACGATAAAGGCGAACATGTAGCAAAACGTTTAGAAGGAGGATGGCGGATGTGTATAGATTATAGAAAATTAAATAAAGCAACTAGGAAGGATCATTTCCCTTTACCATTTATAGATCAAATGTTGGAGCGTCTAGCCAGACACTCTTACTTCTGTTATCTAGATGGATACTCTGGATTCTTCCAAATACCTATTCACCCAGAAGATCAAGAAAAAACTACCTTTACATGCCCTTATGGAACTTTTGCCTACAGACGAATGCCTTTCGGCCTCTGTAACGCCCTAGCTACTTTCCAACGTTGTATGATGTCAATATTCCCTTTCCCATTCGTCCGTTGACGTTTGGATGTACCTTTCTTTTGATAAAAATCAAAATCCCCAGCAGAGTCGCCAGCTGTCGCATTACGCGAAAAACCGGAAACAACAAAGCCGCCACCGTGCGTTATTTATCCCAAAAGAGGGAAAGGAAACGCTCGAAGTAAACCTGGAAAAGACATGGTCTCGCGACCAGAGAGAGATGGGATCGGGAGTCGGTTATGTGAAGGGAAGGTATTAGCACCCCTACGCATCCGTCGTACTCGACGGGATCCACGCACAAAAGGAAGGATAAAGGTTGCTAAACACTGCTCAAACAAACTTCACACAAGGCTGAAAGAGACACAGAAACGATAAAAGAAACTAACTCGGCAGGATATCGCATCCTGGGCCTACGTAGTCTGTCAGGCACAGACATCAGAGTCGACGTAGTTCGGGACATGGGGGAACGTGCTCGCTAGGATGTCGCATCCTATGCATACGTATCTTCTCTGACTGGAGAAGAATCAGAGCACTCGTAGCTCGGCTAACGCACGCCAAACAAAACCACACAGGAAACTGACTGCCAATCGCTGGACTTATGTCAGACTCCACACAAAGGCAAACATGGAAACCGAACGCCAATCGCTGGACTTACATCAGACTCCGAATCAACAAACACACACTAGAAACCGACTACCAATCGTTGGACTTATGTCAGACTCCAACAAGCAAACAAGACACAGGAAACCAATTGCCAATCGCTGGACTTACGTCAGACTCCAACACACACAAATGGTTGCAAAAGAAAAAGGGCGCCCGGAGAGATCAGCTCATCTCCTGCCTACGTACCTCATCTGGTATGAGGATCAGGGCGACGTAGTTCCCCTACGCAGGGAAAAGGACTTCTAACCTAACCAGAGACTGGGAAATGACAAACTAGAAGGGAGACTAACTCGAGCCTAATAGTTATCATGTAAATTCACCATGGTCCTAGGTTGAGGTTTCTATCTAACTTGCACGGGGAGCAAGCTATCCTAAACAGCACAAGCAAAAGAAAACATACACACAATTAGCACACACTATATACAAACAAGGTGGGCTCACACAAGGTTAGGCTGTGAAACACAAGCCAACTGGAATCGGGTGTAATTAGCTCTTAACCCTAACATTGAGAGTTAGGGTGAAGCAGATGAAATGGGAAGTGAGGGTAAGACCTCACAACTCTTATCCCTGGCCTGGGAGAGCTTCAGACAAATGAAAGTGGGAGTTCAGAAAGTTGGAACTCTTCTCCACATATGACTGACACAACAAAGATCTTGGGTTAATATCCACAATGCATCAACACATGGTGTGAGCAAAGTGGATGACACACTGACTAGCAGGAGATGGATTGCACATCTCTTTTATCTGCCAATTACCTCATAGAGGTCTTTTCCTGCTTGGCACAAAAGTAAACAAACACAAGCATTGCCTCTTAAGGAGGGCTTCAGACAGGTGCCTGCCCACATAACAGGACAGGTCTTCCAGACTACATGGAGTCAGAGAGTTATACCTCAAATGGTTAAGCAACCAAGCAAAGCAAAAGCAAGTTCAAAAGAACTTAAGCAACTTATGTACCTGAAAAAAAATCTAACTCAATCAATATACAAGTCAATCAATCAAACAGGCAATCACACAATCAATCAGACAGATAAGCAAGCAATGCAAGCCACAAGCCAATGTGCACAACACAAATGACATGGCATCAACCTACAAAACAACTCAAAATTAGTCAACATCAACCAATTAGTCAAGTCAAGAAAGTGAATCAATCCCATTATGGCCATGTGCCTCTTAACCTGAAATCAAAGCTCAAACATAAGCAACAAACCACTAGGGCAAGGCCTAGGGTCAAAGAGGGAGAAAAAATCCAAAACAGAACATTAAATTCAACATGAATCAACCTCAATCAATTAAGAACACAATCCAAAAGGTCCTACATCAATATCATTTACCAAATTCATTTCATGAGCCAAAGATGACAAGGTATGCAAGTTGTGAACACATTGTGACAACAGAATGAACAAATGCACATTAATTCAAAAATGATTCAAATAATCTCAACAAAATTCATGAGTAAACAGGACATACAACATGATCATCACACAAAAAATTAGGAGCATTGGAAAACATTAGGCATGGTAATCAAATTGCATATGGCAAGGCAATCAAAACAAGCTCATATGTGACACCAAATAGCACACCAACTTAGCACAAGCCTAAAACAGAAATGGTAATTGATAAAGACCTCAAACTAAAGCCAAAACAACCTTTATCATGTCTAGAAAGAGTGTGCAAAATTTCAAATTCATAGGATAAAACACAAGCATTTCAAAAACAATTGAAGTTCAAAGCAATTCAAAAGCTCACACATGGTAGTCCAGAAAGAAAAATCTCAATCAAATCAGAAATCACAAATGGAGAAGCAAGGCAAGGTACAAATAGCATACATGTTCACAAACCCTAGGGAAAAATATTTTCCAGCCATGCACAATTTATGAAAAAATGATGATAAAATTCTAGACAGAAAATGGGATGCAATGCAAAAATCCTCATATTTTTTGGAGCATTTATCAATTATTTATGAATTTTAGAAGTGAAAGAAAAAATAAAAAAAAACATGAGAAGCATGGTATGAATGGCATGGAGAGAAATAGGAAATAATGAAGCACATTTGAATTTCTGCTGGCACGGGGAATCGAAGTGAAGCGAGATTTGAATTGGAGCGCGCCACACATCAAAACACAGCGTTTCATTAAACGCATGTGGCAAGGCAAATCAATTATGGCCAATCAAAATGCCACGCAGCTGCCAACTGGACCAGTACATGTGCACTTCTTCACAAACACATGCAGACCACCAGAAACATAACCTAATGGATCAAAATACGTTCTGGAAACGAAACTCATCAAGCTTCATCGTGTTCATCATGGCTCAAGAACTTTTCTCTCAGATTTCAACAATAAACACATCAACATGTTCATCTTCCAACATACAACACGAATCCAGGCGTGATTTAACCTAATTCTAACTAACATGAACAAATCGAAGCAATTAAGTTTCACATGTGAATCTTCAAATCAGCATAACTAACTCAATTTGGCATGGATTTTCATGAAATAAAGCTCAGTTTACTCAGCAATGCAAGATCTACAACAATCACTTAATAATTTCAAGAATTAAAGAGGTCGATTTGGAACCTTGATGAAGTGCAGAACTGGAATTTTGTGGATCCAAGGCTTGCAAAGCTCAAACAGTTCCTCTAGATCACTTGTATGGATGAATGGATGAAGACTTGAGGCTTAATCGTGCTTGCTTCCATCAGAATTTGCAACTGCCATGGATGAACTTCGAGCTTTAAACTGCTTCCAACTGCATGAAATCCTTTGGTTCCAGCTTCAACCTTGCTCAAATATGCTTCCAGGCGAAGAATTGATCAAGAAAAGTGCAATGTATGTGAAGAAATTGAAAGAAAAAAGTGAGAGAAAAATTTGTGAAACTTGGATCTAGATCTGAATTGTGATTGTGGTTTTGCAAAAACAGTTATGCTTTGTCCTTTATACTCCCTCCTAATCATGTCCTTAATCAGGTTTATGCAAATGGCAAATGGATTAGCAAAAAATAGGAGTGCACATGCAAATTGGATATTGCACCTCTACGCATGAAATGATAATGAACAGTGCACGAAATGGTGTTCAAATTCACTCAAAAGGTTATTTTAGAGCCAATGGAAGTTTTAGAATGTGTGAACAATGCACCAATTTCAAACTTGAAAATTTCCCTCCAAAATTCAAGTGAAATTCCAAATGATTATGTGATGAGAATGCATGGCATGTGATGTATGGTTTGGATAGTAGAGGTCAAAATATGAATGTACAAAAAAGAACCACT
The DNA here is from genome assembly GCF_024323335.1 of Lathyrus oleraceus. Classification (NCBI taxonomy): domain Eukaryota; kingdom Viridiplantae; phylum Streptophyta; class Magnoliopsida; order Fabales; family Fabaceae; genus Lathyrus; species Lathyrus oleraceus. The sequence continues at coordinate 354,397,171 of NC_066579.1, forward strand.
CCATTTGGCCTTTTGGTTTGAAAGTTATGCATGTTTGAAGTTCAAGTCACACTTGGGCAAGATTGATCCATATCTCTTCAACCACACCTGAGAAATCCATGATCTTGGACTTTTTGGAAATGGGAGATAAAGATCTTCAACTTTCATGTTGGACAAAATTTCATTTGAAGCTTTCTTGATGATGTAATCTTGAGTTGAAAACCTTTCCGTTTTTGGCAATTTCAAATTACAGGTCACTTACTATTTTTGGAAAGTTTTGATCTGACCTCAAATTCTTCAATGTTGATGTTTGAAATGTCAAATGATACTTGTTTGGACATGAATGAGGCATCTCTAACCATCTCCCACCTCCAAATCCATGATTGAACTGACAGTTGACTTTTGTTGACTTTCTAGGGTTTCAGATGAATTGATCATTGACTGATGAGCTTTGAGCCTTCACTGCCTTGCCAAACCACTTCAAAATGATCCTTGAGCCACATGAACTCATTGCACCAACCCTAGGGCTTTGATCTCATGGAAAATGCACTTGCTTGCTTGCACAACTGAATCTCCTGACCAGTCTTGACTGAGGACATGATGGACTATGCAATGAACAATGTAATGTTAATGACCTAAAATGAAAAAGTATGTACAAATGGGAGGTGCAAATTTGAGGTGCTACAGCTGCCCCTATTCAATCAACTGGGAACCCGAGTGGATGAGAGCGACGGCTGTCAGACCTTCAGGGTAAACAGGGATTGAATACCAAAGAACCGTAGAAATTTGCACACTGCGGGGGATGACTTAAAGGAAAGCCAGGTAACCAGACAAGACGTTTACCAATGACTCCACTGGGGATTTTGATTTTTATCAAAAGAAAGGTACATCCAAACGTCAACGGACGAATGGGAAAAACTCAACGTTTATCGAAACCAACGGAGAGGTGACCAGACATCAACGGATGCACGGGAGAAGCTCGACGTTTATCGACACCAACGGAGAAAGGTGACCAGACATCAACGGATGAATGGGAAAGACTCGACCAGACGTCAACGGACGAACGGGAGAAGCTCGACGTTTATCGACACCAACGGAGAAAGGTGACCAGACATCAACGGATGAATGGGAAAGACTCGACCAGACATCAACGGACGAACGGGAGAAGCTCGACGTTTCTCGACACCAACGGAGAAAGGTGCCCAGACATCAACGGATGAATGGGAAAGACTCGACCAGACGTCAACGGACGAACGGGAGAAGCTCGACGTTTATCGACACCAACGGAGAAAGGTGACCAGACATCAACGGATGAATGGGAAAGACTCGACCAGACGTCAACGGACGAACGAGAGAAGCTCGACGTTTATCGACACCAACGGAGAAAGGTGACCCTACTGGGGAAAAGCTAATCACAACCAAACGTCAACGGACGGTTGGGAAAAACTCAACGTTTATCGAAACCAACATAGAGGTGAACAGACATCAACGGATGACCTGTGGGGAAAGAATATATGTTACGAACATCGGACGATGATGTTTACCGACATTAATAAAGGGACGACCAGACATTTACCAATGACTGGGGTGAGACACGATGTTTACCGACACCGAAAGAATGGTGTTTACCGACACCAAAGAAAGGACACACGCGGGTGCTGACATGACACTAATTGGTATCATGGGTACGACATCTACATATGTCAGGGCAAGGCTAAACACTTGCTGGGGATCTCACTGGGGAGAATCAAGCTTTCCTTTCACGGACGGGTGAGGAAATAAACCTCTCTAGGGAGTTATCAATCCTGAATGCTGTCAGGAGCAACTGTAGCAAACGTGCCGTATAGATGTTGAACAGCGATCCGCCTCTGCCAGGGATATGCTCCAATTAGGTTTGACATATGAATGCATATGTTTGAATTTTTTTATGGCGTAATGCTCCATATTGAATGGAAATGCTACGCGATTTGAGGATGCAATGATTACTACATGCAATAATGCAAATGATGAAAACTCCTGCTGGGGAGCAAAACTGATTAAATACTCCAACTCTGTGGGGGAGACTCTATCTGAGGAATTCTCTGCGGGGAGTAACACCGACTTCTCACTCCTGCTGGAGAATAGCACTGCTGTTGGAGAAAGGATCCCAATCCATTCGGGGACTCCGCTTGGGACACAACCAAAGTAACTTTTCTGGGGAGAGCTGCCAATCCACAAGTAGGATAAACTCTGCTGAAGATAATTTTCCGGACCTGATCCACTCGGGGAACCTGCTGGGGGAAACCGTCAACACAAACCTCTGCTAGGGGAACACATCACAACCCTGATGGGGACAAGCATTCACCACTCTGTTGAGGAAAAGCATAATTCTGTTGGGGAAATCATGTACCACGCCGAGGATAGACATCCACAACCCTGCCGGGAAAAAGCGTTCACAACCATGCTGGGGATAACAGTTCTTCAAAACCAGACTGCTGGGGAATACAGTACTCCACTGACACCTTTCGCTGGGGATACAACATCCTTCAAATCCGGTGGGGATTAACAATCTCTAGCTCTGTGGGGATAGAAGGCCCTATCCACAGACGTCTCGCCGGGATACCCTTTTTTGCCTGGACTCTTTTATTCTTTTTGTCCAGCGGGTCAATTTACGCGAAGTATTTTTTGACTACATCCGAGTTAACAGGGGACGGAAAATCTTCACCATCCATAGTTGTAAGCATCAAGGCTCCACCGGAGAAAACCTTCTTCACATTGTATGGACCTTCTTAATTAGGAGTCCACTTGCCCATGTTATCTGTACAGGGAGGAAGGATCCTCTTCAAAACTAGCTCACCAGTTTGATAGCTTCGAGGACGCACTTTCTGATCAAAGGCTCTCTTCATCCTTCTCTGATACAACTGCCCATGGCACACAACTGCTAGCCGTCTCTCTTCGATAAGGCTCAACTCATTAAACCTTGTTCGAATCCACTCGGCTTCGTCAAGCTTGACATCCAACAAGACTCTCAGAGAAGGAATCTCCACTTCAACATGTAGGACTGCTTCCATACCATACACAAGGGAGTACGGGGTTGCCCCGGTCGACGTACGTACTGAAGTACGGTACCCATGCAAAGCGAAAGGCAGCATCTCATGCCAATCCTTGTACGTCACGACCATCTTCTGCACAATCTTCTTAATATTCTTGTTTGCCGCCTCTACAGCACCATTCATCTTCGGTCTGTAAGGAGAAGAATTGTGATGTTCAATCTTAAAATCTTTACAAAGTTCTTTCATCATCTTGTTATTGAGATTCGAACCATTATCAGTGATGATTCTCTCAGGAACTCCATAACGACAGATGATTTCCTTCTTGATGAACCGGGCAACCACTTGTTTGGTAACATTAGCATAGGAAGCTGCTTCCACCCACTTGGTGAAGTAATCAATCGCAACCAAGATGAAGCGATGTCCATTAGAAGCAGTAGGCTCGATCTTCCCAATCATATCAATGCCCCACATGGCAAACGGCCAAGGCGAGTTCATGACATTCAGAGGGCTTGGTGGTACATGCACCTTATCAGCATAGATCTGACATTTATGGAACTTCCGAGCATACTTGAAACAATCGGATTCCATAGTCATCCAGTAATAACCGGCTCTCAACAATTTCTTGGACATGGCATGACCACCAGCATGGGTACCAAAAGATCCTTCATGCACTTCTTGCATCAACATGTCTGCTTCGTGTCTATCCACGCATCTGAGCATAACCATGTCAAAGTTCCTCTTGTACATCACGTCATCCTGATTCAAATAAAAGCTTCCAGCTAGCCTTCTCAGGGTTTTCTTGTCATTCTTCGACGCACCTTCAGGATACTCCTGGCTCTTGAGGAAGTTCTTGATATCATAGTACCACGGCTTCTCATCAGCAACAGACTCGGCTGCAAACACATACGCAGACCTCTCGAGTCGATTCACCGCAACATGTGGCACATGATTCCACCAATGAAATTTGATCATAGAAGATAAAGTAGCCAAGGCATCAGCCATCTGATTCTCGTCTCAGGGGACATGATACAACTTCACCTTCTTGAAGAACGTCAGTATTCTTCTGGTGTAATCTCTATAAGGAATCAAATGTGGCTGATTAGTATTCCAATCTCCATTAACCTGATTGATCACTAGAGCAGAATCTCTATAAATGTCAAGTGTTTTGATCCTCAAATCAATGGCTTCTTCTATCCCCATGATACAAGCCTCATACTCAGCTTCATTGTTGGTGACATCAAAAGTCAATCTGGCAGAAAAAGGTATATGAGCACCTTTAGGATTGATAAAGCACTGCACCAACACCGTTGCCATTCACATTCACAGCCCCATCAAACATCAATGTCCACTTGTCATCAAGATCCGGTCCTTCCTCGACAAGAGGCTCTTCACAGTCTTTCATCTTAAGATACATGATGTCTTCATCAGGGAACTCAAACATCATCGGCTGATAATCATCAATTGGTTGCTCGGCGAGGTAGTCTGACAGAATACTACCTTTGATAGCATTCTGCGACGTGTACTGGATATCATATTCTGTTAAAATCATCTGCCAACGGGCAACACGTTTGGTGAGAGCTGGCTTCTCAAAGATGTACTTCACTGGATCCATCTTAGAAATCAATAAAGTAGTACGGTTCAACATATACTATCTCAGTCGGCGAGCAGCCCAGGCCAAAGCACAGCAAGTTTTCTCAAGCTGTGAATATTTGATTTCACAGTCGGTAAACTTTTTGCTAAGGTAGTATATGGCATGCTCTTTTCGACCAGACTCGTCATGCTGTCCCAATACACACCCCATCGAGTTCTCAGTCACTGACAGGTACATTATCAGTGGTCTCCCAAGAACTGGAGGTATAAGGATTGGAGGTTTCTGTAAATATTCTTTTATCTTGTCAAAAGCTTTCTGACAGTCATCATTCCACCTGATTGCTTGATTCTTTCTTAGCAACTTGAATATTGGTTCACACGTGGCAGTTAGGTGAGATACAAACCTTGCAATGTAGTTTAATCTCCCTAAAAACCCACAACCTGCTTCTCTGTTTTCGGTTCAGGCATTCTTGAATAGCTTTGAATTTCGCTGGATCAACCTCAATCCCTTTTTCACTGACAATGAAACCTAACAGCTTACCAGATCGCACCCCAAACGTACACTTGTTTGGATTCAGCCTCAGTTTGAACTTTCTTAGTCTGTCAAACAACTTCTGCAAATTAACTAGGTGCTCCTCTTCTGTCTGCGACTTCGCAATCATATCATCCACGTACACTTCAATCTCTTTGTGCATCATGTCATGAAAGAGAGTCGTCATAGCCCTCTGATAGGTAGCACCGACATTCTTCAGCCCAAATGGCATCACCTTATAGCAGAACGTGCCCCAAGGTGTAATGAATGTCGTCTTTTCCATGTCCTTTGGCGCTATCTTAATCTGATTATAACCAGAAAAACCGTCCATGAAAGAGAAAACCGAGGATTTAGCCGTATTATCAACCAATACATCAATGTGAGGTAATGGGAAATCATCTTTCGGACTCGCTCTGTTCAAATCCCGGTAATCGACACACATTCTGACTTTGCCATCCTTCTTTGGTACGGGAACGATGTTGGCCACCCACGGGGGATAAGTAGTCACTGACAGGAAACCCGCATCGAACTGCTTCTGAACTTCTTCCTTAATTTTAACAGCCATATCAGGACTAGTTCTGCGAAGCTTCTGCTTGACTGAAGGACACTCTTCTCTGAGAGGTAGTCTATGCACCACAATATCAGTATCCAACCCAGGCATATCTTGATACGACCAGGCGAATATCTCCACATACTCTCTCAACATCTCAATCAACCTGCTCTTGACATCTGTCTTCAAAGCAGCCCCGATCTTAATATCTCTTCTGGCGTCCTCAGTACCAAGATTAATAATCTCCAACTCCTCCTGATGAGGTTGGATGACCCTTTCCTCCTGCTTCAACAATCTGACCAATTCTTTAGGGAGTTCACAATCTTCTTCACTCTCCTCTTCAGCTTGGTAGATGGGATTATTGAAATCATACTAAGCCATAACAGAACTGTTCATAGTGGATTTCGTGATATCACTTCTGCATGTTTAATGCTTTATTTTAGAAAAAGAGTTCAAGAAAGTCACAAAAAAAACAAAAACATTGCCATTTTTATTTTTTTGAAAAAAATGAAAACAAAAATAGAAAGACAAGGATCACAAAATTGTTTGCAAAACGTCCTTTATTAATGATATCATTGAAAACATGATGAGGCCCTACAATGAACCACTACGCCTTGGGCAGAACGCAGGGTTTTGTGCAAAATGAAAAACAAAAGAAAATTACTCTGTTTGAAGAGTAACTTGGACCACATCTTCTGCTGTCCAGTTGTTGATCGACTCCCCTGGTGCACACGGGCGAACCCAGTTGTCCAGATCCCAATCACTGTCACCATCTTCACTACTGGCCGCAAAGACGTCACCGTGATTCATCAGCCCAGCGCTGGTAAAGGTACTGGGACCTGTCTGCACACCCTGCTCCGCCTGCAGAGGTTGATAACCAATTCCAAATTTGTCTTCTTTGATAGGCAAATCCACCATCTTGCCCCAGCCTTCAGCTTTACCAGAGTTGACAACCTCCTTGGCCTGTTTATATGACGCTATTGAGGCACCTGGCTTCTTCTGCTCAGCAAAAGCCACCCTCTCAAGAGCAACAGTCTCAAATGCCTGGCATAAGGTTTCATGGATCTCGCCATCCACCTCCACATATTTGAAAGAGGATAGGTGACTCACCAGAATATCTTCTTCACCACACACGGTCACAATCTGACCGTTCCAGACATACTTCAACTTCTGGTGGAGAGTCGACGAAACTGCCCCAGCTGCGTGAATCCAAGGACGCCCCAACAAACAACTATATGCGGGCTGGATGTCCATCACATAGAAGACAATATCGAATACCTCCAGACCGATCTTCACTGGCAATGTGACTTCACCAAAAACAGACCGTTTGGATCCGTCAAATACACGCACAATCAGGTCACTTGGAGTGAGGATGACTCCTTCCACATCAATCTTGCCCAAAGTCTTCTTCGGCAGCACATTCAGAGAAGAGCCAGTGTCTATCAGCACATGTGACAACACTGCCCCCTTGCACTCCATGGTGATGTGCAAGGCCTTGTTATGGTTACGACCCTCAGGCGTCAAGTCCAAATCTGTGAACCCCACACCATGCCTGGTACTGACATTGGCAATCACTCCCTCCAGCTGGTTGACAGAAATCTCTTGAGGCACGTAAGCCAGATTCAGCATTTTCAACAGGGCATTACGATGTGCCTTAGAGCACAGAAGCAATGAGAGGATAGAAATCTTGGACGGAGTCTGATTCAGCTGATCTATAATCTTGTAGTCACTCTTCTTGATTATTTTCATAAACTCCTCCACGTCCTTCTCAAATGAACCCTCAGGCGCCTCCTTCTGAGCAGGTTCTTCATCAACCACAGCCTGTTTGCCTTTGGCCTTGGCAAGAGCTTCGGCATTGTTATCTCTCAAAGGTTGCAGAGCAAACAGACGTCCACTTCTGGTAAAACCTCCTGGTCCACCGACATTATCCACAACTGGACTCGCAACCACAGGAGTTCTAGCTGGCACACCAATAGTCACAAGAGCTTGATTCACCGGCCTAACTTGACTCTCAGCCCTTCGATTGTTGCGGTAAGCATTGTCATACTTCCATGGCACAACCTTACTATCAACAGCCCTTCTACCCGAAGCACTGACAGTTACAGGAGCGGAAATAGTAACCGGAGTACCATTAGCTGCAGGCGCCCTACCAGCCCTCTGACCACGCCCCTCAGACGGTTTGAAGTAGATAGTGACGGTTGACACCATCCCACGATCTCTAACAGCCTGACTGAATTGCAGACAGCCCTCATCGATCAAACTCTGTATTCCAGCCCTCAACTGACTACAACCGTTCTCAGATTCAGCACAATCAACACAACCCTCACAATAGCCCGGGAATGCGCCTCCACTCAACAGACGGTCTTTCACCACCAGCAATGAAGTCTGAACATCCTCAACACTAACAACCACAGCTTCAGTTTCTCCCCCTTCCAGATTGTTCACTCTGTGTGCACCATGCGGAGGCATAGGGTTGTTTACAACATTCGGCACAGGAGCAAAATTGATAGTTTTAGCGTCAATTAGGTCCTGGACATTATGATGAAAAGCCCTACAGTTCTCAATGTGATGCCCCGGTGCACCAGAATGGAAATCACAACGCACGTTTGCATCATACCCAGGTGGTATCTTTGTCAACGGAGCCATGGTACGCAACTCCACGAATCCCAATCTGAGCAACTCAGGTAGCAACTCAGCATAGGTCATCGGTAAAGGATCAAAACGTCGATCAGGCATCCTCTGTCTCGGCTGATACGGACGTTGCTGTTGTTGTTGTTGTTGTTGTGGCAGTTGTTGTTGAACTCTCTGTTGTTGCTGTTGTTGACGAGGTTGAGGTGCCGGAATTGTCACTGCAACAACCTGGCGATACTGATTTCTGTTTGTACTCCTTCGGTGTTGCACCGCATTGGTTTCACCCTCTCTCCTGCGAGGTGCCCCAGCAATTGGTTTCTTTGAAGACGAGGACCCTGCATCCTGAATTTTCCCGGCCTTAATCAAACTTTCAGTCCTTTCCCCACAGATCACTACGTCTGAGAAACTACCGAATGGGCAGCTCCCCATCCGGTCCATGAAAACACCCTGTAAAGTGCCAATGAACATGTCAGTCAACTCCCTCTCCAGCATAGGGGGTTGTACTCTGGCAGCCAACTCACGCCACCTCTGGGCGTACTCCTTGAAGCTCTCTCCAGATTTTTGACAAAGACTCTGCAACTGAGTCTGGCTCGGCGCCATGTCCATGTTGTGTTTATACTGCCTCAAGAAGGCCTCACCCAGATCTCTCCAGCATCGGATAAAATCTCTCTTCAGTTCCATGTACCAATCCAAGGAAGCCCTAGACAAGCTGTCCTGGAAAAAATACATCCACATCTTCTCATCATCGGTGTAAGCAGAGATTTTCCGATAATAGGCCTGCACGTGGGTGCGAGGGCAGGAAGTACCGTTGTATTTATCGAATGAGGGCGCTTTGAATTTGTAGGGAATCCTCAACCCCTCCACCAAACCCATATTGGTCACATCAAACCCAAGGGAGTTCTGACATTCCATAGCCCTGATTTTCTCAGCAAGGGCATCAACTTTACGGTCCCTCTCTTCAACTCTTCCAACAACCTCATCATCTTCACTGAGCAAAGTGAACATGTCCTCTTGTCTGTCAACAAGCGGAGCAGGATGACGAATCGGAGCCCGGGTAGCTCTAGCATTAACAGTCTCTGCAGCAAGAGGTTGTCCGTTGATTCTGATCCCCCTCAGTTCATCCCCTACAGCGTAGTCATTGACGGGAGCAGCAGCAACATTCTCATGAACGGGTACACCCACTGGTGACGCTCGGTTGGACGGCGGAATCACGGCTTCCTGTCTCTGGGCTAAGGCACGCAGCTCCTCTTGCCCCTAAACAACCCCTTGCATCATCGTCATAAATTGGGCCATGTTTTCCCTCATCTCAGCCAATTCTGCTTGAACCTGGTCCATGTTCCTCTGATGATTGAGTCTGGTTGAGTAGCGGTGCGGTCGTTGATCAGCTATCCTGCCTGACACAGGAACCAGAGTGAGAAGTCACGAACAAGAACACCTGTTATGCAAAATGATATGTGTATGATGCATGTGATGCGTATGCAGGTTAACTTTTATTTTTCTATGCATTATTATTTTTTTTTTTGAAAATAAACATGCTATGATGCCAATGATGGAGCCATGACTGGTCGACTGAGTATCACGCGGCACGGGATCAAAGCTTCGGCCTAAATTCGGAATCGCAAAGTCATCTGAGACCCAAAATCATCTGAACCCATACTTTGGAACCAAATCACCACCTGAGCAAGTACCCTCAAATTCAGCCCAGGGATCCGAAATAAACGGAACCCTCTGATCAATACCAGGGTCAAACCTCCGGCGTCCAGAAATAAAGATCCATAAATCCGGCTTAAGGTCACCAACACAGCATCACTGGCAGAAACCTGTACTTGCAAGAATCAAATCCTCCCCTCACAGGTGAATTCTAACAAGGTCATCCTAAGGCGGACAATGGTCTCGACAATCGGGCAAAGATACTCAACGGGTTTGCCCTTTCGGGTGTGTCGTTGTAGCTCTCTTAAGATCATCTAAACCAAAGATCCGGGAAAGATCGGTCACCGAAGTCAATAGCTCAGATGAGATAACCCAACCTGAGTGGAATAACTCCAAACGGAAGGACTCTCTCAAATGAACCTCGTCCGGCTGTGGTATGTCACGTCGCAACAACATGCTGATAAAGCAAGTGAGGAAACATGAGACCACACTAATCCTAGGTGTATACTCGGGCCTCGGTTTTAGCTCCACTCAGAACACCCACCCCCAATCAGAGGAACCACCTGTACAGAGGACATCAAAATGATAGTATGATGCATGCAAACATTTATGCAAATATATACACAACATAATAATCATAAATGCAATAAATGAAACAGCAAAAGCAACCAAACCCTATCCTAGAGAGCGCTAGGAGAGACTCGCTTAGGGAAGATGGACCAGCAAGAGGTCAACTTCTCTTTATCCCCAGCAGAGTCGCCAGCTGTCGCATTACGCGAAAAACCGGCGGGAAAACGAAACAACAGAGCCGCCACCGTGCGTTATTTATCCCAAAAGAGGGAAAGGAAACGCTCGAAGTAATCCTGGAAAAGACATGGTCTCGCGACGAGAGAGAGATGGTCAGACTCCACACAAAGGCAAACATGGAAACCGAATGCCAATCGCTGGACTTACATCAGACTCCGAACCAACAAACACACACTAGAAACCGACTGCCAATCGCTGGACTTATGTCAGACTCCAACAAGCAAACAAGACACAGGAAACCAACTGCCAATCGCTGGACTTACGTCAGACTCCAACACACACAAAGTGTTGTAAAAGAAAACGGGCGCCCGGAGAGATCAACTCATCTCCTGCCTACGTACCTCATCTGGTATGAGGATCAGGGCGACGTAGTTCCCCTACGCAGGGAAAAGGACTTCTAACCTAACCAGAGACTGGGAAATGACAAACTAGAAGAGAGACTAACTCGAGCCTAATAGTTATCATGTAAATTCACCATGGTCCTAGGTTGAGGTTTCTATCTAACTTGCACGGGGAGCAAGCTATCCTAAACAGCACAAGCAAAAGCAAACATACACACAATTAGCACACACTATATACAAACAAGGTGGGCTCACACAAGGTTAGGCTGTGAAACATAAGCCAACTGGAATCGGGTGTAATTAGCTCTTAACCCTAACATTGAGAGTTAGGGTGAAGCAGATGAAATGGGAAGTGAGGGTAAGACCTCACAGCTCTTATCCCTGGCCTGGGAGAGCTTCAGACAAATGAAAGTGGGAGTTCAGAAAGTTGGAACTCTTCTCCACATATGACTGACACAACAAAGATCTTGGGTTAATATCCACAATGCATCAACACATGGTGTGAGCAAAGTGGATGACACACTGACTAGCAGGAGATGGATTGCACATCTCTTTTATCTGCCAATTGCCTCATAGAGGTCTTTTCCTGCTTGGCACAAAAGTAAACAAACACAAGCATTGCCTCTTAAGGAGGGCTTCAGACAGGTGCCTGCCCACATAACAGGACAGGTCTTCCAGACTACATGGAGTCAGAGAGTTATACCTCAAATGGTTAAGCAACCAAGTAAAGCAAAAGCAAGTTCAAAAGAACTTAAGCAACTTATGTACCTGAAAAAAAATCTAACTCAATCAGTATACAAGTCAATCAATCAAACAGGCAATCACACAATCAATCAGACAGATAAGCAAGCAATGCAAGCCACAAGCCAATGTGCACAACACAAATGACATGGCATCAACCTACAAAACAACTCAAAATTAGTCAACATCAACCAATTAGTCAAGTCAAGAAAGTGAATCAATCCCATTATGGCCATGTGCCTCTTAACCTGAAATCAAAGCTCAAACATAAGCAACAAACCACTAGGGCAAGGCCTAGGGTCAAAGAGGGAGAAAAAATCCAAAACAGAACATTAAATTCAACATGAATCAACCTCAATCAATTAAGAACACAATCCAAAAGGTCCTACATCAATATCATTTACCAAATTCATTTCATGAGCCAAAGATGACAAGGTATGCAAGTTGTGAACACATTGTGACAACATAATGAACAAATGCACATTAATTCAAAAATGATTCAAATAATCTCAACAAAATTTATGAGTAAATAGGACATACAACATGATCATCACACAAAAAATTAGGAGCATTGGACAACATTAGGCATGGTAATCAAATTTCATAAGGCAAGGCAATCAAAACAAGCTCATATGTGACACCAAATAGCACACCAACTTAGCACAAGCCTAAAACAGAAATGGTAATTGATAAAGACCTCAAACCAAAGCCAAAACAACCTTTATCATGTTTAGAAAGAGTGTGCAAAATTTCACATTCATAGGATAAAGCACAAGCATTTCAGAAACAATTGAAGTTCAAAGCAATTCAAAAGCTCACACATGGTAGTCCAGAAAGAAAAATCTCAATCAAATCAGAAATCAATCCAAAAATTCCACAAAAAATCATGAGCATTCACAACATCCACAAAAAGCTTCATACAAAAAATCACATCAATTGGAATTCATTTGGCATGGCAAATCAATTAATCAAGCTGGAAATCACAAGATGTGACACCAATTGTCACACCTACCTTAACATGATCATAAAACATCAATGGCACATGATACAAATACAAACTCAACACCATAATTTCAAGCAATATGTCTAGTTTCAACATGTCAAATTTCATAAGCATTGGATAAACAACCATAATTTCACAAATGGAGAAGCAAGGCAAGGTACAAATAGCATACATGTTCACAAACCCTAGGGCAAAATATTTTCCAGTCATGCACAATTTATGAAAAAATGATGATAAAATTCTAGACAGAAAATGGGATGCAATGCAAAAATCCTCATATTTTTTGGAGCATTTATCAATTATTTATGAATTTTAGAAGTGAAAGAAAAAACAAAAAAAAACATGAGAAGCATGGTATGAATGGCATGGAGAGAAATAGGAAATAATGAAGCACATTTGAATTTCTGCTGGCACGGGGAATCGAAGTGAAGCGAGATTTGAATTGGAGCGCGCCACACATCAAAACACAGTGTTTCATTAAACGCATGTGGCAAGGCAAATCAATTCTGGCCAATCAAAATGCCACGCAGCTGCCAACTGGACCAATAAATGTGCACTTCTTCACAAACACATGCAGACCACCAGAAACATAACCTAATGGATCAAAATACGTTCTGGAAACGAAACTCATCAAGCTTCATCGTGTTCATCATGGCTCAAGAACTTTTCTCTCAGATTTCAACAATAAACACATCAACATGTTCATCTTCCAACATACAACACGAATCCAGGCGTGATTTAACCTAATTCTAACTAACATGAACAAATCGAAGCAATTAAGTTTCCCATGTGAATCTTCAAATCAGCATAACTAACTCAATTTGGCATGGATTTTCATGAAATAAAGCCCAGTTTACTCAGCAATGCAAGATCTACAACAATCACATAATAATTTCAAGAATTAAAGAGGTCGATTTGGAACCTTGATGAAGTGCAGAACTGGAATTTTGTGGATCCAAGGCTTGCAAAGCTCAAACAGTTCCTCTAGATCACTTGTATGGATGAATGGATGAAGACTTGAGGCTTAATCGTGCTTGCTTCCATCAGAATTTGCAACTGCCATGGATGAACTTCGAGCTTTAAACTGCTTCCAACTGCATGAATTCCTTTGGTTCCAGCTTCAACCTTGCTCAAATATGCTTCCAGGCGAAGAATTGATCAAGAAAAGTGCAATGTATGTGAAGAAATTGAAAGAAAAAAGTGAGAGAAAAATTTGTGAAACTTGGATCTAGATCTGAATTGTGATTGTGGTTCTGCAAAAACAGTTATGCTTTGTCCTTTATACTCCCTCCTAATCATGTCCTTAATCAGGTTTAGGCAAATGGCAAATGGATTAGCAAAAAATAGGAGTGCACTGTAAGACCCCAATTTTGGCCCTAAGATCCCTCATGGCCCATATCATATCATATCATGGCCTCAAGGATCATTGCATGCCCTAGCTTCCCTCCTAGTGGGTGGTTTGCCTTGTGAGTGTGGTTCTTGATCACCAAGCATGTTTTGCATTTGTATATCTTTGCTTTTCATATGTTTACTAACCAAAAATTACAAAAATATTGTCATCTAACCATGTTACTTGCAGCTGAAGCAATCATCAGTCAAACAGTCAAATCAGTCATTAAGCAGTGGATGGTGGCCATTCTTGAAGAATTTGGGCACCATGATCAATAATCAAGAGTTCATATATGTTGTGATGTCATTTGGAATCAAGATCTCAAGGAATTAGGGTTTGGAATTCATCAGAAGTGGTTCAATCAAGCAAAACCCTAGAAAAAGTCAAACTTGGTCAACTGTGGATTTAATCAGTGATTTGATGGTGGAAATTGGTTTGAGGGAGCTTATTCATGTCCATATAGGCCTCATATATCATGTCAAACACCATCATGAAAGAATTTGAAGTCAAACAGAAAATTTCCAAAAATAGAAACTTGACCTGTAATTTTCACCTGCCAAAAATGGAAACTTCTTGATCCTAAACTTACATCATGATAAAAGCTTCAAATGAATTTTTTCCCAACATGAAAGTTGAAGATCTTGTTCTCCCATTTTCAAAAAGTCCAAGAACACTCAATTCCCATGTATGGTTGGCAAGTTATGATCAAATCATTTTCAGAAATTTGTGAACTTCAAAAGGCCATATCTCTCAAACCATTTGGCCAATTTGGGTGGGGTTTTTTGCAACAAGTCACATTTGATCCCCTCTTTCCAAAAATGTCATCATCATTCATCAAAACTTCACAAATCAAAATGGCCTTTTTGGACTTGCATGAATTAATTCCAAGAGAGGTGAAAAAGTGAAATTTTGAATTAACCACTTCCAGCCATTTTTGCCAATTGAAAACATTCAGAAAATGCATTTTTGTTGTGTTGGAAGGCCCATTCTCGCAGCCAGCTCATGCACATGCACCATTTGAGTGGAATTGCACAATTAGCAAAACACCTTCATTCGCAAAGTTCTGTTTACCACTTTGATTAATTATGCTTAGCTCCACTAATTACAACATATATACATCACATTCACTCTGCAGAACCCTAGCTAGCAGCCACGAAAAAACCAACAGAAATCACTCTCTCTAACTTCTGTTAAGCCTTTGCAATCATCCACCAACTTCTGTTAAGCCTTTGCAAGCCTTAAACACCAACTGTAAGGCCATTCCATGTTGCTGTTCATCAGAGCTCCATTAATGGCAAAGTTGATTTGAAGTTCCTTCAAGCATTCCTGAGCTCGAAATCTTCAACCATTCACCTTTTGGAGCTTGGAACCTCATCTGTTTTTAACTAGAACCACCAAATAACATCAGAATCTCAGCTGCTCTTCACTTTTGGTAAGTTTTCGAGTTCCCTCATTTGCTAAACCATGCCATGCTTATTGTAGACCTCACTTTGCTGATTCTAATGAGCTTTAAATTACATGAAATGGTTGTGTATTTGGAAAGTTATGTTGTCTCAAAGTTTGGTGTGAGAATATGTTTTTGTTTGATGCTTGCTGTATAGTTCGATTCCATGAAAATGAGTGATGGATTTGTGTTGTACAATGTTTGATGATCATGATAGTGTATCCAATTCCAATTTCTGGGCATTTTGAATTTCACGATTTGGGGAAGGGGATGAACATGCACTGTATATGAAGAACCCTAATTTCCCAGAACTGTTCACGTGGTTGCATGAGCCGGTTACTGTTGCATTAGCATGAACCAATCAAAACATTTCGTTCCCTGTGCAATACGCCGCGTTTTGGTTAGTTGGTCCGGTATTTACAAATATGCCATCGGTTCCTATTAAATCCATTAATTCATTTTATTTTGTTCAATATTTATTTCATTTTGATTCAACAACTTTCAAAAATCATATCTCGTCCATTTGTGATCCAATTTTCATGAAAATTTTTGCATTGTGCTCTGCTTGATCTCTACTTTTTTATCATGATTTTTTCTGATTTTTTGGATGAGTGGATTTTTAATTGGTATTAGGGTTTGTGACATGTATCAATATTTTGTACCTTTTACCAAAACATTTGTGAAATGATGATACTTTGACCAATGGCTTTGAAATTTTTTGTGCTCAAACTAGACACATTCATGGTGATTTTGGTTTAGAGTTTGTGAATTTATCATCTCTGGTTGTTGAGTTATGATTTTTTGAAGTAGGGTGTGACAATTTGTGTCACACCATTGATGTGCAACTTGATGATTTTCAATACCATGCCTCTTGACCTCAAATTGGATTGAATTTTTGCATGAATGTACTTGAGTATGTCTAGTTTACATGTGATTTTTCTTGGATTTATTTGTGGCATTTCCCATTTGTTTGAGATTTTTCTCCCCTGTTTGGTCACATGTTGACTTTTTGTGACATATCATGCCATATCATTTGTGAAATTCTCATACTTTATTGGATGAATTTGAAATTTAACATGTGATTACTAGACATCTTAAGATTTGTCATGGTTTTGATCCCATTCATTTCTCATATGTTATCACTGATTTATGATTTATTGAAGTTGGTATATGTTTGGTTGACTTCTTTGAGCATGCTTGAAATTGTTTTGACTTTCTGATTTTCATTGACCATCTTCCCATGATCCAATTGAGCTGAAATTTTATATGAATGTCATGTTATGGATTATGATTGATCATGAATTATTTGATGATTTTTGGAATTGTTTATGGTTGGTTTGGAGTTAAGTCTTGCTGTTGACTTCTATGAGCTTTCATTTGCCATGCTTTGACTTCTTTTGCTTATGAAATGATGATGATGCATGATATGAACATGAAACCAATTGAGTTTGCTTCTTAAATGTTTGAATTTGATTTTGATTGAATATCACTTGCTGTTTTGGCTTTCTCATTCTCCTTTGACCCTAGGCTTGCCCTAGTGGTCTCATTGCTTATGCTTGAGTTCATGTTTTCAGGTTGAGAAGCAATTGCCTCAAAGAAACTTATACAAGTTGAATGAGTTTATTTGATTACCATGAGCTAATGTGTTGTTTTTGTAGGTTGCTTGGTTCACAAGCTTTGAGCCTTGTGCATTGCACCTTTTAATCAATTGTGTTGACTGTTGATCTTACCTCCTTTTGCTTTAACTTTTGAATTGTATACTGATTCTGTTTGACTATTTCAGGTACCATTAGTTGCTTAGTTCTTTAAGAACTTGCTTTGCTTTGCTTTATAGCAATTTGCATTGAGGTATAATCCCTTTTCTTCATGTAGTCTGGAAGACCTGGCCTGTTACTTGGCCAGGCAACTGTCTGAAGTCCTCCTTAAGAGGCAATGCTTGTGTGTGTTTACATTTGTCCCAAGCAGGAAAAGTCCTTTTAATAAGGCAATTGGTAGATCAAAGAGATAAGCAACCTATCTCCTACTATTCTGTGAGTCTTCTCCTTGCTCCCATTACATGGTTGTAGCATTGAGATCCAAGCCCAAGATCTATAGAGTCAATAATCTGTGGAGAGAGTTCCTACTTTCTGAACTCCCACACCTTCTGATATTCAAATGCTCTCTCTCTGACCAGGGATAAGAGCAATGAGGCACACCCCTCATATCCTCTCATCTGCTTCACCTTAGCCCCTCAATGGCAAGGTTAAGAGCACCATTAACCTATTCCAGTTGGCTTCAATGCCTAACCCCTTTGTATGAGCCTCATTGTGTGGTTATAGTGTGTGCTGATTGACTTCATTGATTGATCACTTGCTTCATATACACATGTTTGCTTGCATGCTTTGTGCATTTATCATCCTTAATTGCTCATTAGTGCATGATCATCTCATTTGTCTTTGTGACATTATCATTGTTGTTTGCCCATTGAGGACAATTGTAAGACCATTCATTGGCTATTGTTCCCATGATATGGAAGTGAGTATAAGACCATCACATTGGCCACTCATCTTATCTTTGCTTGATGCATTTGTTTGTTGTATGAGAGGATGCAATTGTAAGTCCCTGCAAGTTGGCATTTGTATTCCTAGGACCATACTGTGGAGGTTAGAGTAAGCCCAGACAGATTGGCATCTGACATCCATGTTTTGCTTTTGTTTGATTGTATGTGAGGATGCAATTATAAGTCCCTGTAAGTTGGCATTTGCTTTCCCATGATCACATGTTGCTTTGTTTGATGATATGTGAGGATACAATTGTAAGTCCGTGTAATTTGGCATTTGTATTCCTATGATCATATGTTGGAGATTGGTATAAGTCTAGATAGATTGGCATCCGGTATCCACTTTCATTTTCTTTGTTAAGGAGATTAGTGTAAGTCCATTGAGTGGCCTCTGATATCCATTTCTGTTTAGGAGATTGGTGTAAATCCATCTATTGGTATCCGGTATCCGCTTTTTGTTTGTGAGATTGGAGTAAGACCATTGAGTGGCATCCGGTATCATTTGCTTGCTTACACTATTATTATCCATTGCCTATTCCAAAGGACACACTTGAATCATCTTCTATATGATTTCAAGAGTTGAACCTTCTAAGAAGTTTTACAATCCATCTTCATCCATTCATCCTCATTATGTCCTAAACCTTTTCACACATTACTTTCAAACTTGACATAGATATTGTGCAAACATCTTCATGTTTTCAAACCAAAAACCTGGACCCCAAGTCCTTGACTTTTTTCAAACTCCATTTCATAATACTTCTTTGAATTAATCTTAATCATACTTTGACCCTACTTTCACAATCACAATCAATTAACTTCACCCATTCACTTGTTTTGGCTTTGTCCATTGTTAATCTTTTCATGCATTAGCCATAGGTTTCAATTATCTTTGTGGTTGATGTAAACCTCACCTTATCCTTAGTGAGTCGACTATAAGACTTCCGTACTGAAAACAGGGCTAACCCCTCTAGTACGTCGAAGCTATCCTCGCATGGTGGATGTTGGTCTTGGTCGAGTTTTCTCCCATTGATAATGAAGAGCCTCAGTGCTATTGTTTAAAATTGAATCCACCAACTTTTGGAAATCTTTTAGCCAAACTACGGCGTTTTGATCCTTACCTTTGATGGAAGGTACGTAGGCAACGGGTTCATCCGTTCGAACACAAAAATAATTAACTTGTATATTCTTTTCTCATCATCCCAATCATGTTTGCACAATGTTTATGTCATAACAAATAACAATTTTATACAACAAGTGTGAAAAGGGCTCCCTAGGAGTACCTAGGACGTAGTGGGTGCCTAACACCTTCCCATTACGTGATTTACCCCTTACCCAGACTCTCTGATCTTTTTATTAGTTTTCTACGTGTAAAAATTCTTAGGCTTTTGTTCGCTTTTTAGCCAGTCCTTTGGATAAATAAAAGTGCGGTGGCGACTCGAAATCTTTGTATGCTTTGCTTATGATTTAATCGATAAATCATATAGCGACGAATACACCGCTACAGAAAAGTGGCGACTCTGCTGGGGAAAAGATCGACCCTTGGTGGTATTGCCTACTTTTCACCCTTGTTGTGCTATATTATTATCTGTTATTTGACATATTTTTGTACAATTTGGGATCACTGTATTGATTGTAATGCTTGAATTGCTTGATATACAATTGCTGTTTGCTTTGGTGATCTGTGAGATGAGTTCTATACCCGAACTCGAGTGCACTCTAGGATAGGAGAATGGCATAGTCTTGTTGACTGGTGTGGAGTATTCCTTAGCCAGTTGACTTGCGAGTCCATTCACTTGGTGGAGGTCATGTTGGACTAATAATGTCACACAAGTTATTTGTGGTTAGGCATTATTCTTTCAATCATGTGCCGCAGAAGCCAAGGACCTTAGTTTACCAAACCCATCTTGGCCTATTTTTAGGAACGTAGTGCGGAGGTCGTTCAGATGTAAGTTCTGATACGATTGTTACGCGATACTACACTCATAAGAGTTTCTCTTGAGAATATACTTGGAATACGAGTATTCGTTCCTCCGATAATATTCGAAAGATGGAACGATGATTATGGGAACCTCTGATAGAACATGTCTGGCAGGTTTAAACCCTAGTACACTCCCTTTGGGTGGTTCTTAACCGAGACTCCATGCTCGTGACTCTCAACAAACCCGTGATTCATGGTTGAGTCGTTCAGACACCGTTAATATCAATGGATCCCGGATCAGGTGTAAAACCTAAAATCCACCAAAGCGACTGGTTGATATTAAGGGTGTTCGAGCCGGTTCATGTACCGTTAATATCAATGGAACTTGGGTGTTGATAAGGTGAAAACCTAAATCCACCAAAATGGATGATTGATATTAGGGATACATAGAGCTTTCCCATGACCTTTGTTTGGTGTGCTTTGCTTGATCCTTGAGTGTGTTTGTTGCATTCATGCATTCACGCATTCATCCGCATTCATGTCATCAGAAAAAGAAAATTTTCAAGGAACTTAAAGGGTTTATTTGCAAAATTTTCAGACATGGAAAGACCAAAAAGGCATACAAAGAAGTACAGCTTCAAACAGCCCGATGTAAAAAAGTTAAGGAATCTGACATCGTATGTATTAGATCCCTTGGGTTTCAAAGCTCGCTATGGGAAGCTTCTGCCTCTGCTCACCACTCAGGTTGACGAAGGGCTGATGAGTACTCTGGCTCAGTTTTACGATCCGTTGCATCACTGCTTCTTATTTCCGGACTTCCAGCTATTGCCGACTTTGGAGGAGTATTCTCATCTCATTGGGATTCCGATTCTGGATCAAGTGTCGTTCAGTGGCCTAGAGAGTATTCCATCTGCTCGAGAGATTGCTAGCTTGTTGCACATAGATGAAGATCTGATTAGAGCTAATCTGACTACCAAAGGCGGAATTCAGGGTTTTCCTTCCGAGTTCCTCATTGCCCAAGCTACCTTTTATGGGAAGGCCATGAGTGAGGATGCCTTTGAGGCTCTATTTGTGCTGCTCATCTATGGATTGGTGTTGTTTCCCAACTTCGACAAATTCGTGGACATGAATGCTATTAGGATCTTCTCAGTTCTTAATCCAGTTCCGACTTTGTTGGGCGATGCTTATGTTTCCTTGCACTCCAGGAATGTGAAAGGAGGAGGAGTTATTGTCTGCTGTCTACCCCTGCTGTACAAGTGGTTTATTTCGCACTTGCCGCAGACAGTTGCTTTCAAGGAGAACAAGGGATGCCTACGGTGGTCTCAGAGACTCATGTCTCTCACCAATGATGATATCACCTGGTATGATCGCGTGTATGATACCGTTCAGATCATCGATTATTGTGGTGAATTCCCTAATGTGCCTCTTCTTGGTACATGTTGTGGGATCAGCTACAATCCTATTCTCGCACGTCGTCAGCTTGGGTTCCCCCTAAAGGATAAACCCCATAACATTCTGTTAGAAGGTGTATTCTTTCTGGAGGGTAAAGATCCCCAAGGCCTGAAAGCCAGATTTGTCCGTGCTTGGCGCAGTATTCGCAAGAAGAGTAGGAACGAGTTGGGTCCAAAGAACTGCATTGCTTTGGAGCCTTACACCTCTTGGGTCAGACAAAGAGCTGATACCTACCTGATGCCGTATGATCATCCGAGACCTACACCGTTGGATGTGGCTGGGCCTTCAACCCTCCCTACCCAACGTGTAGAGGAGTTGAGAGAAGAAGACCTTTCGCGTGCTTGGATCCGTGAAAGGGAGGAATTGCTGCAGCAGCTCAAGGAGAAGGACGCTATGATTGAGTTCCTCGAGCACCGAGTGATCGACGACCCGAACGACACTTGGACATCTCTGCTTCCTCAGTCATCCAAATTCTGGAAGAGGAGGTATGATCGACTTACAAAGGAGAAAGCTGATATGGAGGCTGCCTATGAGAGAGAGATCAAGAAGTTGTGTACTTCTCGTCTTCCAACATCCCGAGCTTCTAGGGATCCATAGGATGTCATTTACCTTTTCTCTTTGTAATGAATCAAAAATGCTGTACTTCTTTGTCTCAATATATTGAATGAAATATTTTCCATGAGGAATTAAGATGTTTAAATATTCAAAATATTGCAAATAATACCCTAAGGGTTCCTTGAAAACAAAGCATTTGCACAAGCATTTCATGCATCATGTTTGCATAAACAGGTACTCCTTTTCTGGTCTTCTTGTCTTAACCTCTGCTCTTCATTTATTTTGAAGACAAGCTGACTCACCGGTATTATACGCGGGTCAATTCAGCAAGGGTCATGGAGCAATTAGAACAAGAGAACAGAGAACTAAAGGAAGAGGTCGCCAGACTTGGCGCTTTGATGGAGCAACTCCTTGCTGCTCAGAATCAGCCTGCTCAACAGCCAGCAACGCCTGTTCAAAGGACAGTCATCTCCGAAGTAGCTACTTCAACGGTGCCAGTCAGTGCTCATCAGCCCAATGCTATGCCAGCCGGGTTTCCTTGGGGGATGCCTCCAGGTTTTATGCCCGATCTGCCAGCTCCAACCTTTGCTCATATACCGGCATCTAGCCCGGTCCCTGTTCCCGCTCCTCCTGTCGTGCATACCATGCCCAGGGTAGACGACACCATCTATCACTCTGAGCCATCTGAGGGCTCAGATGTTCATGAAAAGATGGATGCCATGAACGATCAATTCCTTGAGCTGAGAAAGGAATTGAGGACTCTTCGAGGCAAAGATCTCTTCGGCAAGTCTGCGGCCGAACTCTGCTTAGTTCCCGGTGTGAAGATACCGATCAAATTCAAGGTCCCTGACTTTGAAAAATACAAGGGGAACACCTGTCCACTAGCTCACCTGGTCATGTACGCCAGAAAGATGTCGACTCAGACAGATAATGATCAACTCCTGATTCATTATTTTCAGGACAGTCTATCCGGTGCCGCGCTCAGATGGTACATGAGCCTGGACAGTGCCAACATCCGATCTTTCAACGACCTTGGCGAAGCTTTCGTCAAGCAGTATAAGTACAACGTCGATATGGTGCCTGACCGAGATCAACTCAGGTCCATGTCGCAGAAAGACAAAGAATCGTTCAAGGAGTACGCCCAGAGATGGCGAGAGCTGGCAGCTCAGATCACTCCACCACTTGAGGAGAAGGAAATGACCAAGATCTTTCTGAAGACTCTTGGCTCATTCTATTATGAGCGGATGGTAGCAAGCGCTCCCTCTGATTTCACCGAGATGGTGAACATGGGGATGCGTCTCGAAGAAGGTGTCCGTGAAGGACGGTTGGCTAAGGACGATGGTTCTTCCTCTAAACGATATGGGGCGTTTAAGAGGAAAGAAGGGGAAGCACACGCTGTGCAGTCTCAGCCTAAACATAGAAGACCCTCTGTTCAGAGGAAACCTGCACGACATGCCAGTCATCAGCATCAGGTGGCTCACGTAGCACCTGTTTTCAAGGACAATACTCCTCAACATCAGCAGTATCAACATCAACAGTATCAGCATCAGCAGCAATATCAACAACCGCAGTACCATCAGCAACAATCTCGTCCACAGCAACAGGCTTACCAGCCTCGTGGGAGTACGAGTAATCAAGCGAACATGGGTTATGAAAGGAAGAAGATCAGTTTTGATCCGATTCCTATGTCGTATGCAGAGTTATATCCCTCTCTAATAGAGCGGAAATTGGTTTCTCCGAGAGATCCTCCGGCTATACCGGTCAACCCTCAGTGGTGGTATAAGCCCGATCTGCACTGTGTCTATCACTCTGGCGCTCCGGGCCATGATATAGAAAATTGCTTCCAGCTGAAGACTAAGGTGCAAGACTTATGAGAAGTGGAATCCTGAGTTTTGAGGACTCGAGCCCGAACGTCACCAAGAACCCATTGCCTGCGCATGGGAAATCTGTGAATATGATTCAGGAATGCCTTGGGAAGTACAAGGTCAGATATGTGAGCCACATCAGGCAGTCGTTGGTTGATTTACATCGGATGCTGTGTCAGTACAGCTACTTGGAGCATAACCACGACAAGTGCCGCGTCTGCTCGATTAACCGTTTGGGTTGCGATCAAGTACGCAGAGAACTACAGAAGTTGTTGAATGAGGGTACCATTGAGATTCTGCAGAATCGCAATGTTGATGAAGTCGAGCCTGAAGTGAATGTCATATCACCAGTGTTCAAGCTGCCTGAGCCCGTTGTTATTCGCTACAATAGCAACAAGCCGAAGGCTTCCCCTTCTTTGATTATTAAACCAGCCGGCCCTGTGCCCTACTCATCTGATAAAGCTGTGCCATTCAGATACAACCCTGTTGCTGTTCAAGATGGGGTAGAAGTACCTTTACCTTCCACTTCCGTAACCACTGTCGCTGATGTCAGTGGGCTGACCCGAAGTGGTCGTGTATTTTCTGCGCCTGCTAAAGCTCCTGTTGCTTCTGATACTGTTGAGCGTCCGGTTGGGACCGCTGTGAATATTCAGAATCCGGCACTTGATGTCGCAAAACCATCCTCCTCTGTACAAAAGACTCCTGTTTCTTCAGTTGGCCCGAGCGGCATTGTAGATGAAGAATCTGATGAGATGATGAGGCTCATTAGAAAAAGTGAGTACAACATTGTAGACCAGCTTCTACACACGCCATCCAAGATTTCCATTCTTTCTCTGCTGCTGAATTCAGAACCCCATAGGGAGTCTCTGCAAAAAGTCTTGGATCTGGCGTATGTTGATCACGACGTCACCCTTGAGCAGTTTGACAGTATTGTTGCAAACATCACCGCTTGCAACACTTTGAGCTTTTGTGACACTGATCTCCCTGAGGAGGGAAGAGACCACAACATGGCTTTACATATCTCAATGAACTGCAAATCTGATGCAATGTCCAATGTGTTGGTGGACACTGGATCTTCTTTAAATGTATTGCCAAAATCCACACTCTCTCGATTGTCATATCAAGGTCCTCCTATGAGGCAGAGTGGGGTCGTTGTGAAGGCTTTTGATGGGTCGCGCAAGACCGTGATTGGGGAAGTTGATCTCCCAATCAAGATAGGACCAAGTGATTTCCAAGTTACTTTTCAAGTAATGGACATCCACCCATCGTATAGCTGTCTCTTAGGCAGACCATGGATTCACGAGGCGGGCGCCGTGACATCCACCCTACACCAGAAGCTGAAATTTGTCAAAAACAAGAAACTGGTTGTAGTAGGGGGAGAAAAGGCTCTCCTGGTCAGCCATCTGTCTTCTTTCTCGTACATTGACGCAGAGGATGAAGTTGGAACTCAGTTCCAAGCTTTATCTATTGATGAACCAATCGAGAAGAAATCTCCTTCATTCACTTCCTACCGAGATGCGAAGCTGGCCATTGAATGTGGTGCAGTTGCTGGATTAGGGAAAGTGCTTGAACTCGAAGACAACCGATCCCGGGCTGGCATTGGCTATGGTTCTGGGGCATGTAATGAGCAAGGTTTGTTCACAAGTGGAGGATTCATCCATGCTGATCAACCTGAAGAGGAGGAAGCTGCTGCTATCATTGAAGAGGACGCAGAAGACTTGAACAATTTTGTTATTCCTGGTGGTATCTGCCACAATTGGGTCGCTGTAGATGTTCCTACAGTCATCCATAGATCAGAGTAATTGTTCATTTTGTTTAAAACCCTTCTCCCATGCCAAAAGGAGAAGTGATGACATTGTTGGCAAAGCATATATACAATGATGTTTTCATTCAATTAATGCATTGTTTAACATTTGTTTTTCCTTTGTTTTCACTTTTTGCTTTTCTGCATGAAATCAGTGATCACAAAAAACCCTGAAAAACAAAAACAGCTTTTTCATCTGCATAAATGATTTGCTTTTTTAAATTCTAAAGTTTTTTTTCATTAACCAAAATCATTATGCAGGTTGATCCTAAAACCCATTGAACATAATGATCCAACGCCATCTCCCAATTTTGAATTCCCTGTATTTGAGGCAGAGGAAGATGACCTTGAAGAGATTCCTGATGAGATCACCCGTCTCCTTGAGCACGAAGAGAAGATCATTCAGCCGCATCTCGAAGACTTGGAAACAGTCAACTTGGGATCTGAGGATTGTGTTCGTCTGGTGAAGATTGGGGCACTTCTTGAAGGGTCTGTCAAGGAAGATTTGATCAGCTTGCTACGAGAATATTCAGATATCTTTGCTTGGTCCTATGAAGACATGTCGGGTTTAGATACAGATATTGTGCAACATTTCCTGCCTTTGAAGCCTGAGTGCGTGCCTGTGAAGCAGAAGCTCAGAAGAACTCATCCAGATATGGCAGTGAAGATCAAAGAGGAAGTCCAGAAGCAAATTGATGCGGGGTTTCTGGTGACTTCTACATATCCTCAATGGGTGGCCAATATTGTGCATGTTCCTAAGAAGGATGGAAAAGTCCGTATGTGCGTTGATTATAGAGATTTGAATAAGGCTAGCCTGAAAGATGATTTTCCTTTACCACACATTGACATGTTGGTAGACAATACAGCCAAATTCAAAGTCTTTTCCTTTATGGACGGATTTTCCGGATATAATCAAATCAAGATGGCACCAGAGGATATGGAGAAGACAACATTCATCACACCTTGGGGAACATTCTGTTATCGAGTGATGCCCTTCGGTTTGAAGAACGCCGGAGCCACGTATCAACGAGCTATGACTACCTTGTTTCATGATATGATGCACAAGGAGATAGAGGTCTATGTTGACGATATGATTGCTAAGTCCCGAACGGAAGTTGAGCATATTGAGCATTTGTTGAAGCTTTTTCAGCGTTTGAGGAAGTTCAAACTTCGCCTGAATCCGAACAAATGTACATTTGGAGTCCGTTCCGGTAAATTATTGGGTTTTGTGGTAAGCAAAAGAGGTATTGAGGTTGATCCTGCAAAGGTCAAAGCAATACAAGAGATGCCCGCACCCAAAACTGAGAAGCAAGTCCGAGGTTTTCTTGGCCGCTTGAACTACATTTCCAGATTTATATCCCACATGACTGCCACATGTGCGCCGATATTCAAGCTCCTCCGGAAAGATCAGTCTCATGATTGGACCGAGGATTGCCAGAAAGCTTTCGACAGTATCAAAGATTATCTGTCTGAACCTCCGATTTTGTCTCCGCCTGTGGAAGGAAGACCTCTGATTATGTACTTGACAGTTCTTGAAGACTCGATGGGTTGTGTACTCGGTCAACAAGATGAATCAGGGAAGAAGGAATTCGCTATATACTACCTCAGTAAGAAGTTTACTGATTGTGAGTCTCGGTACTCTATGCTTGAGAAGACGTGATGTGCTTTGGCTTGGGCTGCTAAGCGTTTGCGCCAGTACATGATAAATCATACAACTTGGTTGATATCCAGAATGGATCCAATTAAGTATATCTTCGAGAAGCCTGCTTTAACTGGGAGGATTGCCCGTTGGCAGATGCTGTTGTCTGAGTATGATATCGAGTATCGAGCTCAAAAAGCTATCAAAGGTAGTATCTTGGCTGACCATCTAGCGCACCAGCCGATTGAAGATCATCAGTCTGTTCAGTATGACTTCCCTGACGAGGAAATTCTGTATTTGAAGATGAAAGATTGCGATGAGCCTACACTTGATGAAGGTCCAGAACCTGGTTCCAAATGGACGATGGTGTTTGATGGCGCTGTTAATCAATATGGGAATGGAATCGGGGCAGTGATCATTACTCCTCAAGGTTCACACATTCCGTTTACAGCAAGGCTAACTTTCAAATGCACGAACAACATGGCGGAGTACGAAGCCTGTATTATGGGACTTGAAGAATGCATTGATTTGAGAATCAAGTATCTTGATGTCTATGGTGATTCGGCCCTGGTTGTCAATCAGATCAAGGGAGAATGGGAGACGAATCAACCTGGTCTCATCCCATACAGAGATTATGCAAGGAGAATTTCAACTTTCTTTACAGAAGTTGAATTTTATCACATTCCTCGAGAGGATAATCGGATGGCAGATGCTCTTGCAACGCTTGCTTCCATGATTGTGGTCAGATGGTGGAATGATGTCCCCAACATTACTGTGATGCGCTTGGATAGACCATCTCACATATTTGCAATCGAAGAAGTAAAAGATGACAAGCCTTGGTATTTTGATATCAAGAATTTCCTCCAGAACCAGGTCTACCCGCCTGGGGCATCTGTGAAAGATAGGAAAACGTTGAGAAGGTTGTCAGGCAGTTTCTACCTCAGCGGTGAAGTGCTATACAAAAGAAATTGTGATATGGTTTTGCTCAGATGCGTGGATAGACACGAAGCAAACCTATTGATGACTGAGGTCCATGAGGGTTCATTTGGTACTCATTCCAATGGACATGCCATGGCTAAGAAGATGTTGAGAGCAGGCTACTATTGGCTGACAATGGAGTCTGACTGTTGCAAGTATGTGAAGAAATGTCACAAGTGTCAAATTTATGCGGATAAGATTCATATTCCTCCGACACTTCTGAATGTGATTTCATCACCATGGCCTTTCTCTATGTGGGGAATCGACATGATCGGCATGATTGAGTCAAAAGCGTCCAACGGACATCGATTTATTCTCGTAGCAATTGATTACTTCACCAAATGGGTTGAAGCCGCTTCATATGCGAATGTGACCAGGCAGGTGGTTGTGAAGTTTATCAAGAACCAGCTGATTTGCCGTTATGGTGTGCCAGAGAGGATCATTACTTATAATGGATCTAATCTGAATAACAAGATGATGGATGAGTTGTGCGCTGAATTCAAGATTGCACACCATAATTCCTCTCCCTACAGACCTAAGATGAATGGGGCTGTTGAAGCTGCTAACAAGAATATCAAGAGGATTATCCAGAAGATGACTGTCACGTACAAAGATTGGCATGAGATGCTGCCATTTGCTCTGCATGGATATCGTACGTCTGTACGCACTTCAACAGGGGCAACCCCTTTCTCTCTTGTTTATGGCATGGAAGCCGTTCTCCCAGTAGAGGTGGAGATCCCATCAATGCGAGTCTTGATGGAAGCCAAGTTGACTGATGCTGAATGGATTCAGAGTCGTTACGACCAATTGAATTTGATTGAAGAGAAGCGTTTAACTGCCATGTGCCATGGTCAGTTATATCAGCAGAGAATGAAGAAAGCATTCGATAAGAAGGTCAAGCCTCGTGTGTTCCGAGAAGGTGACCTTGTGCTCAAGAAAGTTTTGTCTTTCGCGCCCGATTCCAGGGGCAAGTGGACTCCAAACTACGAGGGTCCATATGTTGTTAAGAGAGCCTTTTCAGGCGGTGCTTTGATGCTTACAACAATGGATGGGGAGGATTTCACTCGTCCTGTGAATTCAGATGCAGTCAAAAGATACTTTGCCTAAAAAAAAAAAAAAAAAAAAAAAAAGTATATGCAAATGAAAAACAGAATAGCTCGCTAAGTTGAAAACCCGAAAGGGCGGCTTAGGCAAAAATGAGCGTCTCGGTGGAGAGCCCGCGAGGGTAATCCAGGCAAAAAATTAGAGATTTGAAAAAAAAAAGAAGAATATTTGCATCCCGCTAGATTGAGTACCTCACCCTGGGGCAATCTAGGCAAAAATTAGGGATTCGGCAAGTGACTGCATCCTGACAAGACTTTCTGTTCGCCAGTCGTCATTTCGTCAGAAGATTCTCGATTCGTCGTCAACTGAAGCTTCGGATACATCGAGATTCAAATTGGTAGAGAAAGGATCATTATGTTCAATGTAGCCCTCTTCCAATATATATCACTGATTTCAAATTTGTATAGATCTATGGAGTCTTGCCATTTGCAGGCTACCATTCCATCAAATCAATTTGAGCTTTTTATCCAATTATTTGCACTCTTATTTGTTTCAATTCAACAAATGTTTTGCATGTTTTAAATTGATAAAATGTCATTGTTTTAAACAAATCAAATTTTTCAAAAATATTGTTTTAAACGAAGTGAACATTCACAATATTGAAAGGATACTCAAGAATATCTCAGTGCTCTCCCGAGGGTGGCATGATTTCCAACAGGTAAGACATTCGTTCATATTCCTGGTTTGGTTATATCTTCTTTCTTCAGATCTTTGTTGGGGTTGTTCCTCAAACAAAGTTGTTGTTGGGGTTGTTCCCCAATATAGTCGCAAGTAGAGTGTTGTTGAAGACTTCGTTTTCTCCAGCAGCAATCTTCCCCAGCATGGGTGTTTCCTTGTGCGTTTCGGCGGTTGATGGTTTGTCATCTTGGTACCCCGTCACTTTCTCCAGTGGGTCGTATGCCCCATACTTTATTTGTCTCCTCAGCACAGTCATGAGTAGAGCTGTTATTGATATCCCCATCGGATTCGCGAGCAGAGTTGTTGTCACTCTTCCCAGTGCAGTTGCCAACAGAGTTGTCTGTCTCCTCAGCACGATCGCTTTCCTTTTGAAGACTTGGTAAGTCAGCGGTTTGATACCCGGTACTTTACCTTTTCCCCGGCGAAGTCGTCTGTGGAATTGTTGCCATCTCTCCATCAGAGTTTTTCTCTTCAGCAGAGCAGGAATTATTTTCCTACTCAGTGGTTGATTTGGGTTGACATCCCAGTATGTTGCATCCATATTTTCCTCAGCGTAGTCTGCAGAGTGTTTGTTGTGGCAGTTTTGCCTGTTAAATACTCCTTCAATCCCCAGTATGGTAGGATGATGGCTCTAACATTCAGAGAACGGATTGATTTCCTGACTGTTTGTGATCCCCAGTAGAGTGGCTTGTATTGCAGAATCTACTTGTTGTGATCAGTTTGCTATGTGTATTCTCCCCAAATAGAGTGGTTTATTGCAGAATCTACTTGTTTGATCTGTCCTCCCTCAGTGGTTTGTTCCCCAAGAGAGTAGCCGACAGTTTTCCCCAGTAGAGTTGCTTATGCAGTTAGATTCTATTTGGATGATATCATTCTCTCTCAGTGGGTTGTTCCCCAGCGGAGTTATGTGGATTTGCTTCTACAGCAATTCGTGCTTGTGCAATGCACTTTTGTTTCTCAGTTGACACCGGGATCCCCTGCAGATATCTTTGAGATTTTCTCTTGTTCCCTGACAGATTTGTCTTGGTGGTTGTTTCTGCCCGTTGTGACTTTCTGTACCCTGATTGGGTTGTTTCCTAATATCTCTGACTCTCTGCTTCTACAGCAGTACCCGCAGATCTTTGCTTTACAGCATGTAGATCTCTGCAGATTGGCTCTTCAGTTGGTTTTTCCTCTGGAAGTATAATACCTGGCGTTTGATTCCTGGACCTGTTGTGTTAGAATTGTCTGTTTTGTCAGCATTCATCAAACATAAATCACGCATATTCATGCATACTCATAAACATTCAGATATTCATGTTGCATTTCTTGCCATATATCCTTTGTTGGTTATTCCCTGCTTTTGGGTGATACAGATCTCTTTACAGATCTCCCCAAGCAGATGTTGGGTGTTTAAAATCTCTCCATATAGAGTCAGCCCATAAGCAGAAAATGTTGCCTTTCCTTCTACAGTTCCCCACTGAGATATATCCTCGTGGATGACGGTTTCTTCCGTTTCCTCCCAACACATATATTGGGATGGATTTTCCTATTTGAGTTACATCCTCATTAGGACATGTCTTGATTCAGTCCGTCTTTTCGGATTATTCCCGAATTGGCTATTTGTCAAATGTCTTGTGCTTCCCAGTGGGTTGTTCCCCAGCGGAGTAGTTTTGGGCCTCTACCCTCATACCGGTAGTTATAAGTCCTAT
Organism: Lathyrus oleraceus; assembly: GCF_024323335.1. Lineage (NCBI taxonomy): Eukaryota > Viridiplantae > Streptophyta > Magnoliopsida > Fabales > Fabaceae > Lathyrus > Lathyrus oleraceus. The sequence continues at coordinate 354,429,084 of NC_066579.1, forward strand.
TTTTCCTGGCTTTCTTGACAGAATTTGTGGTTATACACCTTTTATTCTCCAGCCAGAGTTGTTGGTTTTCTACCTAACAGTCGGTAGTGGTAAACCTTATTTTCCTGCTCTCCAGTAGTTTGTGGTTTGTTATAAACCCTATCTTGGTTTCCCGTGCGGATTTGTGATTTGTTCTGTCCCCACGCGGAGTTGTGGGTTTTCTACCCCGTATTCGGTAGATGTAAACCCTAAATTTGTGGTTCTCTCCATCTAGTTCTTGATGTTGAGTTTCCTTTGCTCGGATAAGTTGCTCAGATCAACACTTATATCCCCAGCAAGTCTTTTGTGGATAATTGCCGTATGCTAGCAATTTTACCCCCAGCGGATCCTTTCACCTTTTGTCAGTGATTGTGTTCCCCGGATCATTGATTGTCATCAATGCATCCCAGCGAGTCTTCTTTCATTTACCCCCTTTGTTGGTAATGTCTGTTGCTCCCTTTGACTGGTCATCATTATATACCTAGTTTGGTATCCCGATGCCTTTCTTTTCGGTTGATTTATCCTTTATTAACCCAGTAACCGGTTGTGGATAATCTTCCATGCGAGTATGTTATTCACGGTCTGCCGGTAATGAATAATATATCTCATGCACTCTTCAGTCGAAGCCTTTCGTGTTTCCCTGGTCGAGTAAGATTCGCTTTTTCCCTTTGCGGAATCGAATATTCCTTTGTTGTCGGATAATTGCCGGATGCTTGCAATTTATCCTTTGAGTTGTCTTTCGTTTACCCGGATGCTTGGTATCGATTGTCTCTCTTTTTGGTTAGTCACCTATTATATACTTCGGTATCTCTGGTGTCTTTTCCTTTCGAGGATATTATTCACGGTCTGCCGGTAATGAATAATATGTCTCATGCGCTCTTTAGTTGGAATCCTTTGTTGATTTTCCCCAGCTGAGCAAGATTCGTATTCTTTGTAGAATCGAATGTCCATCCTTTAACCAGTTTGTGTGTTGGATGATGTGTGTTTTGGCATATATACCAACTCACGTTTTCGGTAGATCACCTATTATATACCCAGTAACCGGTATCTCTGGTGTTTCTTACCATGCGAGTTTATTATCTACGTTCTGACGGTAATAGATAATATATCTCATGTGAGTATTCTTATCCACGGTCTGCCGGTAATGGATATTGTATCTCATGCACTCTTTGGGTTTGTGTCCCCAGTTGAGTAAGATTCGTTTTCCCGTTGTGGATTCGAATGTCCATCCTGTAAGTCGATTTGCTTTTTCAAGCCCTCCTTTCGGATGATGAGTGTTTTGGCATATATACCAATTCACGTATTTGGTTAGTCACCTATTATATACTTCGGTATCTCTGGTGTCTTTTCCTTTCGAGTATATTATTCACGGTCTGCCGGTAATGAATAATATGTCTCATGCGCTCTTTGGTCGGAATCCTTTGTTGATCTTCCCCAGTCGAGTAAGTTTCGTTTTCCCGTTGTGGAATCGAATGTCCATCCTATAAACAAGTCTGCTGTTCTAGCTTTCTTCAGGATGATGAGTGTTTTGGAACACAAACCAATTCACGTCTTCGGATTTTATCCTATAAACAACCTACAACCCGGTTCAGGATAATCTTCCTTTGTGAGTATTCTATCCACGTTCTGACGGTAATGGATATTATATCTCGTTTGCTCTTGGGTCAATCTTTTGATTGTTTTCTCTGCAGAGTAAGATTTGCATTCTTTACAGAATCAAATATCCATCCTATAAACAAGTCTGCTGTTCTAGCTTTCTTCAGGATGATGAGTGTTTTGGAACACAAACCAATTCACGATTTCGGATCTTATCCTATAAACAACCTACAACCCGGTTCAGGATAACTTTCCATGCGAGTACATTATCTACGTTTTGACGGCTATAGATAATATATCTCATGCACTTTTTTGTCGAACACTTTGTTTGTTTCCCCAACTGAGTAAGATTTGCATTCTTTACAGAATCAAATATCCATCCTATAAACAAGTTTGCTTTCGCTCTCTTCAGGATGATGAGTGTTTTGGAACACACACCATCTCACGCCTTGGTCGGTCACCTTTTACATACCTACAACCCGGTATCCTTGGTTTCCTTCCTTTCTGCTCCCTACTTTGACCTCGGTCCCTTGTGGAGTCAGATTTTTCCTGAGTTTATGTACCTTTTCCAGGTCTTTCTCAAATGTTTGGTTGATTGATATCTCTCACCCTTATACCAGTCTTAGATATTCATTCTTCCTGAGATTGTTACCCTTATACCGGTAACACCTCATTCTTTGGTGCTTCCCCCAGTGGAACTTCTTGTTGCTTCTCCCCAGGAGTCAGCTCGTGTCTCTCCAATGGATTTATTTTCCTTTGGAATTCTTTTCCCCAGTGTGAGTCCTTCACTCCCCAGTGAGGCTTCCAGTCTGATTTCTGTTTCCCTAATCAGAGTCGTGTCTTGTTCACGCTGTGTCAGTTTTGTCTATCCCCAACTAAAGTCTTGTTAGAGTCTCTGTTCCTGGTGAGTGTACTACTCCGAGGGATCGTCTTTTCTTCTGTGTGAATCATATATTCCCCACAGAATTTTTGTCTTTTGCATGCATACATTTGCATCATGAGGTCTCTTAGGGACCACAATTTGTCTCATTACTGTTATTTAAGCCCATTCTACCGCGTCGAGATGAAGATTTCTAAACTTCACTTCTCCGGCTAGAATGACCTTAAATAGGGGCATCTGTAAGACCCCAATTTTGGCCCTAAGATCCCTCATGGCCCATATCATATCATATCATGGCCTCAAGGATCATTGCATGCCCTAGCTTCCCTCCTAGTGGGTGGTTTGCCTTGTGAGTGTGGTTCTTGATCACCAAGCATGTTTTGCATTTGTATATCTTTGCTTTTCATATGTTTACTAACCAAAAAGTACAAAAATATTGTCATCTAACCATGTTACTTGCAGCTGAAGCAATCATCAGTCAAACAGTCAAATCAGTCATTAAGCAGTGGATGGTGGCCATTCTTGAAGAATTTGGGCACCATGATCAATAATCAAGAGTTCATATATGTTGTGATGTCATTTGGAATCAAGATCTCAAGGAATTAGGGTTTGGAATTCATCAGAAGTGGTTCAATCAAGCAAAACCCTAGAAAAAGTCAAACTTGGTCAACTGTGGATTTAATCAGTGATTTGATGGTGGAAATTGGTTTGAGGGAGCTCATTCATGTCCATATAGGCCTCATATATCATGTCAAACACCATCATGAAAGAATTTGAAGTCAAACAGAAAATTTCCAAAAATAGAAACTTGACCTGTAATTTTCACCTGCCAAAAATGGAAACTTCTTGATCCTAAACTTACATCATGATACAAGCTTCAAATGAATTTTTTCCCAACATGAAAGTTGAAGATCTTGTTCTCCCATTTTCAAAAAGTCCAAGAACACTCAATTCCCATGTATGGTTGGCAAGTTATGATCAAATCATTTTCAGAAATTTGTGAACTTCAAAAGGCCATATCTCTCAAACCATTTGGCCAATTTGGGTGGGGTTTTTTGCAACAAGTCACATTTGATCCCCTCTTTCCAAAAATGTCATCATCATTCATCAAAACTTCACAAATCAAAATGGCCTTTTTGGACTTGCATGAATTAATTCCAAGAGAGGTGAAAAAGTGAAATTTTGAATTAACCACTTCCAGCCATTTTTGCCAATTGAAAACATTCAGAAAATGCATTTTTGTTGTGTTGGAAGGCCCATTCTCGCAGCCAGCTCATGCACATGCACCATTTGAGTGGAATTGCACAATTAGCAAAACACCTTCATTTGCAAAGTTCTGTTTACCACTTTGATTAATTATGCTTAGCTCCACTAATTACAACATATATACATCACATTCACTCTGCAGAACCCTAGCTAGCAGCCACGAAAAAACCAACAGAAATCACTCTCTCTAAAATTCTCATTTTCCATCCATTTGAACTGTTTGCTAAGAAACCTAAAAGAAATCGAGCCTGGTTTGTTTTGCCATCATCCACCAACTTCTGTTAAGCCTTTGCAAGCCTTAAACACCAACTGTAAGGCCATTCCATGTTGCTGTTCATCAGAGCTCCATTAATGGCAAAGTTGATTTGAAGTTCCTTCAAGCATTCTTGAGCTCGAAATCTTCAACCATTCACCTTTTGGAGCTTGGAACCTCATCTGTTTTGAACTAGAACCACCAAATAACATCAGAATCTCAGCTGCTCTTCACTTTTGGTAAGTTTTCGAGTTCCCTCATTTGCTAAACCATGCCATGCTTATTGTAGATCTCACTTTGCTGATTCTAATGAGCTTTAAATTACATGAAATGTTTGTGTATTTGGAAAGTTATGCTGTCTCAAAGTTTGGTGTGAGAATATGTTTTTGTTTGATGCTTGCTGTATAGTTCGATTCCATGAAAATGAGTGATGGATTTGTGTTGTACAATGTTTGATGATCATGATAGTGTATCCAATTCCAATTTCTGGGCATTTTGAATTTCACGATTTGGGGAAGGGGATGAACATGCACTGTATATGAAGAACCCTAATTTCCCAGAACTGTTCACGTGGTTGCATGAGCCGGTTACTGTTGCATTAGCATGAACCAATCAAAACATTTCGTTCCCTGTGCAATACGCCGCGTTTTGGTTAGTTGGTCCGGTATTTACAAATATGCCATCGGTTCCTATTAAATCCATTAATTCATTTTATTTTGTTCAATATTTATTTCATTTTGATTCAACAACTTTCAAAAATCATATCTCATCCATTTGTGATCCAATTTTCATGAAAATTTTTGCATTGTGCTCTGCTTGATCTCTACTTTTTTATCATGATTTTTTCTGATTTTTTGGATGAGTGGATTTTTAATTGGTATTAGGGTTTGTGACATGTATCAATATTTTGTACCTTTTACCAAAACATTTGTGAAATGATGATACTTTGACCAATGGCTTTGAAATTTTTTGTGCTCAAACTAGACACATTCATGGTGATTTTAGTTTAGAGTTTGTGAATTTATCATCTCTGGTTGTTGAGTTATGATTTTTTGAAGTAGGGTGTGACAATTTGTGTCACACCATTGATGTGCAACTTGATGATTTTCAATACCATGCCTCTTGACCTCAAATTGGATTGAATTTTTGCATGAAAGTACTTGAGTATGTCTAGTTTACATGTGATTTTTCTTGGATTTATTTGTGGCATTTCCCATTTGTTTGAGATTTTTCTCCCCTGTTTGGTCACATGTTGACTTTTTGTGACATATCATGCCATATCATTTGTGAAATTCTCATACTTTATTGGATGAATTTGAAATTTAACATGTGATTACTATACATCTTAAGCTTTGTCATGTTTTTGATCCCATTCATTTCTCATATGTTATCACTGATTTATGATTTATTGAAGTTGGTATATGTTTGGTTGACTTCTTTGAGCATGCTTGAAATTGTTTTGACTTTCTGATTTTCATTGACCATCTTCCCATGATCCAATTGAGCTGAAATTTTATATGAATGTCATGTTATGGATTATGATTGATCATGAATTATTTGATGATTTTTGGAATTGTTTATGGTTGGTTTGGAGTTAAGTCTTGCTGTTGACTTCTATGAGCTTTCATTTGCCATGCTTTGACTTCTTTTGCTTATGAAATGATGATGATGCATGATATGAACATGAAACCAATTGAGTTTGCTTCTTAAATGTTTGAATTTGATTTTGATTGAATATCACTTGCTGTTTTGGCTTTCTCATTCTCCTTTGACCCTAGGCTTGCCCTAGTGGTCTCATTGCTTATGCTTGAGTTCATGTTTTCAGGTTGAGAAGCAATTGCCTCAAAGAAACTTATACAAGTTGAATGAGTTTATTTGATTACCATGAGCTAATGTGTTGTTTTTGTAGGTTGCTTGGTTCACAAGCTTTGAGCCTTGTGCATTGCACCTTTTAATCAATTGTGTTGACTGTTGATCTTACCTCCTTTTGCTTTAACTTTTGAATTGTATACTGATTCTGTTTGACTATTTCAGGTACCATTAGTTGCTTAGTTCTTTAAGAACTTGCTTTGCTTTGCTTTATAGCAATTTGCATTGAGGTATAATCCCTTTTCTTCATGTAGTCTGGAAGACCTGGCCTGTTACTTGGCCAGGCAACTGTCTGAAGTCCTCCTTAAGAGGCAATGCTTGTGTGTGTTTACATTTGTCCCAAGCAGGAAAAGTCCTTTTAATAAGGCAATTAGTAGATCAAAGAGATAAGCAACCTATCTCCTACTATTCTGTGAGTCTTCTCCTTGCTCCCATTACATGGTTGTAGCATTGAGATCCAAGCCCAAGATCTATAGAGTCAATAATCTGTGGAGAGAGTTCCTACTTTCTGAACTCCCACACCTTCTGATATTCAAATGCTCTCTCTCTGACCAGGGATAAGAGCAATGAGGCACACCCCTCATATCCTCTCATCTGCTTCACCTTAGCCCCTCAATGGCAAGGTTAAGAGCACCATTAACCTATTCCAGTTGGCTTCAATGCCTAACCCCTTTGTATGAGCCTCATTGTGTGGTTATAGTGTGTGCTGATTGACTTCATTGATTGATCACTTGCTTCATATACACATGTTTGCTTGCATACTTTGTGCATTTATCATCCTTAATTGCTCATTAGTGCATGATCATCTCATTTGTCTTTGTGACATTATCATTGTTGTTTGCCCATTGAGGACAATTGTAAGACCATTCATTGGCTATTGTTCCCATGATATGGAAGTGAGTATAAGACCATCACATTGGCCACTCATCTTATCTTTGCTTGATGCATTTGTTTGTTGTATGAGAGGATGCAATTGTAAGTCCCTGCAAGTTGGCATTTGTATTCCTAGGACCATACTGTGGAGGTTAGAGTAAGCCCAGACAGATTGGCATCTGACATCCATGTTTTGCTTTTGTTTGATTGTATGTGAGGATGCAATTATAAGTCCCTGTAAGTTGGCATTTGCTTTCCCATGATCACATGTTGCTTTGTTTGATGATATGTGAGGATACAATTGTAAGTCCGTGTAATTTGGCATTTGTATTCCTATGATTATATGTTGGAGATTGGTATAAGTCCAGATAGATTGGCATCCGGTATCCACTTTCATTTTCTTTGTTAAGGAGATTAGTGTAAGTCCATTGAGTGGCCTCTGATATCCATTTCTGTTTAGGAGATTGGTGTAAATCCATCTATTGGTATCCGGTATCCGTTTTTTGTTTGTGAGATTGGAGTAAGACCATTGAGTGGCATCCGGTATCATTTGCTTGCTTACATTATTATTATCCATTGCCTATTCCAAAGGACACACTTGAATCATCTTCTATATGATTTCAAGAGGTGAACCTTCTAAGAAGTTTTACAATCCATCTTCATCCATTCATCCTCATTATGTCCTAAACCTTTTCACACATTACTTTCAAACTTGACATAGATATTGTGCAAACATCTTCATGTTTTCAAACCAAAAACCTGGACCCCAAGTCCTTGACTTTTTTCAAACTCCATTTCATAATACTTCTTTGAATTAATCTTAATCATACTTTGACCCTACTTTCACAATCACAATCAATTAACTTCACCCATTCACTTGTTTTGGCTTTGTCCATTGTTAATCTTTTCATGCATTAGCCATAGGTTTCAATTATCTTTGTGGTTGATGTAAACCTCACCTTATCCTTAGTGAGTCGACTATAAGACTTCCGTACTGAAAACAGGGCTAACCCCTCTAGTACGTCGAAGCTATCCTCGCATGGTGGATGTTGGTCTTGGTCGAGTTTTCTCCCATTGATAATGAAGAGCCTCAGTGCTATTGTTTAAAATTGAATCCACCAACTTTTGGAAATCTTTTAGCCGAACTACGGCGTTTTGATCCTTACCTTTGATGGAAGGTACGTAGGCAACGGGTTCATCCGTTCGAACACAAAAATAATTAACTTGTATATTCTTTTCTCATCATCCCAATCATGTTTGCAAAATGTTTATGTCATAACAAATAACAATTTTATACAACAAGTGTGAAAAGGGCTCCCTAGGAGTACCTAGGACGTAGTGGGTGCCTAACACCTTCCCATTACGTAATTTACCCCTTACCCAGACTCTCTGATCTTTTTATTAGTTTTCTACGTGTAAAACTTCTTAGGCTTTTGTTCGCTTTTTAGCCAGTCCTTTGGATAAATAAAAGTGCGGTGGCGACTCGAAATCTTTGTATGCTTTGCTTATGATTTAATCGATAAATCATATAGCGACGAATACACCGCTACATGCACATGCAAATTGGATATTGCACCTCTACGCATGAAATGATAATGAACAGTGCACGAAATGGTGTTCAAATTCACTCAAAAGGTTACTTTAGAGCCAATGGAAGTGTTAGAATGTGTGAACAATGCACCAATTTCAAACTTGAAAATTTCCCTCCAAAATTCAAGTGAAATTCCAAATGATTATTTGATGAGAATGCATGGCATGTGATGTATGATTTGGATAGTAGAGGTCAAAATATGAATGTACAAAAACGAACCACTCCATTTGGCCTTTTGGTTTGAAAGTTATGCATGTTTGAAGTTCAAGTCACACTTGGCCAAGATTGATCCATATCTCTTCAACCACACCTGAGAAATCCATGATCTTGGACTTTTTGGAAATGGGAGATAAAGATCTTCAACTTTAATGTTGGACAAAATTTCATTTGAAGCTTTCTTGATGATGTAATCTTGAGTTGAAAAGCTTTCCATTTTTGGCAATTTCAAATTACAGGTCACTTACTATTTTTGGAAAGTTTTGATCTGACCTCAAATTCTTCAATGTTGATGTTTGAAATGTCAAATGAGACTTGTTTGGACATGAATGAGGCATCTCTAACCATCTCCCACCTCCAAATCCATGATTGACCTGACAGATGACTTTTGTTGACTTTCTAGGGTTTCAGATGAATTGATCATTGACTGATGAGCCTTGAGCCTTCACTGCCTTGCCAAACCACTTCAAAATGATCCTTGAGCCACATGAACTAATTGCACCAACCCTAGGGCTTTGATCTCATGGAAAATGCACTTGCTTGCTTGCACAACTGAATCTCCTGACCAGTCTTGACTGAGGACATGATGGACTATGCAATGAACAATGTAATGTTAATGACCTAAAATGAAAACGTATGTACAAATGAGAGGTGCAAATTTGAGGTGCTACAGTATCATGGAAGTGTTTATGGACGATTTCTTGGTTTGCGGATTTGATTTCCACAATTGTCTTGCTAACCTTGAGAAAATCCTGGAGAGATGCGTGGAGGTGAACCTCGTGCTAAATTGGGAAAAATGTCATTTCATGGTGACCGAAGGAATAATTTTAGGACATATAGTTTCCGAAAAAGGTATAGAGGTAGATAAAGCTAAAATAGAAGTTATAGAAAACCTAAAACCCCTAAAACTATCAGAGAAGTCCGAAGTTTTCTTGGACACGCTGGATTCTACCGGCGTTTTATTAAGGACTTCTCCAAAATAACAAAACCGTTAACCGAATTTTTAATGAAAGATGCTGAATTCATTTTTGATGAAAAATGTAATGACGCATTTAATCTTTTAAAGCAAGCATTAATCTCTGCACCTATTATGAAACCGCCCGATTGGTCGGAACCTTTTGAGATATCGTGCGATGCTAGTGATTATGCAGTTGGAGCCGTTCTAGGACAAAGAAAAGATAAAAAATTACATGCCATTTATTATGACAGTAGAACCCTAGATGCTGCCCAACTTAACTACGTAACAACTGAAAAAGAATTACTCGCTGTAGCTTTCGCTATAGACAAATTTAGATCTTATCTAGTAGGAGCAAAAATTAATGTTTACACCGATCATGCTGCCATTCGTTACCTATTAAGTAAAAAAGATGTCAAGCCCAGGTTACGCGATGGATTCTATTACTACAAGAGTTTGATTTAGATATACGAGATAAAAAAGGCACTGAAAATGTAGTAGCCGATCACCTTTCTAGGCTAGAACATCTAAAACCTGAACTAGTACCCATAAATGATGATTTCACCTATGATAGACTGATAGCTAAAGTAGAAACCATTGAAGATAATAACCTAGATCCTTATGAGCACCCCCAAAATTCCTTAGCAATAAGTAGCGTACCTTGGTATGCAGACTTCGTTAATTACCTAGCTGCTGATATAGTACCCCCTGATCTTGACTACCACCGCAAGAAGAAATTCTTCCACGATGTGAGAAACTTCTATTGGGACAAACCTCTCCTTTTCAAAAGGGGTAAAGATGGCATTTTTCGCCGTTGCGTTCCAGAAGAGGAGGTAAATAGTATTATCGAGCATTGTCATTCTGCACCTTATGGTGGACATGCGAGCATCTCTAAGACATACGCCAAGATTGTTCAAGCTGGCCTATTCTGGCCTACCATGTGGCGTGATGTCTATGCTTACATTGTCAAATGTGATAGATGCCAACGCACTGGAAACATTTCAAGACGTGATGAAATGGCTCTAAGAAACATTCAGGAAGTAGAACTCTTTGACGTACGGGGTATAGATTTCATGGGACCTTTTCCACCATCCTTAGGGAACAGGTATATCTTAGTAGCTGTAGACTATGTGTCTAAGTGGATTGAAGCTATAGCCGCACCCACAAACGACACTAGGGTAGTAATCAAACTATTTAAAAACTATATATTCCCTAGATTTGGAACACCACGTTTAGTCATAAGCGATGGAGCATCACACTTTATATCAAGAATATTTGACAAACTTTTAAGAAAATATGGAGTTAGGCATAGAGTAGCAACACCATAACATCCACAGACTAGTGGCCAAGTAGAAGTATCTAATAGGGAGATAAAACAAATCCTAGAGAAAATTGTTTCTATTTCTAGGAGAGACTGGTCTCAGAAGCTTCAAGAAGCATTATGGGCCTATAGAACCGCTTTCAAAACCCCTATAGGAACTACTCCTTACCAACTAGTCTATGGAAAATCTTGCCACTTACCATTCGAGTTAGAGCATAAAGCCTATTGGGCCATTAAAAATTTGAATTTAGACTACCTAGTCGCTGGAGAAAAGCATACCCTAGACATTCATAAATTAGAAGAACTTAGGCAATCTGCCTACGAGAATGCAAAAATATATAAAGAGAGGACAAAAGCCTATCACGACAAAAGAATAGTAAAGAAAAACTTCAATATAGGCGATTATGTTCTCCTTTTCAACACTAGGTTACGACTCTTCCCTGGAAAGCTACGTTCAAGATGGACTGGTCCTTTCGAAGTATCCAAGATTTTGAGATCCGGAGCCGTAGAAATCAAGAACCAAACTTGTATCCCATTCATTGTAAATGGACAAAGACTGAAGCTCTACGAAGGAGGAGACATTCTAACATACTACTCAAGCTACACCCTGATTGATCCATCGATTCCTACTACTACAGGTGTATAAATTCTGATCGTCAAGCTAATGACGTTAAACAAGAGCTGCGTGGGAGGCAACCCATGGTTTTTCTTTTCATTTTACTTGTTTCGCATTTATTTACATTTATTTTTATTTTTATTTTATTTTATCTTATTTTGCATTGAGACTAAGATTTGAATGGTTTGCATTTTCAGGATCACTTTCCTAACTTTTACAGGATGCAGGGTTTTGATGACATGCATGTTGCCTATAGAGACAATGCTCAGAGGGAGCGCTACATTGCTTTGTATCAGTGCCCTATGGCACCCACACGTTACCCTGATCAGCACTGTATGGAGGCACTGGGTATCGAGCCGAGTATCCGATTCCTTAGCCACCAGCTTCACTAGGACAAATTCGCTGATGACTTGAGTAACACATATAGGAACCTGACTTTGGAGTTCCTGAGTTCATTCGACTATGACCCATATTATGGACCAGATGGGTTTGCTGCTTTCAGACTTTTCGGAGTTGAGTACTCCTTCAGCCAGAAAGAGTTCGGTGACCTGTCGGGTTTCCAGACCACTCCTGATGCTATCCCGGAGACACCTATGGGATATTTCCTGGGTAAGGAAGTGGAGAAGTTTTGGAGTGATATATCAGGTGGCGGAAGCCAGGATCCATCTACGCAGTTATCTTACGTCATACATAACCCAACCTTCAGATATTTTCAGATGATATTAGCACATTCCTTCCTGGGATGACCGGATGCAGAGACACTACTGAGTGAAGAGGAGATCTTCCTATTATTTTGCTCATCCCAGTCTCGCCCAGTAGCATGTGGGAACTTTTTATTGAATAATCTCAGCGGTATCTCTAGATCCACCGAAGGAGTCATCCATGTTGGTGGAATCATCACAAAGATTGCTGTCGCTTTAGGTCTGTCTCGCAAGCTGTCACATCTTCAGATCTACTGTGGATACACAACCATGGACATCGATTTTTGTTTAACTAGAGGATTGATGAGGAGAGCTTCTTTCCACCCATGTCAGTTCCGATTGCTAGTCGACAGTGAGGCTATCCATTATTTCACGCTGCCAGACCCTATGATGACCAGTGTGCATGATCCAGTGAATTGGAGTTATGCTCTAGAGGGCCAGGGAGAGACCGTCGAGGCACCGAGATCACCACCCACTGCTGAATACACGCCTACACCACCATCTCCTAGAATCACTGTTTTCTCTAATAATCATTCATTGCAGACACCCGACATACGCACCCAGATTGCTGAGTGTCGTAGAGAGATTGCAGAGCTTAGACAGTAAGTGGCGGACCTAACTTTACAGATGGGAGTGTCTGATCTCACCCATGCTATTGAAGCCGATTGTCTATATCAGAAGATCGCAGAGCTCAGGCAGGAGATAGCCGTGGTCCGTAGATCCACTTAGGCAGACGACACCCCTAATACCTGATCTCACCATTTCATTTTATTTCTCTTTTATCTATTTATCGTATTTGCATTACTCATTTTATATTATCGCATTTAGAATATTATATAAACTACTGTAGGAGAATTGCCATCCAAGGCGCAGCGGAATTTAAAAATTTCTCCATTTAGTGATCCTTACGAATGGGCATGATCAGTGATAGAATCCTTACCTCTTGTGGCGATTCAAACCTTTGGTGCAGATCTCTGATAATGATCAAAACCTTTGATATAGATCCACGGGGCGATCACGAACGTTGAACGATGACAACGTCTCTACTCAGTCCACACGAACGGATTCCTTCAATCGCAGTGCTAGCTGTTATGAATGAAGGCTTTGAGTGAGAGAAAGAGGGAAACAAAATTCCAAGTATCTACTTGAATTTCTGCCTGAGTGGATTGGAGTGACAATGCTTCTACCCAAGGGGTTCTATTTATAGAACCACTTGTGTGGGCTTCAAGCTAAAAAGCCCCCTTAAGTGTATTTTGGCCCATATCTTATAATATGCCCAAAATCACTTAAGTATTTGGTACCTTACCATATTTCGTCTCCCACTTAAGTGCACCGTACCTTACGGTTTTCCTTAGTTACTCTATCTCTCATCAATCCGTCCTTTGTGTGTGACCCTATAGGTTTTCGCGGCGTTGGCAATTATATTAAATCACGCATTTAACATAATAAACAGTGAGCGGTATCTAGCAACACATCACTGCTACCCAAGTCACGAAAATGTCATGTGATCTGACAAAACCTCCTGTGATAATAATTATGTGTATAATTACCCCTTTGCCCTTATGTCTATATTGAACACAAGGTATAGACCGTGTCATCCTTGTCCAGTTCAATATTGGGCCCATAGACATTTCTCCTGTTACGCAGGATGGGCAAATTCCATCTAAGACACTCATGTCCCTCAGCATGCTTTGTGGAGTAGCCATCAACTGTCTTTATGGTTATCCAGTTACGGACAATGTTGGATCAGCAACAAAGCACTCGACTCTACATCTAGGATCCATAGTGGTTTCAGGTCGAAGAGTGGTATACACCATTATCACCATGAGAATAACTTATGACACTTTGCATAACTTTCTATATAGTATTCTCATAGCGGGTCAATCCGGTATAAATATTACTCCTAATATTCATACCTATGTTTAAGACTTGATAACTCTTTATCCATGATCCATGAGATGTGATCATCAGTCTACAAACATAATAGTCTTAATGCTTTAATGTTATCCCACTTCACATTAAAGCTCGACTACGGATACTTTAAGAATAGTGTCCTTATGTTTAATGTGTTCTCATGATTAAGTCACACTTAATACATTAAACGGACTATCTATTCCAGGGACTTTATTAATCAACCATAATAAAGAAAATGCCTTTTATTATTAATAAATAATTCGATACAAGTACCAAAAGTATTGGCCTCTAGGGCTTATACCAACAATCTCCCACTAGCACTATAGCCAATCAAACATACCCCGTATGCCCATTGATCTAGTATGGCCATCATGCTTCTGCTGCGCAAGAGGCTTTGTCAGTGGGTTAGCAACATTGTCAAGTGTAGGTACTTTACATATTTTCACACAACGTCTAAGTATGTGTTTGGATCGTTGGTGAGATCTAGGCTCCTTAGCTTGTGCGATAACACCATTGTTATCATAATAGAGACCAATGGGATCCACAATTCTAGGGACTATGCCATGTTTATTGATCCAAACAGATTCCTTTGCTGCAATTAAGGCAGCAATATACTAGGCCTCAGTTGTAGAATCAGCAACTGCATCTTGCGTTGAACTTTTCAAGCTCACAGTGCCACCATTTAAGCAAAACACATAACCAGATTGGAATCATTCATATTAAAGCGTCTCAGCACTTTGTCTATGTATGTACTCTGACTTAGGCCAAGCAGTTTTGTGATCTATCTCTATAGATTCTGATTCCTAATATATAGGCTGCTTCACCTAGGTTCTTCATAGAAAAGCATATCCCCAACCAAGACTTTACTTGTTGCAGGGTAGGGATATCGATTCCAATGAGTAATATGTCATCTACATATAATACCAGGAATACGATCATGCTCCCACTAACCTTCTTGTAGACACAAGGCTCATCTTCGTTCTTGATGAATCCATACAGTTTTACTGTTTCATCAAGACGAAGATTCAATGAGTAGGTCACAGGCTCATCTTGATCCATGAGTAATACATCACCTTGATCAGATATCCATATATCTCAGGTAGGTGAC
This sequence comes from Lathyrus oleraceus, assembly GCF_024323335.1. Taxonomy (NCBI): domain Eukaryota; kingdom Viridiplantae; phylum Streptophyta; class Magnoliopsida; order Fabales; family Fabaceae; genus Lathyrus; species Lathyrus oleraceus. The sequence continues at coordinate 354,444,261 of NC_066579.1, forward strand.
GTATCCTGCCTGACCTACGTTGGTCTTGTTCTACTTAGGCAGGTTGCTCTTACACAGCTACTTGTGTTTCCTGCTCTAATTCCTCCATAGGTGTATCGATGCTTTGTGATTCTTGAATTTCTTCAAGCTCTACTTTCCTCCCACTGGTTCCTTTGGAAATAAAATCCCTTTCTAGGAAAACTCAAGTTCGAGCGACAAACACTTTTCCCTCAGAAGGATTGTAGAAATAATATCCTCTTATTTCTTTAGGATACCCCACAAACAAGCATTTGTCAGATTTGGGCTCAAGCTTAGTTGAAATTTGTCGTTTCACATAAACTTCGCAACCCTAAATCTTCATGTAAGACATATGTGGTCTCTTACCACTCCATATCTCATATGTTGTCTTTTCAACCTTTTGGATGGAACACAGTTAAGTGTGTAAGCTGATGTCAATGGTGTATGTCCTCAAAAGGAGTTTGGAAGATTGGTGTGACTCATCATGGATCGGACCATGTCCAACAGGGTTCGATTTCTTCTCTCAGATACACCCTTCCATTGGGATGTTCCAGGAGGAGTAAGTTGGGATAGGATCCCACACTCTTTCAGATGGTCATCAAACTCTAGGATTAAATACTCATCACTTCGATCTGATCGAAGAGTTTTAATATTCTTACCTAGTTGGTTTTAACTTGTTAGGTTTCACCCTTTTGTATTAATGTTATTAATAGGCATTTCAAGATCAAGGATATATAGTCCATTGTTCATTTGTGCAGTAGCATAGAATATATCATTCAAATAAATTGAGAAACAATTGTTCTTTATTATAAATGAAAAACCAAACTTGTCCAAACAAGCAATGGAAATAATATTCCTGCTAATTGCAGGTACATAATAACAGTTCTCTAACTGAATTATTAAACCACTAGGTAAAGTCAATACAAAAGTTCCTACGGCTAAAGCAGCAACCTTTGCTCCATAGCCAACTCGTAGGTCGACTTCACCTTTTGCCAAATCTCCACTCCTTTTTAGTTCCTGCACATTTGTACAAATGTGAGAACTTCATCCAGCATCTAATACCCATGATGCAAAAGTAGATAAATTAATAACAAAAATACCTGAAGTTGAAGTCTCTACTCCATTCTTCTTATCTTCCAGGTACTTTGGGCAGTTCCTCTTCCAGTGTCCGGTCTTACCGCAATGGAAGTAGGTGCCTTCTTTTGCTATGCCTCCACTAGGCTTCAAAGCAGCAGTGGGTCTGGGATTGACAACTTCCTTGCCCTTCCCCTTATCACTCTACTTAGTGGGCCTTTTGTTCTGTCTCTTTCCATTTCCGATCATCAGAATGGACTTCCCTTTTGACTTCAGATTCTGCTCAGCAGTTCTTAACATGGCGAGCAGTTCAGGAAGAGATTTGTCCATATCAATCATATTGAAATTTAGGACAAATTGACTGAAACTATCTGGCAACGATTGCAAGATCAAATCAGTTGCAAGTTCCTTTTCGAGGGGAAAACCCAATCTCTCAAGGTTTTCCACATACCCAATCATCTTGAGTACATGGGGACCTACAGGGGCTCCCTCAGCTAACTTGCTTTGAAAAAGGGCTTTTGAAACTTCAAACCTCTCATGCCTTGCTTGCTCTTGATAGAGAAACTTCAGGTGTTCGATCATATCGAATGCTGACATGTTCTCATGTTGCTTTTGCAATTCTGAGTTCATGGTAGCTAGCATGAGACAAGCAGTTTCATTGGCATCATCGACATGCTTCTTATAAGCATCTCTTTCTGCCTTAGGTGCAGAACTAGGAGGTTCCTCTTCAGGAACAGGTGTCTCCAAGACATACATCTTTTTATCATGTTTGAGGACAATCCTCAGGTTTCGGTGCCAATCCAGGAAATTTGTCCCAGACAATTTTTCCTTATCAAGGATTGATCGCAGGATGTTGTTAGAGGTGTCTGCTGTCATGGTAATTTACATAAGGATTAATGAAAATATAAGTATCATTGACATATTCAATTAGGCCTTTAATTAAATATGCTCCCACTATTTTACTCAAAACAAATGACCCTCATCATCTGATTCGGAAAATCCCGTTGGAAGATTTTCTAGTGGGTCGAGATCCATATTTCACTTCGTTCTAAGTCCGCGTAGGCGGATTACACAAAACTAGGTTATTTAGGTAGGAACTTTTTCCAATTGTATCTCATACAACTCTCGAAAATTTCAATTGGGTGAATAACTCCTTATTCCAATCCATCATATGGATTATTCCCAACTCTTGCTTCCAAAAATATATAAGAAAATTATAATCAAGTTTGACTCATCGTTTTAGCAGTTGGATATTACAATTATCCCATCGCACCTTAACTAATACAAAACATGCACCTCGCGTAGGCGAAACCTACATTATTCGATACCAGTCTTGATGAGTGCTAAAACTGGGAAAGCAAACATATATAATATTCTCATAATTTGTTTAGTTAAGTTTGACCCATTGTTTTAACAGTTGGATATTACAATTATCCCATCGCACCTTACTAATATATAGATCATGCACCTCGCGTAGGCGAAACCTACATTATCCATTACTAGTCTTGATGAGTGTTAAAACTTGGAAAGCATAAACTTAATATTTAATTTGAGGGAATTGCAATATTTTTTTTTTTTGATCTCACCGGCTTGTTTATCATATAAATCGTCTCTCACATGCATCAACATACATTCACATGCATCAACATACATAATGAAACAGTTATGGCCCCTAGCGCAATTGTTCTCCCAAGCCAATGAGAGAACCTAAGCTAACCTACAACGATCTAAGCTTCTCCAAGCAAGATCTTCAAGGTTGTCCTCCTTTGGCACTGACTTCTTTTCTTTCTTCATATCATTACATTACATGAAAGAAACTCATTTTACATACGAGGGAGTGAGATGAGAAAAGAAGTTACATTTGGGAGATTAAGAGAGAGGTACGACACGCAGGTCGTATTTTAAAAAACCCAAAACAAAACAAAGGAAAACTAAGGCCATAACCGATCACCACAAGACAATAATAAACACTTTATTATTATTATTATTATTTCCTTTAATTAATAAAATCAAATTAAATTTCAACGACCGATCACACTACGTAGAGTTAGCCGGGGGTCCGCTGCCCGGACAGCGGGAACGGGTGTTCCGCTGCCCGGTCAGCGGACGGTGGTTCCGCTGCCCGGTCAAGGGGGCAGCGCCCCTGCTCGAAAATTTTCATGAACAATTCATTTAAAATTGACGTCGTTTTTCGTATCAACACTTGATACTTCAAAGCACTTTTTCTAGTCGAACGGGTGAATTTTTCCTTGCGTTAACCGGTTAACCATATGCGTTAACCGGTTAACACTGTTTGAAAACTTTTTAGAAAATTCTTTTCTGCCTTGCGTTAACCGGTTAACCATATGCGTTAACCGGTTAACACTGTTTGAAAATGTCTTGGAAAACTGTTTTCCGCCTTGCGTTAACCGGTTAACCAAATGCATTAACCGGTTAACACTGTTTGAAAATCTCAAAAATTTTATTTCGCATTGCGTTAACCGGTTAACCATATGCGTTAACCGGTTAACACTGTTCCAAAAATGTTTAGAAGGCTGTATTCAGTTTCTCGTTAACCGGTTAACCATACGCGTTAACCGGTTAACACTGTTCGGAAAAGTGTTTAGAACGCACAACTCTTGTGCAGTCAAACCCCAATCGCATAACTCTCTGACAACACAACCCTTGTGCCGTTACTAACCCTGATGCACCAATTTTAGACCGTCAAACACATCTCGATTGTTAATTCAGTATGATTGATCAACATGTCATTGCTTCACCATACTAATGTCGGATCAAGAAGCAAACGACCATTGATCGCTCAAAGGAAAACAATCATCGAGGGTTTGAATGAACGAAACGAGAACACTATATCATATATAATGTATTTTGCATCAGGATTACATATATCACATATATGTAACTTGATCGATCTCAATTTAACCTTTGATTCATTCTGTCTTTAATCATATTATTACAGAACAAAAACAGTTATCAGATTCATGGTTTCGTAAGTGGCTCTGATACCACTGTAGGAGAATTGCCATCCAAGGCGCAGCGGAATTTAAAATTTCTCCATTTAGTGATCCTTACAGATGGGCATGATCAGTGATAGAATCGTTACCTCTTGTGGCGATTCAAACCTTTGGTGCAGATCTCTAATATTGATCAAAACCTTTGATACAGATCCACGGGGCGATCACGAACGTTGAACGATGACAACGTCTCTACTCAGTCCACACGAACGGATTCCTTCAATCGCAGTGCTAGCTGTTATGAATGAAGGCTTTGAGTGAGAGAAAGAGGGAAACAAAATTCCAAGTCTCTACTTGAATTTCTGTCTGAGTGGATTGGAGTGACAATGCTTCTACCCAAGGGGTTCTATTTATACCTTACCATATCTTATAATATACCCAAAATCACTTAAGTATTTGGTACCTTACCATATTTCTTCTCCCACTTAAGTGCACCGTACCTTACGGTGTTCCTTAGTTACTCTATCTCTCATCAATCCGTCCTTTGTGTGTGACCCTATAGGTTTTCGCAGCGTTGGCAATTATATTAAATCACGCATTTAACATAATAAACAGTGAGCGGTATCTAGCAACACATCACTGCTACCCAAGTCACGAAAATGTCATGTGATTTGACAAAACCTCCTGTGATAATAATTATGTGTATAATTACCCCTTTGCCCTTATGTCTATATTGAACACAAGGTATAGACCGTGTCATCCTTGTCCAGTTCAATATTGGGCCCATAGACATTTATCCTGTCACGCAGGATGGGCAAATTCCATCTAGGACACTCATGTCCCTCAGCATGCTTTGTGGAGTACCCATCAACTGTCTTTATGGTTATCCAGTTACGGACAATGTTGGATCAACAACAAAGCACTCGACTCTACATCTAGGATCCATAGTGGTTTCAGGTCGAAGAGTGGTATACACCATTATCATCATGAGAATAACTTATGACACTTTGCATAACTTTCTATATAGTATTCTCATAGCGGGTCAATTCGGTATAAATATTACTCCTAATATTCATACCTATGTTTAAGACTTGATAACTCTTTATCCATGATCCATGAGATGTGATCATCAGTCTACAAACGTAATAGTCTTAATGCTTTAATGTTATCCCACTTCACACTAAAGCTCGACTACGGATACTTTAAGAATAGTGTCCTTATGTTTAATGTGCTCTCATGATTAAGTCACACTTAATACATTAAACGGACTATCTATTCCAGGGACTTTATTAATCAACCATAATAAAGAAAATGCCTTTTATTATTAATAAATAATTCGATAAAAGTACCAAAAGTATTGGCCTCTAGGGCTTATACCAACAACTACTACTATACATTAGTATTTCCTTTTTATCTATATATATTTTATATTTATTTTATTTGCATCTTAATTTTTCAGTTATTTATTTATTTATATTTAATTTCTGTTTTTGTTTTTGTTTCAGTTTCACTTTTTTCTTTCGTTTTTACTTTTATAAAATTATGCAAGTCAAAGAAACTAGGAGAGTCACAAGACAAATGCTATCCAGACCCCTCAAAGCCAAAAGACAAGAGAAGCCCAAACCAAAGGACATGTGGCGCCCGCCACAATGTCTGTAAATGGTCAGGGCAGACCCCTTTTCTTCACCATTTTTGCAACTTACAACCTCCCAAACCCATTTTTTCACCTTGGAAAAAAGTCCTTGAACCCACAAAAAGCTCATACTTTCCTAACCACCATACCACACAAATGACTAATCCACTTTCCATTTTCAATTTCATCCGTCGGATTTTGTAAAAATCCAACCTTTTCACCAACCACTCCATCTTCTTCAAGAGCATTCAAATGGAGTTTAATGGATTCATTCTTCGAGGAGGGAAACCGGGGGAGAGACAAAGAAAAATTATTGAACGGTTGCAAAATCGGGAAATCCTCCCGACAAGGTATGTTGACGAAAACTGTCTCTACACTTTAGGTATCTATCATAGCATTTTCCATTTATTAGATAACTTAGGTTTGCATAATTTCTTTACCATCAAAGAACCAACCTATGAGCGATTGACAATTGAATTTCTGAGTTAGGTCTGTTGAGGTATTTTCCTTCTGGGAGCGTTTATCAAACACTTCCATAAACTCCTTTGAAGGAGTTCTTGCCTCAACTATCCATAACCCGGCCATCAGAGTTTTTAGATATCTGTTGGCATGCACTATTTTTGGCCGGGAGAATCCAAATAAGGTTAACGCTAGAGAGCTTCTATATTTGCAAGGAAGCCACACAAATAGGAGAATTAATTCGGTTCCGTTCATGCTCGCCCATATGATTTTAACTGTGAATAAGGCGGGACCGATTTACTTTGGTGGTTTGATTACGTCTATTGCTCGAGCACTTAACCTGAACAATGAGATGGCTACCCTAGACCTTTTACCTCCTCGAACAATTAACTTAAAATTTCTGAGAGACATGAAATTGTGCCGTTCAAGGAGAAAAGGAGGTTATACACTTATGATTCATGGTGTAGCCATCCCATCTGTTATTCTACCTTGCACTAGACGTACAGATATACGTGATGAGAGGAATTGGACCTACGATTTAGATGTTCCACCTGTTTTGGGTCCTATTCCTCCTAACATTCCTGATGAGGCGGGACCAGACACTGATGATGAATATGATCGGAGAGAGAGATCTCCCGTACCCCATGTGTCCCCCCATCATCCTTCACCAACACACACCGCACCATCTTCTTCTTCTGTAGTTACCACTCCTGGCTTCTATATTACAGAGGAGATGTGGCGTGACCACCTGGCTAGAGAGCAAAGGCGTGACGACCTACTCTCTACCCTCCAGCAACAAATGACGGATAATATGAACTTCATGCAAGAATCACAGCGGAGGACAGACAGGTCCTACGACACTGTTCTACAGTCCCTGCAAGTGATCACAGATACACAAGCCCGTCAGCAACAATACCACCAGAGACAAATGGCACTAATTGAAGCCACTCAAGATTCCATTATAGGTAACCTTCGAGACGTGAGGACCGCTCAGGATGCCCTGCAGGCGAGGATGGATCAGAGAGACCGTCGTCGTACCCGATCCCGTCGTCCACCTCAGGATGGCGAGGGCACTAGTGGTCAGCAATAGGTTGCCAGGTAACCCTTCCTTATCTTATTTCGAAACATTGGGGACAATGTTCGATTTAAGTGTGGGAGGAGCATTTATCGTTTTCCTTTTATCTTCAGTTTTATTTGCTGTTTTTAGATTGTTTATTTCCTTTTAGTTGTTTAATTTTCTTTTTAGTATAATGCATGAGTCTGACGAGTCACCGAATATAGTAAATCTTTAGTACAATCTAGTCTCCCCATACCTTTAGCCCCACAAAAAAAAATTTTGCAAAAGAAAATAGTGTTATTCCAAAAGTTTTCAGGTTTTTAAGACATGTTTTGAGTAAGGATGCGGTGACTTGGGAGAACTTTGCGAAACATCAGTATTATTTTAGCACCATAGACCTCGTAAATATAGGAATCATTCCCGAAACCCCATATACCATGGCCTTAATCATCATTTCCGTATAAGTCCTCAGTAGTTTATCTAGCAGTCAGCTCCGCCCTACACATCCTCTACGTAGGGGACCGATGCAAATAAGTGAATGATCCAGAAAAAATAATTAAATAAATAAAAGAAAGCAAAAAGGCAACTCCGGTATAGGTGACCCTCACAAAGTCATTTAAACCAAAGAATTGTAAAAAATTGCTACAAAAAGAAAAAGAAAAAGAAAAGCAATACCCACTATTGGTTGGTTCAGAGGTATCTGGCACTGAACTCGGTAGGGCGAATTACGATCCGATCCCCCACAACTACAGTTGGGTCCAATAAAAGGGTTTACACATATTTATGTGCCAGAAAACCCATGCTCATATCATAATTACTAACAGGCCACTCTACTATGAAGCATGTACGGATAACGGGCTTAATGTGATTGCGCCTGAATGAAAAGGACACAAAAGAGATGAAGAGGCAGGCCTAGGTATTGTGGGATAATATGGGTTGGTTTATATAGGAATGAAGTTTATGTTCGTATTTGCGGATTAGTGTCATCATGATACCCTTAGTTCACTCAGTTAGTACCTATCACTGCATCCCGACTTAAACTTAGAATTTTTATCTGAAGCACTCGTTTACACCAGTTTTTCTTTTATGAGCTTTATAATGTTTTGCTTGAGGACAAGCAAAGGTTTAAGTGTGGGAGAGTTTGATAACACTGAAATTTACGTATTTTCGACTCCGATTTCATATGCATTCTAGTTGTTTGATTGTCATTTTGTTGTGTTATTACTGTGTTTTCCTTTGTTTTCAGGTTTTAACATTAATCGGAGCCCCGATCGAGAAAAGGAGCGAAAAAGGGCTAAAAACCCTAAAATTCAGCATTTTGTGCTTATGGCCTACCCAATGGCGGGCGCCACAGACCAAGCCATGACGTGTCAAACTCAACTTCCCTCAACTCCCACGTTTCTCCACTACATCCACTAAGGCGCCTCACTTTGGCCTTGTGGCGGGCGCCATGGCCTTGTGGCGGGCGCCACAAGAGGAAAAACGGTTCCCTCCTATTTTCAAGTTGAAGGGCATCCAAGTCATTTCCATCTTTTTACTTGCTTATAAATAGAAACGCGAATTCACTTTTACAATCATCCAAACTTAGAGCAGACGAAGATCCAAACTTAGAACAGAGGCAAACTCAGAAGCAAATTTGTTTCACTTAGGCATATATTCAGTATTTTATAGTGGCAATCGCTTCGCATTGGAGTGTTACCACAATTGTGTAATCAAATCTGTGATAGAGTCTGTAATCGAGTTTGGAGCACTTTGGAAGGAAGTTAATCCTGCCGCCATTTTCATTTCCGCATTGCAATTTACTTAGCCCTCCGATTGGAGCAGGTTTTTATTACTCGCCTTTACTTTATTTATTTCCCGCACTCGCCTTTACTTTATTTATTTCCCGCACTCTCCTTTAAATTATTTATTTCCCGCAATCGCCTTTAAATTATTTATTTCCTCGCACTCGCTTTAAATTATTTATTTCCCGCACTCGCTTTAAATTATTCTTTTCCTCGCACTCGCTTTAAATTATTTATTTCCTCGCACTCGCTTTACTTTTATTTACTTTCCGCACTCGCACTACTTTTATTTAAATTAATGCACTTTTACTTTACCATGTCTAACTAAATCTAAAAGGTTAGAATGTAAGGATCGTAATTAAACCGATAATCCGTACAATTGTTCGTAGAAACACTTAAGGGCTATTTTAACTTTCAACTTAAGTTTTCCCGTACTTCAATTCCGTTGGGTAAGATCGAAAGCCGTCCAACGTCTATTTAAACTTAATTGTTTTTAACTATTTCAAAAACAGCGAAAGCGCTTTGTCTAGTTCATTAGGAGTTTTTAACATTAAGAAGAAAAGATGTTTTAAAACTATTTTCGGACGCGTTTATAAGTTTAGAGTCTGGTTCGTAAGAACCTCTTTTGGTTAAGAAGTCCAGGTTATAATACTTTTTGACTTAGTCAAGATACTATATTTCTTAAAAATAGGTTTACTACTCTAACGCAATGCGTGCCTTTTTATAAGTGACAATAAGAGGGTTTGATTAGGGAGTACAACTCGGTTCTGAATATGCGAAAGCGACAGTTCCTGTTAAATTAGTTCTTTTCAAAGTAGGAAACATTGCCCATAAGTAGTTCTATTAGCAAGTACTTGGATTATCAATTGATTACGTGAATTACATTCGACCCTGTCTTTATTAATTAAATCTATTTAAATACTTTACTTTTCATTGCACACTACAAAAAACACCTATTTTGACTGCCTTTGATAAACACCATAACAACAGATAACGACAGCCTGACACTTGGTCTCTGTGGATTCGACAATCTTTTATATTACTCTGACGCGTTCGTATACTTGCAAAAAAGCACGCATCACGAGTATATTATCTACGTTCTGACGGTAATAGATAATATATCTCATGCACTCTTTGGTCGAAGCCTTTTGTTCTTCCCAGTTGAGTAAGGTTCGTATCCCTGTTTTGGAATCGAATGTCCATCCAATAATCGAGTTTGCTTTTTGCCCTCTTTTCGGATGATGAGTGTTTTGGGAATATTCCCCAATTCACGCTTTGGTTGGTCACCTATTATATGCCCAGTAACCGGCATCCCTGGTGTTCCTTCCTTCTGCTCCCTATTATGACTTTTTGTCCAATGTGGAGTCAGATTTCCCTAAGTTGAAATATACCTTTTTAGGTCTTCCTCAGATGGTTTGGTTGATTGATATCTCACCCTTATACCGGTCTTAGATACTCGTTCTTCCCGAGCATGTTGTTCTCTCACCCTTATACCGGTGTTCAGATCACGTGTCTCTTTGAGTTTATTCCCCAGTAACCGGTAATACCTCATCCCATTGCTTTCCCAGGAGATTTCTATTGGGATCTTCCTCAGTTGAGTCCTTAGTGGACATCCCCGCCTGAGTCCGGATTTTTATCCGAAGTATCCGTCGCGGATAATTTTTGCATGTATGGGCATATTCCCCAATACATGCATCTTCGAGTCAGCTCGAGTCCTTCCATTGGTTTATTTCATGGATTCTCTCCGTGTCTCTCAGCAAGTCTCAAGTCGTGACCTGCTCACGCATTTTCACCCTTTACTCCCCCAGAGTCTCTGTCTCCCTAGTGAGTGTATTATTCCTTTGGATTTTTAGTTTCTCCGGATTTCTTCTTCTTTTGTTGACGCCTATCCCCACAGAGTTTTTCTATTTGCATGCATACATCTGCATCATGAGGTCTCTTAGGGACCAAAATTCGTCTCTTTGTTATTATTTAAGCCCATTCTACCCCGTCGAGACGAAGATTTTAACCTTCACTTCTCCGGCTAGAATGACCTTAAATAGGGGCATCTGTAAGACCCCAATTTTGTCCCTAAGATCCCTCATGGCATCATAACATTGCACTTGCATTGCCTCAAGGATCATGAGCATCTTGGTTCTCTTTGCCTTTGGGGTGAGACCTCTTTTGAGTGGTATGAGATCACCAAGCATGCTTGACTTGTATATTATTGCTTTTCTTATTTTGTTCACTAACCAAAAAGCACAAAAATATGTCACTAACATCTTTTATTTGTAGCTTGAGCAATCACAAGGTCCAAAGCTTCTAGGAGATCTTTTGTGCAATGATAAGGCCAAGAGGAGATGAAATCAAGCATGGTAATGGTTCCCAAAGCTCTCATCCATCAAATATGCCTCCCTAGCATCTCAATTCATCATTTTGATCAAAGCAAGTCAAAGGGTTTGAGGTTTGTTCCCCAAGGAAACCCTAATTCATCTGTGCACCACAAGGCCACAATGGTACCACCACCCTTTGCATTCCTCATATGCAAAGAGATATAAGTGTCACCCAACAGAGTCAGAACGGGATTAAGAGTAGCGAAAATCCTAGTAGCATTAACATCCACAAAATTGTCGATGTTAGGGAATAACACTAGACCATAGATGAGAAGTACAAAGATGGCTTCAAAGGTATCCTCACTCATGGCCTTCCCAAACAAAGTAGATTGGGCAATGAGGAAGTCAGATGGGAGACCTTGAATTCCACCGTTGCTAGTCATATGAGCATCAATATCAGATACATCTATGTGCAATCGATCAACAATCTCTTGGGAATAAGGAACTCTCTCCAAGCCACTGAACGACAACTAATCTAAGATAGGTATACCTACAAGATAGGCATACTCCTCAAGCGTAGGCAAAAGCTGGAAATCCGGGAAAGTGAAGCAACGATACAGAGGATCATAGAACTGCACTAATACACTCATTAGACCTTCGTCCACCTGTGTGGAAAGAATAGACAGAAGCTTCCCATGGCGAGCTTTGAACTCCAAGGGGTCTAATACATAGGATGTCAAACTCCTTAACTCTTTCAAGTCGGGTTGTCTGAAACTGTACTTCTTTGTATTCCTTCTTTGCTTATCCATGTCTAAAAATTTGCAAATAGACCTCTTAAGTTCCTTGAAAATTTTCTCATTGTTGATGATATGGATGCAAATGAATGCATGAATGCATGGATGCAACAATCACACTCAAGGATCAAGCAAGTCACACCACACAAAGGTCACGAGATGGATCAAGTCATCCTTAATATCAATCATCCATTTTGGTGGATTATGGTTTACACCTTATCAACACCCAAGTTCCATTGATATTGAGGATATACAAGAACAGATCAACCGTGAATCAAGGGTTTGTTGCAAGTCACGAGCATGGAGTCTCGGTTAAGAACCACCCAAAGGGAATGTACAATGGTTAATCCTGACAATCATATTCGAAAAAGGTTCCCATAGTCATCATCTCATCTTTCGGATATTATCGGATAAACGACTACTCGTATTCCAAAAATATTCTCAAGAGATACTCTTATGAGTGTAGTATCGCGTAACAATCGTATAAAATCTTACACTTGAACGATCTTCACACTACGTCCTAAAATAGGCCAAGACGGGCTAGGTAATCTAAGGTCCTTGGCTTCTAAGGTTTATATTGGAAAGAGTAATGCCTAACCACGACTACTCGTGGGACATTATTGATCCCAACATGACCTCCATCAAGTGAATGGACTTGCAAGTCAACTTGCTAAGGAATAACTCCACACAAGTCAACAAGACTATGCCATTCTCCTATCATAAGTGCACTCGAGTTCGGGTATAGAACTCATCTCACAAGAGACCACCAAGCACACAAGCAATTAATATATCAAGCAATTCATACATTACAAACAATACAGTCATCCCAAATTTTCACAAAAATATGTCACAAGTAAATATAAACATACAATACAACAAGGCAAAAAGTAGGTTACACCCACTAGGGTGAAGTAATCGTCCCTAGCAGAGTCGCCACGTTTCCTGTAGCGGGGTATTCGTTACCTTTAGATTTATTAACTAAATCAAAAGTAAATCATACAATTCGAGTCGCCACCGCACTTCTATTTATCCAAAGGAAATGTTAGAAAGCGAACAAAAACCGAGAAGTTTTATCAAATCAAAAACTAATAAAAATGTCAGAGATCTGGGTAAGGGGTTTGGTTATGCAATGAGACGGTTTTAAGCACCCAAAACATCCTTAGTACTATAAGGGATCCCTTTTTACAAAGTTGTATGGTAGGTTGGTATTTGTGAAAAAATATTTGTGCAAACATGATTGGGGAGATGAGAGAAGAATATACAAATTATTTACAATTTTGTCGTTTGAATGGATAAACCCATTGTCTACGTACCATCACAAAGGTAGGATCAAAACCTCGTAATTCGGGGTAAAAATCTCATAATAAGATTGGTGAATTTATTGATCAAAAGCCTTAAGGTCTTTTGTTATCAAAGGGAGAAAACTCAACCTAAACCAACAATCCACCATGTGAGGAGAGCTTCAACATACTAGTGAGGGATCCACCCTATAATAAGTATGGAAGACATATAGTCCAATCACTAAGGATAAGGTGAGGTTTACATCAACCACTATGATAAGTCAAATTTATGGCTATTGTTTATGAAAAGGGTTTAACAAAGGTGGCCATTGGAACCACAAAAAAGAATCACTTGAGGTGAGTTTTGTTTACAAGTTAGAAGTATTTGCAAAATGAAGTCAAAGTTGACTTAAGATTCATTCAAAATAAGTATTAATGAAAAGAGTTAGAAAAATCAAAGGAATATGGCCTAGGTTTCTATTTTTGAAAACAATGTCAATGTTTGCACAAAATGAGTTTGGCTTGGGTTAGAGTGGAGAGAAGAAGAGAAGGGCTAGTCCTAAACATGCAAAGATGAGAGAAGAGATAAAACCCTTGGAGTTCCTTTCTTGCGATCATAAAGATGATTCAAGATGCTCCTTTCCTTTGGACTTAGCAATTAACTCAAGCAATCACACAAATATTCAATCAAGCTCCTATGATCTCCAATTGGCTTGTTTCTCTTAAATTGGCTATTCATGACAATGTTCCTTCTTACTATCTCAAGTTTGGAATCCCTATCACACAAGAACAAACAATCAAAAAGTTCACAATGTAATAAGAGGAATGGACAAAGAATGAGTTTAGGTTAGAGGTCCTTTCAAGTCAACTTCAAGATTTAAGCATTCTAAAGGCATGAGGCCTAGTTGGTCTTCAACAAAATTAGCATTCTAAGGCATGATGCCTAGTTGCTCTTGAACTCCACTAAGCATAGGTGAGGTCCTATTTCTAAGTCCTTTCTCCTTTTTGCATTGGGTTCACACAAACAAAGACAAAACAAGCACAAGGCAATAATATATTTACACAATAATGTGCTCAAGTGAGCAAAAAGAAAATGGCATAAGCATAAACATGAGCTCAAGGGAGCAAAGGGAAAAGACAATATAAATAAATGAGCAAGAAAGTAAATTGTAAGAATTAAATGCTTGAATTAAAAATTAGTAATTAGTAGTTAGTGTTAGTGTGCCATAAGGCAATTTAGCGCTATGTTAAGCAATCGTAAGTGGACTAATGTAGTAGTCACACCTATCTGAGGCCGGTCAATAAAACTATAGGCAAATAAACCCAAGTTAGAGATCATGACTAGTAAGCCAAGCTCCTACAACTTCCCATGCCAAAAGAAAAGAAGAATGACCTTGTATGGATTTTAGGTTTTTTGCTTGACCAAGAAGCAACCTATCTTGGAAACAAAGCAATTCACTTGATCTTTGATCAAGTTGAATTTGATTTGGATCAAAGAAGATTAAGCCTCTCATATGTCAAGGCTAACCACAAATCATTAACTCATTCGTCAAAATAAAAAGAAGATGAGAGATGAAGATGGAATGTACAAAATGAAAATTCAAATGACATAACCAAAACACAATGATCAAGTGTGAATGGAATCAACACCAATCAATGATAAACAAAAGTGAAATGAAGATTAGAAGTCAAGAAAAGTCACACATATTTTTGGTATTATTTTCGGAATTAAAATAATACATAAAATAAAATGAACAAAGTAAAGTCAAACTTCAAATTCAATTCAAATCAACTTGCATAAGTCCAATCGAATTATCATAAGTCTAACATGGTAAAACAAGATTTGACAAATTTTCTCAACATTTTTTGAAAACAGAAACTATTTTTAAATCAATTAAAAGCATTAAAATATAACACAAATGAATTAAAATCTCAAATAAATCTCAAATCAATTAAGAAATTGATGAGAATATTGTCATAGACTTATCATGATCCAAATGTGTTAAGAAAATATTTTTAGAATTTTTGAATATCAAAAAGTATTTAAAATGAATTAAAAACAATTAAAAACAAAATAATTCACAAAAAATATTAAATGGAATCACAAAAATAATTAAAAATCAGATTTTAAAAGAAATTTTTTGCAATTGGTCCCATATTTTTGTGATTCCAAATAAAAGAGTTATGAATTTTTGAAAACAAAAGGAATTAAAGAAAATAAAACAGAAATTAGGAAAATAGAAAAATCAGGAGGTGTACGATCCATCTCATTAATTGACGTAGACAACATCAACGAATCAGGGGCGCGCGCGCATCATGTACATGAGTCAAGCGCGAAACATAATGGATTTAAAAAAGTCAAATATAACAAAGGCTGAGATTAGATCATAGGAGTCAGATCCAAGGGCCAAGGGAGTTCCACGTGGGGACGGTGGTGGAAATTACCGTCTTCTTCGGTGAGCAAACAGAAACCGGCCACCAGTTGCAGGTTTTGCAACCTCAACCAAACTACACGCGCCTTATACCAAATTAAAGTTGGGGTGATGTACATCACCCCTGTAACCTTGGATTGTTCTCAAGATCTCTATGGAAGGAGAAATCTGAGATGGAAAATCTAGGTGTTCAATCTGAAATACATCAATTCATGAAATTAAAGCAACCATTGGCGTGCCTTGCACATGAGGACTTCAGAGAACCAAACAAATACAAGAAAATCACATCATATAAGGAGATTCAGATCAAAACAGTTGAGATGTAAACCTTTGAAGTGCATCTTTGATGAGCATGATCCAACCAAACTCTTGCTTGCAGCTTGATCTTGAGGTATGGTATGAGTGCAAGGCTAAGGAATAAGTACTGAAGATCAACTAATTTTGTTGAAATTCAAACTTGAAAAGAGAAATGACAATTCAAAATTCCTTTGTTGTGAGGTTGGGTATGGATTTCAGCAGAGCTTTAGGTGCCTTCAGGTTGATAATTGAATGAAGCAAGGTTCCTATTTATAGCTGAAATGCAAGGCAAAGTGAGGAGAAACTCGTGTGCATGATCATTGGGTCCTCCACGCATGGGCCTGTACAGGCGCATGTGAGGCCCAAAACCAATTGGAAATGCAAGCTGAAGTCACTTGGAGTTGAAATGGACGTGCATTCTCAGCTGCATTGGCTTGTGCATCAAGTTATAAAGTCAAATGCATAATTGATTACAAATGTTCCTCTCTTCGAAATTCCGAGTAATGGTTGGAAAGGTCTTGACATAAGGAACAAAAGTTATGTTGAAAAAAATCCATTTGTAGTTTGGAAAATTATGAAAATTGGCCATGAAGTTTGATGTACAAAACATGTCTTTGAAAAATTTGTCAAAAGTGACCAACTTCAATCCCTTCTGTTTCAATGCTGCAAGCCTCAAATGGAAAAACTTCCAACATAAAAGTTGTAGATATTTTCCAGGTGATCAATTTGAACTTAAATTTTGCATCATTTGGATTTTTTATGAGAACTTTTTCCAACATAAAAATTGAAGTAGATATCTTAAGATTTCCAATGCAATTGGTCTCACCTCAAAATCATAAAAAATGAGTGAGTTAGGTCCTTAGGAAGTTGACCAAAAATTAGGGTTTCAATCAAAATGACCTATAATGTTTTGAAATGAATGATGACCTTCCAAGTTTAAAATGAATTTTTGATGAACATGAATGTTGTTTATATGGTTCTTAAGAACATTTTCTCTCTTGGGGTCATCTTCATTTGACAAATACATCAAAAGTTAGGTCTCAGTGGATTTCAATTTAGTCAGATGATTTGACTGGTCAACTTCTCAAGTCCAAACTTCAAATCTTGATGAATGAATGATTGAGGTGCCTCACATAGGCTCATATATGCATAAAACAATTAATTAAAGAACTTCCCTTGATTGGATTTGATCATAAGTTGAGGTTGCTTCATGAGCAAGGCACAGACAATGCATAGTTGAATTAGGGTTTCCTTGGGAAACAATCCTCAAGCCCTTTGGTTTATCTTGATCAAATTGAAAAAATGAGATACTTGGGAGACATATATGATTATTGAGAGCTTTGGGAACCATTGTCATGCTTGCTTTCATCTTCATCTGGCCATATCAATGAGCATAGGAGCCTCCTAGGAGCAAGGGATCTCATGATTGCTTAAGCTTCAAAACAAACAAGTTAGTGACATATTTTTGTGCTTTTGGTTAGTAAAAAAAATAAGGAAAGCAATAATATACAATTCAATCATGCTTGGTGGTCTCAAACCAACTCACACAAGTCCCAACCCAAGGGTAAAGGAACCAAGATGCTATGATCCTTGAGGCAATGCAATGAGCAATGATGTGATGCCATGAGGGATCTTAGGGTCAAAATTAGGGTCTTACAGATGCCCTTATTTAAGGTCACTCTAGCCGGAGATATGAAGGTTAAAATCTTCGTCTCGACGAGGTAGAATGGGCTTAAATAATAACAAAGAGATGAATTTTGGTCTCTAAGAGAACTCATGATGCAAATGTATGTATGCAAAAGTTAATACTCTGTGGGGATATACAGCCACAAAGAAAAAGAAATCAGGAGAAACTGAAAAATCCAAAAGAGTAACATACTCACTAGGGAGATAGAGACTCTAGGGAGAAATAAGGGTAAAAATGCGTGAGCAGGTCACGACTTGAAAACTTGCTGGGAGACACGAAGGGATTCCACAAAAATAAATCGATGGAAAGACTCGAGATGACGCCAAGATGCATGTATTGGGGAATATGCCAATACATCAAAACTATCCAAAGGATACTTCAGATAAAATCCGGACTCATGTGGGAAAATCCACTAAGGGAACTTAATTGAGGAAACGGAACAATGAGATATTACCAGTTACTAGGTAATAAACTCAAAGAGACATGTGATCAAAAACACCGGTATAAGGGTGAAAGAACAACACGCTCAGGGAGAAAGAATATTTAAGACCGGTATAAGGGTGAGAGATATCAATCATCCAAAACATCTGAGGAGAACCTAAAAGGTATGTCTCAACTCAGGAAAATCTGACTCCATAGGGGACAACAAGTCATAATAGGGAGCAAAAGGAAGGAACACCAGGGATACCGGTTACTAGGCATGTAATAGGTGACCAACCAGGCGTGAATTGGGAATATTTCCAAGACACTCATCATCCAAAAGGAGGGCTGAAAAAGAAAACTTGATTACAGGATGGGCATTCGATTCCATAAGGAAATACGAATCTTACTCTACTGGGAAGAAAAGACTTCGACTGAAGAGCGCATGCGATATATTATCTATTACCGTCAGAATATAGATAATACACTCGCATGGAAGATTATCCACAACCGGTTACTGGGTTAATAAAGGATAGATCGACCTAAAAGAAAGGACATCCGAATACCGGCTACTAGGTATAAAATGATTACCAATCCAAAGGAGAAACAATCACTACCAAACAAAGGGTAAATGAAAGATGACTCGTTGGGGATACATTGACAAGAGCAATGATCCGGGAGATATATCACCGGTTACTGGGTGGTATACTAAAAAATGAAGGAATATCAATACCGAATATTGGATAAAGATAACCAACAAAGAGGGGATTACATCTATAGGTTACTGGGTAGAAAACCACAGAAATAGGACTTACAACTACCGGTTACTGGGTAGAAGGCCACCAAGTACACTGGGAGAGAACGAACAATTACTATTTACTGAGTAATTGATCACCTGAACCACAGGGAATTGCAGGGGAAATAATAAGAAAGGGGGCAATCTAGGAATAAACTAGAGAGACACAATTAAGCAAGACTCAACCCAATGAGGATATAACTCAGGGGAGTAATTCCATCTCAATACATAATTAGGGAGGAAACTGAAACAATAATCATCCACGAGGACATAACTCAGTGTGGAATATAGAAGTACAAATAGATACTTTATGCCTATGGGGCTGACTCTATTTGGAGAGATCAGACACAAGCATCTGCTTAGGGAAGAATATTCCACCAATAGCAGGAGATAACAAGCAAAGATATATGGGAAAGGATGCAACATGGATATCTGAATGTTGTGATTATGCATGTATATGCGTGGTTTATGTATGATTAATGCTGACAAACAGACATATCTAACACAAACAGGTCCAAGAATCAATGGACAGACATCCGATATAACATCTCAAAAGAGAAGGTCAGGCCCACATGATAAAATCCAATCTGGTAGGGAGCATCTAATACCAAGAAGCACCAATCACCGCTGGGGATCAAACAGAGTCGTTGCCAGCGACAAAGACTAATGATAGGGATCAGAGACTACTGTCGGGGATTAGCAAAAGATCACAGCTATCAACTGTCGGGGATCTTCCAACAGTTCTTGGGAACATGCAGAGATATTGATAAGATCTGTCATAGAAGAACTCTATTGGGGATCTTATCAGGGGACGATGTGAAATTCTATGGGGAACAACCACCAAACAGAAACACATCAAATCAAGCACTCTCTTCTAACCGCTGAAGAAACATCTCTGCTATCGAGAGAAGGAACAAACTGCTCCATTGGGGAAGCTATAGAGTCACCGCCAGGGATTTGCTGCTGAACAAAAGATCTGATGTAGAGGGAACTCTGTAACACCCTTCTAAATACCCCAAAATATTTAATTAAAATATATAACATATCAAATCAGAGTAATTATGCCCCGAAGGGTGTCACACAATCATTTCACAACAATCATCAAATCATCCTGTCATGCTCATTTATTTAATCAAAATAAGACTCTTTTGCATAATTCGCAGCGGTTATAAAACATCGACATTCAAATCATGTACTACATTACATGTAAAGTTGAATCGACAACTAAATTAAAACATAGTCAAACATTCCCTCCCGATGTTACATCTACCAGAGCATGACCCACTAAGGACGACACTAGACTCCATAGCACTAGCTTCTACTCAACTCACTGCTCGTTACCTGAAAAATAGATGTAAGGGTGAGTTCCTCAATCAATATAATAAGCATTATAGAACAACATGTAATGCTAAGTAAATAACACATCAATTCACCCTAATCAGACTACGCACTCAGCAACGGCAATATCCATTCAAACATCATATTCAACAGTAACATATAGCATATGTATAATCTCAACCATACTCAACATCAACAACACAACACACAACACACATATAATACTGGAATACATCCATTCATATTATATGCCATACATTCATTATGCAATGAGACTCCACACATGCGGTACCGACTATTCTTGAACATACAGTTCAAGCTCACCGATCAATCCAGATGCGGCTACTAAGCTCACTAGTCCCACTCATTTGAGATCTAATGACTCACTCACTAATTCCTCACCGTGGGAATTAGCTACAGCCCCAAAGGCTAGACTATGCACACTAATCATCTAGTATGCAAACATCAGCAACAATTCCATAACAATTCACTCACTAATTCCTCACCGTGGGAATTAGCTACAGCCCCACAGGCTATGCCATGCATGCTAATCATCTAGCAAATGCAGCATCAACAACATGCATATCATCATACATTATCAATATTTTATCACATAAGCATATCAGATCGTGCCAAACAACAACCACAGTATTAGTACACTCTACTAATACCTATACTACTCCAAGCCACGGGAAATGATCCCTAATATGTCATACATCAGCTGAATTACAACACTCAGCCTAAACAACTAGAAACTGCACAACAACAGCACAGAAAATTCACAATTCTGCCCATACGCGTATTGCCTATGCCCATACGCGTATTGCCCACGCCTGACCAAATCCATACGCGTATTAGCCATTCCCATACGCGTATACTACGCGTATCACTTCCCCATACGCGTACCACCAGAGACCAAAACACGTTCAAAATTTCATCTTTCTCATCCATACGCGTATTGCCTAGTGCCATACGCGTACCAGGCCATCTCATACGCGTATTGCCTAGTGCCATACGCGTATGACCAGAAACCAGAACTCTCAGATCTGCAATGGCTTTCTCTGCTACGAGATCTATCCAATTTACCCTTCCACAGTCCAAATTTCACACAATATTACACATAACATCTAACACGAATCATCCCCTATTCGATTTCACAAATCCTAACATCACTACATATAATTTCCACGAATTCCTTCGATTAAAAATCCCAATTTCGCTCATCCAATATTTCACCATTTTCAGCATACATCAATCTAATCAGAGGTAAAACAATAGTTTATTACTACCCAGTACATATCATCCCATAATACCCGTTAATCGACGATAAACCCCCCTTACCTGAGTCAATCCGGCAAATCCCGTTAGCTTCAAGCTTTTCCTCTTCTCTTGCTCTGCCTCTTTGCCTTTTCTCTTTCAGCCGCTTCTCTTTTCCTTTTTCACGTGAAAACCCTTTTTCCAAAAATTAGGACTTTTTATTATTCCAACTTATTTTATTCCAACAAAATAATAACCCAATAATTATTATTCCAAAATAATGATAATAATCCAAACTTCCAATTATTCAATTAAATTAATAAATAAAATATTAATTTAAATTAAATAATTATCTTATTTTAATTGGGGTGTTACAACTCTCCCCCACTAAAAGAGTTTTCGTCCTCGAAAACATACCTCAAGCGAACAACTCAGGATAAGACTCCTTCATCTGACTCTCAAGTTCCCAAGTCACATTGCCACCTGCTGGTCCTCCCCAAGCTACCTTCACCAAGGCAATCTCTTTACCCCGCAACTGCTTCAATTCTCGATCCTCGATCCTCATAGGTGACGTTTCCACAGTCAGGTTATCTCTCACCTGTACATCATCTATTTGGACTACATGCGACGGATCATGAATGTACCTCCTCAACTGAGACACATGAAAAACCTCATGCAAATTCGCAAGCGATGGCGGTAAAGCGATACGATAGGCTACCTCTCCTATCCTCTCCAAAATCTGATAAGGACCAATAAATCGAGGTGTCAACTTCTTCGACTTCAAAGCTCGACCAACACCAGTTATCGGAGTAACACGAAGAAACACATGATCTCCCTCTTGGAACTCAAGTGACTTCCTCCTCTTATCATGATAACTCTTCTGACGACTCTGAGCAATTCTCATTTTCTCCTGAATCATCTTAATCTTTTCCGTAGTTTGTTGAACAATCTCTGGTCCAACCACAGCACTCTCACCGGACTCATACCAACATAAAGGTGTCCGACATCTCCTACCATACAAAGCTTCAAACGGTGCCATACCAATGCTCGAATGAAAACTATTGTTGTAGGTAAACTCAATCAAAGGCAAATAACAATCCCAAGCACCTCCCTTTTCCAAAACACAAGCTCTCAAAAGATCCTCTAATGACTGAATCGTCCTCTCAGTCTGACCATCAGTCTGTGGATGATATGCAGAACTCAATCTCAGCTTAGTTCCCAAAGCCTTCTGCAAACCTTCCCAAAACTTCGAGGTAAATCTAGGATCTCTGTCCGAAACAATACTAGACGGAATACCATGCAAACTTACAATCTTCTCAATATACAACTCGGCTAATCTTTCTAACGGATAATCCATTCTGATCGGAATGAAATGAGCCGACTTCGTCAATCTATCAACAATTACCCATATAGCCTCAAAATTCTTACTTGTCCTCGGCAAACCCGAAACAAAATCCATACTGATACTATCCCACTTCCACTCTGGAATAGCCAACGGTTGCATTAGCCCAGACGGCTTCTGATGCTCAATCTTTGACTTCTGACAAGTCAAACAGGAATAAACAAAACTCGCAATTTCTTTCTTCATTCCCGGCCACCAAAATAACTTTTTCAAATCATGATACATCTTCGTAGCTCCAGGATGAATACTCAAACCACTACGATGTCCTTCTTCAAGAATACTCTTCTTAAGTTCGGCAATGTCCGGAACACACACCCGATTACCAAATTTCAAAACACCATTCTCATCAACTCTGAATTCACCACCTTGATCTTGATTCACTAGAGTCAACTTGTCAACCAAAAGCATATCGGATTTCTGACCCTCTCTAATCTCATCCAAAATACCACTTGTTAACTTCAGCATACCCAATTTAACACTATTGTGAGTACTCTCACACACCAAACTCAAGTCTCTAAACTGCTCAATTAAATCCAATTCTTTAACCATTAACATAGACATATGTAATGATTTCCGACTCAATGCATCAGCTACTACGTTTGCTTTACCCGGATGGTAATTCAAACCAAAATCATAATCCTTCAGAAATTCTAACCATCTCCTCTGTCTCATATTTAGCTCTTTCTGATCAAACAAATACTTCAAACTTTTATGATCACTGAAAACCTCAAATCTTGATCCGTACAAATAATGCCTCCACAACTTCAGAACAAATACCACAGCTGCCAACTCTAAATCGTGTGTCCGATAGTTCCTCTCATGAACCCTCAGTTGTCTCGAAGCATAAGCTATAACCTGCTTATTCTGGATCAACACACCACCTAAACCCAACAATGAAGCATCACAATAAACCTCGAATAGTTCCGACGAACTCGGTAATATCAGGATAGGAGCACTAGTTAACCTTCTCTTTAACTCCTGGAAACCTTCTTCACATTTTGAATCCCAAACAAACGCTTGCCCCTTCCTAGTCAACATTGTCAACGGTAACGCCAACTTGGAAAATCCCTCGATGAATTTCCTATAATATCCAGCCAAACCAAGAAAACTTCTTATCTCAGAAACTGACTTCGGAGCTTCCCACTTAGATACCGCTTTTATCTTAGAAGGATCCACCGCAACACCACCTCTTGAAATCACATGACCAAGAAAACTCACCTCTTCTAACCAAAATTCACATTTGGATAGTTTAGCAAATAACTTCTTTTCTCGTAGAACTTCTAAAACCACTCTCAAATGCTCAGCATGCTCTTCTTCAGATTTCGAATACACCAAAATGTCATCAATAAACACCACAACAAACTTATCTAGGTACGGATGGAAAATCCTATTCATATACTCCATAAATACTCCAGGCGCATTAGTCACACCAAAAGGCATTACAGAATACTCATAATGTCCATACCTTGTTCTAAAAGCAGTCTTCTGAATATCCTCAGTTTTCACACGTATCTGATGATACCCAGATCTCAAATCTATCTTGCTGAACACACTCGCACCAACCAACTGATCCATCAAATCATCAATCCTCGGCAAAGGATACCGATTCTTGATCGTCACTTTATTCAGTTGCCTGTAGTCCACACACAACCTCATAGTACCTTCTTTCTTCTTAACCAATAACACTGGTGCACCCCACGGTGACACACTCGGACGAATAAATTTCTTATCCAATAAATCTTCCAACTGACTCTTCAGTTCAGCTAACTCAACAGCAGACATACGATATGGAGCCATCGATATCGGTCTAGTACCAGGTACCAAATCAATCGAGAACTCAACTTCACGCTCTGGCGGCAATTCATTCACCTCTTCCGGAAACACATCAGGAAAATCACACACCACAGCTAGATCACCAATCACTAGTTTATCTTTAGCTTCCATAGTCGCTAACAGCATAAACAACTCTGCCCCATCTACTACTGCCTCATTCACCTGTCTTGCAGATAGGAACAAATTCTTTCCTTCCTCAATCTCAGGAAAAATCACAGTCTTATCAAAACAGTTGATATAGACTCGGTTAAACACCAACCAGTTCATACCCAGAATAACATCAACCTGCACTAGTGGAAGACACACAAGGTCTATCCCAAAGTCTCTACCAAAAATACTCAAGGGACAACTTAGACAAACTGAAGTAGTAGTCACTGAACCCTTCGCAGGAGTATCAATCACCATACTACCACGCATCTCAGATATCTCTAACTTAAGTTTCACAACACAATCCAAAGATATAAAAGAATGAGTAGCACCTGTGTCAATAATAGCTACAAGAGGAAAGCCATTAATATAACACGTACCTCGGATCAAACGATCATCTGCAGAAGTCTCAGAACCCGATAAAGCAAAGACCTTGCCTCCTGACTGATTCTCTTTCTTCGGCTTAGGACACTGTGGACTGATATGGCCCAACTCTCCACAGTTGAAACAAGTTACAGTCTTCAACCGACACTCTGCAGCCAAATGACCACCTTTACCACACTTGAAACATTTCATCTCAGCACTGGTACACTCATGAACACGATGTCCAGCCCGACCACATCTGTAACACTTAACAGGAGCACTAGAGTCTCCCCCACTAGGCCTCTTCATCCCACTCTGCCTCTGGAAACCTTTGCCAGCTGCATACGGTTTCCCACGATCAATCTGATTCTTACCTTTCCTATCAACCCTTTGCTGATAGCTCTCTGCTCTAGCCTTGGAATCCTGTTCGAAAATCCTGCAACAGTCAACCAAATCAGAAAACACCCTGATCCGCTGATATCCAATCGCCTGCTTGATCTCGGGACGCAACCCGTTCTCAAACTTCACACATTTGGAAAATTCTCCAGTAGCCTCACTATAGGGAGTATAATACTTTGACAGTTCTGTGAACTTAGCAGCATACTTAGTAACAGACCTGTTACCCTGCTTCAATTCCAAAAATTCTATCTCTTTCTTCCCTCTGACATCCTCTGGAAAGTACTTCCTTAGGAATCTCTCTCTGAACACAGCCCAAGTGATCTCAGCATTCCCAACAGTTTCCAACTCAGTGCGGGTAGCAACCCACCAATCATCAGCTTCCTCTGACAGCATATGCGTACCGAACCTGACCTTCTGGTTATCGGCACACTCAGTCACTCTGAAGATTCTCTCGATCTCCTTTAACCACTTCTGAGCACCATCTGGATCGTATGCTCCCTTGAACATTGGAGGATTATTCTTCTGGAATTCACTCAGTTGACGGGCAGCTCCCATTCCCACAACATTTGGATTCCCTCCAAGTACTCCAGCTAGCATACCCAGAGCCTCAGCAATTGCAGCATCATCTCTACCTCTTCCAGCCATCTCTATTCTGAAACCCAAACAACTAAAACAATGAGTACTGATAGGGTTACACAACACCTATACCGTACAGGGGAAACAGAATAATTACGACTCGACTCGACCGACTATGCTCTGATACCACTAATGTAACACCCTTCTAAATACCCCAAAATATTTAATTAAAATATATAACATATCAAATCAGAGTAATTATGCCCCGAAGGGTGTCACACAATCATTTCACAACAATCATCAAATCATCCTGTCATGCTCATTTATTTAATCAAAATAAGACTCTTTTGCATAATTCGCAGCGGTTATAAAACATCGACATTCAAATCATGTACTACATTACATGTAAAGTTGAATCGACAACTAAATTAAAACATAGTCAAACATTCCCTCCCGATGTTACATCTACCAGAGCATGACCCACTAAGGACGACACTAGTTAGGTCCTTAGGAAGTTGACCAAAAATTAGGGTTTCAATCAAAATGACCTATAATGTTTTGAAATGAATGATGACCTTCCAAGTTTAAAATGAATTTTTGATGAACATGAATGTTGTTTATATGGTTCTTAAGAACATTTTCTCTCTTGGGGTCATCTTCATTTGACAAATACATCAAAAGTTAGGTCTCAGTGGATTTCAATTTAGTCAGATGATTTGACTGGTCAACTTCTCAAGTCCAAACTTCAAATCTTGATGAATGAATGATTGAGGTGCCTCACATAGGCTCATATATGCATAAAACAATTAATTAAAGAACTTCCCTTGATTGGATTTGATCATAAGTTGAGGTTGCTTCATGAGCAAGGCACAGACAATGCATAGTTGAATTAGGGTTTCCTTGGGAAACAATCCTCAAGCCCTTTGGTTTATCTTGATCAAATTGACAAAATGAGATACTTGGGAGACATATATGATTATTGAGAGCTTTGGGAACCATTGTCATGCTTGCTTTCATCTTCATCTGGCCATATCAATGAGCATAGGAGCCTCCTAGGAGCAAGGGATCTCATGATTGCTTAAGCTTCAAAACAAACAAGTTAGTGACATATTTTTGTGCTTTTGGTTAGTAAACAAAATAAGGAAAGCAATAATATACAATTCAATCATGCTTGGTGGTCTCAAACCAACTCACACAAGTCCCAACCCAAGGGTAAAGGAACCAAGATGCTATGATCCTTGAGGCAATGCAATGAGCAATGATGTGATGCCATGAGGGATCTTAGGGTCAAAATTAGGGTCTTACAGATGCCCTTATTTAAGGTCACTCTAGCCGGAGATATGAAGGTTAAAATCTTCGTCTCGACGAGGTAGAATGGGCTTAAATAATAACAAAGAGATGAATTTTGGTCTCTAAGAGAACTCATGATGCAAATGTATGTATGCAAAAGTTAATACTCTGTGGGGATATACAGCCACAAAGAAAAAGAAATCAGGAGAAACTGAAAAATCCAAAAGAGTAACATACTCACTAGGGAGATAGAGACTCTAGGGAGAAATAAGGGTAAAAATGCGTGAGCAGGTCACGACTTGAAAACTTGCTGGGAGACACGAAGGGATTCCACAAAAATAAATCGATGGAAAGACTCGAGATGACGCCAAGATGCATGTATTGGGGAATATGCCAATACATCAAAACTATCCAAAGGATACTTCAGATAAAATCCGGACTCATGTGGGAAAATCCACTAAGGGAACTTAATTGAGGAAACGGAACAATGAGATATTACCAGTTACTAGGTAATAAACTCAAAGAGACATGTGATCAAAAACACCGGTATAAGGGTGAAAGAACAACACGCTCAGGGAGAAAGAATATTTAAGACCGGTATAAGGGTGAGAGATATCAATCATCCAAAACATCTGAGGAGAACCTAAAAGGTATGTCTCAACTCAGGAAAATCTGACTCCATAGGGGACAACAAGTCATAATAGGGAGCAAAAGGAAGGAACACCAGGGATACCGGTTACTAGGCATGTAATAGGTGACCAACCAGGCGTGAATTGGGAATATTTCCAAGACACTCATCATCCAAAAGGAGGGCTGAAAAAGAAAACTTGATTACAGGATGGGCATTCGATTCCATAAGGAAATACGAATCTTACTCTACTGGGAAGAAAAGACTTCGACTGAAGAGCGCATGCGATATATTATCTATTACCGTCAGAATATAGATAATACACTCGCATGGAAGATTATCCACAACCGGTTACTGGGTTAATAAAGGATAGATCGACCTAAAAGAAAGGACATCCGAATACCGGCTACTAGGTATAAAATGATTACCAATCCAAAGGAGAAACAATCACTACCAAACAAAGGGTAAATGAAAGATGACTCGTTGGGGATACATTGACAAGAGCAATGATCCGGGAGATATATCACCGGTTACTGGGTGGTATACTAAAAAATGAAGGAATATCAATACCGAATATTGGATAAAGATAACCAACAAAGAGGGGATTACATCTATAGGTTACTGGGTAGAAAACCACAGAAATAGGACTTACAACTACCGGTTACTGGGTAGAAGGCCACCAAGTACACTGGGAGAGAACGAACAATTACTATTTACTGAGTAATTGATCACCTGAACCACAGGGAATTGCAGGGGAAATAATAAGAAAGGGGGCAATCTAGGAATAAACTAGAGAGACACAATTAAGCAAGACTCAACCCAATGAGGATATAACTCAGGGGAGTAATTCCATCTCAATACATAATTAGGGAGGAAACTGAAACAATAATCATCCACGAGGACATAACTCAGTGTGGAATATAGAAGTACAAATAGATACTTTATGCCTATGGGGCTGACTCTATTTGGAGAGATCAGACACAAGCATCTGCTTAGGGAAGAATATTCCACCAATAGCAGGAGATAACAAGCAAAGATATATGGCAAAGGATGCAACATGGATATCTGAATGTTGTGATTATGCATGTATATGCGTGGTTTATGTATGATTAATGCTGACAAACAGACATATCTAACACAAACAGGTCCAAGAATCAATGGACAGACATCCGATATAACATCTCAAAAGAGAAGGTCAGGCCCACATGATAAAATCCAATCTGGTAGGGAGCATCTAATACCAAGAAGCACCAATCACCGCTGGGGATCAAACAGAGTCGTTGCCAGCGACAAAGACTAATGATAGGGATCAGAGACTACTGTCGGGGATTAGCAAAAGATCACAGCTATCAACTGTCGGGGATCTTCCAACAGTTCTTGGGAACATGCAGAGATATTGATAAGATCTGTCATAGAAGAACTCTATTGGGGATCTTATCAGGGGACGATGTGAAATTCTATGGGGAACAACCACCAAACAGAAACACATCAAATCAAGCACTCTCTTCTAACCGCTGAAGAAACATCTCTGCTATCGAGAGAAGGAACAAACTGCTCCATTGGGGAAGCTATAGAGTCACCGCCAGGGATTTGCTGCTGAACAAAAGATCTGATGTAGAGGGAACTCTGTAACACCCTTCTAAATACCCCAAAATATTTAATTAAAATATATAACATATCAAATCAGAGTAATTATGCCCCGAAGGGTGTCACACAATCATTTCACAACAATCATCAAATCATCCTGTCATGCTCATTTATTTAATCAAAATAAGACTCTTTTGCATAATTCGCAGCGGTTATAAAACATCGACATTCAAATCATGTACTACATTACATGTAAAGTTGAATCGACAACTAAATTAAAACATAGTCAAACATTCCCTCCCGATGTTACATCTACCAGAGCATGACCCACTAAGGACGACACTAGACTCCATAGCACTAGCTTCTACTCAACTCACTGCTCGTTACCTGAAAAATAGATGTAAGGGTGAGTTCCTCAATCAATATAATAAGCATTATAGAACAACATGTAATGCTAAGTAAATAACACATCAATTCACCCTAATCAGACTACGCACTCAGCAACGGCAATATCCATTCAAACATCATATTCAACAGTAACATATAGCATATGTATAATCTCAACCATACTCAACATCAACAACACAACACACAACACACATATAATACTGGAATACATCCATTCATATTATATGCCATACATTCATTATGCAATGAGACTCCACACATGCGGTACCGACTATTCTTGAACATACAGTTCAAGCTCACCGATCAATCCAGATGCGGCTACTAAGCTCACTAGTCCCACTCATTTGAGATCTAATGACTCACTCACTAATTCCTCACCGTGGGAATTAGCTACAGCCCCAAAGGCTAGACTATGCACACTAATCATCTAGTATGCAAACATCAGCAACAATTCCATAACAATTCACTCACTAATTCCTCACCGTGGGAATTAGCTACAGCCCCACAGGCTATGCCATGCATGCTAATCATCTAGCAAATGCAGCATCAACAACATGCATATCATCATACATTATCAATATTTTATCACATAAGCATATCAGATCGTGCCAAACAACAACCACAGTATTAGTACACTCTACTAATACCTATACTACTCCAAGCCACGGGAAATGATCACTAATATGTCATACATCAGCTGAATTACAACACTCAGCCTAAACAACTAGAAACTGCACAACAACAGCACAGAAAATTCACAATTCTGCCCATACGCGTATTGCCTATGCCCATACGCGTATTGCCCACGCCTGACCAAATCCATACGCGTATTAGCCATTCCCATACGCGTATACTACGCGTATCACTTCCCCATACGCGTACCACCAGAGACCAAAACACGTTCAAAATTTCATCTTTCTCATCCATACGCGTATTGCCTAGTGCCATACGCGTACCAGGCCATCTCATACGCGTATTGCCTAGTGCCATACGCGTATGACCAGAAACCAGAACTCTCAGATCTGCAATGGCTTTCTCTGCTACGAGATCTATCCAATTTACCCTTCCACAGTCCAAATTTCACACAATATTACACATAACATCTAACACGAATCATCCCCTATTCGATTTCACAAATCCTAACATCACTACATATAATTTCCACGAATTCCTTCGATTAAAAATCCCAATTTCGCTCATCCAATATTTCACCATTTTCAGCATACATCAATCTAATCAGAGGTAAAACAATAGTTTATTACTACCCAGTACATATCATCCCATAATACCCGTTAATCGACGATAAACCCCCCTTACCTGAGTCAATCCGGCAAATCCCGTTAGCTTCAAGCTTTTCCTCTTCTCTTGCTCTGCCTCTTTGCCTTTTCTCTTTCAGCCGCTTCTCTTTTCCTTTTTCACGTGAAAACCCTTTTTCCAAAAATTAGGACTTTTTATTATTCCAACTTATTTTATTCCAACAAAATAATAACCCAATAATTATTATTCCAAAATAATGATAATAATCCAAACTTCCAATTATTCAATTAAATTAATAAATAAAATATTAATTTAAATTAAATAATTATCTTATTTTAATTGGGGTGTTACAACTCTCCCCCACTAAAAGAGTTTTCGTCCTCGAAAACATACCTCAAGCGAACAACTCAGGATAAGACTCCTTCATCTGACTCTCAAGTTCCCAAGTCACATTGCCACCTGCTGGTCCTCCCCAAGCTACCTTCACCAAGGCAATCTCTTTACCCCGCAACTGCTTCAATTCTCGATCCTCGATCCTCATAGGTGACGTTTCCACAGTCAGGTTATCTCTCACCTGTACATCATCTATTTGGACTACATGCGACGGATCATGAATGTACCTCCTCAACTGAGACACATGAAAAACCTCATGCAAATTCGCAAGCGATGGCGGTAAAGCGATACGATAGGCTACCTCTCCTATCCTCTCCAAAATCTGATAAGGACCAATAAATCGAGGTGTCAACTTCTTCGACTTCAAAGCTCGACCAACACCAGTTATCGGAGTAACACGAAGAAACACATGATCTCCCTCTTGGAACTCAAGTGACTTCCTCCTCTTATCATGATAACTCTTCTGACGACTCTGAGCAATTCTCATTTTCTCCTGAATCATCTTAATCTTTTCCGTAGTTTGTTGAACAATCTCTGGTCCAACCACAGCACTCTCACCGGACTCATACCAACATAAAGGTGTCCGACATCTCCTACCATACAAAGCTTCAAACGGTGCCATACCAATGCTCGAATGAAAACTATTGTTGTAGGTAAACTCAATCAAAGGCAAATAACAATCCCAAGCACCTCCCTTTTCCAAAACACAAGCTCTCAAAAGATCCTCTAATGACTGAATCGTCCTCTCAGTCTGACCATCAGTCTGTGGATGATATGCAGAACTCAATCTCAGCTTAGTTCCCAAAGCCTTCTGCAAACCTTCCCAAAACTTCGATGTAAATCTAGGATCTCTGTCCGAAACAATACTAGACGGAATACCATGCAAACTTACAATCTTCTCAATATACAACTCGGCTAATCTTTCTAACGGATAATCCATTCTGATCGGAATGAAATGAGCCGACTTCGTCAATCTATCAACAATTACCCATATAGCCTCAAAATTCTTACTTGTCCTCGGCAAACCCGAAACAAAATCCATACTGATACTATCCCACTTCCACTCTGGAATAGCCAACGGTTGCATTAGCCCAGACGGCTTCTGATGCTCAATCTTTGACTTCTGACAAGTCAAACAGGAATAAACAAAACTCGCAATTTCTTTCTTCATTCCCGGCCACCAAAATAACTTTTTCAAATCATGATACATCTTCGTAGCTCCAGGATGAATACTCAAACCACTACGATGTCCTTCTTCAAGAATACTCTTCTTAAGTTCGGCAATGTCCGGAACACACACCCGATTACCAAATTTCAAAACACCATTCTCATCAACTCTGAATTCACCACCTTGATCTTGATTCACTAGAGTCAACTTGTCAACCAAAAGCATATCGGATTTCTGACCCTCTCTAATCTCATCCAAAATACCACTTGTTAACTTCAGCATACCCAATTTAACACTATTGTGAGTACTCTCACACACCAAACTCAAGTCTCTAAACTGCTCAATTAAATCCAATTCTTTAACCATTAACATAGACATATGTAATGATTTCCGACTCAATGCATCAGCTACTACGTTTGCTTTACCCGGATGGTAATTCAAACCAAAATCATAATCCTTCAGAAATTCTAACCATCTCCTCTGTCTCATATTTAGCTCTTTCTGATCAAACAAATACTTCAAACTTTTATGATCACTGAAAACCTCAAATCTTGATCCGTACAAATAATGCCTCCACAACTTCAGAACAAATACCACAGCTGCCAACTCTAAATCGTGTGTCCGATAGTTCCTCTCATGAACCCTCAGTTGTCTCGAAGCATAAGCTATAACCTGCTTATTCTGGATCAACACACCACCTAAACCCAACAATGAAGCATCACAATAAACCTCGAATAGTTCCGACGAACTCGGTAATATCAGGATAGGAGCACTAGTTAACCTTCTCTTTAACTCCTGGAAACCTTCTTCACATTTTGAATCCCAAACAAACGCTTGCCCCTTCCTAGTCAACATTGTCAACGGTAACGCCAACTTGGAAAATCCCTCGATGAATTTCCTATAATATCCAGCCAAACCAAGAAAACTTCTTATCTCAGAAACTGACTTCGGAGCTTCCCACTTAGATACCGCTTCTATCTTAGAAGGATCCACCGCAACACCACCTCTTGAAATCACATGACCAAGAAAACTCACCTCTTCTAACCAAAATTCACATTTGGATAGTTTAGCAAATAACTTCTTTTCTCGTAGAACTTCTAAAACCACTCTCAAATGCTCAGCATGCTCTTCTTCAGATTTCGAATACACCAAAATGTCATCAATAAACACCACAACAAACTTATCTAGGTACGGATGGAAAATCCTATTCATATACTCCATAAATACTCCAGGCGCATTAGTCACACCAAAAGGCATTACAGAATACTCATAATGTCCATACCTTGTTCTAAAAGCAGTCTTCTGAATATCCTCAGTTTTCACACGTATCTGATGATACCCAGATCTCAAATCTATCTTGCTGAACACACTCGCACCAACCAACTGATCCATCAAATCATCAATCCTCGGCAAAGGATACCGATTCTTGATCGTCACTTTATTCAGTTGCCTGTAGTCCACACACAACCTCATAGTACCTTCTTTCTTCTTAACCAATAACACTGGTGCACCCCACGGTGACACACTCGGACGAATAAATTTCTTATCCAATAAATCTTCCAACTGACTCTTCAGTTCAGCTAACTCAACAGCAGACATACGATATGGAGCCATCGATATCGGTCTAGTACCAGGTACCAAATCAATCGAGAACTCAACTTCACGCTCTGGCGGCAATTCATTCACCTCTTCCGGAAACACATCAGGAAAATCACACACCACAGCTAGATCACCAATCACTAGTTTATCTTTAGCTTCCATAGTCGCTAACAGCATAAACAACTCTGCCCCATCTACTACTGCCTCATTCACCTGTCTTGCAGATAGGAACAAATTCTTTCCTTCCTCAATCTCAGGAAAAATCACAGTCTTATCAAAACAGTTGATATAGACTCGGTTAAACACCAACCAGTTCATACCCAGAATAACATCAACCTGCACTAGTGGAAGACACACAAGGTCTATCCCAAAGTCTCTACCAAAAATACTCAAGGGACAACTTAGACAAACTGAAGTAGTAGTCACTGAACCCTTCGCAGGAGTATCAATCACCATACTACCACGCATCTCAGATATCTCTAACTTAAGTTTCACAACACAATCCAAAGATATAAAAGAATGAGTAGCACCTGTGTCAATAATAGCTACAAGAGGAAAGCCATTAATATAACACGTACCTCGGATCAAACGATCATCTGCAGAAGTCTCAGAACCCGATAAAGCAAAGACCTTGCCTCCTGACTGATTCTCTTTCTTCGGCTTAGGACACTGTGGACTGATATGGCCCAACTCTCCACAGTTGAAACAAGTTACAGTCTTCAACCGACACTCTGCAGCCAAATGACCACCTTTACCACACTTGAAACATTTCATCTCAGCACTGGTACACTCATGAACACGATGTCCAGCCCGACCACATCTGTAACACTTAACAGGAGCACTAGAGTCTCCCCCACTAGGCCTCTTCATCCCACTCTGCCTCTGGAAACCTTTGCCAGCTGCATACGGTTTCCCACGATCAATCTGATTCTTACCTTTCCTATCAACCCTTTGCTGATAGCTCTCTGCTCTAGCCTTGGAATCCTGTTCGAAAATCCTGCAACAGTCAACCAAATCAGAAAACACCCTGATCCGCTGATATCCAATCGCCTGCTTGATCTCGGGACGCAACCCGTTCTCAAACTTCACACATTTGGAAAATTCTCCAGTAGCCTCACTATAGGGAGTATAATACTTTGACAGTTCTGTGAACTTAGCAGCATACTTAGTAACAGACCTGTTACCCTGCTTCAATTCCAAAAATTCTATCTCTTTCTTCCCTCTGACATCCTCTGGAAAGTACTTCCTTAGGAATCTCTCTCTGAACACAGCCCAAGTGATCTCAGCATTCCCAGCAGTTTCCAACTCAGTGCGGGTAGCAACCCACCAATCATCAGCTTCCTCTGACAGCATATGCGTACCGAACCTGACCTTCTGGTTATCGGCACACTCAGTCACTCTGAAGATTCTCTCGATCTCCTTCAACCACTTCTGAGCACCATCTGGATCGTATGCTCCCTTGAACATTGGAGGATTATTCTTCTGGAATTCACTCAGTTGACGGGCAGCTCCCATTCCCACAACATTTGGATTCCCTCCAAGTACTCCAGCTAGCATACCCAGAGCCTCAGCAATTGCAGCATCATCTCTACCTCTTCCAGCCATCTCTATTCTGAAACCCAAACAACTAAAACAATGAGTACTGATAGGGTTACACAACACCTATACCGTACAGGGGAAACAGAATAATTACGACTCGACTCGACCGACTATGCTCTGATACCACTAATGTAACACCCTTCTAAATACCCCAAAATATTTAATTAAAATATATAACATATCAAATCAGAGTAATTATGCCCCGAAGGGTGTCACACAATCATTTCACAACAATCATCAAATCATCCTGTCATGCTCATTTATTTAATCAAAATAAGACTCTTTTGCATAATTCGCAGCGGTTATAAAACATCGACATTCAAATCATGTACTACATTACATGTAAAGTTGAATCGACAACTAAATTAAAACATAGTCAAACATTCCCTCCCGATGTTACATCTACCAGAGCATGACCCACTAAGGACGACACTAGACTCCATAGCACTAGCTTCTACTCAACTCACTGCTCGTTACCTGAAAAATAGATGTAAGGGTGAGATCCTCAATCAATATAATAAGCATTATAGAACAACATGTAATGCTAAGTAAATAACACATCAATTCACCCTAATCAGACTACGCACTCAGCAACGGCAATATCCATTCAAACATCATATTCAACAGTAACATATAGCATATGTATAATCTCAACCATACTCAACATCAACAACACAACACACAACACACATATAATACTGGAATACATCCATTCATATTATATGCCATACATTCATTATGCAATGAGACTCCACACATGCGGTACCGACTATTCTTGAACATACAGTTCAAGCTCACCGATCAATCCAGATGCGGCTACTAAGCTCACTAGTCCCACTCATTTGAGATCTAATGACTCACTCACTAATTCCTCACCGTGGGAATTAGCTACAGCCCCAAAGGCTAGACTATGCACACTAATCATCTAGTATGCAAACATCAGCAACAATTCCATAACAATTCACTCACTAATTCCTCACCGTGGGAATTAGCTACAGCCCCACAGGCTATGCCATGCATGCTAATCATCTAGCAAATGCAGCATCAACAACATGCATATCATCATACATTATCAATATTTTATCACATAAGCATATCAGATCGTGCCAAACAACAACCACAGTATTAGTACACTCTACTAATACCTATACTACTCCAAGCCACGGGAAATGATCCCTAATATGTCATACATCAGCTGAATTACAACACTCAGCCTAAACAACTAGAAACTGCACAACAACAGCACAGAAAATTCACAATTCTGCCCATACGCGTATTGCCTATGCCCATACGCGTATTGCCCACGCCTGACCAAATCCATACGCGTATTGGCCATTCCCATACGCGTATACTACGCGTATCACTTCCCCATACGCGTACCACCAGAGACCAAAACACGTTCAAAATTTCATCTTTCTCATCCATACGCGTATTGCCTAGTGCCATACGCGTACCAGGCCATCTCATACGCGTATTGCCTAGTGCCATACGCGTATGACCAGAAACCAGAACTCTCAGATCTGCAATGGCTTTCTCTGCTACGAGATCTATCCAATTTACCCTTCCACAGTCCAAATTTCACACAATATTACACATAACATCTAACACGAATCATCCCCTATTCGATTTCACAAATCCTAACATCACTACATATAATTTCCACGAATTCCTTCGATTAAAAATCCCAATTTCGCTCATCCAATATTTCACCATTTTCAGCATACATCAATCTAATCAGAGGTAAAACAATAGTTTATTACTACCCAGTACATATCATCCCATAATACCCGTTAATCGACGATAAACCCCCCTTACTTGAGTCAATCCGGCAAATCCCGTTAGCTTCAAGCTTTTCCTCTTCTCTTGCTCTGCCTCTTTGCCTTTTCTCTTTCAGCCGCTTCTCTTTTCCTTTTTCACGTGAAAACCCTTTTTCCAAAAATTAGGACTTTTTATTATTCCAACTTATTTTATTCCAACAAAATAATAACCCAATAATTATTATTCCAAAATAATGATAATAATCCAAACTTCCAATTATTCAATTAAATTAATAAATAAAATATTAATTTAAATTAAATAATTATCTTATTTTAATTGGGGTGTTACAAACTCTATCGGGGAGCTCAACATGGACATGATTCATCGTAGAAGAAACTCTACTGGGGAACTTATCAGGGAAATGATATGAAGCTCTGCGGGGAACAACCACCAAACAGAAGTTTCAACAATCAAAACACTTCCTTTCATCTGCCGGAGAGACATCTCTGCCAAGGAGAGAGAACCAATGCTCAGTTGGGGAAGGATACAACATCTTCACCACCAATCCTGCTAGGAGGACACTTTCCAATAAGGAGGGGAATACAAATTACTAGGCTCTGATCAGGAAACTCCACTGGGGAAAGACTGTTGGTGATCATACTGGGGATAACCTGTAGGTGACCCAACTGGGGGAAGTCTAATGTGAGAAAACCTACTGAGGATGAGTGGTAAGCAAACTTACTGGGGAGAGACTGCAAGCCAACCTGCTGAGAGTTTCCACTCATGCTGGGAATTCCTGCACACTCTGCGGGAGATTTCCATTTATGCCGAGGGAAAGACCCACTTCCTCGAAAATAGATAGCATATCAACTTTTATCAATCTATAAGGGATTTTAGGTCAGTCCACTCAAGGGATGACAACCATATAATTGATAAAACACAAATGCTATACTTAGACTCTCTGGGGATCTGAGGATGGAGGTAGAGGTATACACATCAAGGCCAAAGCTCCAGACTCCCGGGGGACTTGATGATGGATCGCCTTTCTCTGTGCTCGCTGAGGATACAACCTGAAAGATGATGAAGAGAAAACAAATATGCTAGGAATGTGAACAAATGTCTTACCCTTTTAGAAATCGTACTATCCTTGGGAGAGCACTAAAGACGTTCAATATATCCTTTAAATTATTGTGAATGTCCACTTTGTTTAAACACAGTTTTACAAAAACTTTATTTGTTTAAAACAATGATATTTATCAATTAAAACATGCAAACATTTGTTAAACAGAAACAAATAAGAGTGAAAAGAATTGGATAAAGGCTCAAATTTATTTGATAGAATGGTAGTCCGCAAATGGTGAGACTCCATGGATCATTACAAAATTTGAAATTGGTGATATATATTGGAAAAAGGGCTACATTGAACATAATGACCATTTCTCCACCAACTCTGGATCCAATGTATTTGAAGCTTCAGTTGACGATGAATGAGCGAGAATCTTTGACAGATGACTGTCGCAACCTAAATGCGAAAAAGAGACAACCGGCGAAAAAAAGGGAAATGACAGGAGAGTCGCCACCGTGCGTTATTTATTCCAAAGGAGGGAAAGGAAACGCTCAAAGTAAACCTGGAAAAAGGGAAAGGAAAAGACAAGGTCTCGCAACCAAATCTTGGGTTCAGGAGCCGATTATGAGAAGGGAAGGTATTAGCACCCCTACGCATCCGTAGTACTCTACGGGATCCACTTTTGTTGTTCTTGTCTAAAGGGTGTGGGTTTATCTAATGTACTATTTACTAAAAAGGGGTCAAAAGAAGATGACTCGCACGGATGTCGCATCCACTGCATAAGTATCTCATCTGAATATGAGAATCAGAGTCTTCGTAGCTCGGCTACCTATGGGTTAAGGGGAAGTGTGCTCGCTAAGACATCGCGTCTTATTCCTACGTATCTCATCCGGAATGAGAATCAGAGCAAAACGTAGTTCGGAGAACTACGGGGTAAGGGTTGTGTTTTGGGCGAACGACGTTACTACGCAATCTACCGGATGCTCGACCTTTGGAGACTTACTCGCCTGTAGTAAAAGGAGTAAACGTGTTCTTAGGAGAAGAAAAGTCAATGAGTTAGGGTGTTTTAGGGATGCTCACGCAAAAAGGCAGTCC
The DNA here is from genome assembly GCF_024323335.1 of Lathyrus oleraceus. Taxonomy (NCBI): domain Eukaryota; kingdom Viridiplantae; phylum Streptophyta; class Magnoliopsida; order Fabales; family Fabaceae; genus Lathyrus; species Lathyrus oleraceus. The sequence goes on from NC_066579.1 coordinate 354,484,400, forward strand.
TAGACGAAGGAACCGCGCTACCTTAATTGACATGGAAACGGGAGACTATACGAAGCCTAGCAACCCTATGGGGAGACGATCACACCATACAAAACAAACATGCATAAAGTAAACACGCCAACAAGGGGGCTCAAACATACAGGGGTAGGGCTTTAGTCAAGAGGGGTCATATCAACCTCGACAAACAAGCCATGGAATAGGTAATCAAACGGGCTCTTAACCACTGACATTGACCGTCAGGGTGAGTAGATCAAAAGGGTAATGAGGATAAGACCGCATAGCTCTTAACCCTGGACAGGGTGAGCTCATGACATAAAGTGGGGATTCAGGAAGGTGGAACCCTCTCCACTGACTGACCGGACAAAAGATCTTGGGCTTTTGTTCTGAAGCATCGACACGTAGTGCATGCATAAAGAACGACACACCGAATAACGGGGGATTGACTACTAATCCCTTTTACCCGTCAATTGCCTCTTCAAGGAGGTCTTCAACACTGGTGCCTCTTTTTGGAGGTCTTTAGGCACAAAAATAAACACACAAAAACAATTGCCTCCTATCGAGGTCTTCTAGCTAAGAAAGCGGTAAAATGCCGGAAAAATAAAGAGATTGAGAGATCTACCGCACAGATACGAATCCGAAGTAAAAGAAACTAAAGAAATAAGAAACCCAAAGATCTCTCAAGCTGGCACCATCAAAGAAAGCGAGTCAGTACAGGTAATCGGAATAAACCTCCAGGTGGTATCCCACAAATAAAGTGGAAAACCAAGCAAGTCATCTCTTCTAAAGTCGTGTGAGCCCTCACAAAAACTCAACAAACAGGTTAGAGTAACATGATGGAATCAGGAGAAAACAATTCCATGACGAACACAAAACAGATTAGAGCAAACAGAAAAAGGTCAAATACTCTCACGCTCGCTACTGCTTCGCTTAGCGAAGGCTTAACGAAGCTTCGCTGCAGGCTCGCCTAGCGAGGGTGCTAGCGAACGCCTGCGGGTTCTGGGTTCTTCATGGATAAAAACACGATCTCAGAAACCCCAAACCCTGTGGTCTCCACTTCAGAAATTAAGTGATTAAACATTCAAAGTATTGTTTATACATTCATGTATATCTAAACCCGTGGGCAAAACCTAACGATACCTCATACATTCAGAGAATTCAAATTGAAAGCATAGAGTAATGGGAATAAGGGCAAACCTGATTAGAGGTCTCGATTAAGATCGAATGGCACGGCTGGGTTTGCAAAGCAATGTTATGGTTTGCGTGAGACGGAGGTGAAAAAGTGTGTGAGTCAGGGTGAACTTTTCAGAGCTGTCTGGAGGCTGCTCTGAATTCTGTTAGCTTTTCTCTTCTGCCAGGGTCAATAGGAATAGAATAGGGTTTGGCTAAATGAAATTCTGAATTTATAACCTGATTTCGTGGCTTGGTGGGGTCAAATGAGGGCAACTTAGGCCCATGACTTTCGGTTACATTCTGAAAACGTGTGCGTTTCGCTTAGCGAGCATGACAGTTCAAGGTTCGCTAGGCGAACCATTCTGCTCGCCTAGCGAGCATGACAGCTCAGGAACGGATTCCTACTCCTTTAGGATTAGCATTTGGAATGATGAATAGACCCCATTTGAACCTGTTGGAAGTAACTCAAGTCTTTCCCTTGTGTTGACTGATCACCCGGATATAACCTACAATGTGTCTTGTATGATGTTCAGGCTTTTAGGATATGATTCTGATTGACATGATGAAATGCAATATGAAATGTTAAATGACCTAAGAAATGAATGCATGAATGAGGAGGGCAAATTTTGGGGTGTTACAGCTGCCCCTATTCAATCATCAGTTAACCCGAGCAGGATGAAAGCGAACAGCTTATCAGACAAACAGGATGAGCTGTGATTGGATACCAAAGACAGACCGAAAATTTACGCTATGAGAACACCACAAAAATGCTGAAATACACCGCGCTGTTATTTTTCTTCCGATCCTCTGGCTGACTCTGAATCAGTCTTCTGACTTAACCTGGAGTTTCGATCCTCTGGCTGAATCTATACTCAATTTAGTCCTCTGGTTGGATATTGATCCTCGGGCTGGATACGATTTTGATCCTCGGGCTGAATCCATTTTCGATCTTCCGGCTAGATCTACTTCGATCTTCTGGCTAGATCTGACTTCGATCTTCTGGCTAGATCTGACTTCGATCTTTTGTCTAGATCTACCTTGTTTCGATTCTCGGGCTGAATCTACTTTCGTTTTGATTCTCTGGCTGAATCTATTTCGGTCTTCAGGCTAGACCTGACTTCGATCTTCTGGCTAGATCTTCTTTTCGATTCTCTGGCTGAATCTATTCTCGGTCTTCGGGCTAGACCTGACTTCGATCTTCTGGCTAGATCTTCTTCGATCTTCTGGCTAGAGCTTCTTCGATCTTCTGGCTAGATCTTCTTCGTTTTGATTCTCTGGCTGAATTTATTCTCTTTGATTCTCTGGCTGAATCTATTCTCGATCTTCGGGCTAGACCTGACTTCGATCTTCTGGCTATATCTGGATTGTTTTGATGATAAATTCCCATCATCAGGATCTCGCATCCGAGGCATGCGCTGGTTGACCCTCTTTCGAAATCTACGCCCAATCTTCATGTTAGATATGCAGCTTCGAGAATATTCCACTTTTTTGGGCTTCGTACATATTCTTCAGGCTAGAACATATTGTAACGACCCTTCAGTTAGACTTTTGTTTTCTAAATTGCGATCCGCGGGCTGGATCCTCTTGTAGGTTGATTTTCTGTTGAATTGTCAATCTATCCCTCCAGCTGGCTTGCTGGGGAAATAATGCTTGCAGGAGACTCTCTGGCTGAATCTTCAAGTTAAACCTTAGGTTGGCTCACTGGAAAACGATTCTCAGGCTGAATCTTCGAAATGACCCTCATGCTGGATCACACACACTCGATCCTCTGGCTAAATCTCATGACTTTGGTTGTGAAGTAATTCTTCAGTCTGCTTTGAAGAACCTGTTTATCAGCTTATGCGTATGCTTGATATGATATGCATGCAAATGCAAATGTTATGCATGGTGCAAAAAGAAATCTGCTTGGGGAAGCAAACTCCGGTAGGGAACGAATCGATGTATCAATCCTTGAATGCTCTGTGCGGAATGATCCGTCTGCTGGGACCGGGGAGCCACCGAAAATAAACCGGCTCTCCTTTGGGAGGTTGACCTTGCAGGGGGAGTATCAACTATGGGAACTTTGCTTGGCGAGGCTCTACGAGGAGAGTCTGCGGGGAAAGCACTTCTTGGGGAAATGTCGTAGGAATCGACCTCTGCTGGGGATATGAACTTGCTAATCATCCTCAGGCTGTGGATCCAAACAAATTTGTTAAAAATAATCTGCTGGGGAATGAGATGAACACTGGGAACACCACCTTCTTGTCTGTTGGGTATGCAACTACTCCGCTGTTGCTGGGGATACAACGTGCAACTCTGCTGGGGGACATGCTCTGCTGAGGAGAGACTTTGTCAACCGCTTGGGGATGAGGATTCATGGCTTGGCATCCGGTTCCTGTGACCTGCAATTACACACGTATGTCCCGGGGGAATTACTCGGTTTGAATTCACCGTCCGGGATTAAGCACATTCAAAGCAATTTTAAATGTTTTCCTGTGCAAATCATCTATAAAAGCCACCATTATGTTCAGATGCAATATGTTTAATCAAGAATTCAGACATCTTTTGCAAACAAACTGATAAATGAAAAATAAAGAGGCTCTTTAACTGAATTATTCGACTTTTATTGGTTGAAAAATTTGTGCCGGGAATAGGCGAGTACATCAGGAAGCTGATCCCTGAAAAGAGGCGATCGCTATAAATTGAACAAAAGAAAACTATCCTAATGGCAATGTGGAAACAGGGTCCCACTGAGTTTCGACTCTGCTATGGCTCGTATGACCTCAAGACGCTCTGCACATCTTGCTTTCTGAAGTGGATGATTAGTCGATCTTTAACCTTCGAAGATTGCCGGATTGAATGAAACGGTGATATAACACAGATGAACTTAGATTGCAGTCATTCGCTTATTCCCTCTCTTGTGTGGACCGCCCTTTTGGGTTTTCAATCCACCGGGATACCCCTTTTTGCCTGAGCCGCCCTTTCGTGTTTTCGACTCACCGGGTGTACATTTTTTATTTTTATATCCCTAATTTTTGCCCGAACCTCTTTATTCTATTTTTGGTTCGTCGGGATGCCCTTTTTTGCCTGGACTCTTTTTCTTTTGTCCAACGGGTCAATTACGCGTATTTTTTAACTGCATCTGAGTTAACAGGGGATGGGAGGTCTTCGCCATCCATGGTGGTTAGCACCAAAGCTCCGCCAGAGAAAACTCTTCTAACCACGTATGGACCCTCATAGTTCGGTGTCCATTTGCCCCTGTGATCTGTGTTGGGAGGAAGAATTCTTTTGAGTACCAATTCACCGACTTGATACTCCCGATGGCGCACTTTCTGATCAAATGCTCTCTTCATTTATCTCTGATATAGTTGGCCATGGCATATGGCTGCTAGCCTCTTTTCCTCAACTAGGCTCAGCTGGTTGTATCAAGAACGGACCCATTCTGCTTCGTCCAGCTTAACATCCATCAGGACCCGCAAAGAAGGAATTTCGACTTCAACTGGCAAGACTGCCTCCATGCCATATACAAGCTGATAAGGTGTTGCCCCGGTGGATGTTCTAATTGAAGTTTGATACCCATGTAATGCAAATGGTAACATCTCATGCCAGTCCTTGTACGTTACCACCATCTTTTGCACAATCTTCTTAATATGCTTGTTAGCTGCCTCAACAACGCCATTCATCTTTGGCCTGTAGGGGGAAGAATTATGATGCTCGATTTTGAAGTCCCGACAAAGCTCTGCCATCATTTTGTTATTGAGATTCGAACCATTATCAGTAATGATCCGCTCGGGAACTCCGTATCTGCAGATGATATCTCTTTTCAAAAATCTGGCTACCACCTGCTTCGTAACATTCGCATAGGATGCCGCTTCCACCCACTTAGTGAAGTAATCAATAGCGACCAAAATGAATCTATGGTCGTTGGAAGCAGTCAGCTCGATCTTTCCAATCACATCAATGCCCCACATTGCAAAAGGCGAAGGTGATGACATGACATTTAATGGGCTTGGAGGGATATGCACTTTATCTGCGTAAATCTGGCACTTGTGAAACTTTCGGGCGTATGCGCAACAGTCTGCCTCCATTGTTAACCAATAATAACCCGATCTTAACAACTTCTTAACCATTGCATGTCCTCCGGCATGGGTACCGAAAGATCTCTCATGTACTTCTTACATTAACATGTCCGCTTCCTGCTTGTCCACACATCTGAGCAAGACCATGTCGAAATTTCGCTTGTATAGAGTATCATCTGAGTTCAGAAAGAAGCTACCGGCTAACCTCCTCAACGTCTTCTTATCGTTCGAAGACGCCCCAGCTGGGTACTCTTGACTCTTCAGGAAACGCTTGATGTCATGATACCACGGCTTATCATCAGATACCGCATCGGCAGCAAACACGTAGGCGGGTATATCAAGTCGAGATACATCAATTCTGGGTACGTAGTTCCAACATAGCACCTTAATCATTGAAGACAAGGTAGCCAAAGCATCAGCAAATTGGTTTTCTTCACGAGGAATATAGTGCAGCTTCACTGTCGTAAAGAAAGTCAACAATCTTCTCGTGTAGTCTCTGTAAGGAACCAAATGAGGCTGATGTGTATACCATTTCCCGTTGGTTTGATTGATGACCAAAGCTGAATCCCCGTATACATCCAGGGTTTTAATCCGTAGGTTGATGGCTTCCTCAAGTCCTAGGATACAAGCTTCATATTAGGCTTCATTGTTGGTGCAGGGAAACGTTATTCTGGCACAAAATGGCATATGAACCCCCTCCGGCGTGATCAACACTGCACCAACTCCGCGACCATTGACATTGACCGCCCCATCAAACATCATAATCCATTTGGATTCAGGGTCAGGCCCCTCCTCCGGGAGTGGTTCCTCGCAATCTTTCGATTTGAGAAATATGATGTCCTCATCAGGAAAGTCGAACCTCATAGGTTGGTAATCATCAATCGGTTGCTCTGCAAGATAGTCTGACAAGACACTTCCTTTGATGGCCTTTTGTGAAGTGTATTGGATGTCATACTCTGTCAGTATCATTTTCCACCTAGCAACCCTTCCGGTAAGCGCTGGCTTTTCAAAAATATACTTGACTGGATCCCTCTTTGATATCAATAGAGTCGTGTGAGTCAACATATACTGTCTTAGTCGGCGAGCAGCCCATGCCAAAGCGCAAAAAGTTTTCTCGAGCAGTGAGTATCTTTGTTCACAGTCGGTAAACTTTTTGCTAAGGTAGTATATTGCATGCTCTTTTCGACCAGACTCGTCATGTTGACCGAGCACACAACCCATTGACCTTTCTAACACAGTCAAGTACATGATCAACGGTCTTCCCTCTACTAGAGGTATTAGAATCGGGGGCTTCTGCAAATACTCTTTTATTCTTTCAAAAGCTTTCTGACAATCATCATTCCACCTGACCTCTTGCTCTTTTCTCAGCATTTTGAACAATGGCTCGCATGTGGCTGTAAGATTAGATATGAACCTTGAAATGTAGTTCAATCTGCCCAGGAAGCCACGAACCTCTCTTTCTGTTTTAGGTGCAGGCATTTCTTGAATAGCTTTTACTTTCGCAGGATCTACCTCTATTCCTCTTTCACTTACAATGAAACCTAACAACTTACCAGTTCGCACTCCAAAAGTGCACTTGTTCGGATTCAGCCTTAATTTGAACTTTCTCAGACGTTCAAACAACTTCTGCAAATTGTCCAGATGTTCTTCTTCTGTTCGGGACTTGGCAATCATATCATCCACATAGCATTCGATCTCTTTGTGAATCATATCATGAAAAAGTGTTACCATAGCCCGTTGGTACGTTGCCCTTGCGTTCTTAAACCCAAAAGGCATGACCTTGTAACAGAAGGTACCCCACGGTGTGACGAATGTCGTTTTCTCCATGTCTTCCGGTGCCATCCTGATCTGATTATAATCGGAGAAACCATCCATGAAAGAATATACGGAGAACTGAGCTGTGTTATCAACCAAAACATCGATGTGAGGTAATGGGAAGTCGTCTTTCGGACTAGCTCTATTCAGATCTCTGTAATCGATGCAAATCCGTACTTTGCCATCCTTCTTGGGTACTGGTACGATATTGGCGACCCATAGTGGGTAACTGGCAACAGCGAGAAACCATGCGTCCCACTGTTTCTGAACTTGTTCTTTGATTTTCATTGCCATGCCAGGATGAGTCCGGCGTAACTTTTGCTTCACCGGCGGCATATCTTCATTCAACGGTAACCTGTGCACAATAATGTCTGTATCCAAACCTAGCATATCTTGATAGGACCAAGCAAAGATGTCGACGTACTCACGAAGCAAACTGATCAACTGTTCTTTCACCTTGGCCTGTAGACTAGCCCCGATCTTGATTTCTTTCTTGTCGTCTTCGGTACCAATGTTGACGGTTTCAATCACCTCTTGATAAGGTGTAATAGCTCGGTCCTCCTGTTTCAACAACCTGGCTAACTCTTCAGGCAATTCACGATCTTCCTCAACCCCTTCTCCGACTCGATAGATAGGATTGTCGAAGTCATACTTGGCCATAGCATTGTCGTTAGCAGTGAGATCCGGGTGATCATCTCTGCATGATGGAGGATCATGCTTTACCTTAGAACGAGATTTTTTTGGAAATAAAAACGAAAAAGAAACATTGCCATTTTTTGTAAAAGTAAAATAATTGAAAGAAAGAGAACACAAAATTGTTTGCAAAAGCTGTCCTTTATTGATGATGAAAATAATTGCGAAATGCGACTAAATGGATGGTCCTACAGATGAGTCATTACACCTTGGGCAAAGTGTAAGACTTTATTATGCATGTAATAAAAGGAAAACAATAAAAATTACTCTTTCAGTAGAGTAACCCGGACGACTTTTTTGGACGACCAATTGTTGAGCTTTTCTCCCGGGACACACGGGTGAATCCAGCTATCTAAGTCACAGACGCTGTCAGCCTTGTCTCATCTGCAGCATTGACGATGCGAGGAGAAACCAACCCCCCGCTAGAGAAAGTACCGGCTTCTTTCTTCTGAGACCCCACAGTAAACCCCAATCCAAACTTGTCTTCTTTGATGATTGGCTCCACAAATTTGCCCCAGCCTTGGGCATTACCAGCTTTAACCACTTCAACAGCTTGCTTGTATGAAGAGATAGAAGTTCCTTCCTTCTCGGAATTTGGTGAAAAGACAGCTTCGGGCGCGACCTCACTGATGTTTATGGCTTCGAAGCCCTGACACAGCATCTCATGCATCTCGCCATCCATCTCCACATACTTATATGTAGACAGGTGGCTAACAAAAATATCCTCTTCACCACAGACAGTAACGACCTGACCTTCTAGTTCATGTTTGAGCTTCTGGTGGAGGGTAGAAGTAACAGCACCGGCAGCATGAATCCAGGGCCGACCTAGCAGACAGCTATAGGCAGGCTGGATATCCATCACATAAAAGGTGCTCTTGAACACCTGCAGTCCAATCTTAACTGGCAACTCAACTTCGCCGAAGACAGATCTCTTAGAGCCATCAAAATCCCTCACAATTAAATTACTTGGCCTCAGGATGATGTCATCGCAATCCAACTTCATTAAGGCTTTCTTTGGAAGAACATTCAGAGAAGAGCCTGTATCAACCAAAACATGGGAAAGCACCGCCCCTTTGCATTCCATTGTGATATGTAAAGCTTTGTTGTGATTTCTGCCCTCAGATGTCAGGTCATAATCGGTGAAACCTAGCCCATGGCTAGCGTTTACATTTGAAACCACCGACTCCAGCTGGTTAACAGTTATCTCTGGTGGAACATAGGCCATATTCAGTACTTTCAACAAGGCTGCTCTATGCGCCTCAGAGCACATCAACAATGAGAGAATGGAGATCTTTGAGGGTGTCTGATTTATCTGGTCGACTACCTTGTAGTCACTTTTCTTGATAATCCTCATAAACTCATCCACCTCCTTCTCGAATGAGGTCTTAGGAGGAGTTTCCTCAGTAGTAACCTCATCGGCGGCTACCTGTTTTCCTTTAGCCTTGGCAGCTGCCTCAGCTTCAGTATTCGTGCGCAATGTTGATGGTGCGAATAGGCGTCCGCTGCGAGTGAAGCCACCAACTCCTCCAGCATTGTCTACAGCGGAGCTACCAAGGTCAATGTCTTCTTCGTTAACTTTCCGCCCCTGGAAGTAGATATCAGCCCCATAGTGCCACGTGATAGCACTGTCTCTCTCATACGGAACAGGTCCTGGTACCGTGATTGTGACCGGACTAATCAAAGCCGGTTGAGGGCTGTCATAGTAAATTGTAACTGGTGCTGGACTTTCGATGTTCACCATTGCTGGTTCTGTACTTTCTGGGAAATATATTGTTGTCGGAGCGGGTCTCTCGGGAACATATATTTCTTCAGGAGTGAAATAAATCGTCACTGTGGATGCATCATTCTTCACTGGACGGGTTTGATCGAACTGAATACAACCTTCATCTATCAGTTGCTGAATACCCCTTCTCAAACTGTCACATCCGTTCTCGACAACTTGACAATTTCTGCACTCTTCCCCACAGCCCGGGAAAATCTGTCCTTTCAAAAGTCGGTCTTTGACCACCGATAGCGAAGTCTTCACTTTAGTCACATCAGAAACCAAATTCAAATTTCCCCACTATCAACAACATTAATCCTCTGCCCGCCGTGGGCTGCCATCGGGTTTTGGATAACATTAGGCACCGGAGAAAAATTGATAGCCTGGGCATCTCTCAAATATTGTACCTTTAGCTGGAGAGCCTTGCAATTATCTCTAGTATGGCCAGGTGCATTGGAGTGAAAAGCACATCTGGCGTTGACATCATAACCTCTAGGCAAATTATTGGGATCGATTGGCGGGGCAAGAGTTCTCAACGTAAGCAGATTCAGGTCAATCAGCCTGGGGAGTAATACAGAATAAGGCATTGGGATTGGCTCAATGACCCGGTCCGTCTGCCTCGGACGTTGTTGATAGTGTCTCTGCTGACCCAAATTACCTCCTTCTTGTTGATTGTTGTACCTGGGTTGCTGTTGTGGATGATACTGCGGTTGTTGTTGCTGTTGAGGAGCAGGTGTTGGAATAGCGACTGCGGCCACTTGATCTTGATAATAATTAGGGCGTTCTCTGCCCCTGCCTCTGCCGGCATACACAACACTTGTCTCGCCTTCTCTTCTTCGCTGACTGTTACCAGCAAACGGTTTCTTAGGACCTGATGAGCTGGAAGCACTGTTGTCTTGAATTCGGCCCATCTTCAACAGACTCTCGATTCTTTCTCCAGTAATTACTATCTCTACAAAGCTGATTGACGGGCAAGCAGCCAATCTCTCAATATAATTGCCTTGAAGAGTGTTTATGAACATGTCCGCCATCTCCCTTTCAGACATAGGGGGTAGGACAGACGCAACAATTTGCCTCCAACCCTGAGCATACTCTCTAAAAGTCTCTTTGGCAGTCTGAGACATTCCTTGCAACAAGGTCCGATTTGGAGCCATGTCCAAGTTGTACTGATATTGCTTGACAAAAGCCTCTGCCAAGTCTTTCCAGGTCTTGATGGTAGTACGAGACAAATGAGAATACCATTCACGAGAAGCTCCAGTTAGACTGTCTTCAAAATAGTACATCCATAACTTTTCATCTTCCGTGTGAGCTCCCAACCTTCCCAAATAAGATTGGAGATGAGTGCGTGGGCAAGAAGCCCCATTGTATTTCTCAAAAGTAGGGGGTTTGAACTTGTGAGGAATCCTCACCCCCTGAACCAGACCAAGATTTGTGACATCAAAACCTAAGGAATTTTGAGACTCCAAAGATTTGAGCTTCTCAGCAAGCTGATCCATACGGCGAGTGATCTCATGGGCTTCGTCGTGCCAAGAGAATTGATCATACTGATAATCTTCAGTAACGGGGCGCCCGTTAATCCGAATTCCTTGATTCACATTGTACCTTCCGCCAAAACCATTTCCAACATTCCCCGTGTTGCCAACATTACCCGGGTTTCCATCAGCATTTGCGTTACCCGCGTTACTAGTGTTCACAGGGTTATCAGCATTCCCAGGGTTACCAGGGTTTCCCCCAGCATTTGGTATCTCTACCTCTGGATCGGGCCTCGGTTGCTCAACCAATTCCCTCAGCTTTTCCTGGCCTTCTGCCATACCAGTCATCAATGTCATGAACTGATCCATCCTTTCACGCATATCAGCCAGCTCTTTCTGTACATGGTCCATCGCTAGTTGCGGACGATTTTCCTTTGTCGGGTACCTGTGGAGTCGCTTGGGACCAATAATGCCTGAGACAGGGAACAAACATTAGACACTGCGGTGACACCTGCAAAACAAACAAGGGTTAGTATGCATGGTATGCGATGCACTGCTTATTCAATTTCAAGGCACCCCCCTTTAAAAAGGGAATACCCTGCAAATGAATAAGCATGAGATGTTGGATGCAAATATGAAGATGATGTTATGCAATGCAAAGGCATGTCAATCAGGGTTGCTGGATCCGCTTGAAAATCTGTCAGATTGCACTTCCTGGAGAGAAACCCACTGAGGAATATAATACCGAATCAGCACTTCAGCATGAATTCGGAACCGGGAACCATAGAACACAGTCATCAACTCAGAACCCATACTTCAGAACCAACGGTCACCAACAAGAACCGAACAATAGTCACTAACAGAACAAGTCACCACCAGTACCTGTAAATGATTCATTCCCATCCCACTCACGGATGTAATCTAGGTCGGGGTAAGGTCAAGAGAAACGCAGGATAAACAATCCTTTCAAGAATATCATCATATGCACACCAGGTGTATGCAACGATAATACCCCATTAGAATCTGAACTGCTCGTGATACCATGTTCCGCTAAGTGGCGCCATACCACCCGCTTCCCATGAATCACTCTATTCCTAGGTGTCCTAAAGTTCACTCATAGCCTGTGTATTGGGCCTTTTACCTCTTGTGACTCCCACCCAACAGTGAAACAGGTACACAACAAGCACAGTATGCATGAAACAGTAAAATGCACATAGGATGCAATGCAAGCAGGTAAGTATGCAAAGCAATAAATAAATAACACATAGTAGACAATAAACAAACAAAAGCTAGGAAAGGCCTGTCGCATTACGCGAAAAACCGGCGGGAAAACAAAACAACAGAGCCGCCACCGTGCGTTATTTATCCCAAAAGAGGGAAAGGAAACGCTCGAAGTAAACCTGGAAAAGACATGGTCTCGCGAACAAAGAGAGATGGGATCGGGAGTCGGTTATGCGAAGGGAAGGTATTAGCACCCCTACGCATCCGTCGTACTCGACGGGATCCATGCTCAGAAAGGAAGGGTAAAGGTTGCTAAACACTGCTCAAACAAACACACACTGGCTGAAAAGAGACACAGAAAACAAAAGAAACTAACTCGGCAAGATATCGCATCCTGAGCCTACGTAGTCTGTCAGGCACAAACATCAGAGTCGACGTAGTTCGGGACAGGGGGAAACCTGCTCGCTAGGATGTCGCACCCTATGCATACGTATCTTCTCGGACTAAAGAAGAATCAGAGCACTCGTAGCTCGGCTAACGCACGCCAAACAAAACACACAGGAAACCGACTGCCAACCGCTGGACTTACGTCAGACTCCACACAAAAACAGGCAAACATGGAAACCGAATGCCAATCGCTGGACTTACATCAGACTCCGAACCAAACACACCCACACTGGAAACCAAATGCCAATCGCTGGACTTACATCGGACTCCAAGCACACAACAATAGGATACGGAATGCCAATCGCTGGGCTTACATCCATCTCCTAACACACACAAGACAAAACAAAAAGGGCGCCCGGAGAGATCAGCTCATCTCCTACCTACGTACCTCATCTGGTATGAGGATCAGGGCGACGTAGTTCCCCTACGCAAGGACAAAGGACTAGCCTAACCAGAGACTGGGAAATGACATACTAGAAGGGAGACTAACTCGAGCCTAATAGTTATCATGCAAATTCACCATGGTCCTAGGTCAAGGTTTTTATCTAAATAAGGCAAAGCATGCAAGTTCAAAGCTCATTGAAGCAACAGAATGAACAAATCCACATTAATTCAAAAATGATTCAATAAATCTCAAGAAAAATCATGGCTAAATAGCACACATCACATGATCAGCACACCAAAAATCAAGGCATTTCGACAAGTCTAAGCATGGCAAATAAATTCATCAAGTCATGGTAAGCACAAACAAGCTTAAATAGGACCACAATTGGTACATCAACTTCACACAAGCCTAAAACAGAATCCAAACATGATAAAGACATCAAACCAAAGCCACAATAAACTTCAAAGTGTCTAGAAACAATGTGCAAAATTTCAAATCCATATGATAAACAACCAACATTTCACAAATCATTGAAGTTCATGACTATTCAAAACTCCACAAATGACAAGCCAGAAAGGAAAATTCCAAACATATCAGAAATGAATCTAAAATTTCCACAAAAATTCATGATCAATCCTAACATCCAGAAGTAGCATCATGCAAAAAATCACATCAATTGGCATTTATTTGGCATGGCAAAGAAAATCATCATATTGAGCAAGCAATGGTGTGACACACATTGTCACACCTACATTAACCAGATCATATCTCAACAACCAGAAATGCTAAAAATGCAAACTCAACACCGAAAGGTCCCTAAAGATGTCTAGTTTAAGCATGCAGAGTTTCAAGAGCATTGGATAAAATCTCATCATTTCACAAAGAAAATGGCAAGCAAGGTACAAGATAGCACACGTGTGAACAATCCCTAAGAAAAATTAAATTCCAACCGTGCACAATTTATGGAAAAATAGTCATAAAAAACTAGAACTCATGAGGAACAACATGCAAAAATTCCCAGGTCATTTGGATCATCCATCAATGAGTTATGAATTTTCTAAGTGAATGAAAAATTAAAATCATGTGAAGAACTAGCATGAATAGCATGGAATAAAAATGCAAAGGCATATTGGAAACTGTCTCCACCAAGGATCGAATGGGAGAAACATTTGAAAGTGGCGCGTTTCATCATGAAACGCATCGTTTCATTAAGTACATGTGGCAGCGAGAAGCAATTTGGACCAATCAGTATGACACGCAGAGTACACGTTGGACCAATGCATGGCGAATAACATGAAATCACATGCAACAAGCGCTGAAACGGATCAAACGCTATTCTGGACAGAAAACCCTAAGTGTTCATCATGTTCATACGTGTTCTTCAGGCCAAGAACAAAAATGCTCAAAAATTCAAAATTCACACATCATTAGATTCATCTTTCCACGTACATCAACAATCAATGATCAATTTAACCTAATGTGAGCAAAGGGATGACACACTGAATAGCAGGAGATGGACTACACATCTCTTTTATCTGCCAATTGCCTTATCAAAGGTCTTTTCCTGCTTGGCACAAAAATAAACAAACACAAGCATTGCCTCTTAAGGAGGACTTCAGACAGGTGCCTGCCCAAGTAACAGGACAGGTCTTCCAGACTACATGAAGTCAGTGAATTATACCTCTAGTGGTCAAGCAACCAAGCAAATAGCAAAAGCAAGTTCAAAGAACTTAAGCAACTAATGTACCTGAAAACAAACTCAGTCAGTACACAACTCACAAAGTCAAACAGACAATCCAAAAGTCAACAGTTAACTGTACAAAGTCAAACAAGCAAGAATACAATGTGCAAGGCACAAGCTCAATTCAAATGAGCTAAAAGCCACCTACAACACAAGTCAAGATTAGTCAACATTCAACAATCAACCAACTTTAAGCTAATGAATCAATCTCCTCAAGGCCACATGCTGTTTATCCTGAAAACAAAGCTCAAACATAAGCACCAACTACTAGGACAGGGCCTAGGGTCAAAGGGGGATAAATAATTCAAAACAGAACATGAAAATTGACATGAATCAACTTTAATCCAATAAGAACCTAATCCAAAAGGTCTCACATCCATATCATGCACCAAAATCATTTCACAAGTTAAATAAGGCAAAGCATGCAAGTTCAAAGCTCATTGAAGCAACAGAATGAACAAATCCACATTAATTCAAAAATGATTCAATAAATCTCAAGAAAAATCATGGCTAAACAGAACATATCACTTGATCAGCACACCAAAAATCAAGGCAATTGGACAAGTCTAAGCATGGCAAATAAATTCATCAAGTCATGGTAAGCACAAATAAGCTTAAAAAGGACCACAATTGGTACATCAACTTCACACAAGCCTAAAACAGAATCCAAACATGATAAAGACATCAAACCAAAGCCACAATAAACTTCAAAGTGTCTAGAAACAATGTGAAAAATTTCAAATCCATATGATAAACAACCAACATTTCACAAATCATTGAAGTTCATGACTATTCAAAAGTCCACAAATGACAAGCCAGAAAGGAAAATTCCAAACATATCAGAAATGAATCTAAAATTTCCACAAAATTTCATGATCAATCCTAACATCCAGAAGTAGCATCATGCAAAAAATCACATCAATTGGCATTTATTTGGCATGGCAAAGAAAATCATCAAATTGAGCAAGCAATGGTGTGACACACATTGTCACACCTACATTAACCAGATCATATCTCAACAACCAGAAATGCTAAAAATGCAAACTCAACACCAAAAGGTCCCTAAAGATGTCTAGTTTAAGCATCCAAAGTTTCAAGAGCATTGGATAAAATCTCATCATTTCACAAGATACAAGATAGCACACATGTGAACAATCCCTAAGCAAAATTAAATTCCAACCGTGCACAATTTCTGGAAAAATAGTCATAAAAAACTAGAACTCATGAGAAACAACATGCAAAAATTCCCAGGTCATTTGGATCATCCATCAATGAGTTATGAATTTTCTAAGTGAATGAAAAATTAAAAACATGTGAAGAACTTGCATGAATAGCATGGAATAAAAATGCAAAGGCATATTGGAAACTGTCTCCACCAAGGATCGAATGGGAGAAACATTTGGAAGTGGCGCGTTTCATCATGAAACGCACCGTTTCATTAAGTACATGTGGCAACGAGAAGCAATTTGGACCAACCAGTATGACACGTAGAGTATACGTTGGACCAATGCATGGCGAATAACATGAAATCACATGCAACAAGCGCTGAAACGGATCAAACGCTATTTTGGACAGAAAACCCTAAGTGTTCATCATGTTCATACGTGTTCTTCAGGCCAAGAACAAAAATGCTCAAAAATTCAAAATTCACACATCATTAGATTCATCTTTCCACGTACATCAACAATCAATGATCAATTTAACCTAATTCTCATTAACATGAATGGATCGAGCAAAAGAAGTTTCCTAGATCAAACTTAAAATCACAATATCTATCTCATTTCTCCATGGAAATTGATGATCCAAAGCTCAAGGCAATCAGTGTTGAAAGATCTACCACATGCATATAACTATTTCAAGAATCGTGACATTCGAAATCTAACCTTGTTGGAAGTGCAGAACTGGAACAGAGTGATTCAGGCCTTGTAACGTAGAAATAGATGCTCCTTAGCTCTTGAATGAATGAATGGAGGAAAGTTTGAGTGTTAATCGTGCTTGATATTGCTGGAACCTCCAACTGCCATTGATGATGCAAAACTTCCACAGTTCCAAATCAGCTCGAAAATGGATGGATCTTGCTTCCAAAATGTCCAAGCATGCTTGTGGATCAAGGATTGATCAAGAACAAGGCAAGGTTTATGGATAAATTTGATGAAAAAGTGAGAGAACCAAATGAAGAAAATTGTGCAAATGGATCTAGATCTGAGAATTTTTGATGTCTTAATCCAATTTCTGTTATGATTATGCTATATATATGTTGTGCTAATGATGTATGCTAATCACAATTAAGCCAAATGCCAAGGATTAATGAAATTGAAGTGTTGATGCAAATTGGCAAATTCACCCTCATGTGTGCATGCCAATGCTACAGTACACGAAATGCATGGGAAATTCACTTGAAATGCTATGTGGAAGCCAAATGCAATGCTTGGGAGTGAAAACAATGCTTAACTTTTGAATTTGACTTTTCCCTCCAAAATTCAAATGGAAAGTCAAATATTTTTATGCTCAAAATGCATGGCTTATGATGCATAAATTGGATAGTACATGTCAAAACAAGAATGTTGCAAAAAGAACCACTTCAATTGGCCTTATGGTTCAAAAGTTATGCACTTGTGAAGTTCAAATTGACTTGGCAATGACTGATCCATATCTTTTCAACCATACATGAGAAATTCATGTTCTTGGACTTTTTGGAAAGGTGAGAGAAAGATCCTCAACTTTAATGTTGGACAAAATTTCATTTGAAACTTGCTTGATGATGTAAACTTGAGGAGAAAACCTTTCCATTTTTGGCAATTTCAAATTACAGGTCACTTACTATTTTTGGAAACTTTCATCTGACCTCAAATTCTTCATTGTTGATGTTTGAAATGTCAAATGAGACTTGTATGGACATGAATGAGGCCTCTCTAACCATCTCCCACATTCAAATCCGTGATTGAATTGACAGTTGACTTTTGTTGACTTTCTAGGGTTTCAGATGAATTGCATCTTGACTGATGATCTCTGAACATCCAACCTTTGGCCAAACCACTTCAAAATGACCCCTAGGTCATATGAACTTGTTGAACCAACCCTAGGGCTTTGCTTCCATAGGAAATGCACTTGCTTTCTTGCACAATTGGATCTCCTGACCAGTCTTGACTGATGACTTGTACTAGGCAATGGACAATGCAATGCTATGTAGTGGACAATGCAATGCTAATGACCTAAAATGAAAATGAATGTACAAAATGGGAGGTGCAAATTTGAGGTGCTTTAGCTGCCCCTATTCAATCAACTGGGAACCCGAACGGATGAGAGCAACGGCTGTCAGACCTTCAGGGTAAACAGGGATTGAATACCGAAGAACCGTAGAAATTTGCACTCTGTGGGGATCCAACAGTAACCTCAACTGAATCTGATATTTATTACTGGGGACTTTGATTCTTTTTTCTCAAAGGTACAACCACATCCAGACATCGAAAGACCATGAATGGGAATAAAAATCACAACTAGACGTCAATGGACGACCAGGAAAAACTCGACGTTTATCGAAACCAACGGAGAGGTAACCAGACATCAACGGATGACTGGAAGAGGTACAACCCTACGTCAACGGACGACATGGGAAAAACTCGACGTTTACCGAAACCAACAGAGAGGTAACCCTACTAGGGACGACCAGGAAAAACTCGACGTTTACCAAAACCAACGGAGAGGTGACCAGACATCAACGGATGAATGGGAAGACTCGACCAGACATCAACGGACGAACGGGAGAAGCTCGACGTTTATCGACACCAACGGAGAAGGAGAAGCTCGACGTTTATCGACACCAACGGAGAAAGGTGACCAGACATCAACGGATGAATGGGAAGACTCGACCAGACGTCAACGGACGAACGGGAGAAGCTCGACGTTTATCGACACCAACGGAGAAGGAGAAGCTCGACGTTTATCGACACCAACGGAGAAAGGTGACCAGACATCAACGGATGAATGGGAAGACTCGACCAGACGTCAACGGACGAACGGGAGAAGCTCGACGTTTATCGACACCAACGGAGAAGGAGAAGCTCGACGTTTATCGACACCAACGGAGAAAGGTGACCAGACATCAACGGATGAATGGGAAGACTCAACCAGACGTCAACGGACGAACGGGAGAAGCTCGACGTTTATCGACACCAACGGAGAAGGAGAAGCTCGACGTTTATCGACACCAACGGAGAAAGGTGACCAGACAGGACGTGTACCGACGACTCTACTAGGGAACTCTGACTGGGGATCGACCAGAAATTAATGAATGACTGGGGAATAGGGTATACAATCAGACATCAACGGACGAATGAGAAAAACTCAACATTTATCGAGACCAACGGAGAGGTAAACTGGACATCACTGGATGAACTGTGGGGAAGGGTATAACTAGACGCCAACAGACGCATAGGAAAAACTCAACGTTTATCGAAACCAATAGAGAGGTAACTCTAAGGGGAAAGGTATCACTATACGTCAACGGACGTATAGGACAAACTCAACGTTTATTGAAACCAACGGAAAGGTGACCCTTCTGGGGAAAAGCTAACCACAACCAAACGTCAATGGACGATTGGGAAAAACTCAACGTTTATCAACACCAACGGAGAGGAGAACTGCTTGGGGAATCAATAGTCATTAGCAAATGATCTGTGGGGAATATGCAACTATACATCAACGGACGAATAGGAAAAACTCGACGCTTATCGACACCAACGGAGAGGTGACTCTTATTGGGGATAATTAAACTAGACGTCCACGGACGAATAGAAAAAACTCATCGTTTATCGACACCAACGGAGAGGTGACCTCCGGGGAGGGTTAAGGGTATTACAAACATCGAAAGATGATGTTTACCGACATCAAAAGAAGACCAGACATCAACGGATGACTGTGCGAGACTCGATGTTTACCGACACTGAAAGAATGGTGTTGACCGACACCAAAGAAAGAACACACGCGGGTGCTGACATGACACTGACCATTATCACAAGATGACATCTACATATGTCGGGGCAAGGCTAAACACTTGCTGGGATCTAACTGGGGAGAAACGGACTTTCCTTCACACACGGGTGAGGAAATAAACCTCTCTGGGGGATATCAATCCTGAATGCTGTCAGGAGCAACTGTAGCAAATGTGTCGTACAGCTGTTGAACCACGATCCGCTTCTGCCGGGGATATGGTCTGATTGGTTTCCAACACATGAATGCATATGTTTGAATTTTTCTATGGCGTAATGCTTCATATTGAATGGAAATGCTACGCATTTTTGAGGATGCAATGGTTACTATATGCCAAATGCAAAATGATGAACTCCGCTGGGGAGCCAAACTGATCCGATACTCCAACTCTGTGGGGAGACTTTGCTTAAGGAATACTCTGCGGGGAGAGCACCGACTTCTCACTCGTGCTGGAGAAACAACACTGTTGCTGGGGAAAGGATAGACTCCACTGGGGACATCCTTCATAGGACCCAATCCACTCGGGGACTCCGCTTGCGGAAACAATCAAAGCGACTCGCTGAGGAACTACACAAGGCGACTTCACTGGGGAGAGTTGCCAACAGGTAGGATAAACTCTGCTTTGGGAAACAAACGCTACTCCGCTGGGGAAAACTCAACCAATCCACAGGTAGGATAAACTCTGCTGGAGATAATCTTCACCGGACCTGATCCACTCGGGGAACCTGCTGGGGAAAACCATCAACACAAACCTCTGCTCGGGAGATCTGCTAGGGAAAGCAACTTTGTTGGGGATAACACACCATACTCTGTGCTGGAGATAGGCATCCACAACCCTGCTAGGGAAAAGCACACTCTGGTGAAGAAAGTAGTACATCAGACTCGGTGCTGGAGGTAGACATCCACAACCCTGCGGGGAATAAGCGCTCAAGACCACGCTGAGGATAACAGTACCTCGAACCCGACGGCTGGGGAACAACATCATTCCAACTGACACCTCCGCTGGGGATACACCATCCTTCCAACTCAGTGGGGATCTCAACTGGGGAAATACCTGGTGGGGAATACACCCACTTCCAGGTCTGCTGGGGATAGGCAATTCTTAGATCTGCTGAGGATAGGAGGCGCTATCCACAGGCGTCTCTGCAGGGGAGAATAGCTTTGAAAGCTCTCATACTTGCTTTGGAAAATATCTGCTGGGGAATCTGCCTTACAGATGACAACCTGCAAAACAGCACAACATACATGCCCCGGGAGTTGCATGGACAAGATGCGCTCAAGTGTCCTCAACATTCAAAATGATTTTCAAATGTTTTATCTTTCAGCACGTTATTGTTTAGCCTTCATGTTTTTATATGCAATGCTTATCAAAAATTCGGACGTTTTTGCAAACAAAACAGTAAAATAAAAACAAGAGCTTTTTATCTGAATAACGACTTTTATTGATTGAAATTTGGCCTGAAAAGGCGAATACATCGAGAAGCAATTCCTAGAAAGAGGTAATTGCGCACAAAAGGAAAAAATCTATCCTAATGGCAATGCGAACACGGCATTCACTATTTCCCAATTCTGTTATAACTCACAGATCATCAGTTTTCCTCCCAAATCCCTTGCTTTCTGAGAAGAATGACTGGACCGATCACATCTTTAGAGATGGCAGACGACGAAGCGCGATGTAGTACAGATAACTCAGACTGTAATCTTTGCTTTAAACCCTCTTTTGCCTGGATCGCCCTTTCAGGTTTTCAATCCACCGGGATACCCATTTTTGCCTAAGCCGCCCTTGCGGGTTTTCGACTTACCGGGTGTACAAATTCTTTTCATTTTTATCCCTAATTTTTGCCCGAACCTTTTCTTTCTGTTTTTTTGGTTCGCCGGGATGCCCCTTTTTTTCCTGGACTATTTTATTCTTTTTGTCCAGCTGGTCAATTTACGCGAAGTATTTTTTGACTACATCTGAGTTAACAGGGGACGGAAAATCTTCACCATCCATAGTTGTAAGCATCAAGGCTCCACCGGAGAAAACCTTCTTCACAACATATGGACCTTCATAATTAGGAGTCCATTTGCCCCTGTTATTTGTACCGGGAGGAAGAATCCTCTTCAAAACTAGATCACCAGTTTGATAGCTTCGAGGACGCACTTTCTGATCAAAGGCTCTCTTCATCCTTCTCTGATACAACTGCCCATGGCAAACAGCTGCAAGCCGTCTCTCTTCAATAAGGCTCAACTCGTTAAACCTTGTTCGAATCCACTTGGCTTCGTCAAGCTTGACATCTAGCAAGACTCTCAGAGAAGGGATCTCCACTTCAACAGGTAGGACAACTTCCATACCATACACAAGGGAGTACGGGGTTGCCCCGGTCGACGTACGTACTGAAGTACGGTACCCATGCAAAACGAAAGGCAGCATCTCATGCCAATCCTTGTACGTCACGACCATCTTCTGCACAATCTTCTTAATATTCTTATTTGCCGCCTCTACAGTCCCATTCATCTTTGGTCTGTAAGGAGAAGAATTGTGATGTTCAATCTTGAAATCTCTACAAAGCTCTTTCATCATCTTGTTATTGAGATTCGAACCATTGTCAGTTATGATTCTCTCAGGGACCCCATAACGACAGATGAATTCCTTCTTAATGAACCGGGCAACCACTTGTTTGGTAACATTAGCATAGGAAGCTGCTTCCACCCACTTGGTGAAGTAATCAATCGCAACCAGAATGAAGCGATGTCCATTCGAAGCAGTAGGCTCAATCTTCCCAATCATATCAATGCCCCACATGGCGAACGGCCAAGGTGAATTCATGACATTCAGAGGGCTTGGTGGTACATGCACTTTATCAGCATAAATTTGACACTTATGGCACTTCCGAGCGTACTTGAAACAATCGGATTCCATAGTCATCCAGTAATAACCGGCTCTCAACAATTTCTTCGACATTGCATGACCACCAGCATGGGTACCAAACGATCCTTCATGCACTTCCTGCATCAACATGTCTGCTTCGTGTCTATCCACGCATCTGAGCAAGACCATGTCAAATTTCCTCTTGTACAACACATCATCCTGATTCAAATAAAAGCTTCCAGCTAGCCTTCTCAGGGTTTTCTTGTCATTCTTCGACGCACCTTCAGGATACTCCTGGCTCTTGAGGAAGTTCTTGATATCATAGTACCACGGTTTCTCATCAACAATAGACTCGGCTGCAAACACATACGCAGGCCTCTCGAGTCGATTCACCGCAACATGTGGCACATGATTCCACCAACGAACTTTGATCATAGAAGACAAAGTAGCCAAGGCATCAGCCATCTGATTCTCGTCCCGGGGGACATGATACAACTTCACCTTCTTGAAGAACGTCAGTATTCTTCTGGTGTAATCTCTGTAAGAAATCAAATGCGGCTGGTTGGTATTCCAATCTCCATTGACCTGATTGATCACTAGAGCAGAATCTCCAAATATGTCAAGAGTTTTGATCCTTAAATCAATGGCTTCTTCTATCCCCATGATACAAGCCTCATACTCAGCTTCATTGTTGGTGACGTCGAAAGTCAATCTGGCAGAGAAAGGTATATGAGCCCCTTTCGGATTGATAAGCACTGCACCAACACCGTTACCATTCACATTCACAGCCCCATCGAACATCAATGTCCACCTGTCATCAGGATCCGGTCCTTCCTCGACAAGAGGCTCTTCACAATCTTTCATTTTAAGATACATGATGTCTTCATCAGGGAATTCAAACATCATAGGCTGATAGTCATCAATCGGTTGCTCGGCGAGATAGTCTGACAAAACACTACCTTTGATGGCCTTCTGAGACGTGTACTGGATATCATATTCTGTTAAAATCATCTGCCAACGGGCAACACGTCCGGTGAGAGCCGGCTTCTCAAAGATGTATTTTACTGGATCCATCTTAGAAATCAACAAAGTGGTATGGTTCAACATATACTGCCTCAGTCGGCGAGCAGCCCAGGCCAAAGCACAGCAAGTTTTCTCAAGCTGTGAATATTTAATTTCACAGTCGGTAAACTTTTTGCTAAGGTAGTATATGGCATGCTCTTTTCGACCAGACTCGTCATGCTGTCCCAATACACACCCCATCGAATTCTCAGTTACTGACAGGTACATTATCAGAGGTCTCCCAGGAACTAGAGGAATAAGGATTGGAGGTTTCTGTAAATATTCTTTTATCTTGTCAAAAGCTTTCTAACAATCATCATTCAACCTGATTGCTTGATTCTTTCTTAGCAATTTGAATATCGGTTCACACGTGGCAGTTAGGTGAGATACAAACCTTGCAATGTAGTTCAATCTCCCTAAAAACCCACGAACCTGCTTTTCTGTTTTCGGTTCAGGCATTTCTCGAATAGCTTTGACTTTCGCTGGATCAACCTCAATCCCTTTCTCACTGACAATGAAGCCTAACAGCTTCCCGGATCGCACACCAAACGTACACTTGTTCGGATTCATCCTCAGTTTGAACTTTTTCAACCGATCAAACAACTTCTGCAAATTAACCAGGTGCTCCTCTTCTGTCTGCGACTTCGCAATCATATCATCCACGTACACTTCAATCTCTTTGTGCATCATGTCATGAAAGAGAGTCGTCATAGCCCTCTGATAGGTAGCACCGGCATTCTTCAGCCCAAATGGCATCACCTTATAGCAAAACGTGCCCCAAGGTGTAATGAATGTCGTCTTTTCCATGTCCTCTGGCGCCATCTTAATCTGATTATAACCAGAAAAACCATCCATGAAAGAGAAAACCGAGGATTGAGCCGTATTATCAACCAATACATCAATGTGAGATAATGGGAAATCATCTTTCGGACTCGCCCTGTTCAGATCCCGGTAGTTGACACACATTCTGACTTTGCCATCCTTCTTCGGCACTGGAACGATGTTGGCCACCCACGGGGGATAAGTTGTCACTGACAAGAAACCAGCATCGAACTGCTTCTGAACCTCTTCCTTGATTTTAACAGCCATATCAGGACTCGTTCTGCGAAGTTTCTGCTTGACCGAAGGACAATCTTCTCTGAGAGGTAGCCTATGCACCACAATATCAGTATCCAGCCCAGGCATATCTTGATAGGACCAGGCGAATATCTCTACATACTCTCTCAGCATCTCAATCAACCTGCTCTTGACCCCTGTCTTCAAAGCAGCCCCGATCTTGATATCTCTTCTGGCGTCCTCAGTACCAAGAGTCACAATCTCCAACTCCTCCTTATGAGGTTGGATGACCCTCTCCTCTTGCTTCAGCAATCTAACCAATTCTTTAGGGAGTTCACAGTCTTCCTCACTCTCCTCTTCAGCTTGGTAGATGGGATTGTCGAAATCATACTGAGCCATAACAGAACTGTTCATAGTGGATTCCGTGAAATCACTTCTGCATGTTTAATGCTTTGTTTTAGAAAAAGAGTTCAATAAAGTCACAAAAACAAAAACATTGCCATTTTTATTATTTTTTAAAAATGAAAACAAAAATAGAAAGACAAGGATCACAAAATTGTTTGCAAAACGTCCTTTATTGATGATAATCATTGAAAACATGCTGAGGCCCTACAATGAACCACTACGTCTTAGGAAGAACATAGGGTTTTGTGCAGAATGAAAAAACAAAAGAAAATTACTCTGTTTGAAGAGTAACTTGGACCACATCTTCTGCTGTCCAGTTGTTGATCATCTCCCCTGGTGCACACGGGCGAACCCAGTTGTCGAGATCACAATCACTGTCACCATCTTCACCACTAGCCGCAAAGACGTCACCGTGATTCATCAGCCCAGCGCTGGTAAAGGTACTCGGACCTGCTTGCACACCCTGCTCCGCTTGCAAGGGTTGATAGCCAATTCCAAACTTATCCTCTTTGACAGGAAAATCCACCATCTTGCCCCAGCCTCCAGCCTTGCCAGAGTCTACAACCTCCTTGGCCTGCTTGTAAGACGCAATCGAAGCACCCGACTTTCTCTGATCAACAAACGCCACCCTCTCGTGAGCAATAGTCTCAAATGCCTGGCATAAGGTTTCATGGATCTCGCCATCTACCTCTACATATTTGAAAGAGGATAGGTGACTCACCAGAATATCTTCTTCGCCGCACACAGTCACAATCTGACCATTCCAGACATACTTCAACTTTTGGTGGAGAGTTGACGAAACTGCCCCTGCTGCATGGATCCACGGACGCCCCAACAAACAACTGTACGCGGGCTGAATGTCCATAACATAGAAGATGATGTCAAAAACCTCCGGACCTATCTTCACCGGCAAGGTAACTTCACCAAACACAGAACGTTTGGATCCGTCGAATGCACAAACTATCAGGTCACTCGGAGTAAGCACAACCCCATCAACAGATATCTTCTTCAAAATTTGCTTGGGCAACACATTCAGCGACGAGCCGGTGTCTACCAACACGTGAGGCAAAACAGCACCCTTGCATTCCATGGTGATATGCAAGGCCTTATTATGATTACGTCCCTCAGGCGTCAAGTCTAGATCAGTGAATCCTAAACCATGCCTGGTGCTCACGTTGGCAGTCACTCCTTCCGGTTGGTTGACGGAAATCTCTTGAGGTACGTAAGCCATATTCAACATCTTTAGCAAGGCATTACGATGTGCCTCAGAGCAGAGCAACAAAGAGAGTATCGAGATCTTGGACGGAGTCTGATTAAGTTGATTTACAATCTTGTAGACACTTTTCTTAATTATCTTCATGAACTCCTCCACATCTTTCTCGAACGAACCCTCAGGCACCTCCTTCTAAGCGGGTTCTTCGTCAACCACATCCTGTTTGCCTTTAGCCTTGGCGAGAGCCTCGACATTATTGTCTCTTAAAGGTTGTGGAGCAAACAGACGTCCACTGCGAGTAAAACCTCCTGGTCCACCAACGTTGTCCACCACTGGACTCGCCACCATAGGAGTTTTACCAGCACACTGATAGTCACAAGCGACTAATTTACCGCCCTCGTCTGATTCTCAACCCTTCGGTTGCTGCGATACGCGTTATCATATTTCCACGGCACAACCCGACTGTCAACAGCCCTTCTGACCGGAGCAACAATGGTTGTTGGATTACTGGCAGTTACTGGTGCAGAAATGGTAACAGGAGTACCACTAGTTGTAGGCGCACTCACAACCCTTTGACCACGTCCTTTAGACGGTTTGAAGTAGATAGTGACAGTTGACACTGTCCCACGATCTCTAACGGCCCGACTGAATTGCAAACAGCCCTCATCCATCAAACCCTGGATACCGGCCCTTAACTGACCACAACCATTTTCAGATTCAGCACAATCAACACAGTTCTGATCACAACCTGGGTAGACACCACCATTCAACAAACGGCCCTTCACAACCAGCAAAGAAGTCTGAATCTCATCAACACTGACCATCAGATCCTCAGCTTCTTCCCCTTCAATGCTATTTACTCGGTGCACACCATGCGGCGGCATAGGGTTATTTACAACATTCGGCACAAGAGCAAAATTGATAGTTTTAGCATCAATCAGGTCCTGGACTTTATGATGAAAAGGCCTGCAATTTTCAATGTGGTGCCCCCGTGCACCAGAGTGAAAGTCACAACGCACGTTGGCATCATACCCAGGTGGTATTTTTGTCAACGGTGCCATAGTCCTCAACTCCACAAACCCTAATCTGAGCAACTCAGGCAGTAACTCAGCATAGGTCATTGGCAATGGGTCGAAATGTCTATCAGGCATCCTCTGCCTTGGCTGATACGGACGTTGCTGTTGTTGTTGTTGTTGCGGAATTTGTTGCTGAACTCTCTATTGTTGCAGTTGTTGACGTTGTTGAGGTGCCGGAATTTTCACTGCAGCAACCTGACGGTATTGATTTCTATTGACAACCCTTCTGCCATGCTGCATAGCACTGGCTTCACCCTCTCTCCGGCGAGGTGCCCCAGCAAAAGGTTTCTTGGACGACGAGGACCCAACATCCTGAATTTTACCAGCTTTGATCAAACTTTTTGTCCTCTCACCACAGATAACCACATCTGAAAAGCTACCGAATGGGCAGCTTCCCATCCGGTCCATGAAAACACCTTGTAGCGTACCGATGAACATGTCAGTAAGCTCCCTCTCCAGCATAGGGGGTTGTACTCTAACAGCCAGTTCACGCCACCTCTGGGCGTACTCCTTGAAGCTTTCTCCAGACTTCTGACAAAGACTCTGCAGCTGAGTCAGGCTCGGCGCCATGTCCATATTATGTTTATATTGCCTCAAGAAGGCCTCACCCAGATCCCTCCAACAGCGGATAGAATCTATCTTCAGTTCCATGTACCAATCCAAGGAAGCTCCAGATAAGTTGTCTTGGAAGAAGTACATCCACATTTTCTCATCATCGGTATAAGCTGAGATTTTCCGATAATATGCCTGCACGTGGGTGCGAGGGCAAGAAGTACCATTATACTTGTCGAAAGGGGGTGCTTTGAATTTGTAAGGGATCCTCAACCCTTCCACTAGACCCATATTGGTCACATTCAAACCCAAGGAGTTCTGACATTCCATGGCTCTTATCTTTTCAGCAAGGGCATCAACCTTACGGTCCCTATCCTCGACTCTCCCAACAACTTCATCATCTTCACTCAGCAGTGTGAACATGTCCTCTTGTTTATCAACAATCGGAGCAGGATGACGAACTGGAGCCCGGATAGCTCTAGCATTGACAGTCTCTGCAGCAAGAGGTTGTCCGTTGATTCTAATCCCCCTTAACTCTTCACCCACGACATAGTCATTGGCGGGAGCAGCAACATTAACATTCTCATGAACTGGGATGCCCACCGGCGACGCGCGGTTGGACTGCGGAATCACGGTCTCTTGTCTCTGAACAAGGGCTCTAAGCTCCTCCTGACCTTGCGCAACCCCTTGCATCATCGTCATAAACTGGGCCATGTTTGCCCTCATCTCAGCCAACTCCGTCTGAACTTGATCCATACTTCTCTGTTGATTGAGTCTGGTTGAATAACGATGCGGTCTCTGATCAGCTATCCTGCCTGACACAGGAACCAGAGTGAGAAGTCACGAACCAGAACACCTGTTATGCAATATGATATGAGTATGATGCTAATGCATATGATGCACATGATATGTTCATTTCTCAGGCATTCAAAGAGCCTGATTCATCTTCAAAAGATGGCAACCTGCAACAAGAACAACACAGAAGCACAGGAACAACATACACAAGAGCAATGAGTACAGAGTGAAACCAACAACCTCATCTATAGATAAGCAACAAAGATCATACAACAATGTCAACAAAGATCCATAGTAAACCAAAGTACAACAATGAATCCCACCCAACAAGCCTGGGGGTGATTCTCAACATACACATCAGGAATACAAGCTAAGACAAACGACTTCCAGGAATGAGCGACTTCAAGTAATGACACTGGTCTATCAACAGGTCACACTCTGAACATTCTGGCAAGGGAGTAATCTTCTCCTTCAACTGTCTTCTGAGCTCTACAACTTCTCCTCCAAGTTGGTTCTCTGATGCATGTCTCAAGTCAATTTCCTTCTTTAACTGGATATCTTTGTCTCTGAGTTGCTTCTCCAATTCTCTGATCTTCTTCAGATAATTGGCTTCAACTCTCTGCAGTCTCAAACACTCTCGGTGCTCTGCATTCAGCAAGTTCTCCATCTCTTCATAAGATCTCTTCTTGCTCCTTACTCCACCAACATCTGCACTCTGGATGTCTCTGAGTTGATGAGTCAGGTTCAACCTATCAGCTTTGGCTTGGTACAACTCCATCTGGGCATCTTGCTCTTTCTCCTTCAACCTGCGATTCTCCATCAGGGCTTGCTTGTACTGCTCAGCAGGTACACTCTCAACAAGGATCAAAGGCGGTTGCACTTGCAAAGGATTCATCCTATCATAGGGAAACAACAAAGTTTCCACTCTCTTCTTGACCCACTAAGTGTAGTCAGGCATAGCAATGGCAAACTTCTTCCTTAAGACAGCTCCATCTTTGACACCAATAGACTTCCAAGCTCTCCCTATCTGCTCCAATCTAACAGGGTCACTTCGCTTCTCAAAATATACACTCTCAGCTATCTCAGCATCAAGTGGTCTTCCATTCATCACGAACCCCAACTGGCGAAGAGAAAGAACCGGGTTGTAACTGATGCAACCCTTAGTCCCTACAAGTGGCACATTCCGGAATTCTCCACAACTCATAATAACATTACGCACATCCATCCGGTAAGACTGCCATCTGATATCATATGAGGTAAGAGACATAACCCTCTGAGTCCACCTATGAGTGCTCTGAGCATCCACAAAAGGTCCACTGACTGGCAGGAGAGATAAGAACAATCTGAGCAAAAGTGGAAGACAACATCTGATAGCTCCACCCTTACCATGCCTACTGTGAATAGCATAATAAGTGTCAGCTAACAGAGTAGGAACTGGATTTCCTCCAATGAAGATAATGACTGCAGCATAGTCCACAAAATTGGGCATACTCGGAAACAAAACAATCCCATAGATCATAACAGCTAACTGAGCATGAAAAGCTTCCCAATTCCCCTTCTCTGCTTCTTCTCTGGCAATCCTCAACAGAACCTTCAAAGGCAGACCCACGACATCCCCACTGGACCTCCAATTATCACTGACTTCCTTGATACCCAAATGAAGAGCTCTGGCAACAATTCTGAAATCAACCTCCTTAGGCACGTCTAAGAAAGGAACCTGATACCGGATCGGAACATTCAACAGAATGGAGTACTCCTCAAGAGTAGGCGCCAGCTGATAATCCTGAAAGGTGAAGCAACGAAGCTCTGGGTCGTAGAACTGAAGAAGAGTCTGCAACGACACTGGATCAACTACCATCTTCAACAGTGTCAGAATATCTCCATACTGATCAACAAACCCCTTCTGATTACCACTGGTCACAAGGTTACTCAACTCTATCAGAGATGTCAAAGGCTCACGGTGAAAGCTGTAGGAACAAGTCTTCCGCTTCAACTCTGGGACTGTTGCCATCTCTATCAGTGAATAGACTCTGGAATGTACCTGAGAAATGATATGCATGCAGAGATTAGTTTTTTTCTTTTTTTTCTTTTCAATTTTTTTTCATTGCGTATCTTTTGAAAATAAACATGCTATGATGCAAATGATGCAGACAAGACTGGCAGGCTGTGCATCTCGGAACACAGGACCAAAGCTTCGGCTTGAACTCGGAACCATAATTCATCTGAAACCCAAAGTCATCTGATAAATTGTCATCTGAAGAACCAAGAATCACCAACAGGACCACAAGTCACCAACAAGTCACCGACAAGTCACCAACTGTACCTGTAATAATGATCATTCCCTCCCCACTCACGGGTGTCATCTAGGCCAGGGTACGGTCAAGAGAAACGCAGCATAAATAACCTTTCACAGAATACCATCATATACACACCCGAAGTATGTAACGATAATATCCCATCAGGGTCCGAACTACTCGTGATGTCAATGTTCCGCTAAGTGGCGCATACCACCCGCTTCCCATGAATCACTCTATTCCTAGGTTTCCTAGATTTCACTCATAACCTGGGTATTGGGCCTTTTACCTCGAGTAACTCCCACCCCAACAGAGAGAACACAACACAGCCAGCACAGATGAATATGAATGAATGTAAACATTAATGCACACATAAATGCAAACAATAAATAAATGAATGCAATAAATAACAGCAAACAGCAAACAAAACCCTAACCTAGAGAGCGCTAGGAGAGACTCGCTTAGGGAAGATGGACCAGCAAGAGGTCAACTTCTCTATATCCCCAGTGGAGTCGCCAGCTGTCGCATTACGCGAAAAACCGGCGGGAAAACAACACAACAGGGCCGCCACCGTGCGTTATTTATCCCAAAAGAGGGAAAGGAAACGCTCGAAGTAAACCTGGAAAAGACATGGTCTCGCGACCAAAGAGAGATGGGATCGGGAGTCGGTTATGCGAAGGGAAGGTATTAGCACCCCTACGCATCCGTCGTACTCGACGGGATCCACGCTCAGAAAGGAAGGGTAAAGGTTGCTAAACACTGCTCAAACAAACACACACTGGCTGAAAAGAGACACAGAAAACAAAAGAAACTAACTCGGCAAGATATCGCATCTTGGGCCTACGTAGTCTGTCAGGCACAGACATCAGAGTCGACGTAGTTCGGGACAGGGGGAAACGTGCTCGCTAGGATGTCGCACCCTATGCATACGTATCTTCTCGGACTAAAGAAGAATCAGAGCACTCGTAGCTCGGCTAACGCACGCCAAACAAAACACACAGGAAACCGACTGCCAATCGCTGGACTTACGTCAGACTCCACACAAAAACAGGCAAACATGGAAACCGAATGCCAATCGCTGGACTTACATCAGACTCCGAACCAAACACACCCACACTGGAAACCAAATGCCAATCGCTGGACTTACATCGGACTCCAAGGACACAACAATAGGATACGGAATGCCAATCGCTGGGCTTACATCCATCTCCTAACACACACAAGACAAAACAAAAAGGGCGCCCGGAGAGATCAGCTCATCTCCTACCTACGTACCTCATCTGGTATGAGGATCAGGGCGACGTAGTTCCCCTACGCAGGGACAAAGGACTAGCCTAACCAGAGACTGGGAAATGACATGCTAGAAGCGAGACTAACTCGAGCCTAATAGTTATCATGCAAATTCACCATGGTCCTAGGTCAAGGTTTTTATCTAAATAAGGCAAAGCATGCAAGTTCAAAGCTCATTGAAGCAACAGAATAAACAAATCCACATTAATTCAAAAATGATTCAATAAATCTCAAGAAAAATCATGGCTAAATAGCACACATCACATGATCAGCACACCAAAAATCAAGGCATTTCGACAAGTCTAAGCATGGCAAATAAATTCATCAAGTCATGGTAAGCACAAACAAGCTTAAATAGGACCACAATTGGTACATCAACTTCACACAAGCCTAAAACAGAATCCAAACATGATAAAGACATCAAACCAAAGCCACAATAAACTTCAAAGTGTCTAGAAACAATGTGCAAAATTTCAAATCCATATGATAAACAACCAGCATTTCACAAATCATTGAAGTTCATGACTATTCAAAACTCCACATGTGACAAGCCAGAAAGGAAAATTCCAAACAAATCAGAAATGAATCTAAAATTCCACAAAAATTCATGATCAATCCTAACGTCCAGAAGTAGAATCATGCAAAAAATCACATCAATTGGCATTTATTTGGCATGGCAAAGAAAATCATCAAATTGAGCAAGCAATGGTGTGACACACATTGTCACACCTACATTAACCAGATCATATCTCAAC
This sequence comes from Lathyrus oleraceus, assembly GCF_024323335.1. Classification (NCBI taxonomy): domain Eukaryota; kingdom Viridiplantae; phylum Streptophyta; class Magnoliopsida; order Fabales; family Fabaceae; genus Lathyrus; species Lathyrus oleraceus. The sequence continues at coordinate 354,517,502 of NC_066579.1, forward strand.
AACCAGAAATGCTAAAAATGCAAACTCAACACTGAAAGGTCCCTAAAGATGTCTAGTTTAAGCATGCAGAGTTTCAAGAGCATTGGATAAAATCTCATCATTTCACAAAGAAAATGGCAAGCAAGGTACAAGATAGCACACATGTGAACAATCCCTAAGAAAAATTAAATTCCAACCGTGCACAATTTCTGGAAAAACAGTCATAAAAAACTAGAACTCATGAGGAGCAACATGCAAAAATTCCCAGGTCATTTGGATCATCCATCAATGAGTTATGAATTTTCTAAGTGAATGAAAAATTAAAATCATGTGAAGAACTAGCATGAATAGCATGGAATAAAAATGCAAAGGCATATTGGAAACTGTCTCCACCAAGGATCGAATGGGAGAAACATTTGAAAGTGGCGCGTTTCATCATGAAACGCACCGTTTCATTAAGTACATGTGGCAGCGAGAAGCAATTTGGACCAATCAGTATGACACGCAGAGTACACGTTGGACCAATGCATGGCGAATAACATGAAATCACATGCAACAAGCGCTGAAACGGATCAAACGCTATTCTGGACAGAAAACCCTAAGTGTTCATCATGTTCATACGTGTTCTTCAGGCCAAGAACAAAAATGCTCAAAAATTCAAAATTCACACATCATTAGATTCATCTTTCCACGTACATCAACAATCAATGATCAATTTAACCTTGTTGGAAGTGCAGAACTGGAACAGAGTGATTCAGGCCTTGTAACGTAGAAACAGATGCTCCTCAGCTCTTGAATGAATGAATGGAGGAAAGTTTGAGTGTTAATCGTGCTTGATATTGCTGGAACCTCCAACTGCCATTGATGATGCAAAACTTCCACAGTTCCAAATCAGCTCGAAAATGGATGGATCTTGCTTCCAAAATGTCCAATCATGCTTGTGGATCAAGGATTGATCAAGAACAAGGCAAGGTTTATGGAGAAATTTGATGAAAAAGTGAGAGAACCAAATGAAGAAAATTGTGCAAATGGATCTAGATCTGAGAATTTTTGATGTCTTAATCCAATTTATGTTATGATTATGCTATATATATGTTGTGCTAATGATGTATGCTAATCACAATTAAGCCAAATGCCAAGGATTAATGAAATTGAAGTGTTGATGCAAATTGGAAAATTCACCCTCATGTGTGCATGCCAATGCTACAGTACACGAAATGCATGGGAAATTCACTTGAAATGCTATGTGGAAGCCAAATGCAATGCTTGGGAGTGAAAACAATGCTTAACTTTTGAATTTGACTTTTCCCTCCAAAATTCAAATGGAAAGTCAAATATTTTTGTGCTCAAAATGCATGGCTTATGATGCATAAATTGGATAGTACATGTCAAAACAAGAATGTTGCAAAAAGAACCACTTCAATTGGCCTTATGGTTCAAAAGTTATGCACTTGTGAAGTTCAAATTGACTTGGCAATGACTGATCCATATCTTTTCAACCATACATGAGAAATTCATGTTCTTTGACTTTTTGGAAAGGTGAGAGCAATATCCTCAACTTTCATGTTGGACAAAATTTCATTTGAAACTTGCTTGATGATGTAAACTTGAGGAGAAAACCTTTCCATTTTTGGCAATTTCCAAATACAGGTCACTTACTATTTTTGGAAACTTTCATCTGACCTCAAATTCTTCATTGTTGATGTTTGAAATGTCAAATGAGACTTTTATGGACATGAATGAGGCCTCTCTAACCATTTCCCACCTTCAAATCCATGATTGAATTGACAGTTGACTTTTGTTGACTTTCTAGGGTTTCAGATGAATTGCATCTTGACTGATGATCTCTGAACATCCAACCTTTGGCCAAACCACTTCAAAATGACCCCTAGGTCATATGAACTTGTTGAACCAACCCTAGGGCTTTGCTTCCATAGGAAATGCACTTGCTTGCTTGCACAATTGGATCTCCTGACCAGTCTTGACTGATGACTTGTATTAGGCAATGGACAATGCAATGCTATGCAGTGGACAATGCAATGCTAATGACCTAAAATGAAAATGAATGTACAAAATGGGAGGTGCAAATTTGAGGTGCTACAAGGCCCACTAGGGAAAATATACTTTCCCCAGCAGAGTCGCCAGCTGTCGCAACCTAAATGCGAAAAAGAGACAACCGGCGAAAAAAAGGGAAATGACAGGAGAGTCGCCACCGTGCGTTATTTATCCCAAAGGAGGGAAAGGAAACGCTCGAAATAAACTTGGAAAAAGGGAAAGGAAAAGACAAGGTCTCGCAACCAAATCTTGGGTTCGGGAGCCGATTATGCGAAGGGAAGGTATTAGCACCCCTACGCATCCGTAGTACTCTACAGGATCCACTTTTGTTGTTCTTGTCTAAAGGGTGTGGGTTTATCTAATGTACTATTTACTAAAAAGGGGTCAAAAGAAGATGACTCGCACGGATTTCGCATCCACTGCATACGTATCTCATCTGAATATGAGAATCAGAGTCTTCGTAGCTCGGCTACCTATGGGTTAAGGGGAAGTGTGCTCGCTAAGACATCGCGTCTTATTCCTACGTATCTCATCCGGAATGAGAATCAGAGCAAAACGTAGTTCGGCGAACTACGGGGTAAGGGTTGTGTTTTGGGCAAACGACGTTACTATGCAATCTACCGGATGTTCGACCTTTGGAGACTTACTCGCCTGTAGTAGAAGGAGTAAACGTGTTCTTAGGAGAAGAAAAATCAATGAGTTGGGGTGTTTTAGGGATGCGCACGCAAAAAGGCAGTCCTAGACGAAGGAACCGCGCTACCTTAATTGACATGCAAACGGGAGACTATACGAAGCCTAGCAACCCTATGGGGAGACGATCACACCATACAAAACAAACATGCATAAAGTAAACACGCCAACAAGGGGGCTCAAACATACAGGGGTAGGGCTTTAGTCAAGAGGTGTCATATCAACCTCGACAAACAAGCCATGGAATAGGTAATCAAACGGGCTCTTAACCGTTGACATTGACCGTCAGTGTGAGCAGATCAAAAGGGTAATGAGGATAAGACCTCATATCTCTTAACCCTGGACAGGGTGAGCTCATGACATAAAGTGGGGATTCAGGAAGGTGGAACCCTCTCCACTGACTGACCAGACAAAAGATCTTGGGCTTTTGTTCTGAAGCATCGACACGTAGTGCGTGCATAAAGAACGACACACCGAATAACGGGGGATTGACTACTAATCCCTTTTACCCGTCAATTGCCTCTTCAAGGAGGTCTTCAACACTGGTGCCTCTTTTTGGAGGTCTTTAGGCACAAAAATAAACACACAAAAACAATTGCCTCCTATCGAGGTCTTCCAGCTAAGAAAGCGGTAAAATGCGGGAAAAATAAAGAGATTGAGAGATCTACCGCACGGATAAGAATCCGAAGTAACAACAACTAAAGAAATAAGAAACCCAGAGATCTCTCAAGCTGGCACAATCAAAGAAAGCGACTCAGTACAGGTAATCGGAATAAACCTCCAGGTGGTATCCCACAAATAAAGTGGAATACCAAGCAAGCCATCTCTTCTAAAGTCGTGTGAGCCCTCACAAAAACTCAACAAACAGGTTAGAGTAACAGGATAGAATCAGAAGAAAACAATGCCATGATGAACACAAAACAAATTAGAGCAAACAGAAAAAGGTCAAATACTGTCACGCTCGCTACTACTTCGCTTAGCGAAGGCTTCGCTGCAGGCTCCCCTAGCGAGGGTCCTAGCGAACGCCTGCGGGTTCTGGGTTCTTCATGGATAACAGCACGATCTCAGAAACCTCAAACCCTGTGGTCTCCACTTCAGAAATTAAGTGATTAAACATTAAAAGTATTGTTTATACATTCATGCATATCTAAACCCGTGGGCAAAATCTAACGATACCTCATACATTCAGAGAATTCAAATTGAAAGCATAGAGTAATGGGAATAAGGGCAAACTTGATTAGAGGGATCGATTAAGATTGAATGGCACGGCTGGATTTGCAAAGCAATGTTAGGGTTTGCGTGAGACGGAGGTGAAAAAGTGTGTGAGTCAGGGTGAACTTTTCAGAGCTGTCTGGAGGCTGCTCTGAATTTTGTTAGCATTTCTCTTCTTTCAGGGTCAATAGGAATAGAATAGGGTTTGGCTAAATGAAATTCTGAATTTATAACCTAATTTCGTGGCTTGGTGGGCTCAAATGAGGGCAACTCAGGCCCATGACTTTCTGTTACATTCTGAAAACGCGTGCGCTTCGCCTAGCGAAGGATCTGCTCGCTTAGCAAGCATGACAGTTCAAGGTTCGCTAGGCGAACCATTCTGCTCGCCTAGCGAGCATGACAGCTCAGGAACGGATTCCTGCTCCTTCAGGATTAGCATTTGGAATGATGACTAAACCCCATTTGAACTTGTTGGAAGTAACTCAAGTCTTTCCCTTGTGTTGACTGATCACCCGGATAGACCCCACAAAGTGTCTTGGATGATGTTCAGGCTTTTAGGATCTGATTCTGATTGACATGATGAAATGAAATATGAAATGTTAAATGACCTAAGAAATGAATGCATGAATGAGGAGGGCAAATTTTGGGGTGTTACAATGACAACTGTAGAATAAAGTCTTGTCAGGATGCAGTTACTTGCCAAATCCCTAATTTTTGCCTAGATTGCCTCAAGGTGAGGTACTCAATCTAGCAGGATGTATATATTCATTTTTTATATATCTCTAACTTTTGCCTTGATCGCCCTTTCGGGTTTTCAATCCACCGAGACGCTCATTTTTCCCTAAGTCGTCCTTTCGGGTTTTCAACTTAGTGAGCTATTCTGTTTTTATTTTATGCGAAGTATTTCTTGACTGCATCTAAATTCACAGGACGAGTGAAATCCTCCCCATCCATAGTTGTAAGTATCAAAGCACCGCCTGAAAAGGCTCTCTTAACAACATATGGACCTTCATAGTTTGGAGTCCACTTTCCCCTGGAATCGGGCGCGAAAGGCAAAACTTTCTTGAGCACGAGGTCACCTTCTCGTCACACTCGAGGGTTGACCTTCTTATCAAAGGCTTTCTTCATCCTTTGTTGATACAACTGACCATGGCACATGGCAGTTAATCTCTTTTCTTCAATCAAATTCAGTTGGTCATAATGACTCTGAACCCATTCAGCCTCAGTCAACTTGGCTTCTATCAAGACTCTCATTGATGGGATCTCAACCTCCATGGGGAGCACAACCTCCATGCCATAACCAAGAGCGAAAGGGGTTGCCCCTGTTGAAGTGCGGACAGATGTACGATAGCCATGCAAAGTAAATGGCAGCATCTCATGCCAATCTTTATACGTAACAACCATCTTCTGGATAATCTTCTTGATGTTCTTGTTAGCAGCTTCAACAACCCCATTCATCTTGGGTCTATAGGGAGAAGAATTATGATGTGCAATCTTGAACTGGCTACACAGCTCTTTCATCATCCTGTTGTTCAAGTTAGATCAATTATCCGTAATGATCTTATCTGGCACACCATATCGGCATATAAGTTGGTTCTTGATAAACTTCACAACCACTTGCCTGGTCACATTTGCGTACAACGCCGCTTCGACCCATTTGGTGAAGTAATCAATGGCTACGAGAATAAAACGGTGATCGTTCGACGCCTTAGGCTCTATCATGCCAATCATGTCAATTCCCCACATAGAGAAAGGCCATGGTGATGAAATAACATTCAGAAGTGTCGGGGGAATATGAATCTTATCCGCATAAATTTGACACTTGTGGCATTTCTTACATATTTGCAACAGCCAGACTCCATTGTCAACCAATAGTAGCCTGCTCTCAACATCTTCTTTGCCATGGCATGTCCATTGGAATGAGTACAAAATGAACCCTCATGGACTTCATTCATTAACAGGCCTGCTTCGTGTCTATCCACGCATCTGAGTAGAACAATGTCAGAGTTCCTCTTATAAAGCACATCACCATTAAGGTAGAAACTGCCAGATAATCTCCTCAAAGTTTTCTTGTCTTTAATAGATGCCCCAGGCGGGTAAATTTGACTCTAAAGAAAACACTTGATATCATAATACCATGGCTTATCATCTTTCACCTCTTAAACTGCAAATACATGAGCTGGTCTGTCCAAGCGCATCACAGTGATATTGGGGACTTCATTCCAGAATTTCACCATAATCATCGAAGCAAGCGTAGCAAGAGCATCTGCCATCCGATTCTCATCTCGAGGAATATTATGGAAGTCAACCTCGGTAAAGAAAGTTGAAATCCTCCTCGCATAATCTCTAAATGGGATGAGGCCAGGCTGATTCGTCTCCCATTCACCCTTAATCTGATTAACAACGAGGGCCGAATCACCATAAACATCAAGATGCTTGATCCTAAGATCAATACACTCCTCCAACCCCATAATACAGGCCTCATACTCCGCCATATTATTCGTGCATTTGAAAGTTAGCCTTGCTGTAAAAGGAAAATGTATGCCTTGAGGAGTAATAATCACTGCCCCAATACCATTTCCATATTGATTAACAGCGCCATCGAACCCCACACCCCATCGTGAACCAGGCTCTGGTCCTTCATCGAGTGTAGGCTCATCGCAATCTTTCATTTTCAAATACAGAATCTCCTCATCAGGGACGTCGTATTGAACAGACTGATAATTCTCAATTGGTTGATGTGCCAAGTGGTCAGCCAAGATACTACCTTTAATAGCCTTCTAAGCTCGATACTCAATATCATACTCAGACAACAGCATCTGCCAACGAGCAATCCTCTCAATTAAAGTAGGCTTCTCAAAGATATACTTGATTGGATCCATTTTGGATATCAACCAAGTCGTATGATTTAACATATACTAGCATAAACGCTTAGCGGCCCAAGCCAAAGCACATCATGTTTTCTCAAGCATTGAGTACCAAGACTCACAATCAGTGAAATTCTTACTCAGATAGTAAATAGCATATTCTTTCTTCCCTGATTCATCTTGCTGACCCAATACACAACCCATGGAGTTATCAAGCAGAGTCAAGTACATAATCAATGGTCTCCATTCAACAGGCGGAGACAGAATCGGAGGCTCGGACAAGTACTCTTTGATACTGTCAAAGGCCTTCTGGCAATCCTCGGTCCAATCATGACGCTAATCTTTTCGGAGGAGCTTGAATATAGGCGTACATGTGGCAGTCATGTGGGATATAAATCTGGAAATATAATTCAAGCGGCCAAGAAAACCTCGGACTTGCTTATCAGTTTTTGGCGCAGGCATCTCTTGTATTGCTTTGACCTTGGCAGGATCAACTTCAATACCTATTTCACTGAGAATAAAGCCCAATAACTTGCCGGAACGGACTCCAAATGTACACTTCTTAGGATTCAGGCGAAGTTTATACTTCCTCAAACGTTGAAAAAGCTTCAACAAGTGTTCTACATGTTCACCTTCCGTTCTCGACTTTGCAATCATATCATCAACATACACTTCTATCTCTTTGTGCATCATATCATGAAACAAGGAAGTCATAGCTCGTTGATACGTGGCTCTGGCGTTCTTCAAACCGAAAGGCATCACTCGATAACAGAATGTTCCCCTTGGTGTGATGAATGTTGTCTTCTCCATATCCTTGGGTGCCATTTTAATCTGGTTATAACCGGAAAATCCGTCCTTAAATGAGAAGACATTGAATTTAGTTGTATTATCTACCAACATATCAATGTGTGGCAGAGGAAAATCATCTTTTGGACTAGCTTTATTCAAGTCTCGATAGTCCACGCACATTCGGACTTTTCCATCTTTCTTAGGCACAAGCACAATATTGGCCACCCATTGAGGATATGTAGAAGTCACCAGAAACTCCGCATCAATTTGCTTTGAACATCAATTTGCTTCTGAACTTCTTCTTTAATCTTTACTTCCATATCAGGATGAGTTCTTCTGAGCTTTTGCTTCACAGGCACACACTCAGGCTTCAAAGGCAGGAAATCTTGCACGATATCAGTATCTAGACCAGGCATGTCTTCATATGACCAGGGAAAGACATCGACATATTCTCGCATCAACTCTATCAACCCCTTCTTCACAGACTCTTCCATGAGTGCCCTAATCTTCACTTCACGAACACAATCCTCAGACTCCAAGTTGACTGTTTCTAGATTCTCAAGATGCGGCTGAATGATCTTCTCTTCCTACTCAAGCAAACGGGTAATCTCATCAGGAATCTCTTCAACATCATCTTCTCCGGCCTCAAATACAGGGAACTCAAAGTTGGGAGATGGTGTTGGATCATTATGTTCAATGGGTTTGATCAACCTGCATAATGATTTTGGATATAAAAGAGATTTCAGTATTCAAAGAAGGCAAATCATTATGCAGATGAAAAGATTGATTTTATTCTCTTTTTAGGGTTTTATAGTGATCACCAATTTCATGCAAAAAAGCAAAAAGGGAAAATAATTTGGAAAAACAAACATTTAACATGTAATTTTTGAATGAATATCATTGTATTAATGTGTGCCAACAATGTCATCACTTCTATTTTTGGCATGGGAGAAGGGTTTTTAAACAAAAGTGAACACATTACATGGACTTATGGACAACTGTTGGAACATCAACAGGGACCCAATTATTGCAGATTCCTCCAGGGATGACAAAGTTGCTAGAATATTCCTCTGCATCATCTTCCACTATGGCAGCAACCTCTTGGTCTTCAATAGTATGGATGAAACCACCACTCTAGAACAGCCCACACTCATTGAAAATGCCTGAAGAATACCCTATGCCAGCCCGAGATTTATTATCTTCCAGCTTAATCATTTGTCCTAAACAAGTAGTTGCACCATGCTCAATGGCCAACTTCGCATCATTGTAGGAAGCAAATGAAAAAGGTCTTTTCCTTGAAGGCTCAGCAAAAGATAAAGCTTGGAACGGAGTCCCAACCTCATCCTCAGCATATATGTAGGAAAAGGAAGATAAATGGCTTACCAAGAGAGCCTTCTCTCCCCCTATCACCACCAACTTCTTATTCTTGACGAATTTTAACTTCTGGTGTAAGGTGGATGTCACGGCGCCTGCCTCGTGAATCCATGGTCGGCCAAGCAAACAACTATATGATGGGTGAATATCCATGACCTGGAAAGTGATCTGGAAATCACTAGGTCCAATCTTGATTAGGAGCTCAACTTCGCCAGTCACAGTTTTCCTCGATCCATCAAAATCCTTGACAACCACTCCACTCTGCCTCATGGGAGGCCCCCAATATGAAAGTTTCGCTAGAGTGGATTTTGGCAACACATTTAGTGATGATCTTGTTTCTACCAGCACATTAGACAGGGCATCATCCTTGCAGTTCATTGAAATGTGTAGAGCCAAATTGTGGTCTTTTCCCTCCTCGGGAAGGTCAGCATCGCAAAAGCTCAAATTGTTACAAGCAGTTATGTTTGCAACAATGCTATCAAACTGTTCAATGGTGACATCGTGATCCACGTATGCCACGTCCAACACCCTCTACAAAGTTTCACGGTGTGGCTCGCTAATCATCATCAAAGATAGGACAAATATCTTTGATGGAGTTTGAAGCAGCTGATCAACAACATTATACTCCCTCCTTTTGATGAGCCTCAGCATCTAATCACAAATCCTTTCAGAATTCCATTTTGGCCAACAGGGACAGGAGCTTTAACAATAATGACAGGGTCAACACCCTTTACAGCAAGTGCCGGATTCGGAGAAGAAGAAGTACCCACAGGATTGGCAGGATTAACAACGTGTAGCGGGGTATTCTTTACCATTAGAGATACTGACTAAATCCAAGGTAAACCATACAAGTCGAGTCGCCACTACACTTCTATTTATCCAAAGGAATGGTTAGAAAGCGAACAAAAACCTAAAAGTTTTATCGAATCAAAAACTAGTAAAAATGTCAAAGATCTGGGTAAGGGGGTTGGTTATGCAATGGGAAGGTTTTAAGCACCCAAAACATCCTAGGTACTCCTAGGGAGCCCTTTTCATAAGTGTTGTTCTAGTCTAAAGGGTGTAGGTATATCTAAAGTACTATTTACTAAAAGGAAGGTTAAAAGCAAATGACTCGCAAGGATGTCACATCCACTGCCTACGTATCTCATCTGAGTATGAGAATCAGAGTCTCTGTAGCTCGACTACCTATGGGTTAAAGAGAATTGTGCTCGGTAAGACGTCGCGTCTTATGCCTACGTATCTCATCTGGAATGAGAATCAGAGCAAAGCGTTGTTCGGCTAACTAGGGGTTAAGTATTGCCATCTGAACATAGATTTACAAAAGAGGACACCAGTTATGTCAAAGGAGGGTGGGCAGTGTGTTCAACGTCCTAGCAGTAGGTGTCGCAGCTCTCTGAATCGATTCTTAGGCGGTTACCTCTTTGTAATAGAACAGACTAACATGCCACAAGATCGGAGACGCACGGAAGGTCTAAAAGTGGGGAAGCTCTGCTCTAGAGTTGTCATGCAATATGGACCTATGTGTTAGGATTTACAAAGGGGAACATCTACCTAATGTTAGCATGCAAAGAATAAGGGAATTCTACCTATGTTATCATACAAAGGGTTCTACCAAATGGGTGCTACCTAAATGGAACAAGAGTCGACGGATGGAGCGCGGAGAGGAGTTACGGATAAGGGTAGATGGCGATGCCGGAGGCAATTGACTTACAGGTAGATGGCGATGCCTGAGGCAATCGACTTACAAGAGAATAGATGAATGCGTGTTGGTTCTGTTAAGTTTTGAAAATGATTACTCGATGTTGGATCGAGCTTTTGATCTTATTTTAAAATGGTTATCTGATGTTCGTTTTAATTCTTGTATTAACAGGTGACTAAAGAAATAAAGAACTATATATTATACACTTTATGGGAGAGGGGTACATTTGTTATGAATGGGGATTGTTCATGGCAAACAAACAATAAGAATATATGCCTCATACATCATACAAGTAGGCAATAGTTATCAATCAGATCGGATAAATAAACAATATATAATCAAACCAAAGAATCAAATAATGGAGCATTTAAACAATGCATGGGAGTATGAACATGTTAAATAATCAAGCAATAGAAAGCATGAATGAGAGAAACAAGTATAAAAGATAACAAATGAATCAAACAGATGAAAATATGCACATGAAGGGTCCACTGAATAATTTAATCAGGAAATGAGCTAAGGACCAAATAAAATCAAGGTAAAAGGCCTCTAATACATGGCATATGAGATGAACAATGGAGGATCAAAAGATCTCTTCAATTTCCATAAGCAATCCCTAAGTCAAACATCGATCATAAAGAAGTCAACTGAAAATTCAAGTCAACTTAAAAAATAACAAACAAATAGCAAATTAATCAAGAAAATTATGCAAAATTAAATTAAATGAGGTAGGGTCAGGACATAATCATCCCCCAAAAAGATTTTAAAAATAAATAAAATTGGTACATAAATTAATTAAAATAAAACAGAGGTCAAACCAAAAGTCAATTAATAAGACTAGGTTAGAAATAAATCAAGAATAAATAGTAAATTAATCAAGAAAATTATGAAAAATTAAATTAAATAAGACGGGGTCAGGACATCATCATCCCCCAAAAATATTTTAAAAATAACGAAAGTTGGTACGTAAATTAATTAAAATAAAACAGAGGTTAAATTAAAAGTCCACCAACCAAACTAGGTAAAAAGTAAATCCAAAATAAATTGAAAATGTGAAATAAAATTCCAAGAAAATGTCAGCTTGACCATGAGAAAGTGGTAAACCTTCATCTCAAAAATCAAATGCTAACAATAATTTTAAGTCATAAAAATAAAATCGATAAAAAAAAGTATGTTAAAATGGACCATTTAGAATAAATAATTAAAATAAAATATTAATATTAAAAAAATACGAAAATAAAAATTATATAAAATTAAGTAAAACGTTAAGAAAAGTGAAAAATATTTTTGGGTAATTTTATGAACGAAGGAAATATTTTAAATAAGAAAAATGAAATATGAAAATGAAAGGATTAATGGTGATGAGCATGGTAAGCAAGCGTAAATATATCAAAACATGGCCATGGAAGAGATGATTACCTAATGGAAAATAGAAGTGGAATGGAATCTAATAGGTGATGAAGCTTTGCCTCCTTTCCACGAAATTCCAATGCTCCTTCAGGGTTAGGGTTTCAGCTTCTTAAATAGGGTGGATTAGGTGTTCTCATGGGCTTTTTAGTAAGTGATTTATCCATAAGAATAAAAGTGTGAAGTGAGGTGTAAAATGTTGTTATTTTGGGCCAAACTTAAGTGAACGGATGTCCAATGCATGGCCAAAAGAGGTAAAAAAACGTGACTGGTTTGTGCAGCATGCTTTAGAAAATCTGATTGGGCCAGTCAGGCCCAAAATCTGCCTAGAAAATCAAGTCATGGTGCCCACTTTAAATGAATGTATCTCTCAAACCATGGATCCAAATGAGATGATTCCAAAAGTATGTGAAAGAGGACATGGCAAGGTAAAATTGTTGTGAACAAAGTATTTTCAAATAATGCTTTGAAGTGCAAGAAAACTGGCCAAGAAGTCTTGACAAACTTTGAAAACTGGCCAAGAAGTCAAGACAAACTTTCAAATAATGCTTTGAAATGCAAGAAAACTTGCCAAGAAGTGTCCTAAAAAAATGTCTCACTTTGACTAAGCATAACTTTTTCAATTCTAATCCAAATGGAGCAAACTTTATATCTCTAGAAAGCTTGGAACAAGAGGAACAAGTTACATGTTGGAGAAATTTTCAAATGGAGCTTTTATCTTGATATAAAATGGGCTTAAAATGAGTGCAACGATCATGAAAACTTGCCCTAAATGGAAAGTCAACCATTTCCAAGTTAAGTAACTTTTCCAATTCCTGATCAAATGATGAATCCATGATCCAACCTTGATCAAATTTCACATGTAGGATCCCCTAGCCATGGATTTTGGGATTCCACTCTCAAAATGTCAGGAGTTGACTTTTCTGGCCCCATAGTTGACTTTTTCCACATTGCCTGATTCCCGATTCCAGTGATCAATTGAAGCACTCCTGGCTCAAATAAAGAGCTGATTTTTTGTATGTAGACTCTTGTGGACATATGGAGGGCCATGGAAAAGAGTTTCACCCAAAGAATCAGAAATAAACTGATTTTATACCAAACCCTAGTTTTAGGGCAAAATGATCAGGAACTGATTGCACTGATTGCCAATGGATCTTTCTGAGATAATTGTGAATCTTCCTAGGCCAAGATGCCTCTCTAATCATGAGATGGATGAGCTCCTCTACTTCCAACCAAACATTGACTGTTGCAGGTAGCCATGAAACCCTAATTTCTTATTAAATCCAAATGAACACTCTGATAGCTTTGAATCCTTCACTGATGAACTGAGGACCATAATAAGATACTTGGACCCCCCTAAGACCCTTGAGACTTGTATACTTAGAAAATGAAGTCCAATTCTCAATCTTACTTTATGTGGGCTCCTTCTGTTAAGGAGTGATCGATCAAAACCTGATCTCCATGTCACTAATGCAGTATGCAATGAGTATGACCTAATATGATGCTAATGAAGTGTAAAACATAATCCCATGCTTCCAGGAAAAATGAAGGGTAAATTTTGGGGTATTACACAATGATAGCTCTTCTCATGTCATCTTGGGGTTTCGGCGGCGCCGAGAAAACACGAACACTGCGGGTCACACCGCTGACATCAGATATACTCACAACAGAAGTGGAGGGCAACGACACCTCCTTCCCATCTTCTAACGCAACTGCGTTATATCTGTAGGGAACAACTTTATCTAAAGAGTACGGGACAGGGCCCGCTGGCTTGATTATAAGAGATGGAGAAACCTTCTTCTTACTGCCATCATATCTGCAACAACAGGCTCTGGTATTCTGAAAACAGGCAAAATTACATCGACTTCATCCTCATTACAATTCTGAAGTACCTCAATCATTCCCTGATCCAGTATCTCTTGGATGTCCTTCTTGACTTGGCGACATCCTCTCTCGTTGACAGTGCACACCTGGCATCTGTCATGGTCATGCTCATAATGACTGTATCCACATAACAGTCTGTGCATCTCGACCAAAGATTGCCTGATATGACTGACATACAGGACTTTATATTTTCCAGGGCAACCCTGGACCATGTTAACAAGAGATTTCCCATGCTCGGGCAATGGGTTCTTCTTGACATTCGGACCTACGTCCTCGAAAAACAAAATCCCACTTCTAACAAGGTCTTGAACCTTGGTCTTTAGGGGATAATAGTTCTCCACATCATGTCCGGGAGCACCAGAATGATAAACACAGTGTATCTCAGGCTTGTACCACCACTGAGGGTTGGTCGGTACAGCGGGTGGGTCTCTTGGAGTAATCAGCTTTCTATCTATCAAAGATGGATAGAGTTCAACATAGGTCATTGGAATTGGATCAAAAGTGACCCTCTTCCTATCGTAACTGGTGCTGGTATTGTTGTTGTTTCGAGGCTGGTAGGCATGCTGTTATGGACGATGTTGTTGTTGTTGATATTGTTGATGTTGTTGTTGTTGATGCTGATAATTTGAGCTTCCCTGAAGGAAGGTGCTATATGAGCCATCTGGTACTGGTTACTGGCAGGGCAGACAGTCTTCCTCTTCATAGAGGGTCTTCGTTTGATATGGGAAGACACATCATGTGCCTCCCCCTCCTTCTTCTTTGCAAATCCCCCATAACGCTTTGCAGAAGAGCCTTCATCCCTGGAGAGACGTCCTTCACGGACCCCTTCCTCTAGCCTTATCCCCATGTTCACCATTTTGGTGAAGTCCGAGGGAGCACTAGCAATCATCTGCCCGTAGTAGAAAGAGCTTAAAGTCTTTAAAAAGATCTTCGTCATTTCTTTCTCTTCGAGTGGGGGCACAATCTGTGCGGCCAATTCACGCCACCTCTAGGCGTACTCCTTAAACGTCTCCTTCTCTTTCTAGGACATAGCCCTCAGTTAGTCCCTATCGGGAGCCATATCAACATTATACTTGTACTGCTTGACGAAAGCTTCTCCAAGGTCGATGAAGGAGCGGATGTTCGCACTATCCAGACCCATATACCATCTAAGTGCGACACCGGACAGGCTGATCTGGAAATAGTGGATGAGGAGTTGATCATTCTCGGTCTGTGTTGACATCTTGTGAGCATACATCACAAGATGGCTGAGAGGGCATGTGTTCCCCTTGTACTTTTCAAAGTCAGGTACTTTGAACTTGATAGGGATATTGACATTGGGCACAAGGCACAACCTAGCAGCAGATTTACCAAAGAGGTCCTTCCCTCTTAGAGTCTTCAATTCCTTGCGCATCTCAAGGAATTGGTCATTTATAACGTCCATTTTCTCATAGACATTTGGGCCCTCAGACGGCTCAGAGTGATAAATGGTGTCTTCGACTCTCGGTAACGTGTGCACAACGGGAGGTGGCACATCAAGGACCGGGCTAGATGCCGACAGAGAAGCAAAGGTTGGAGCAAGACCATCTAGCACAAAATTCGCGGGCATCCCCCAGGGAAACCCGGCTGGCAATGTCGGAGCGAAATGAGCAGTGGCGGCAGGCATAGTTGAGGAAGCTACCTAAGAAATAACTATCCTCGCGGGAGGAGTTGCAAGTGTTGGAGAAGACTGGCTCTGAGTAGCCAGCACTAACTCCATCATGGCAGTCAGCCTAGCTACTTCCTCCTTAAGTTCTCTGTTCTCTTGTTCAAGATGATCCATCAGCTTTGGTAGATTCGCTCTAGTGTTATACCGGTGCGTCAACTTGTCTTCAAAATAAATGGAGAACACGGAGTTAGACCACTGATCAAGAAACCCTAAACAAAACCTGCTTATGCACATGATGCATGCAATATTTGTGCATATGATTTATTTTTTATCAGAGGAACTTTATAGAGATCTATTTGCAAATATTTGGAAACATTAATCTTTTAAGACATATATGGAATATTCATATCAATAATATTTGGAAAAAATTTTACACCAAGGAAGTACAGTCTTGGTAACCAAATATAATACAAGAGAGAAGGAAAATGAACATCCTACGGAACCCTAGAAACAATCGTCCAAAGCTCTCGAGACCAGAAGATAAGCTGCACAAAGCTTCTTCACCCCTCCCTCATAGGTTGCCTCCATATCTGCCTTCTCCTTGGCGAGTCGATCATACATCCTCTTCCAAAACTTGGACGACTAAGGAAGAAGAGAAGTAACCACATCATCAGGCTCGTCAATAATCTGATGCCCCAGAAATTCTATCACAGCATCCTTATCTCTGAGTTACTGAAGTAGCTCCTCTGGCTCACGGACCCAAGCATGCGAACGGTCTTCATCTCTCAACTCCTATACTCTTTGGTTAGGGAGGGTTGAAGGCCCAACCATAACCATAGGTGTAGGTCTCGGATAGTCGTAGGGCATGCGGTACTCAAAAGCTCTCCTCCTTACCCAAGAGGTGTAGGGTTCCAAAGTAATACAATTCTTCGGACCAAGCTCTTTCCTTCCCTTCCTATGAACCTTGCGCCAAGTGCGGACCATCCTGCTCTTCAAGTTCTGGGGATCTTTACCCTCTTGAAAGAACACACCTTCCAACAGAATGTTGTTAGGTTTATCCTTTAAGGGGAACCCAAGCTGACGTCGTGCCAAAACAGGGTTGTAGTTAATTCCACCACATGT
This sequence comes from Lathyrus oleraceus, assembly GCF_024323335.1. NCBI lineage: Eukaryota > Viridiplantae > Streptophyta > Magnoliopsida > Fabales > Fabaceae > Lathyrus > Lathyrus oleraceus. Next base: position 354,534,207 of record NC_066579.1, read on the forward strand.
ACCAAGAAGAGGCACATTCGAGAATTCACCACAAGAATCAGTAATCTGCACACCATCATACACACGGTTGTACTAAAAGATATCATCATTGGTGAGAGACATAAGTCTCGTGGACCATCGTAGACATCCTTTGTTCTCCTTGAAGGCAAGCGTATGTGGCAAGTGTGAAATAAACCACTTGTACAACAAAGGCAAACAACACATAATGGTACCACCACCCTTTGCATTCCTCATATGCAAAGAGAAATAAGTGTCACCCAACAGAGTCAGAACGGGATTAAGAGTCGATAAAATCCTAGTAGCGTTAACATCCACAAAATTGTCGATGTTAGGGAATAACACTAGCCCATAGATGAGAAGTACGAAGATGGCTTCAAAGGTGTCCTCACTCATGGCCTTCCCAAACAAAGCAGCTTGGGCAATGAGGAAATCAGACGGGAGACCTTGAATTCCACCTTTGGTAGTCATATGAGCACCAATATCAGATACATCTATGTGCAACAGATCAGCAAAATCTTGGGATGAAGGAACTCTCTCCAAGCCACTGAACGGCAACAGATCTAAGATAGGTATACCTACAAGATAGGCATACTCCTCAAGCGTAGGCAAAAGCTGGAAATCCGGGAAAGTGAAGCAACGATACAGAGGATCATAGAACTGCACTATTACACTCATCAGACCTTCGTCCACCTGTGTGGAAAGAATAGACAGAAGCTTCCCTTGGAGAGCTTTGAACTCCAAGGGGTCTAATACAGAGGATGTCAAACTCCTTAACTCTTTCAAGTCGGGTTGTCTGAAACTGTACTTCTTCGTATTCCTTCTTTGCTTATCCATGTCTGAAAATTTGCAAATAAACCTCTTAAGTTCCTTGAAAATTTTCTCATTATTGATGATATGGATGCAAATGAATGCATGAATGCATGGATGCAACAATCACACTCAAGGATCAAGCAAGTCACACCACACAAAGGTCACGGGATGGATCAAGTCATCCTTAATATCAATCATCCATTTTGGTGGGTTATGGTTTACACCTTATATACACCCAAGTTCCACTGATATTGACCAATAACATTGAAAGTCAAAGTCAAACAATCAAAAACAAAAGTGGGATGAAGATTGGAAGTCAAGAAATGAACAAAATATTTTTTGGCATTTTTAATATTTAAAATTAAACTTGAATTAAAAATAAAAGAAAGGTCAAACTTCAAAATTACTTCAAATCAACCTTGAAAGGTCCAAGTAATTTATCCCAAGTTCAACAAGGTCGAACAAAGTTTGACAAAAAAAATCAGCATTTTTAAAAGTCAGAAACTATTTTTAATCAATTAAAAATGAATAAAAATAACCTAATTGAACTAAATTCTCAAATAAATCTCAGAAACTTGATGAGAATATTTTTCATAGATTCATCATCATTCAAATAGGTTAGGAAAATATTTTTATATTTTTTGAATATCAGAAACTATTTAAAATGAATTAAAAACGACCAGAAAAGAGAATAATCATAAAAAATATCAAATGACAAAATAAAAAATATTAAAAATCATTTTAAGAAACTAGAAATTAATTGGAGACTAATGCAATTGGTCACATATTTTTTGGATTAAAAATGAGAGAGTTATGAATTTTTGAAATAAAAAGGAATTAAAGAAAATAAAATCAGAAATTAAAAAGGATGGAAAATCAGGGAGCGTTGGATCACATTCATTAATTGACGTGGCCAATCTGATGGTCCTGAAGCGCGCGCTCATGGTGAACCTTGGTCAACCGCGTCACACAAAGAATTAAAAAAAGTCATAACATTTAAAGGCTGAGATTGAATTTGGAGATGAGATCCAACGATCCAGATTCAAACTGGCAATGGACGGCCACCGGAGCCACATTCTTCTCTGGTGAGCTTCCAAATTCCGGCCAGATTTGCAGGTTTTCAAACCTTCACCATTTTGCATGATCCTTATACCAAAATGAAGCTGGGGTGATGTACATCACCCCTGTAACCTTGAATCACACTCAAGATTCCTATAGGTTGAGAAATCTGAGGTAGAAGATTCAGGAATGAAAAATGCAGATCAAAGAAAAACAAAATTGAAGCTACCACTAGCTTGCCTCTCAAGTGAGGACTTCAGAAAACACTTTGGCCAGGAAAATGGATCAATATATGATGAGTTTAGAAGAAAATACCAGTTGGAGAACAAACTTGAATTCTGGAGATTTGAGCTCGATTCCTTGCTTGCTTTGCCAAAACAGAAGATCAATGAGATGAATGATGAAGGTTTAGAAGCTTTAGATCCAAGGATTCAACCAGATGTAGTTGAATTTTGGATCTGAAAAATTTGAAAGAAAGTGAGATAGCTTCTTTGGTAATGGTTATGGATTCAATTGTACAGCAACTTAGGCGCCATTTGGTTGAGAATTGAATGAAGAGGAGCATGTATTTATAGCCAAGGCTGATGCAAGCAAGGAGAAAACTCATGTGCATGGAACTTGGACTCTTCATGCATGGGCCTGTACAGGCGCGTGCAAAGCCCAAAAGCTGGTGCAAATGAATGCTGAACACAAACCAAGTTGAATTGGACGTGTAATTTGAATGGCATTTGCTTGTGTATCAAGATTTCATGTGAATTCCATATTTGGACCTAAATGTTCCCTTCTTCGAAAGTCCCATTTGGAAAATCCAAAATAGGAATGTGAGTAATGGTTGGAAAGGTCTTGATGTAAGGAACAATTGTTATGTTGGGAAAAAATCCATTTGAAGTGTGGAAATTGGTGAAATTGGAGTTTAAAGTGCAAAGTGCAAAACATACAAAGGCAATGTTTCTAAATTTGGCCAATGTTCAAGCCCTTCTGTTTTGATGATGCCAGCCTCAAATGAAAAAACCTCCAACATCAAAGTTGTAGATAGTTTCAAGAAAATAAAAATGGACTTAAATTTTGCATCATTTGGATTTTTTATGAAAGTGTTATGGGCACTTGAAGTTGGACTTTTTTGCCTTTTAATGCATTTGGCCCAAAATGACCTACAATGTCCTGCATTATCACATGTATTTACTTTGAGATTTTGAAATTTTGTTCAACATAACATTTGAATTAGACATCTTAAGCTTTCCAATTCATTTTATCCCACCTTAAAATCATAAAAAATGAATGACTTATATCCTTGGGAAGTTGACCCACAATTAGAGTTTCAGTCAAAATGACCTATAATGTATTGGAATGGGAGAGGGCCTTCCAGGATTCAAATCAAATTTTGATGAACATGAAAGTTGTTCATATTGTCCTTAAGAACAATTTTGCTTTTAGAACCATCTCCATTTTACCAACACATAGAAATTTAGGTCTCAGTGCCTGTCAAAATAGTCAGATGAATTGACTGATCAACTTCTCAAGGCCATGACCCATATCTTGATGAATTCATGATTGAGAACACTCAAATAAGTTCAAATATGCATGAAATGATGAATTAAAGAACTTCCCTTGATTGTATTTGATCATGGGCTGAGGTTGCTTCAAGGGCAAGGCATTGTGGTGCACAAATGAATTAGGGTTTCCTTGGGGAACAAACCTCAAACCCTTTGACTTGCTTTGATAAATATGATGAATTGAGATGTTAGGGAGGCATATTTGATGTATGAGAGCTTTGGGGAACCATTATCATTCTTGCTATCATCTCCTCTTGACCTTATCATTGCACAAAGGATCTCCTTGAAGCTCTTGTCCTGTTGATTGCTCAAGCTACAAACAAAAGATGTTAGTGACATATTTTTGTGCTTTTAGTTAGTAAACAAAATAAGAAAAGTAATGATATACAATTCAAGCATGTTTGGTGATCTCAAACCACTCACAAGAAGTCCCTCCCAAAGGCAAAGGGAACCAAGATGCTAATGATCCTTGAGGCAATGTAAATGCAATGTTATGATGCCATGAGGGTTCTTAGGGAGAAAATTAGGGTCTTACAGATGCCCCTATTTAAGGTCATTCTAGCCGAAGAAGTGAAGGTTAAAATCTTCGTCTCGACGGGGTAGAATGGGCTTAAATAATAACAAAGAGATGAATTTTGGCCCCTAAGAGACCTCATGATGCAGATGTATGCATGCAAATAGTAATACTCTGCGGGGATATTCGTCCACAAAAGAAAAAGAAATCCGGAGAAACTAAAAATCCAAAGGAGTAATACACTCACTAGGGAGACAGAGACTCTGGGGGAGTAAAGGGTGAAAATGCGTGAGTAGGTCACGACTTGAGACTTGCTGAGAGACACGGAGAGAATCCATGATATAAATCAATGGAAGGACTCGAGCTGACTCGAAGATGCATGTATTGGGGAATATGCCAATACATCCAAAAAATTATCCGCAACGGATACTTCGGATAAAAAAAATTCGGACTCAGGTGGGGATGTCCATTAAGGACTCATCTGAGGAAGATCCCAACAGAAATCTCCTGGAAGGAGCAACGGGGTGAGGTATTACTGATTACTGGGTAATAAGCTCGAAGAGACGTGTGGTCTGAACACCGGTATAAAGGTGAGAGAACAACATGCTCGGGAAGAATAAATATCTAAGACCGGTATAAGGGTGAGAGATATCAATAAACCAAATCATCTGTGGAAGACCTAAAAGGTATATTTCAACTCAGGGAAATCTGACTCCACAAGGGACCAAAAGTCATAATAGGGAGCAGAAGGAGGGAACACCAGGGATGTCGGTTACTGGGCATATAATAGGTGACCAACCTAAGCGTGAATTGGGGAATATTCCCAAAACACTCATCATCCGAAAAGAGGGCAAAAAGCAAACTCGATTATGGGATGGACATTCGATTCCAAAACAGGGATACGAATCTTACTCAACTAGGGAAGAACAAAAGGCTTCGACCAAAGAGTGCATGAGATATATTATCTATTACCGTCAGAACGTAGATAATACACTCGCATGGAAGATTATCCACAACCGATTACTAGGTTAATAAAGGATGGATCGACCGAGAGAGAAGGGCATCGGGTTACCGAAACTAGGTATATAATGATGACCATTCAAGGGGAGCAACAAGCATTACCGTCAACCGATACATGAAAGATGACTTGCTGAGGATAAACTGCCTAATCTGAGCAATTATCCAAGAGAAATGAGGGAATATCAACACCGAATATTGGATAATGATAACCATCAAGGAGGGGATTACATCTACCGGATACTGGGTAGAAAACCATAGACTCCGCCGAGGATAAGATGAATGATTACTAATTACTGAGCAATTATTCATTTATACCACGGGGAAACAGGAAACAGTCACAAGAGGCCAATCTAGGATCAAACCAAAGAGGCAAACTGAATAAATACTCGTCCTAGTGAGGATATAACTCAATAGGGAAACCTATCTCAATATATGTGTTGGGAGGTAGCAAAAACAACCGTCGTCCACGAGGATATAACTCAGTGGGGAATGCGGAAGGAAAGATAAATACTTTCTGCTTAATGGGCTGACTCTACATTGAGGGATCAGACGCCGACATCTGCTTGGGGAATGTATTACCAACTAGCAGGGAATAACAAACAAAGATATATGGCAAAGAATGCGATATGAATATCCGAATGTTTGAAAATTATATGCACACATGTGTGGTTTATGTATGATGAATGCTGACAAACAAACATTTCTAACACAAACAGCTCCAAGGAATAAGCACTCAAACAACCGGTACTACATCTCAAGAGAGAGAAAGCCAGGTCCACTAAGGGCAACTGTTACTGGGAAGCGAAGACCTCTGCAAGGGGATGAACATCAGTCATTCCAGCTGGGGCAGGAGTTATCACAGATAAAATCCACCATATAAACAACTCCACTGGGGAATTAATCCGAGGAAATAAAGGGATTCTGGGGACCAACCGCCAAGTACCGTACCCGCCAAGGAGATCACATCTGCTGAGGAGGAAAGGTCGCTACTCCGCTGAAGGGGAGAGTGGTGAATATCTCAACAAGCATTCCACTCAGTAGAATAAACCACAAAAGGCTCCGGAGGAAGAAGATACAGTCATGCCAGGAATATGAACAAATATCTTACCCTGTTGGAGATCATACCATCTTTGGGAGAGCACTGAGGATCTCCTAAGTATCTTTTCGTCGTTTGTGAATGTTCACTTTGTTTAAAAACAAGTTATGAAAAATTCGTTTCTTCAAAACAATGATATTTTCTCAATTGAAACATGCAAAACATTTGTCATATAAAAACAAATAAAGTGCAAATAATTGGATAAAAGGCTCAAATTTATTTGATGGAATGGTAGTCTGCAAATGGCAAGACTCCATAGATCTTTACAAGTTTGAAATTGGTGATATATATTGGAAAAGGGCTACATTGAACATAATGACCATTTCTCCACTAATTCTGAAGCCGATGTATTTGAAGCTTCGGTTGATGATGAATGAGCAAGAATCCCTAACGGATGACAGTTGCTAGAACAAAGACTTGTCGGGATGCAGTTACTTGCCAAATCCCTAATTTTTGCCTAGATTGCCCCAGGATGAGGTACTCAATCTAGCGGGATACATATATTCATTTTTTATGTCTCTAACTTTTGCCTGGATCGCCCTTTTGGGTTTTCAATCCACCGAGACGCTCATTTTTGCCTAAGTCGCCCTTTCGGGTTTTCAATCCACCGAGACGCTCATTTTTGCCTAAGCCGCCCTTTCGGGTTTTCAACTTAGCGAGCTATTTTGTTTTATTTTTTTATTTTTTTTATTTTTTAGGCGAAGTATTTCTTGACTGCATCTGAATTCACAGGACGAGTGAAATCCTCCCCATCCATAGTTGTAAGTATCAAAGCACCGCCTGAAAAGGCTCTCTTAACAACATATGGACCTTCATAATTTGGAGTCCACTTTCCCCTGGAATCGGGCGCGAAAGACAAGACTTTCTTGAGTACAAGGTCACCTCTTCGGAACACACGAGGCTTGACCTTCTTATCAAAAGCTTTCTTCATCCTTTCTTGATATAACTGACCATGGCACATGGCAATCAATCTCTTCTCTTCTATCATGTTCAGCTGGTCATAACGACTTTGAACCCATTCAGCATCAGTCAGCTTGGCTTCCATCAAGACTCTCATTGATGGGATCTCCACCTCTACTGGGAGTACAACCTCCATGCCATAAACAAGAGAGAAAGGGGTTTCCCCTGTTGAAGTGCGAACAGAAGTACAATATCCGTGTAAAGCGAATGGCAGCATCTCATGCCAATCCTTATACGTGACAACCATTTTCTGGATAATTTTCTTGATTTTCTTATTAGCAGCTTCAACAACCCCATTCATCTTGGGTCTGTAAGGAGAAGAATTGTGATGCGCAATCTTGAACTCACTACACAGTTCTTTCATCATTTTGTTGTTCAAGTTAGATCCATTATCAGTAATGATCTTATCCGGCACACCATATCGGCATATGAGTTGATTCTTGATAAACTTGACAACCACCTGCCTGGTCACATTTGCGTATGATGCCGCTTCAACCCACTTGGTGGAGTAATCAATTCCTACGAAAATAAATCTGTGTCCATTAGACGCTTTCGGCTCTATCATGGCAATCATGTCAATTCCCCACATGGAGAAAGGCCATGGTGATGAAATCACATTCAGAAGTGTCGGGGGAATATGAATCTTATCCGCATAAATCTGACACTTATGGCATTTCTTCACATATTTGCAGCAGTCAGACTCCATTGTCAGCCAATAATAGCCTGCTCTCAACATATTTCTAGCCATGGCATGTCCCTTGGAATGAGTACCAAATGAACCCTCATGGACCTCTGTTATCAACAGGTATGCTTCGTGTCTATCCACGCATCTGAGCAGGACCATGTCAAAATTTCTCTTGTAAAGTACATCACCGTTGAGGTAGAAGCTACCTGACAATCTCCTCAAAGTCTTCCTATCTTTCACAGATGCCCCAGGCGGGTAAATCTGGCTCTGAAGGAAACACTTGATGTCATAATACCACGACTTATCATCTTCCACCTCTTCTACTGCAAATACATGAGCTGGTCTGTCCAAGCGTATCACAGTGATATTGGGGACTTCATTCCAAAGTTTTACCATAATCATCGAAGCAAGTGTAGCAAGAGCGTCTTCCATCCGATTCTCATCTCGAGGAATATGATGGAAGTCAACCTCAGTAAAGAACGTTGAAATCCTCCTCGCATAATCTCTGTATGGAATGAGGCCAGGCTGATTCGTTTCCCATTCACCCTTAATCTGATTAACTACGAGGGCCGAATCACCATATACATCAAGATGCTTGATCCTTAGATCAATGCATTCCTCCAATCCCAAAATACATGCCTCATACTCAGCCATATTATTCGTGCATTAGAAAGTTAACCTTGCTGTAAAAGGAACATGTGTGCCCTGAGGAGTATTAATCACTACCCCAATACCATTTCCATACTGATTTACAGCGCCATCGAATACCATACTCCATTTGGAACCGGGCTATGGCCCTTCGTCGAGCGTAGGCTCATCGCAATCTTTCATTTTCAAATACAGAATCTTCTCATCTGGGAAGTCATATTGAACTGACTGATAATCCTCAATCGGCTGGTGTGCCAAGTGGTCAACCAAGATAATACCTTTAATAGCCTTCTGAGCTCGATACTCAGTATCATACTCAGATAACAACATCTGCCAACAGGAAATCCTACTTGTTAAAGCAGGCTTCTCGAAGATATACTTGATTGGATCCATTCTGGATATCAACCAAGTCGTATGATTCAACATATACTGGCGTAAGCGCTTAGCAGCCCAAGCCAAAGCACAACATGTCTTCTCAAGCATCGAGTATCGAGACTCACAATCAGTGAACTTCTTACTCAGGTAGTAAATAGCATATTCTTTCTTCCCTGATTCATCTTGCTGACCAAGGACACAACCCATTGAATTTTCAAGAACAGTCAGATACATAATCAAAGGCCTTCCTTCCACGTGCGGAGACAGAATCGGAGGCTCAGACAGATATTCTTTAATGCTATCGAAAGCTTTCTGGAAATCCTCGGTCCAATCATGGGACTGATCTTTCTGGAGGAGCTTGAATATCGGCGCACATGTGGCAGTCATGTAGGATATGAATCTGGAAATATAATTCAAGCGGCCAAGAAAACCTCGGACTTGCTTCTCAGTTTTGGGTGCAGGAATCTCTTGTATTGCTTTGACCTTTGCAGGATCAACCTCAATACCTCTTTCACTGACGATAAAGCCCAATAACTTGCCGGAGCGGACTCCAAATGTACACTTGTTGGGATTCAGACGAAGCTTATACACTCTCAAACGCTGAAAAAGCTTCAACAGGTGCTCTACATGCTCTACTTCCGTTCTTGACTTAGCAATCATATCATCGACATATACCTCGATCTCTTTGTGCATCATATCATGAAACAAAGTGGACATAGCTCGTTGATACGTGGCTCCGGCGTTCTTCAAACCGAAGGGCATCACTCGATAACAGAATGTTCCCCAAGGTGTGATGAATGTTGTCTTCTCCATATCCTCGGGTGCTATCTTAATCTGATTATATCCGGAAAATCCATCCATAAATGAGAAGACCTTGAATTTAGCTGTATTATCTACCAACATATCAATATGTGGTAGAGGGAAATCATCTTTCGGACTAGCTTTATTCAAGTCTCTATAGTCCACACACATCCGGACCTTTCCGTCTTTCTTAGGCACGGGCACAATATTGGCCACCCATTGAGGATACGTAGAAGTCACCAGAAACCCCGCATCAATTTGCTTATGAACTTCCTCTTTAATCTTCACTGCCATATCAGGATGAGTTCTTCTGAGCTTCTGCTTCACAGGCACGCACTCAGACTTCAAAGGTAGGAAATGTTGCACAATATTAGTATCTAGACCGGGCATGTCTTCATATGACCAAGCGAAGACATCAACATATTCTCGTAGCAAATCAATCAACCCCTTCTTAACAGATTCTTCCAGGAGTGCCCTAATCTTCACTTCTCGCACACAATCTTCAGACCCCAAGTTGACTGTTTCCAGATTCTCAAGATGCGGCTGAATGATCTTCTCTTCATGCTCAAGTAGACGGGTAATCTCATCAGGAATCTCTTCAACATCATCTTCTTCTGCTTCAAATACAGGGAATTCAAAGTTGGGAGATGGTGTTGGGTCATTATGTTCAATGGGTCTAGAAATCAACCTGCATAATGATTTTGGATATGAAAAGCTTTAGAATTCAAACAAGGCAAATCATTATGGAGATGAAAAGATTGATTTTATTCTATTTTTTTTCCGGGTTTTATGTGATCACCAATTTCATGCAAAAAGCGAAAAGGGAAAATAATTGGAAAAACAAACATTTAACATGAATTTATTGAATGAAAATATCATTGTATGCGCCAACAATGTCATCACTCCTCCTTTTGGCATGGGAGGAGGGTTTTTGAACACAATGAACATTACTTTGACTTATGGATAACTGTGGGAATATCCACAGCGACCCAATTGTTGCAGACCCCGCCAGGGATGACGAAGTTGCCAGAATCCTCTGCATCCTCTTCCAAAATGGCAGCAGCCTCCTCATCTTGACCAGTGTGGATGAAACCTCCACTCTTGAAAATCCCTTGCGAATTAGAAACCCCTGAAGAGTAACCGATGTCAGCCCGAGACTTGTTGTCTTCTAGCTCAATCATTTTTCCTAAACTAGCGGTTGCACCACGCTCAATGGCCAACTTTGCATCTTTGTAGGAAGCAAGTGAAGGAGTTCTCTTCTCAATAGGCTCAACAATAGATAAAGCTTGGAAAGGAGTTCCAACTTCATCCTCAGCATCTATGTATGAGAAGTAAGACAAGTGGCTAACTAGGAGAGCCTTTTCTCCCCCTACTGTCGCAACCAATACAGTGCGCGAAAAAACAACCGGCGAAAGAAAATGACAGAAGAGTCGCCACCGTGCGTTATTCGTCCCAAAGGAGGGAAAGGAAACGCTCGAAGTAAACCTGAAAAAGGAAAGGACAAGACGGGGTCTCGCAACCAAATCTTGGGTTCGGGAGTCGGTTATGCGAAGGGAAGGTATTAGCACCCCTACGCATCCGTAGTACTCTACGGGATCCACTTTTGTAGTTCTTGTCTAAAGGGTGTGAGTTTATCTTGTGCTGTTTACCAAAAAAAAAGTTTAAATGAAAATGACTCGCGCGGATGTTACATCCACTGCATACGTATCTCATCTGAATATGAGAATCAGAGTCTTTGTAGCTCGACTGACCTATGGGTTGGGGGGATGTGTGCTCGCTAAGACATCGCGCCTTATGCCTATGTATCTCATCTGGAATGAGAATCAGAGCAAGCCATAGTTCGGCTAACTACGGGGTTATGGAGTGGGTTTTGGACGAACGACGTTACTACGCAATCTACCGGATGCTCGACCTTTGGAGACTTACTCACCTGTAGTAGAAGGAGTAAATGTGTGTTTAGGAGAAGAAAAATCAATGAAGGGTTAGGGTTTGGTGAACTCATGCAAAAAGGCAGTCCTTGACGAAGGAACCTGTAAAAAAAACACAGAAAAACATTGCCTCCTATCGAGGTCTTCCAGCTAGGAAAGCAGTAAAATGCGGGAAAAATGTAAAAGTACCACGCGGATAAAGATCCGAAGTAACAACAGTTAGAGGAATGGGAAACCCAGGGATCCTTCCAAGCTAAACACCATCAAAGAAAGCGAGTCAGTACACGTAATCGGAATGAAACCTCCAGGGGGTATCCCACAAATAAAGTGGAAAACCACGCAAGTTATCCCTGCAAAAGTCATATGAGCCCTCACAAAAACTCAACAAACAGGTTAGAGACAAAAAAAAATAGGGTAATCAAGGGTTGCCCCCAAATCAAAATGTAACCACATGAATCATGCCATTAAAATTCACAAAAAAAGACATGCATCAAAAGGGTATCAAATTCACCCATAATACTCATACATTTAGAGCATTCAAATTAAAGGCATAAAGATGATGGATATAGGGCAAACCTAATTGGAGAGCTTGATTGAAATTGAGTTGCACCCGTGAGGTTTACAAAACAATCTTTAGGGTTTATGTGAGGCAGAGGTGATTCTGTGCAGTTGAGTTCCCTTCAGGGTTTGGAGGCTGCTCTGAACTCTGTTAGCTCTTCTCTCACTATCTTTTTCCTCAGGGTAATAGGAATAGAATCCATCTCTGTTTCACTGAAACTCTAGTATTTATAGCCTAATATTGGTAGCTTAGTGGGCTTTTGAGAGAGGTCCAAGTCTGAGATTTTTTCTTTTATTTATTTATTTATTATTATTTTTATTTATTTATTTATATATATATATATATATATATATATATATATATATATATATATTTTAAATAAAGTTTCTTGGATCTAATTCTGATTGACATGATAAAATGCAATGTATCTAATGTTAAATGATCTAAAAATGAATGCATGCATGAGGTGTAAAGCGTATCCTTCCAGGAAAAATGAAGGGTAAATTTTGGGGTATTACACCTACCACCACCAGTTTCTTATTCTTCACAAATTTCAGTTTTTGGTGTAAGGTGGATGTCACGGCGCCTGCCTCGTGAATCCATGGTCTGCCTAAGAGACAGCTATACGATGGGTGAATGTCCATAACCTGGAAAGTAATTTGGAAATCACTTGGTCCAATTTTGTTTGGGAGATCAACCTCGCCAATCACAGTTTTGCGAGACCCATCGAAAGCCTTCACAACTACTCCACTCTGCCTCATGGGAGGCCCTTGATATGACAGTTTCGAGAGAGTGGATTTTGGAAATATGTTTAATGATGACCCAATGTCCACCAGCACATTGGACATGGCGTCGTCTTTGCAACCCATAGATATATGTAATGCCAAGTTGTGGTCTCTTCCCTCCTCGGGGAGATCAGAGTCACAGAAACTCAAATTGTTACAAGCAGTAATGTTTGCAACAATGCCATCGAATTGTTCTATCGTGACATCATGATCTACATATGCCACGTCCAACACCTTCTGCAGAGCCTCTCGGTGTGGTTCTGAATTCAAAAGCAATGATAACACCGATATTTTGGATGGCATTTGTAGAAGCTGGTCTACAACATTGTATTCGCTCCTTTTGATGAGCCTTAGCATCTCATCACAATCTTCTTTCACATTGCCGCTTGGGCCAACAGAAGCAGGAGTTCTCAATATAGAGGAGGGTTTAACAACAAGTGTCGGATTCGGAGTGCTCACCGCATTCCCAATCGGGCGTTCGACAGAATCAGCATTAGCTTGGGGCTCTGGGGTGCTGAAAATACACGACCACTACGGGTCAAACCACTAACATCAGCAATGTTAACAACAGAGGAGGATGGCAAGGACACCTCTTTCCCATTTTCTACTGCGACAGCATTGTAGCGATAGGGAACCGCTTTCTCAGAAGAGTATGGTATTGGGCCAGCTGGCTTGATGGTTAATGTAGGAGAAACCTTCTGCTTGCTACAATCATACTTGATGATAACAGGCTCAGGTATCCGGAATACCGGGGAAATTACGTTGACCTCGTCAGCATCTTCGTCAACATTTCTGTTTTGAAGGATCTCAATAACTCCTTCATCCAGCATTTCCTGAACATCTTTGCGCACCTGGCGACAACCTCTTTGATTGACAGAACAAACTCGGCATCTATCATGGTCATGCTCATAATGACTATAATCACATAGCAAACGATGCATCTCAACCAGAGACTGTCGAATATGGCTGACATATTTGACTTGCTGTCGCATTACGCGAAAAACCGGCGGGAAAACAGAACAACAGAGCCGCCACCGTGCGTTATTTATCCCAAAAGAAGAAAGGAAACGCTCGAAGTAAACCTGGAAAAAGCATGGTCTCGCGACCAAAGAGAATGGGATCGGGAGTCAGTTATGTGAAGGGAAGGTATTAGCACCCCTACGCATCCGTCGTACTCGACGGGATCCACGCACAAAAGGAAGGAATATGGTTGCTAAAACACTGCTCACAAACACTGGCTGAAAGAGACACGGGAAAACAAACGAGACTGACTCGGCAGGATATCGCATCCTGGGCCTACTTAGTCTATTAAGTATAGACATCAGAGTCGAAGTAGTTCGGACTAGGGGAAAACATGCTCGCTAGGATGTCGCATCCTATGCATACGTATCTTCTTGGACGAATAAGAATCAGAGCATCCGTAGCTCGGCTCACGCACGCCAAACAAAGCCACACAAACACGGGCAAACATGGAACCCGAATGTCAATCGCTGGACTTATATCAGCTTCCGAACCAAACACACCCACACTGGAACCCGAATGCCAATCGCTGGACTTATATCAGCTTCCAAGCACACAACAAGAGGATACGGAATGCCAATCGCTGGGCTTACATCCATCTCCTGACACACACAAAGACAAAACAAAAGGGCGCCCGGAGAGATCAGCTCATCTCCTGCCTACGTACCTCATCTGGTATGAGGATCAGGGCGACGTAGTTCCCCTACGCAGGGACACAGGACTAGCCTAACTAGATAACAGAGGGAGACACAACTAGGGAGACTAACTCGAGCCTAGATGTTATCATGCAAAATCATCCCTAAGTCAAGGTTGCTATCTAACTTGCACAGGGAGCAAGCTATCCTAAAGCACAGGCAAAAGCAAAGCAAACAATCACGGATAGCACACACTATATACACACCAAGTGGGGCTCAAACATAGGTTAGGCTGCAAGAGCAAGCCAACTGTATCAGGGTGATGTTAGCTCTTAACCCTAACATTGAGAGTTAGGGTGAAGCTGACGAAAGGTGAGTGAAGATGGGACTTCACAACTCTTATCCTTGGCCTGGGAGAGCTTCAGACAATGAAGTGTGGGTCCAGAAAGTGGGAACCCTTCTACACTTATGACACTGACTCAACTGATCTTGGGTTAATGTCCACAAGGCATCAACATGTGATGTGAGCCAAGGGACGACTCAACAGAATAGCAGGAGATGGATTGCACATCTCTTGTGTCTGCCAATTGCCTTATCAAAGGTCTTTTCCTTCTTGGGGACAAAAATAAACAAGCACAAGCATTGCCTCTTAAGGAGGACTTCAGACAGGTGCCTGGCCAAGTAACAGGCCAGGTCTTCCAGACTACATGGAGAAGAGATCATTATACCGCAATGCTCAAGCTAGCAAGCAAAAGCAAGTTCACAAAGGAACTATAGCAACTAAGGTACCTGAAAACAATCCAGCACAGTCAATACACAACTCAAACAAAAAGTCAAACAGAAAATGATCAACAGTTAACTATACATAAACAGACAAACAAGCATCAATGCACAAAGGTGCAAGCCACAAGGCCTAAGCTCAAGTCTCAAATCCTACAAAATAAACTCAAGATTAGTCATAAACAAGCAATAAACCAACTCAATTGAGTGCACATTATCAAGCATAAGCAATTGTGCTCTTTGACCTTAAACAAAGCTCAAATGTGAGAGCACAAACCACTAGTACAAGACTAGGGTCAAAATGAGAGCAATAAACCAAAACAGAACATGAAACTTATCAAAAATCAAGATTAATCAAATAAGAATCAAATCCAAGTGGTCTCACATTCATATCATCAATCAATATCATTTCATGAGGCAAAGAGTACAAAGCATGCAATTTGAAGCTCATAGAAGCAAATAGAATGATTCAATCCAAATCAACTCACAAACATTTCAATAAATCCCCAAAAAATTCATGGTTAAACAGCATTCATAACATGATCTGCACACCAAATTTCAAGCCATTTGGACAAAGGGAAGCAAGTCAATTAAATTCATCAAGTCAAGTCATGTTCAAACAAGCTCATACAAGGCACCAAATCATACACCAACTTCAAGTAATCATAAAACAGAAACCAAACATGATAAATGAATGAAACCAAAGTCATGGCAAACTTCAAGATGTCTATAATACACATGCCAAATTTCAAGTCCATCCAATAATCAACAAGAATTTCACAAATCATATGAAATCATGACTCACAATAAGTCCACAATTGGTCAAACAGGGGAGAAAATCTCAATCAAATTGGAAATGCATTCAAAAATTCCAGGAAAATTCACATTCAAACTTAGCATCCAGAAGATTCAACATGCAAAAATTCAGATCATTTCAAGTTCATATGGCATGGTAACAAAAATCAAGAAATTGGACATGAAATGGTGTGACACAAATTGTCACAACTCCAAAGATCAGGTCATATCTCACAATCCAGGAATGCAAAAGTTACAAATTCTATACCAAAATGCTCGTCAAGGTGTGTAGATTATGCACACGAAATTTCAGCTCCATCCAATTAAGCATCATTATTTCATGAGCAAAATGGTAAACAAGGTGTAACAAATGACATGTGAAAACAAACCCTAGCCAAAACAGAAATCCACACGTGCACAATTTCCACAAAAATCATCAAAAAATACTAGGCATGGCAAGGATCATCATGGAAAAAAAGTTCATGTTAATTGGAAAAAAATTGAATGAGTTATGATTTATTTAGTATGGTGAAAAAATAAAAAAAGACATGAAGAAGGCATGTGAAACATGGATACATGAATGAAATAAATTGCAACAGCCAAAGTGAGAATGTCTTGAGCGGAGGATCGAACCTCCTCCAAATTCAAATACGCGCGCCATACACTGAAACGCTGTGTTTCACTAATACATGTGGCGCAGCGTGATTGGCTTCATGGGCGAAAAACACCAAAAACATGCAAACAAACCAATACACGGATCAAATGTGTTCTGGCTAGGGTTCTTGCGCGCGCTCAAACTGTTCTTCATACAATTTCCAGGTGATGAACAAATGTCACAGAAATTAGCAAGCAATACATCAATAGATTCGTCTTCTCAAGCACAACAACAATCCTAACATGATTAAACCTAACTCTAACTAACATGGAAGGATCGAGCCAAATAAGTTCTACATCTCAAACTTAAATTCATGATAACTCTCTTAATACTTGATGAAATTCAAAACCACAAGGTTCAGCATACTCATGGATGAAAGGTCTATAAAACACATAGCATAATTTCAACAATTGGAGAATTCGATTCCTGGCCTTGTTCGAAGTGCAGGTTTGGAATCGTGGTTTTCTGGCTTTGTCTTGTTGAAACAGATGCTTAATAATGATTAGGAAGATGAATGAGTGAAGAATTGAAGCTCAAATGTCTTGGATCTTGCTCTAATTCAGATCTGCCATTGATGAACCTTGAAGCAACAGTCCACGATTATGCTAAATAGTGATGAATCCTTGCTTCAATTCACTTCCAATATGCTTGTGGATGGTGAATCAATGAAGAATCAAGCAAGTTCTATGAAAATTTTTGCAGAAAAATGAAGAACAAAAGTTAAGAGAATTGTGCAATTCTTGATCTAGATCTGTTTGAAATGATTGTTAATGCCAAAATCTGTTAGGATTAGGAATATATATGAGCTGTTAATCCACTTTGTTAATCTCAATTAGCTAAATGTGAGTGAATTAGTGAAAATGCAAGTTTATATACAAATTGGCCAAGCCACCCCCATGTGCATGAAATCCTTGCTACAGTACACGAATTCCTTGCCAAACACACTCCAAATTTCATTTAGGACCAAATTCAAGTGGAATTATGTGTGGAAAATGCATACTCTTGAAAATGACTTTTTTCCCTCTCTTTTTTAAATTCAAGTCACTTGAAAAATGCCATTTTTATGTGATGAGTTTTGATGAAATGCAATGAATGTTTTGGATAGAGCATGTCAAATGGAGATTGTAGCAAAAAACCCCACTCAATTTGGCCAAATGGTGTGAAAGTTATCCCACTTTGAAGTTCAAAAATTCTTGACAATGATTTGATCATAACTTGCCAACCATACATGAGAAATGGATGTTCTTGGACTTTTTGGAAAGGTGAGAGCAAGATATTCAACTTTCATGTTGGACAAAATTCCATTTGAAGCTTGTATGATGATGTAAATTTGAGGAGAAGACCTTTCCATTTTTGGCAGTTTGAAATTACAGGTCACTTACTATTTTTGGAAACTTTTCTCCTGACCTCAAATTCTTCAATCTTGATCTTTGTAATGTCAAATGAGACTTGTATGGACATGAATGAGGCCTTTCAAACCATCTCCCACCTTCAAATCCTTGATTTCAGGCACAGTTGACCACAGTTGACTTTCTAGGGTTTCAGATGAAATTCAGCTTGACTGTTGAGCTTTGTTCATCCAATCCTTGGCCAAACCCCTTCAAAATGATCCCTAGGTCATATGAACTTGTTGAATCAATCCTAGGGCTTTGCTTCAATAGGAATTGCACTTGCTTGCTTGCTTGACTAGATCTCCTGACCAGTTGACCTAATCTTGTCTGATGACTTGCACTTGGGCAAATGGACAATGCAATGATATGCAGTGGACAATGTAATGTTAATGACCTAATCATGAAAATGCATGTACAAAAAGGTAGGTGCAAATTTGAGGTGCTACACTTTGTATTTGCCAGGGCAGCCGTGGACCATGTTGACAGATTTCCCATGCTCGGGCAATGGGTTCTTCTTCACATTAGGACCTACGTCCTCGAAACACAAAATGCCACACCTCACAAGGTCTTGAACCTTGGTCTTCAAAGGGTAGCAATTCTCCACGTCATGGCCAGGAGCACCAGAATGGTAAACACAGTGTAATTCGGGCTTATACCACCACTGGGGGTTAGCAGGTATAGTCGGTGGGTCCCTCGGAGTAATCAACTTCCTCTCTATCAAAGAGGGATATAACTCTGCATACGTCATTGGAATAGGATCGAAGGTGACCCTTTTCCTTTCGTAACTCGTGCTGGCTCGATTACTGTTTCGAGGCTGGTAGGCCTGCTGTTGCGGACGGTGCTGTTGATGTTGATATTGCTGATGTGGTTGCTGATTGTTGTTGTGATGCTGATACTGCTGATTACCTCTGAAGACAGGTGCTATATGAGCCACCTGGTGCTGGTTACCGGTGGGACGCACGGTCTTCCTCCTCATAGAGGGTCTTCTTGGTTTTACATGGGAGGTCACAGCATGTGCCTCTCCATCTTTCTTCTTTGCAAACACCCCATAACGTTTGGCATAAGAGCCTTCTTCTCTGGTCAGACGTCCTTCTCTAACCCCTTCTTCTAGACGCATCCCCATATTCACTATCTCGGTAAAGTTAGAAGGAGCGCTAGCAATCATCCGCTCATAATAAAAAGAACTTAAGGTCTTCAAAAAGATCTTAGTCATCTCTTTCTCTTCTAGCGGAGGCACGATCTGTGCTGCTAGCTCTCGCCACCTTTGGGCATATTCTTTGAATGTTTCCTTGTCCTTCTGGGACATGGCCCTCAATTGATCCCTATCGGGAGCCATATCCACATTGTACTTCTACTGCTTGATGAAGGCCTCGCCAAGATCGTTGAAGGATCGGATGTTCGCACTGTCTAAACCCATGTACAAACGCAAAGCAGCACCGGACAAACTGTCCTGAAAGTAGTGGATGAGCAGTTGGTCATTGTCGGTTTGAGTCGACATCTTCCTGGCATACATGACCAGGTGGCTGAGAGGGCAGGTATTTCCCTTGTACTTTTCAAAGTCAGGGACCTTGAATTTCACAGGAATCTTCACATTGGGGACCAAGCAGAGTTCGGCAGCAGACTTGCCGAAAAGATCCTTTCCTCTGAGAGTTTTCAATTCCTTGCAAAGCTCAAGAAATTGATCATTCATAGCATCCATCTTCTCATAGACATCTGGGCCCTCAGATGGCTCAAAATGATAGATGGTGTCGTCTACCCTGGGCATAATATGCACGATAGGAGGAGGAACAACAAGGACCGGGCTCGATGCCGGCATAGAAGCGAAGGTGGGAGAAGGACCCTCGGGCATGAAATTGGGAGGCATCCCCCACGGGAACCCGGCTGGCATGGACGTTGGAGCAAAGTGTGCACTGGCTGCTGGCACAGTCGAGGAGACAATCTCAGAGATAAATGTCCTCTGGGGAGGAGTTGAAGGTGTCGGAGAAGACTGGATCTGGGAAGCCATGAATGACTCCATCAAGGCACTTAATCTAGCCATTTCCTCTTTCAGCTCGCGGTTCTCTTGTTCCAGATGATCCATCAGTCTTGAAATGTTGGCTCTGGTGTAGTACCTGTGAGTCAGCTTGTCTCTGAAATAAATGAAGAACACAGAGTTAGACCACAGGACAAGAAGCCGAGAACAAAACCTGCTTATGCACATGATGCATGCAATGCTTGTGCACATGATTTGTTTTTTTTATATTTCAAAGGAACTTTTAGGGTTCTATTTGCAAATTTTGGAAATATTAAACACTTTTATATAATATCTGGGAAATATTTTATATCAAAGAAGTACAACATTGGTAACCATGTACAAGAGAAAAGGAAAATAATCATCCTATGGACCCCTAGAAACAGTCATCCAAAGCCCGGGACACAGGAAGATAAGATGCACGAAGTCTCTTCACCTCCCTCTCGTAGGCTGCCTCCATATCCGCCTTCTCCTTGGCGAGTCGATCATACTTCCTCTTCCAAAACCTGGAAGACTGAGGAAGTAGAGAGGTCCATGCATTATCAGGATCATCAATAACCTGATGTTCGAGGAACTCTATCAAAATGTCCTTCTCCTTAATCTGCTGAAGTAACTCTTCTCGTTCACGGATCCGGGCACGTGATTGGTCTTCGTCTCTCAACTCCTCTACTCCTTGGTTAGGGAGGGTTGAAGGTCCAGCCATAACCAAAGGTGTAGGTCTCGGATACTCGTAAGGCATGAGATACTCGGACGCTCTCTTCCTAACTCAAGCAGTGTAAGGCTCCATAGCAACACAATTCTTAGGACCTAACTCCTTCCTTCCTTTCCTATGAATCTTGCGCCAAGCGCGGACTATTCTTCCCTTCAAGCCTTGGGGATCTTTACCCTCCTGAAAGAATACACCCTCTAACAGAATGTTATTAGGTTTATCCTTTAGGGGGAACCCAAGCTGACGACGTGCCAAGACAGGATTGTAATTAATCCCACCACATGTACCAAGAAGAGGTACATTGGAGAATTCACCACAAGAGTCGATAATCTGCACACCATCATACACGCGGTTGTACCAAGAGATATCATCATTAGTGAGAGACATCATTAGTGAGGTAAGTGAGAAATAAACCACTTATACAACAGAGGCAAACAGCACACAATGGCGCCACCATCCTTTGCATTCCTCATATGCAAAGAAAAATAAGTTTCACCCAACAGAGTCGGAACAGGATTAAGAGTAGAGAAAATCCTAATAGCGTTCACATCCACAAACTTGTCGATGTTGGGGAATAACACTAACCCATAGATGAGAAGTACAAATATGGCCTCAAAGGCATCCTCACTCATGGGCTTCCTATACATAGTAGCTTGAGCAATGAGGAACTCAGAAGGGAGACCTTGATTTCCACCTTTGGTAGTCATATGAGCACCAACCAGAGATTCATCTATATGCAACATGTCTTCTATCTCTTCAGAAGTAGGAATACTCTCCAAGCCACTGAACGGGAACTGGTCTAGAATAGGTATACCCACGAGATAAGCATACTCCTCAAGTGTAGGCAAAAGCTGAAAACCCGGAAATGTGAAGCAGCGGTACAAGGGATCATAAAACTGCACCAATACACTCATCAACCCTTCGTCCACCTGAGTAGTCATAAGAGGAAGAAGCTTCCCAAAACGAGCCTTGAAACCCAAGGGATCTAGTACATAGGGTGTCAAATTCCTTAGCTCTTTCAAGTCTGGTTGTCTGAAACTGTACTTCTTTGTATTCCTTCTTTGTCTTTCCATGTCTCTGAAAAATTGCAAATAGACCTCTTAAGATCCTTGCAAATTTTCTTATTGTTTTGATGATATGGATGCAAATGGGTGCATGAAGGCATGAATGCAACAATCACACTCAAGGATCAAGCAAATCACACCAAATAAAGGTCATGGGGTGGATCATATCATCCTTAATATCAATCATCCATTTTGGTGGATTATGGTTTTCACCTTATCAACACCCAAGTTCCATTGATATTAAGGATACACGAACGGATCAACCATGAATCAAGGGTTTGTTGCGAGTCAGGAGCATGGAGTCTTGGTTAAGAACCACCCAAAGGGAGTGTACTAGGGTTTAAACCTGCCAAACATGTTCTACAAGAGGTTCCCATAGTCATCAACCCATCTTTCGGATATTATCGGAGAAACAACTACTCGTATTCCAAAAATATTCTCAAGAGAGACTCTTATGAGTGTAGTATCGCGTAACAATCGTATCAAATCTTACACTTGAACGACTTTCGCACTACATCCTAAGAATAGGCCAAGATGGGCTTGGTAAGCTAAGGTCCTTGGCTTCTAGGGTCTATATTGGAAAGAGTAATGTCTAACCACAACTTACTTGTGTGACATTATTGATCCCAACATGACCTCCACCAAGTGAATGGACTTACATGTCAACTTGCTAAAGAATAACTCCACACAAGTCAACAAGACTACGCCATTCTCCTATCCTAAGTGCACTCGAGTCCGGGTATAGAACTCATCTCACAAAGATCACCAAGCATACAAGGAATTAATATCAAGCAAATCAATCATTACATACAATACAGTAATCCCAAATTGCACAAAAATATGTCACAAAACAATACAATACAACAAATATGAAAAGTAGGCAAAACCCACTAGATATCATAATTTCCCCAGCAGAGTCGCCACTTTTCTGTAGCGGGGTATTCGTTACCATTAGAGATATTGACTAAATCCAAGGTAAACCATACAAGTCGAGTTGCCACCGTACTTCTATTTATCCAAAGGAATGGTTAGAAAGCGAACAAAAACCTAAAAGTTTTAACAAAAACTAGTAAAAGAGAAATCAGAGATCTGGGTAAGGGGGTTGGTTATGTAATAGGAAGGTGTTAGGCACCCAAAACATCCTAGGTACTCCTATGGAGCCCTTTTCACACTTGTTGTAAAGGTTGTTGTTTTGTGAAAGTTTATTTGTGCAAACACGATTGAAGAGATGAGAGGAGAATATACAAGTTATTTACATTTTGTGTTTGGATGGATAAACCCATTGCCTACGTACCATCTTAAAAAGGTAGGATCAAAACCTCGTAGTTCGGGGTAAAAATCTCAAAATGAGTTGGTGAATTGATTGGTCCAAAAGCCTTAAGGACTTTTGTTATCCAAGGGAGAAAACTTAACCCAAAACCACAAATCCACCATGTGAGGATAGCTTCAACATGCTAGTGAGGGGTTAACCCTATAATAAGCATTGAAGACTCATTCTCCATCACTAAGGATATAGGTGAGTATTACATCTACCTCAAGGATAACTCAAGCCTAATAGCTAAAGGTTATGAAAATTTTGATTAAGAAAGTGGCCATTGGAACCACAAAAAGACATTTGAATGGGTTATATTTACCAATTAGAAGTATATACAAAAATGGTCAAAGTTGACTCAAAGATTCAATTCAAAATAAGTGTTATGAAAATAAGGTTTGAAAATCAAAAGCCTAAGGCTTAGGTTTCTAATGTTTGAAAACAATAGTTAAATGTTTGCACAAAAAGTTTTGGCTTGGGTTAGAGTGGAGAGAAGAAGAAGAAGGGCTAAAGTCCTAAGCAAAGCAAAAAGATGAGGGAAGAAGAATCAAAACCACAATGGAGTCCCTCTCTTGAGATCATATTGATGATCCAAGTAGCTCCCATCCTTTGGAATAAGCAATCACACAAAGTATAAGCAATCATCAAACAAGCCTCTTAAGAGATCCTCAATGTATCTTGTGCCTTTCACTTTGGATGAACATGGCAATGGTCCTCCAATTAAGCTCAAATGGGAACCCCTAGCACAAGAACACACACATCAAAAGTTCCATGAAGTAAATCAAGAATGGACAAGAGTGAGTTTAGAGATTTGGTCCATATTCATCATTAAAGTCCTTTTACTCCAATTTTGCATAGGGAAGGTCCTAGGATCTAAGTCCATTTCTCCATTCTTTGCATAGGGTATGTCCTAGAATCTAAGTCCACTTCTTTCCATTTGGTTCTCAACCATCAAAACAAAACACAAGCATAATAATATATACACAATTATGTGCTCAAGTGAGCAAAAAGGCAAATGACATTAACATAAACATGTGCTCAAGTGAGCAAAGAGAAAAGCAAATGGATAATATGTGCAAGAATAGTAAATTGCATAAAAGTAAAGAGCAAAAAGTAAATGTTAATTGTTAATGGTTAGTGTTAGTAGTTAGTGTGCCATAAGGCAAATTTAGCGCTATGTTAAGCAATCGTAATTGGACTTATGTAGAAGTCAGAACTATCTGAGGCTGGTCAATAATAATGTAGGCAACAACACAAGTTAGAAGTCTTGGTTAGTGAACCAAGTTCCAACAACTTGCCATGCCAAAAAGAAAAAAAGAGAATTGATCTTGTATTGGTTTAAGTCTTTTGCATGATTTAGAAAACAACCTATCCTTAATGCAAAGCCATTCACTTGATCAATTGATCAAGATGAATTAGATTTGAATCAAGGAAGATTAAGTTTCCCTAATCAATGCTAACTTATCAACCTTCAACTCATTGATCAAAAAAAAGAAAAGAAGAAGAAGAAGAAGGAGGTGAATAATGGAAATAAAAATGGCAAAAATACAAATGCATTAAATGAAGTACAATGTACCAATCATCATATGTTGACCAATAACATTGAAAGTCAAAGTCAAACAATCAAAAACAGAAGTGGGATGAAGATTGGAAGTCAAGAAATGAACAAAATATTTTTTGGCATTTTTAATATTTAAAATTAAACTTGAATTAAAAATAAAAGAAAGGTCAAACTTCAAAATTACTTCAAATCAACCTTGAAAGGTCCAAGTAATTTATCCCAAGTTCAACAAGGTCGAACAAAGTTTGAAAAAAAAAGTCAGCATTTTTAAAAATCAGAAACTATTTTTAATCAATTAAAAATGAATAAAAAAAACCTAATTGAACTAAAATCTCAAATAAATCTCAAATCAATTAAAAAATTGATGAGGATATTTTTCATAGATTCATCATCATTCAAATAGGTTAGGAAAATATTTTTGTATTTTTTGAATATCAAAAACTATTTAAAATGAATTAAAAATAACCAGAAAAGAGAAAAATAATAAAAAATATCAAATGACAAAATAAAAAATATTAAAAATCATTTTAAGAAACTAGAAATTAATTGGAGACTAATGCAATTGGTCCCATATTTTTTGGATTAAAAATGAGAGAGTTATGAATTTTTGAAATAAAAAGGAATTAAAGGAAATAAAATCAGAAATTAAAAAGGATGGAAAATCAGGGAGCGTTGGATCACGTTCATTAATTGACGTGGCCAATCTGATGGTCCTGAAGCGCGCGCTCATGGTGAACCTTAGTCAACCGCGTCACACAAAGAATTAAAAAAAGTCATAACATTCAAAGGTTGATATTGAATCTGGAGATGAGATCCAACGATCCAGATTCAAACTGGCAATGGACGACCACCGGAGCCACCTTCTTCTCCGGTGAGCTTCCAAATTCCGGCCAAATTTGCAAGTTTTTAAACCTTCACCATTTTGCACGATCCTTATACCAAAATGAAGTTGGGGTGATGTACATCACCCCTGTAACCTTGAATCACACTCAAGATTCCTATAGGTTGAGAAATCTGAGGTGGAAGATTCAGGTATGAAAAATGCAGATCAAAGAAAAACAAAATTGAAGCTACCACTAGCTTGCCTCTCAAGTGAGGACTTCAGAAAACACTTTGGTCAGGCAAATGGATCAATATATGATGAGTTTCGAAGAAAATACCAGTTGGAGAACAAACTTGAATTCTGGAGATTTGAGCTCGATTCCTTGCTTGCTTTGCCAAAACAGAAGATCAATGAGATGAATGATGAAGGTTTAGAAGCTTTAGATCCAAGGATTCAACCAGATGTAGTTGAATTTTGGATCTGAAAAATTTGAAAGAAAGTGAGATAGCTTCTTTGGTAATGGTTATGGATTCAATTGTGCAGCATCTTAGGCGCCATTAGGTTGAGAATTGAATGAAGAGGAACATGTATTTATAGCCAAGGCTGATGCAAGCAAGGAGAAAACTCATGTGCATGAAACTTGGACTCTGCATGCATGGGCCTATACAGGCGCGTGCAAAGCCTAAAAGCTGATGCAAATGAATGCTGAACACAAACCAAGTTGAATTGGACGTGTAATTTGAATGGCATTTGCTTGTGTATCATGATTTCATGTGAATTCCATATTTGGACCTAAATGTTCCCTTCTTCAAAAGTCCCATTTGGAAAATCCAAACATAGGCATGTAAGTAATGGTTGGAAAGGTCTTGATGTAAGGAACAATTGTTATATTTAGAAAAAATCCATTTGAAGTGTGGAAAATGGTGAAATTAGAGTTTAAAGTGCAAAGTGCAAAACATACAAAGGCAATGTTTCTAAATTTGGTCAATGTTCAAGCCCTTCTGTTTTGATGATTCAAGCCTCAAATGAAAAAACCTCCAACATGAAAGTTGTATATCGTTTCAAGACAATCAAAATGGACTTAAATTTTGCATCATTTGGATTTTTTATGAAAGAGTTATGGGCACTTGAAGTTGGACTTTTTTGCCTTTTAATGCATTTGGCCCAAAATGACCTATAATTTCCTGCATTATCACATGTATTTCCTTTGAGATTTTGAAATTTTGTTCAACATAAAATTTTAATTAGACATCTTAAGCTTTCCAATGCATTTGATCCCACCTTAAAATCATAAAAAATGAACGAGTTATGTCCTTGGGAAGTTGACCCATAATTAGGGTTTCAGTCAAAATGACCTATAATGTATTGGAATGGGAGAGGACCTTCCAGACTTCAAATCAATTTTTGATGAACATGAAAGTTTTTCATATTGTCATTAAGAACATTTTTTATTTTCGAACCATATTCATTTGACCAACACAAAATAAGTTAGGTCTCAGTGCATGTCAAAATAGTCAGATGAATTGACTGATCAACTTCTCAAGGCCATGACCCATATCTTGATGAATTGATGATTGAGAACACTCAAATAAGTTCAAATATGCATGAAATGATTAATTAAAGAACTTCCCTTGATTGTATTTGATCATGGGCTGAGGTTGCTTCAAGGGCAAGGCATTGTGGTGCACAAATGAATTAGGGTTTCCTTGGGGAACAAGCCTCAAACCCTTTGACTTTCTTTGATCAAAATGATGAATTTAGATGCTAGGGAGTCATATTTGATGTATGAGAGCTTTGGGGAACCATTATCATGCTTGCTATCATCTCCTCTTGACCTTATCATTGCACAAAGGATCTCCTTGAAGCTCTTGTCCTGGTGATTGCTCAAGCTACAAACAAAAGATGTTAGTGACATATTTTTGTGCTTTTAGTTAGTAAACAAAATAAGAAAAGTAATGACATACAATTCAAGCATGCTTGGTGATCTCAAACCACTCACAAGAAGTCCCTCCCAAAGGCAAAGGGAACCAAGATGCTAATGATCCTTGAGGCAATGTAAATGCAATGTTATGATGCCATGAGGGATCTTAGGGACAAAATTAGGGTCTTACAGGTTCTTAAGAACATTGTTTATCTTGGGGTCATCTTCATTTTACAAACACATAAAAAGTTAGGTCTCAGTGGATTTCAATTTAGTTAGATGATTTGATTGGTCAACTTCTCAAGTCCAAACTTCAAATCTTGATGAATGAATGATTGAGGGGCCTCACTTAGGGTCATATATGCATAAAATAATTAATGAAAGAACTTACCTTGATTGGATTTGATCATAAGTTGAGTTTGCTTCATGAGCAAGGCACAATCAATGCATAGTAGAATTAGGGTTTCCTTTGGAAACAATCCTCAAGCCCTTTGGTTTATCTTGATCAAATTGACAAATTGAGATACTTGGGAGACATATGTGATGATTAAGAGCTTTGGGAACCATTGTCATGCTTGATTTCATCTTCATCTGGCCATATCAATGAGCATAGGAGCCTCCTAGGAGCAAGGTGTAGCGGGGTATTCGTTACCATTAGAGATATTGACTAAATCCAAGGTAAACCATACAAGTCGAGTCACCACCTCACTTCTATTTATCCAAAGGAATGGTTAGAAAGCAAACAAAAACCTAAAAGTTTTAACAAAAACTAGTAAAAGAAACAGAGATCTGGGTAAGGGGGTTGGTTATGCAATGGGAAGGTGTTAGGCACCCAAAACATCCTAGGTACTCCTCGGGAGCCCTTTTCATACTTGTTGTAAGGTTGGTATTTTGTGAAAGTTCATTTTGTGCAAACATGATTGAAGGGATGAGAGAAGAATATACAAGTTTATTTACATTTTGTGTTTGAATGGATGAACCCATTGCCTACGTACCATCTTATAAAAAGATTAGGATCAAAACCTCGTAGTTCGGGATAAAAATTTCAAAATGAGTTGGTGAATTGATTAGTCCAAAAGCCTTAAAGTCTTTTGTTATCAAAGGGAGAAAACTCAACCCAAAACCACAAGTCCACCATGTGAGGATAACTTCAACATGCTAGTGAGTGGTTAACCCTATAATAAGCATGGAAGGCTCATTGTCCATCACTAAGGACAAAGGTGAGTATTACATCTACCACAAAGATAACTCAAACCTAATAACTAAAGGTTATGGAAACATTTGATTAAGAAGTGGCCATTGAAACCACAAAAGAAAATTTGAATGGGTTATATTTACCAATTAGAAGTATATACAAAAATGGTCAAAGTGGATTAAAAGGTTCAATTCAAAATAAGTATTATGAAGAGAAGGTTTGAAAATCAAAAGCATAAGGCTTAGGTTTCTAATGTTGAAAACAAATGAAATGTTTGCACAAAAGGTTTTGGCTTGGGTTAGAGTGGAGAGAAAAGGAAGAATGGCTAAGTCCTAAGGAAAATAAAAGGTGAGGGATAAGAAAATGAACCACACTAGGAGTTCCTCTCTTGAGACCACATTGATGATCCAAGTAGCTCCCATCCTTTGGAATAAAGCAACCACAAAGTATAAGCAAATAAACAAGTCTCATATGAGATCCTCAATGCATCTTGTATCTTCCACTTTGAATGAACATGGCAATGGTCCTCCAATTAAGCTCAAATGGAAACTCCTAGCACAAAAGCACACACATCAAAAGTTCCATGAAGTAAAATAAGAATGGACAAGAGAAGGTTTAGAGATTTGGTCCTTCTAATCCATCATGATTAAGATCCTTTTTACTCCAATTTTGCATAAGGAAAGGTCCTAGAATCTGAGTCCAACTCTCCAGTTATTTGCATAGGGAAGGTCCTAGAAACTAAGTCCATTTCTTTGCACTTTGGTCCACAACAAACAAAACAAAACACAAGCACAATAATATATACCCAATTATATGCTCAAATGAGTAAAAGGAAACTGGCATTAACATAAACATGTGCTCAAGTGAGCAAAGGAAAAACAAATGGATAATATGTGCAAGAATAGTAAATTGCATAAAAGTAAAGTGCATAAAGTAAATGTTAATTGTCAATAGTTAGTGTTAGTAGTTAGTGTGCCATACGGCAAATTTAGCGCTATGTTAAGCAATCGTAATTGGACTTATGTAGAAGTCACAACTATCTGAGGCCGGTCAATAATAATGTAGGCAACAAACACAAGTTAGGAGTCTTTATTAGTGATCCAAGTCCCAACAACTTTCCATGCCAAAAAGAAGAAGAGAATTGATCTTGTATTGGTTTAAGCCATTTGCATGATTTAGAAGACAACATATCCTTAATTCAAAGCCATTCACTTGATCAATTGATCAAGATGAATTAGATTTGAATCAAGGAATGTTAAGTCTCCATAATCAATGCTAACTTATTGACCTTCAACTAATTGATCAAAAAGAAAATAAGTAGAAGAAAAAGAAGGAGATGGATAAGAGAAAATGGAAATGACAAAATAAAATGCATTAAATGGAATAAAATGTACCAATCCTCATATGTTGACCAATAACATTGAAGGTCAAGGTCAAACAATCAAAAACAGAAGTGAGATGAGAATTGGAAGTCAAGAGATGAATAGAATATTTTTGGCATTTTTTAATATTTAAAAATAATCTTGAATTAAAATATATGGAAAGGTCAAACTTCAAAATCACTTCAAATCAACCTTGAAAGGTCCAAGTGATTTATCCTAAGTTCAACAACGTCAAACAAAGTTTGACAAAAAATTTCAGCATTTTTAAAAGTCAGAAACTATTTTTAACCAATTAAAAATGAATAAAAATAACCTAATTGAACTAAAATCTCAAATAAATCTCAAATCAATTCAAAAATTGATGAGAATATTTTTTATAGATCCATCATCATTCAAATAGGTTAGGAAAATATTTTTGTATTTTTTGAATATTAAAAACTATTTAAAATGAAATAAAAATAACCAGAAAAGAGAAAATTCACAAAAAATACCAAATGATAAAATAAAAAATATTAAAAATCAGAAATAGAAACTAGAGTTTATTTGGGAAATAATGCAATTGGTCCCATATTTTATGGAATTAAAATGAGAGAGATATGATTTTTTGAAATAAAAGGAAATAAACAAAATAAAAACAGAAATTAGAAAAATGCAAAAAAACGAGAGCCCTTGGATCTGAGCTCATTAATTGAGTTGGCAGATCCAAGGATCCAGAGGCGCGCGCTCACGAAATACCACAGTCAATGCGTGCACACGTGAAGAAATTAAAGGTCATAACAAGCAACGCTCCTGATTACATCTGGAAATCAGATCAAGTGGTCCAGATTCAAACTGGACACGATGAAGCCACCGAAAACTTCATCTTCTCCGGTGAGCTTCCTAGATTCCGGCCATGTTCAAAAAATGCAGAAACGCAAATGGCCACCAAATGAGGCGATCTATATCTCAATCGAAAGAGGAAGTGATGTACATCACTCCTATACCATGCACTTCCACTCTAGATCCCTATAAATGGAGAAATCAGAGCTGGAAGTATGATGGTGTTCATCATGAACTTCATGTTTTTGCAAAATTGAAAGCACAAATCAAATGCCTTTATTGAGAGGACTTCAGCCAACATTAGATCCAAGCAAAAAAGTCCATGGATGAAGAGAATTGAGGAAATTACCAGTTGGAGTGCAAGCTTGAGTTCTGGTGAATGGAGCACGATACCTTGCTTGCTTTATCAAAACAAAAGTCCAATGGATCAAGATGAAGAGGTTTAGGAACTTTTAGATCAAAGAAAACAGTCGAGGAAACTGAATTCTAGATCTGAAATTTTTAGAGAAAAGAGAGAGTTCCTTTGAGTGTGGTTGAGGATTCAATTCAGCAGAGGTTCAGGCGCCTTCAGGTTAGTGAAATGAAGCTCATATGCAATGTATTTATAGGCAAGGCAATGCTGAGTGCATGATTTCAAATTTGCATGAATGGAAAGGGCCTCCATGCATGGGCCTGTACAGGCGCATGGAGGGCCCAATTCCACTTGGTTTTGGCAGCTGATCATCATCAAGTAAGTTTTGGACGTGCAAATGAGGTATATTTGGATCATGCATGGCAATTGAAGTGATTTTCACAAAATGCACTATTACATTTAAGCCTTCGAAAATGCCATGTCCAAAATCAAAATGCAAGCTTATGAGTAATGGTTGGAAAGCTTATTGCATAAGGAACAAATGTCATGTTGATCAAAATTTCATTTGGGCCTTGGAAATTAGTGAAATTTGAGCTTGAAGGGTGATGTGCAAAACATGTCAAGGCAAGGTTTCTAAAATTGGCCAACGTTCAAGCCCTTCTGTTTTGATGATGCAAGCTCCAAATGGAACAACCTCCAACATAAAAGTTATAGATCTTCTCAAGACACTAAAAATGGACTTAAAATTTGCATCATTTGGATTTTGGATGAAGAAGTTATGGGCACTTGAAGTTGGATTTCTTTGACTTTTAATGGCTTTGGTCAAAAAAGACCTATAATGTATTGCATTATCACAGGTATTTTCTTTGCGATTTTGAAATTTTATCCAACACAACATTTGAAGTAGACATCCTAAGTTTTCCAATGCATTTTATCTCACCTCAAAATCATAAAACATGAGTGAGTTATGTCCTTGGGAAGTTGACCCAAAATTAGGGTTTCAGTCAAAATGACCTATAATGTATTGGAGTGGAAGATTGTCTTTCAAGCTTCAAATAAATTTTTGATGAACATGAAAGTTGTTCATATTGTCCTTAATAACATTTTTTATTTTGGAACCATCTCCATTTGACCAACACATAAAAAGTTAGGTCTCAGTGCATTTCAAAATAGTCAGATGAATTGACTGATCAACTTCTCAAGTCCATGACTCATACTTTGATGAATTGATGATTGAGGATACTAAAATAAGTTCAAATATGCATGAAATGATGAATTAAAGAACTTCCCTTGATTTTATTTGACCATGAGCTGAGGTTGCTTCATGAGCAAGGCGTTGTGATTCACAGATGAATTAGGGTTTCCTTGGGAAACAATCCTCAAGCCCTTTGGTTTACTTTGATCAAACATGATGAATTGAGATACTAGGGAGGCATATTTTATGGATGAGAGCTTTGGGAACCATTACCATGCTTGCTTTCTCCTCCTCTTGACCATGTCTTTGTACCAATGACCTCCTAGAAGGTTTTGACCTTGTGGTTACTCAAGCTACAAACAAAAGATGTTAGTGACATATTTTTGTGCTTTTGGTTAGTGAATAAAAATGAGAAAAGCAAGGATATACAATTCAAGCATGCTTGGTGATCTCAAACCACTCACAAAGAGTCCCACCCAAAGGCAAGGGAACCAAGATGCTTATGATCCTTGAGGCTTATGCAAATGCAATGTTATGATGCCATGAGGGGTCTTAGGGACAAAATTAGGTTCTTACAGATGCCCCTATTTAAGGTCATTCTAGCCGGAGGAGGGAAGGTTAAAATCTTCGTCTCGACGAGGTAGAATGGGCTTAAATAATAACAAAGAGACGAATTTTGGTCCCTAAGAGACCTCATGATGCAGATGTATGTATGCAAGCAGAAGGTAACACCTCGTGGGGATATGTGTCCACAACAGTAAAGATTAAGAAGAAATTGACAACTCCCATGAATAATTCATTTTATGGGACAGAGACTCTACTAGGGAGTAAAGGACTGAAACCGCGTGAGCAGGTCACGACTCAAAGCTGGGGAAAAAGAGTCTCCAAAGGGAATAAATCCATTGGAAAAACTCGAGCTGACTCAAAGATGCATGTATTGGGGAATATGCCAATACAACGAAACTATTCGCAATGGATACTTCGGATAAAAATCCGGACGAAGACAATCTACTAAGGACTCGCTGGGGATACCCAACAGAATCTCCTAGGGAAGCAGGGGATGAGGTATTACCGGTCACTGGGTAATAAGCTCAAAGAGACATGTGATCCGAACACCGGTATAAGGGCGAGAGATACAACATGCTCAGGAAGAAATGAATATCTAAGACCGGTATAAGGGTGAGAGATATCAAAACTTCAAAACATCTGAGGAAGACCTAAAAAAGGTATATTTCAACTCAGGAATTCTGACTCCACGGGGGACAAAAGTCATAATAGGGAGCAGAAAGGAAGGAACACCAGGGATACCGGTTACTGGGCATATAATAGGTGACCAACCAACGCGTGAATTGGGGAATACTTCCAAGACATTCATCATCCAAAAGAGGGCTAAAAGCAAACTCGATTAGGATGGATATTTGATTCCGCAAAGGGAATACGAATCTTACTCGACTGGGGAAGAACAAGACGCTTCAACCAAAGAGTGCATGAGATATATTATCTATTACCGTCAGAACGTAGATAATATACTCGCATGGAAGATTATCCATAACCGGTTACTGGGTTAATAAAGGATAAATCAAACGAAAAGAAAAGGCATCGGGATACCGAAACTAGGTATATAATGATGACCAATTCAGAAGAGAATCAATCGTTACCAACAACAGGGTAAACAAGAGATAACTTGCTGGGGAATAAATTGCATAATCAGGGCAACTATCTGAGCAAACAAGGGAATATCAACACCGAATATTGGATGAAGATAACTGCCAAGGAGGGGATTACACCTACCGAATACTGGGTAGGAAACCACGGAAGAGTAACCGTCATCGATTATGATGAACCAAAGGCTAACTCTACAAAGGGAAAGAGAATAGGGTTTACAACTACCGGTATAAGGGTAGAAAACCACAGATTCCGTCGGGGATAATATGAATGATTACTAATTACTGAGCAATTATTCATTTATACCACGGGGAAGCAAAGGAAACAGTTAAAAGATGCCAATTTAGGATCGAACCAAAGAGGCAAATTGAATCAAGACTCGTCCTAATGAGGATATAACTCAATAAGGAAACCCATCCCAATATATGTGTTGGTAGGAGACAGAAACAACCATCATCCACGAGGGTATATCTCAGTGGGGAATATGTGAGAAAGGATAAACGCTTTCTGCTTATGGGGCTGACTCTATATGGAGAGATCAGACACACACAATCTGCTTGGGGAGATATATATCACCAAATAGCAGGAGACAACAAACAATGATATATGGCAAAGAATGCAACATGAATATCTGAATGTTATAATTATGCATGTATATGCATGATTTATGTTTGATGAATGCTGACAAACAAACATATCTAACACAAACAGGTCCAGGAATCAACCACCCAGTATTACATCTCAGGAGAGAAAGCCAGGATCACCGGAGAGTATGCAATCTGCCGGGGATTAGAGACAACAACACCTCTGCAGGGATGAATCATCAGTCTCAGCTGGGGAAAAGAGTTCAATGCACCGGTAGAATCTGCCATATAAGCAACTCTACTGGGGAATCTATCCGAGGGATAAAGGGATTATGGGGACCAACCACCAAAAATCGAATCTTCCAGAGAGGACACCTCTGCCGAGGAGGAAAGATTACCGCACTGCTGAAGGGAATAGCGGTAAATAACCTCAACAAGCACTCCACTCGGTGGGATAAACCACAATAACATTCTGGAGAACGAGGATACAGCCATGTCGGGAATATGAACAAATGTCTTACCCTGTTAGAGATCATACCACACTGGGGAGAGCACTGAGGATCTCTTAAGTATCCTTTCGTCTTTGTGAATGTTCACTTTGTTTTAAAACAATTTATGAAGAAACTTGTTTGTTTAAAACAATGATATTTTCTCAACTAAAACATGCAAAACATTTGTTGAATAGAAATAAATAAGAGTGCAAATAATTGGATAAAAGGCTCAAATTTATTTGATAGAATGGTAGTCTGCAAATGGCAAAACTCCATAGATCTTTACAAATTTGAAATTGGTGATATGTATTGGAAAAAGGGCTCAATTGAACATAATGACCGTTTCTCCACCAATTCTGAATTCGATGTATTTGAAGCTTCGGTTGATGACGAATGAACAAGAATCTTTGACGGATGACAGATGTAGAACAAAGTCTTGTCAGGATGCAGTTACTTGCCAAATCCCTAATTTTTTCCTAGATTGCCCCAGGATGAGGTACTCAATCTAGCGGGATACATATATTTTTTTCATGTCTCTAACTTTTTCCTGGACCGCCCTTTCGGGTTTTCAATCCA
Organism: Lathyrus oleraceus; assembly: GCF_024323335.1. NCBI lineage: Eukaryota > Viridiplantae > Streptophyta > Magnoliopsida > Fabales > Fabaceae > Lathyrus > Lathyrus oleraceus. Next base: position 354,569,936 of record NC_066579.1, read on the forward strand.
CCGAGGCACTCATTTTTGCCTAAGCCGCCCTTTCGGGTTTTCAACTTAGCGAGCTATTCTGTTTTTATCTTAGGCGAAGTATTTCTTGACTGCATCTGAATTCACAGGACGAGTGAAATCCTCCCCGTCCATAGTTGTAAGTATCAAAGCGCCGCCTGTAAAGGCTCTCTTAACAACATATGGACCTTCATAGTTTGGAGTCCACTTGCCCCTAGAATCGGACGCGAAAGACAAGACTTTCTTGAGCACAAGGTCACCTTCTCGGAACACACGAGGCTTGACCTTCTTATCAAAAGCTTTCTTCATTCTCTGCTGATATAACTGACCATGGCATATGGAAGTCAATCTCTTCTCTTCAATTAAATTCAACTGGTCATAACGACTTTGAATCCATTCAACATCAGTCAACTTGGCCTCCATCAAGACTCTCATTGACGGGATCTCCACCTCTACTGGGAGTACGGCCTCCATGCCATAAACAAGAGAGAAAGGGGTTGCCCCTGTTGAAGTGCGGACAGACGTACGATATCCATGTAAAGCAAATGGCAGCATCTCATGCCAATCCTTATATGTGACAACCATCTTCTGGATAATCTTCTTGATATTCTTATTAGCGGCTTCAATAGCCCCATTCATCTTTGGTCTGTAAGGAGAAGAATTATGATGTGCTATCTTGAACTCACTACACAGTTCTTTCATCATCTTATTATTCAAGTTAGATCCATTATCAGTAATGATCTTATCTGGCACACCATATCGGCATATGAGTTTATTCTTGATAAACTTCACGACCACCTGCCTGGTCACATTTGCATATGATGTCGCTTCAACCCACTTGGTGAAGTAATCGATTGCTATGAGAATAAATCTGTGTCCATTGGACGCTTTCGGCTATATCATGCCAATCATGTCAATTCCCCACATGGAGAAAGGCCATGGTGATGAAATCACGTTCAGAAGTGTTGGAGGAATATGAATCTTGTCCGCGTAAACCTGACACTTGTGGCATTTCTTCACATACTTGCAGCAGTCGGACTCCATTGTCAACCAATAGTAGCCTGCTCTCAACATCTTTCTAGCCATGGCATGTCCATTGGAATGAGTACCAAATGAACCCTCATGGACCTCAGTCATCAACAGGTCTATCCATGCATCTGAGCAGAACCATGTCAAAATTTCTCTTATAAAGCACATCGCCATTGAGGTTGAAACTACCTGATAATCTCCTCAAAGTCTTCCTATCTTTCACAGATGCCCCAGGTGGGTAAATCTGGCTCTGAAGGAGACATTTGATGTCATAATACCATGGCTTATCATCTTTCACTTCTTCAACTGCAAATACATAAGCTGGTCTATCCAAGCGCATCACGGTGATATTGGGAACTTCATTCCACAGTTTAACCACAATCATCGAGGCTAGCGTAGCAAGAGCATCTGCCATCCGATTCTCGTCTCGAGGAATATGATGGAAGTCAACCTTAGTAAAGAACGTTGAAATCCTCCTCACATAATCCCTATAAGGAATAAGGCCAGGCCGATTCGTTTCCCATTCACCCTTAATCTGATTGACAACAAGGGTCAAATCACCATAAATATCAAGGTGCTTGATCCTTTGATCAATACATTCCTCCAATCCTATGATGCAGGCCTCATACTCAGTCATGTTATTCGTGCATTTGAAAGTTAGCCTTGCTGTAAAAGGAATATGTGTGCCCTGAGGAGTAATGATTACTGCCCCAATACCATTTCCATACTGATTTACAGCGCCATCAAACACCATACTCCATCGGGAACCAGGCTCTGGCCCTTCATCGAGTGTAGGCTCATCACAATCTTTCATTTTCAAATATAGAATCTCCTCATCTGGGAAGTCATACTGAACTGACTGATAATCCTCGATCGGCTGATGTGCCAGGTGGTCAGCCAAGATACTACCTTTGATAGCTTTTTGGGCTCGATACTCAATATCATACTCAGACAACAACATCTGCCAACGGGCAATCCTCCCTGTTAAAATAGGCTTCTCAAATATATACTTGATTGGATCCATTCTGGATATCAACCAAGTCGTATGATTTATCATATACTGGCGTAAGCGTTTAGCAGCCCAAGCCAAAGCACAACATGTTTTCTCAAGCATCGAGTATCGAGACTCACAATTAGTGAATTTCTTACTCAAGTAGTAAATAGCATACTCTTCCTTTCCTGATTCATCTTGCTGACCAAGGACACAACCCATTGAATCTTCAAGAACCGTCAGATACATGATCAAAGGTCTCCCTTCCATATGCGGAGACAAAATCAGAGGCTCAGACAGATATTCTTTAATACTGTCAAAGGCTTTCTGGCAATCCTCGATCCAATCATGAGACTGATCTTTCCGGAGGAGCTTGAATATCGGCGCACATGTGGCAGTCATGTGAGATATGAATCTGGAAATATAATTCAAGCGACCAAGAAAGCCTCGGACTTGCTTCTCAGTTTTGGGCACAGGCAGGATCAACCTCAATACCTCTTTCACTGACGATAAAACCCAATAACTTGCCAGAACGGACTCCAAATATACACTTGTTGGGATTCAGACGAAGCTTATACTTCCTTAAGCGCTGAAAAAGCTTCAACAGGTGCTCTACATGTTCAACTTCCGTTCTTGACTTAGCAATCATATCATCAACATACACCTCGATCTCCTTGTGCATCATATCATGGAACAAGGTAGTCATAGCTCGTTGATACGTGGCTCCGGCGTTCTTCAAACCGAAGGGCATCACTCGATAACAGAATGTTCCCCAAGGTGTGATGAATGTTGTCTTCTCCATATCTTCGGGTTCCATTTTAATCTGATTATATCCGGAAAATCCATCCATAAATGAGAAGACTTTGAATTTAGCTGTATTGTCTACCAACATATCAATATGTGGTAAAGGGAAATCATCTTTCGGACTAGCTTTATTCAAGTCTCTATAGTCCACACACATCCGGACTTTTCCATCTTTCTTAGGCACGAGCACAATATTGGCCACCCATTGAGGATATGTAGAAGTCACCAGAAACCCCGCATCAATTTGCTTCTGAACTTCCTCTTTAATCTTTACTGCCATATTGGGATGAGTTCTTCTGAGTTTCTGCTTCACAGGCACGCACTCAGGCTTCAAAGGCAGGAAGTGTTGTACGATATCAGTATCTAGACTAGGCATGTCTTCATATGACCAGGCGAAGACATCGACGTATTCTCGCAGCAATTCGATCAACCCCTTCTTAACAGATTCTTCCAGGAGTGCCCCAATCTTCACTTCTCGCACACAATCTTCAGACCCCAAGTTGACTGTTTCCAGATTCTCTAGGTGCGGCTGAATGATCTTCTCTTCATGCTCAAGCAGATGGGTGATCTCATCAGGAATCTCTTCATCATCATCTTCCTCTGCCTCAAATACAGGGAATTCAAAATTGGGAGATGGCGTTGGGTCATTATGTTCAATGGGTCTAGAAATCAACCTGCATAATGATTTTGGATATGAAAAGCTTTAGAATTCAAACAAGGCAAATCATTATGCAGATGAAAAGATTGATTTTATTCTTTTTTAGGGTTTTATGTGATCACCAATTTCATGCAAAAAGCAAAAAGGGAAAATAATTTGGAAAAATAAACATTTAACATGAATTTATTGAATGAAAATATCATTGTATTTATGTTGCCAACAATGTCATCACTCCTCCTTTTGGCATGGAGAAGGGTTTTTAAACAAAGTGATCATTACGTTGACTTGTGGATAACTGTAGGAACATCCACAGCGACCCAATTGTTGCAGGTCCCTCCAGGGACAATGAAATTGCCCGAATCCTCTGCATCCTCTTCCAAGACAGCAGCAGCTTCCTCATCCTGACTATCGTGGATGAACCCTCCACTCTTGAACAACCCTTTCTCGTTGAAAACCCCAGAAGAAAAGCCAATGCCAGCCCGGAACTTATTGTCTTCCAACTCAATCATTTTTCCCAAACCAGCAATTGCACCACACTCAATGGTAAACTTCGCATCTCTATAGGAAGTAAATGAAGGAGTTCTCTTCTCAATAGGCTCGACTATAGATAAAGCTTGGAAAGGAGTTCCAACTTCATCCTCAGCATCTATGCATGAGAAAGAAGACAAGTGGCTAACCAGGAGAGCCTTTTCTCCCCCTACCACTACCAGTTTCTTGTTTTTCACAAATTTCATCTTCTGGTGTAGGGTGGATGTCACGGCGCCCGCCTCGTGAATCCATGGTCTGCCTAAGAGACAGCTGTACGATGGGCGAATATCCATAACCTGGAAGGTAATTTGGAAATCACTTGGTCCAATCTTGATTGGGAGATCAACTTCCCCAATCACAGTCATACGTGACCAATCAAAAGCTTTCACAACAACTCCACTCTGTCTCATGGGAGGCCCTTGATATGACAATTTTGAAAGAGTGGATTTCGGCAATACATTTAGTGATGACCCAGTGTCCACCAACACATTGGACATGGCGTCGTCTTTGCAATTCATGGAAATGTGTAATGCGAGGTTGTGGTCTCTTCCCTCCTCAGGGAGATCAGAGTCACAGAAACTCAAATTGTTACAAGCAGTAATGTTTGCAACAATGCTATCAAATTGTTCTATAGTGACATCATGATCTACATATGCTACATCCAAAACTTTCTATAGAGCCTCTCTATGTGGTTCTGAATTTAGAAGTAATGATAACACGAATATTTTGGATGGCGTTTGTAGAAGCTGGTCGACAACATTGTACTCGCTTTTCTTGATGAGCCTCAGCATCTCATCACAGTCTTCTTTCATATTACCACTCGGGCCAACAAAAGCAGGAGTTATCAATGTAGAGGAGGGTTTAACAGCAGGTGCCGGATTCGGAGAATTCACCGCATTCCCAATCGGGCGTTCAACAAAATCAGCATTAGCTTGAGGCTTTGGTGGTGCTGAAAACACACGACCGCTACGGGTCAAACCACTTACATCAGCGATATTTACAACGGAAGAGGATGGTAAAGAGACCTCTTTCCCATCTTCTACAACAACAACATTGTAACGGAAGGGAATTGCTTTTTCAGATGAGTACGGTACTGGACCGGTAGGTTTAATGATCAAGGAAGGAGAAACCTTCTGCTTGCTACCATCGTATTTAATGGTAACAGGCTCGGGCATCCTGAACATCGGGGAGATTACATTGACCTCAGGCTCATCTTCGTCGACATTTCTGTTTTGAAGGATCTCAATAACTCCTTCATCCAGTATTTCCTGAAGATCTTTACGCACCTGGCGACAACCCAACCTGTTAACAGGGCAGATTCGACATCTATCATGGTCGTGCTCATAGTGACTGTACTCACACAGCAAACGGTGCAACTCAACCAGAGACTGTCGGATATGACTGACATATTTGACCTTATATTTACTAGGGCAGCCCTGGACCATGTTAACAGATTTCCCATGCTCGGGCAATGGGTTCTTCTTCACGTTAGGACCTACGTCCTCGAAACACAGAATGCCACACCTCACAAGGTCTTGAACCTTGGTCTTCAAAGGATAGCAATTCTCCACGTCGTGGCCGGGAGCACCAGAATGGTATACACAATGCAATTCAGGCTTATACCACCACTGCGGGTTAGCAGGTATAGCTGGTGGGTCTCTCGGAGTAATCAGCTTCCTCTCTATCAACGAGGGATATAATTCTGCGTACGTCATCGGAATAGGATCGAAAGTAACCTTTTTCCTTTCGTAACTAGTGCTGGTTTCATTACTGTTTTGAGGCTGGTAGGCCTGCTGTTGCGGACGGTACTGTTGTTGCTGATATTGCTGAGGTGATTGCTGATGGTTATTGTGTTGCTGGTACTGTTGATTGTCTCTGAAAATAGGTGCTATATGAGCCACCTGGTGCTGGTTATCGGCAGGACGCACAGTCTTCCTCCTCACAGAGGGTCTTCTAGGTTTCACATGGGAGGTCACAGCATGTGCCTCTCCATCTTTCTTCTTCGCAAACGCCCCAAAGCGCTTGGAAGAAGAGCCTTCTTCCTTGGTCAGACGTCCTTCTCTAACCCCTTCTTCTAAACGCATCCCCATATTCACCATCTCGGTGAAGTCAGAAGGAGCGCTAGCAATCATCCGCTCATAATAGAATGAACTCAAGGTCTTCAAAAAGATCTTGGTCATTTCTTTCTCTTCTAGCGGAGGCACGATCTGTGCTGCCACCTCTCGCCACCTCTGGGCGTACTCTTTAAATGTTTCCTTGTCCTTCTAGGACATGGCCCTTAGCTGATCTCTATCGGGAGCCATATCCACGTTATATTTGTATTGCTTGACGAAGGCCTCGCCAAGGTCGTTGAAAGATCGGATGTTCGCACTGTCTAACCCCATGTACCATCTCAGGGCAGCACCGAACAAACTGTCCTGAAAGTAGTGGATGATCAATTGGTTGTTATCGGTCTGAGTAGACATCTTCCTGGCATACATGACCAGGTGGCTGAGAGGACAAGTATTTCCTTTGTACTTTTCAAAGTCATGGACCTTGAATTTTACAGGAATCTTCACGTTTGGAACTAAGCAGAGATCGACAGCAGACTTGCCGAAGAGATCCTTTCCTCTAAGAGTTTTCAATTCCTTGCGAAGCTCAAGAAATTGATCATTCATAGCGTCCATCTTCTCATAGACATTTGGGCCCTCAGACGGCTAAGAATGATAGATGGTGTCGTCTACCCTAGGCATGGTATGCACGACAGGAGGAGGAACAATAAGGACCGAGCTAGATTCCGGCATAGAAGCAAAAGTTGGAGCAGGACCCTCGGGCATGAAGTTAGGAGGCATCTCCCACGGAAACCCGGTTGGCATGGCTGTTGGAGCAAAGTGTGTACTGGAAGCAGGCACAGTTGAGGATACAATCTCTGAGATAACTGTCCTCTGGGGAGGAGTTGAAGGCGTTGGAGAAGACTGGCTCTGGGCAGCCAAGAACGATTCCATCAAAGCACTCAGTCTGGCCACTTCCTCCTTGAGTTCACGGTTCTCTTGCTCTAGTTGATCCATCAGTCTTGCAGAGTTGGCTCTAGTGTAGTACCGGTGAGTCAGCTTGTCTTCAAAATAAGTGAAGAGCACAGAGTTAGACCACAGGACAAGAGACCGGAAACAAAACCTGCTTATGCACATGATGCATGTAATGCTTGTGCACATGATTTGTTTTTACATTTCAAAGGAACTTTAAGGTTTTATTTGCAAATTTTTGGAATCATTTAACATTGATCGCATATAGAAATATCTCATAAAATAATACCAGGAAAAAGAAGTACAGCAATGTCAATCATGTAGAAGAGGAAAGGAAAATAATCATCCTATGGATCCCTAGAAACAATCATCTAAATCTCGGGACACAGGAAGATAAGATGCGCGAAGCCTCTTCACTTCCCTTTCATAGGCTGCCTCCATATCTGCCTTCTCTTTGGCGAGTCGATAGTACTTCCTCTTCCAAAACTTAGAAGATTGAGGAAGTAGAGAAGTCCATGCATCGTTAGGATCATCAATAACTTGATGCTCGAGGAACTCAATCAAAGCATCCTTCTCCTTAATCTACTGAAGCAACTCTTCACGTTCACGGATCCAAGCACGTGAACGGTCTTCGTCTCTCAACTCCTCTACTCCTTGATTAGGGAGGGTTGAAGGCCCAGCCATAATCATAGGTGTAGGTCTTGGATACTCATAAGGCATGAGATACTCAGACGCTCTCTTCCTTACCCAAGCAGTGTAAGGCTGCAAAGCAATGCAATTCTTAGGACCCAACTCCTTCCTTCCTTTTTTATGAACCTTGCGCCAAGCGCGAACCATCCTAGCTTTCAAGCCTTGGGGATCTTTAACCTCCTGAAAGAACACACCCTCTAACATAATGTTATTAGGTTTATCCTTTAGGGGGAACCCAAGCTGACGACGTGCCAAAACAGGGTTGTAGTTAATTCCACCACATGTACCAAGAAGAGGCACATTGGAGAATTCACCACAAGAGTCTATAATCTGCACACCATCATACACACGGTTGTACCAAGAGATATCATCATTAGTGAGAGACATGAGTCTCGTGGACCACCGTAGACATCCCTTGTTCTCCTTGAAAGCGACCGTCTGAGGTAAGTGAGAAATAAACCACTTATACAACAGAGGCAAACAGCACACAATAGCGCCACCACCCCTTGCATTCCTCATATGCAAAGAGAAATAAGCATCACCCAACAGAGTCGGAACGGGATTAAGAGTAGAAAAGATCCTAATAGCGTTCACATCCACAAACTTGTCGATGTTGGGGAATAAAACCAATCCATAGATGAGAAGTACAAATATGGTTTCAAAAGCATCCTCACTTATGGCCTTCCCATACATAGTAGCTTGAGCAATGAGGAACTCAAAAGGGAGACCTTGAATTCCACCTTTGGTAATCATATGAGCACCAACCAAAGATTCATCTATGTGCAACATGTCTGCTATCTCTCGAGAAGTAGGAATACTCTCCAAGCCACTGAACGACAACTGATCTAGGATAGGTATACCCACAAGATAAGCATACTCCTCAAGCGTAGGCAAAAGCTGGAAATCCGGAAACGTGAAGCAACGGTACAAGGGATCATAAAACTGCACCAATACACTCATCAATCCTTCATCCACCTGAGTAGTCAGAAGAGGAAGAAGCTTCCCAAAACGAGCCTTAAAACCCGAGGGATCTAGTACATAGGATGTCAGATTCCTTAACTCTTTCAAATCTGGTTTTCTGAAGCTGTACTTCTTTGTATTCCTTCTTTGTCTTTCCATGTCTGAAAATTTTGCAAATAAACCCCTTAAGTTCCTTGAAAACTTTCTTTTATTATTGATGATATGGATGCAAATGAGTGCATGAATGCATGAATGCAACAATCACACTCAAGGATCAAGCAAAGCACACCAAACAAAGGTCATGGGATGGATCATATCATCCTTAATATCAATCATCCATTTTGGTGGATTATGGTTTACACCTTATCAACACCCAAGTTCCATTGATATTAAGGATATATGAACAGATCGACCATGAATCAACGGTTCGTTGCAAGTCACGAGCATGGGGTCTTGGTTAAGAACCACCCAAAGGGAATGTACTAGGGTTTAAACCTGCCAAACATGTTCTACAAGAGGTTCCCATAGTCATCATCCCATCTTTTGGATATTATCGGAGAAACGAATACACGTATTCCAAAAATATTCTCAAGAGAGACTCTTATGAGTGTAGTATCGCGTAACAATTGTATCAAATCTTACACTTGAACGACCTTCGCACTACATCTTAAGCATAGGCCAAAATGGGTTTGGTAAACTAAGGTCCTTGGCTTCTAAGCTCTATATTGGAAAGAGTAATGTCTAACCACAACTTACTTGTGTGACATTATTGATCCCAACATGACCTCCACCAAGTGAATGGACTTGCAAGTCAACTTGCTAAGGAATAACTCCACACAAGTCAACAAGATTATGCCATTCTCCTATCCTAAGTGCACTCGAGTCCGGGTATAGAACTCATCTCACAAAGATCACCAAGCATACAAGGAATTAATATCAAGCAAATCAATCATTACATACAATACAGTAATCCCAAATTTTCACAAAAGTATGTCACAAAACAATACAATACAACAAGCATGAAAAGTTGGCAAAACCCACTAGGATTCTTCATCCCTAGCAGAGTCGCCACTTTTCTGTAGTGGGGTATTCGTTACCATTAGAGATATTGACTAAATCCAAGGTAAACCATACAAGTCGAGTCGCCACCACACTTCTATTTATCCAAAGGAATGGTTAGAAAGCGAACAAAAACCTAAAAGTTTTAACAAAAACTAGTAAAAGAAACAGAGATCTGGGTAAGGGGGTTGGTTATGCAATGGGAAGGTGTTAGGCACCCAAAACATCCTAGGTACTCCTAGGGAGGCCTTTTCATACTTGTTGTAAGGTTGGTATTTTGTGAAAGTTCATTTTGTGCAAACATGATTGAAGGGATGAGAGAAGAACATACAAGTTTATTTACATTTTGTGTTTGAATGGATGAACCCATTACCTACATACCATCTTATAAAAAGATTAGGATCAAAACCTCGTAGTTCGGGATAAAAATTTCAAAATGAGTTGGTGAATTGATTGGTCAAAAAGCCTTAAAGTCTTTTGTTATCAAAGGGAGAAAACTCAACCCAAAACCACAAGTCCACCATGTTAGGATAGCTTCAACATGCTAGTGAGGGGTTAACCCTATAATAAGCTTGGAAGGCTCATTGTCCATCACTAAGGACAAAGGTGAATATTACATCTACCACAAAGATAACTCAAACCTAATAACAAAAGGTTATGGAAAGATTTGATTAAGAAGTGGCCATTGAAACCACAAAAGAAAATTTGAATGGGTTATATTTACCAATTAGAAGTATATACAAAAATGGTCAAAGTGGATTAAAAGGTTCAATTCAAAATAAGTATTATGAAGAGAAGGTTTGAAAATCAAAAGCATAAGGCTTAGGTTTCTAATGTTGAAAACAAATGAAATGTTTGCACAAAAGGTTTTGGCTTGGGTTAGAGTGGAGATAAGAAGAATAATGGCTAAGTCCTAAGGAAAATAAAAGGTGAGGGATAAGAAAATCAACCACACTAGGAGTTCCTCTCTTGAGACCATATTGATGATCCAAGTAGCTCCCATCCTTTGGAATAAAGCAACCACAAAGTATAAGCAAACAAACAAGTCTCATATTAGATCCTCAATGCATCTTGTATCTTCCACTTTGGATGAACATGGCAATGGTCCTCCAATTAAGCTCAAATGGAAACTCCTAGCACAAAAGCACACACATCAAAAGTTCCATGAAGTAAAATAAGAATGGACAAGAGAAGGTTTAGAGATTTGGTCCTTCTAATCCATCATTATTAAGATCCTTTTTACTCCAATTTTGCATAAGGAAAGGTCCTAGAATCTAAGTCCAATTCTCCATTTCTTTGCATAGGGAAGGTCCTAGAAACTAAGTCCATTTCTTTGCACTTTGGTCCACAACAAACAAAACAAAACACAAGCACAATAATATATACCCAATTATGTGCTCAAATGAGCAAAAGGAAAATGGCATTAACATAAACATGTGCTCAAGTGAGCAAAGGAAAAACATATGGATAATATGTGCAAGAATAGTAAATTGCATAAAAGTAAAGTGCATAAAGTAAATGTTAATTGTCAATATTTAGTGTTAGTAATTAGTGTGCCATAAGGCAAATTTAGCGCTATGTTAAGCAATCGTAATTGGACTTATGTAGAAGTCACAACTATCTGAGGCCGGTCAATAATAATGTAGGCAACAAACACAAGTTAAAAGTCTTGATTAGTGAACCAAGTCCCAATAACTTGCAATGCCAAAAAGAAGAAGATAATTGATCTTGTATTGGTTTAAGCCATTTGCATGATTTAGAAGACAACATATCCTTAATTCAAAGCCATTCACTTGATCAATTGATCAAGATGAATTAGATTTGAATAAAGGAATGTTAAGTCTCCATAATCAATGCTAACTTATCAACCTTCAACTCATTGAACAAAAAGAAAATAAGTAGAAGAAGAAGAAGAAGGAGATGGATAAGAGAAAATGGAAATGACAAAATAAAATGCATTAAATGGAATAAAATGTACCAATCCTCATATGTTGACCAATAACATTGAAAGTCAAGGTCAAACAATCAAAAACAGAAGTGAGATGAGAATTGGAAGTCAAGAGATGAATAAAATATTTTTGGCATTTTTTAATATTTAAAAATAATCTTGAATTAAAATATATGGAAAGGTCAAACTTCAAAATCACTTCAAATCAACCTTGAAAGGTCCAAGTGATTTATCCTAAGTTCAACAACGTCAAACAAAGTTTGACAAAAAATTTCAGCATTTTTAAAAGTCAGAAACTATTTTTAACCAATTAAAAATGAATAAAAATAACCTAATTGAACTAAAATCTCAAATAAATCTCAAATCAATTCAAAAATTGATGAAAATCTCAAATAAATCTCAAATCAACACCAAAATATCCAGCAAGATGTCTAGTTTAAGCATACCAAATTTCAAGAGTATTGGATTAAAACTCATCATTTCACAAAGCAAATGGCAACGTAGGTCAAGAAAACACATGCATACACAAATCCTAAGCCAAAACATTTTTCAACCGTGCACAATTTCTGGAAAAATAGCCAAAAAATACTAGACATGATGAGGATCAAGATGCAAAAAACCACACATTAATTGGATCAACATTGATTGAGTTATGATTTTTGGAAGTGAAGAAAGAAAAAGAAACATGAAGCACATAACATGAATGGCATATGGAATAAATGGATAAAATGCAAAATGCCAATTTGAAAAAGCCTTCGCCCGGATTCGAACAGAAGAGACATTTGAAATGAGGTGCGTTTCCTAATGAAACGCACCGTTTCATTTAAGTCTATGTGGCAATGCAAAGCGTTCCTGGCCAATCAATCTGCCATGCAGGAGACACGTGGTCCAGTACATGTTCATTAACACAAAAACACATGCATCAAGCGCTTGAATAGGTTAGGAAAATATTTTTGTATTTTTTGAATATTAAAAACTATTTAAAATGAATTAAAAATAACTAGAAAAGAGAAAATTCATAAAAAATACCAAATGATAAAATAAAAAATATTAAAAATCAGAAATAGAAACTAGAGTTTATTTGGGAAATAATGCAATTGGTCTCATATTTTATGGAATTAAAATGAGAGAGATATGATTTTTTGAAATAAAAGGAAATAAACAAAATAAAAACAGAAATTAGAAAAATGCAAAAAAACGAGAGCCCTTGGATCTGAGCTCATTAATTGAGCTGGCAGATCCAAGGATCCAGAGGCGCGCGCTCACGAAACACCACAGTCAATGCGTGCACACGTGAAGAAATTAAAGGTCATAACAAGCAACGCTCCTGATTGCATCTGGAAATCAGATCAAGCGGTCCAGATTCAAACTGGACACGATGAAGCCACCAGAAACTTCATCTTCTCCGGTGAGCTTCCTAGATTCCGGCCATGTTCAAAAAATGCAGAAACGCAAATGGCCACCAAATGAGGCGATCTATATATCAATCGAAAGAGGAAGTGATGTACATCACTCCTATACCATGCACTTCCACTCTAGATCCCTATAAATGGAGAAATCAGAGCTGGAAGTATGATGGTGTTCATCATGAACTTCATGTTTTTGCAAAATTGAAAGCACAAATCAAATGCCTCTATTGAGAGGACTTCATCCAACATTAGATCCACGCAAAAAAGTCCATGGATGAAGAGAATCGAGGAAATTACCAGTTGGAGTGCAAGCTTGAGTTCTGGTGAATGGAGCACGATACCTTGCTTGCTTTATCAAAACAGAAGTCCAATGGATGAAGATGAAGAGGTCTAGGAACTTTTAGATCAAAGAAAACAGTCGAGGAAACTGAATTCTAGATCTGAAATTTTTAGAGAAAAGAGAGAGTTCCTTTGAGTGTGGTTGAGGATTCAATTCAGCAGAGGTTCAGGCGCCTTCAGGTTAGTGAAATGAAGCTCATATGCAATGTATTTATAGGCAAGGCAATGCTGAATGCATGATTTCAAATTTGCATGAATGGAAAGGGCCTCCATGCATGGGCCTATACAGGCGCATGGAGGGCCCAATTCCACTTGGTTTTGGCAGCTGATCATCATCATGTACGTTTTGGACGTTCAGATGAGGTATATTTGGATCATGCATGGCAATTGAAGTGATTTTCACAAAATGCATTATTACATTGAAGCCTTCGAAAATGCCATGTCCAAAATCAAAATGCAAGCTTATGAGTAATGGTTGGAAAGCTTATTGCATAAGGAACAAATGTCATGTTGATCAAAATTTCATTTGGGCCTTGGAAATTAGTGAAATTTGAGCTTGAAGGGTGATGTGCAAAACATGTCAAGGCAAGGTTTCTAAAATTGACCAACTTTCAAGACCTTCTGTTTTGATGATGCATCTCCAAATGGAAAAACCTCCAACATCAAAGTTGTATATCTTCTCAAGACACTCAAAATTAACTTAAAATTTGCATCATTTGGATTTTTTATGAAGAAGTTATGGGCACTTGAAGTTGGACTTTTTTGACTTTTAATGCCTTTGGTCAAAAAAGACCTATAATGTATTGCCTTATCACATGTATTTTCTTTGAGATTTTGAAATTTTGTCCAACACAACATTTGAAGTAGATATCTTAAGCTTTCCAATTCATTTGATCTCACCTCAAAATCATACAAAATGAGTCAGTTATGTCCTTGGGAAGTTGACCCAAAATTAGGGTTTCAGTCAAAATGAGCTATAATGTATTGGAGTGGCAGATGGTCTTTCAAGCTTCAAATAAATTTTTGATGAACATGAAAGTTTTTAATATTGTCCTTAAGAACATTTTTGCTTTTGGAACCATCTCCATTTGACCAACACATGAAAAGTTAGGTCTCAGTGCATTTCAAAATAGTAAGATGAATTGACTGATCAACTTCTCAAGTCCATGACTCATACCTTGAATAATTGATGATTGAGGATACTCAAATAAGTTCAAATATGCATGAAATTATGAATTAAAGAACTTCCCTTGATTATATTTGACCATGAGCTGAGGTTACTTCATGAGCAAGGCATTGTGATGCACAGATGAATTAGGGTTTCCTTGGGAAACAATCCTCAAGCCCTTTGGTTTACTTTGATCAAACATGATGAATTAAGATACTAGGGAGGCATATTTGATGTATGAGAACTTTGGGAACCATTACCATGCTTGCTTTCTCCTCCTCTTGACCATGTCTTTGTACCAATGACCTCCTAGAAGCTTTTGACCTTGTGGTTACTCAAGCTACAAACAAAAGATGTTAGTGACATATTTTTGTGCTTTTGGTTAGTGAATAAAAATGAGAAAAGCAAGGATATACAATTCAAGCATGCTTGGTGATCTCAAACCACTCACAAAGAGTCCCACCCAAAGTCAAGGGGAACCAAGATGCTTATGATCCTTGAGGCTTATGCAAATGCAATGTTATGATGCCATGAGGGGTCTTAGGGACAAAATTAGGGTCTTACACAAGGGATCTCATGATTGCTTAAGCTTCAAAACAAACAAGTTAGTGACATATTTTTGTGCTTTTGATTAGTAAACAAAATAAGGAAAGCAATAATATACAATTCAAGCATGCTTGGTGGTCTCAAACCAACTCACACAAGTCCCAACCCAAGGGTAAATGAACCAAGATGCTATGATCCTTGAGGCAATGCAATGAGCAATGATATGATGCCATGAGGGATCTTAGGGTCAAAATTAGGGTCTTACAGGTATTGTGTGGAAACTTGGCCTTCTTTCCTTCCTTTGGAAGATGTTTTGGCTCAAGGACTCATGCTTGTGATAAGTGGGTTGAGTGTTCTCCAAAGAATGTCTAAGAATGAAAAGCAACAACAAAACAATACTAACTTCTAACCTATTAACTACTAACTTTTAATTTCAAGCCCTTTACTTTAATGCCATTTAATTCTAGCTTTTATACATTTTCCATTGTTCATATCATTCTAATTGTTTATGTTAATGCAATTTTCACTTTGTCCACTTGGACCATATTGTGTGATATATTTTGTTTGTGTATACTTGTCGCATTACGCGAAAAACCGGCGGGAAAACGAAAACAATAAAGCCGCCACCATACGTTATTTATCCCAAAAGAGGGAAAGGAACCGCTCGAAGTAAACCTGGAAAGGACGTGGTCTCGCGACCAGAGAGAGATGGGATTGGGAGTCGGTTATGCGAAGGGAAGGTATTAGCACCCCTACGCATCCGTCGTACTCGACGGGATCCACGCACAAAAGGAAGGATAAAGGTTGCTAAAAACTGCTCACAACATCAAACACTGGCTAAAAAGAGACACAGAAAACAAAAGAAACTAACTCGGCAGGATATCGCATCCTGGGCCTACGTAGTCTGTCAAGCACAGACATCAGAGTCGACGTAGTTCGGGACTAGGGGAAACGTGCTCACTAGGTTGTCGTATCCTATGCATACGTATCTTCTCGGACTAAAGAAGAATCAGAGCACTCGTAGCTCGGCTAACGCACGCCAAACAAAACCACACAGGAAACCGACTGCCAATCGCTGGACTTACGTCAGACTCCGCACAAACAGGCAAACATAGAAACCGAATGCCAATCGCTGGACTTACATCAGACTCCGAACCAAACAAACACACACGGGAAACCAAATGCCAATCGCTGGACTTACATCGGACTCCAAGCACACAACAAAAGGATACGGAATGCCAATCGCTGGTCTTACATCCATCTCCTAACACACACAAGACAAAACAAAAAGGGCGCCCGGAGAGATCAGCTCATCTCCTGCCTACGTACCTCATCTGGTATGAGGATCAGGGCGACGTAGTTCCCCTACGCAAGGACAAAGGACTTCTAACCTAACCAGAGACTGGGAAATGACATACTAGAAGGGAGACTAACTCGAGCCTAATAGTTATCATGCAATTTCACCATGGTCCTAGGTCAAGGTTTCTATCTAACTTGCACAGGGAGCAAGCTAAACCTAAACAGCACAAGCAAAGCAAACAATCACACAAATAGCACACACTATATACAAACAAAGTGGGCTCACACAAGGTTAGGCTGTGAAACACAAGCCAACTGGAATCGGGTGTAATTAGCTCTTAACCCTAACATTGAGAGTTATGGTGAAGCAGATGAAATGGGAAGTGAGGGTAAGACCTCACAGCTCTTATCCCTGGCCTGGGAGAGCTTCAGACAAATGAAAGTGTGGGAGTTCAGAAAGTTGGAACTCTTCTCCACATATGACTGACTCAACAAAGATCTTGGGTTAATATCCACAATGCATCAACACAAGGTGTGTGAGCAAAGGGATGACACACTGAATAGCAGGAGATAGATTGCACATCTCTTTTATCTGCCAATTGCCTCATATAGAGATCTTTTCCTGCTTGGCACAAAAATAAACAAACACAAGCATTGCCTCTTAAGGAGGACTTCAGACAAGTGCCTGCCCAAGTAACAGTACAAGTGTTCCAGACTACATGAAGTCAGTGAGTTATACCTCTAATTGTTAAGCAACCAAGAAAAGCAAAAGCAAGTTCACAATGAACTTAAGCAACTAATGTACCTGAAAACAATCCAACTCAGTCAGTACACAACTCAAAAAGTCAAACAGACAGTTAAATGGTCAACAGTCAACAGACATTGTCAAACAAGCAAAGCAACCATGTGCAAGGCACAAGCTCAACTCAAATGGGCTAACAGCCACCTACAAAACAAGTCAAGATTAGTCAACATCAACCAAACAAACCAACTTAAGCAATGTGAACCAATCTCCTCAAGACCATATGCTTCTTATCCTGAAAACAAAGCTCAAACATAAGCACCAACCACTAGGACAAGGCCTAGGGTCAAAGAGGGAGAAATAATTCAAAAAAGAACATGAAAATTGACATGAAGCAACTTCAATCAATTAAGAACATCATCCAAAAGGTCTCATGTCAATAACATCAACCAAATTCATTTCACAAATCAAATAAGGCAAGGCATGCAAGTTCAAAGCTCATTGAGACAACAGAATGAACAAATCCACATTAATTCAAAAATGGTTCAATTAATTCCAAGAAAAATCATGGCTAAACAGAGCACATAACATGATCAGCACACCAAAAATCAAGGCATTTGGACAAGTTTAAGCATGGTAATCAAATTCATCAAGTCAAGGTAACCAAAACAAGCTCAAATCGGACACAATTTGATACATCAACTTAGCACAAGCCTAAAACAGAATTGACAAATGGTAAAGACCTCAAACCAAAGCCACAATAAACTTCAATGTGTCTAGAATCAATGTGCAAAATTTCACATCCATATGATAAACAACCAACATTTCAAAAATCATGGAAGTTCAAGACTATTCAAAAGTGCACAAATGATCATCCAGAAAGAAATATCCCAAACAAATCAGAAATGAATCCAAAAATTCACAGAAATTAATGATCAACCACAACATCCAGAAGAAGTATCATACAAAAAATCACATTAATTGGAGTTCATTTGGCATGGAAAAGAAATTCATCAAGGTGAGGAAGAAAAGGTGTGACACACATTGTCACACCTACATTAACATGAGCATATCTCAACAACCATAAATGCTAAAAATGCAAACTCAACACCAAAATATCCAGCAAGATGTCTAGTTTAAGCATACCAAATTTCAAGAGTATTGGATTAAAACTCATCATTTCACAAAGCAAATGGCAACGTAGGTCAAGAAAACACATGCATACACAAATCCTAAGCCAAAACATTTTTCAACCGTGCACAATTTCTGGAAAAATAGCCAAAAAATACTAGACATGATGAGGATCAAGATGCAAAAAACCACACATTAATTGGATCAACATTGATTGAGTTATGATTTTTGGAAGTGAAGAAAGAAAAAGAAACATGAAGCACATAACATGAATGGCATATGGAATAAATGGATAAAATGCAAAATGCCAATTTGAAAAAGCCTTCGCCCGGATTCGAACAGAAGAGACATTTGAAATGAGGTGCGTTTCCTAATGAAACGCACCGTTTCATTTAAGTCTATGTGGCAATGCAAAGCGTTCCTGGCCAATCAATCTGCCATGCAGGAGACACGTGGTCCAGTACATGTTCATTAACACAAAAACACATGCATCAAGCGCTTGAATAGGTTAGGAAAATATTTTTGTATTTTTTGAATATTAAAAACTATTTAAAATGAATTAAAAATAACTAGAAAAGAGAAAATTCATAAAAAATACCAAATGATAAAATAAAAAATATTAAAAATCAGAAATAGAAACTAGAGTTTATTTGGGAAATAATGCAATTGGTCTCATATTTTATGGAATTAAAATGAGAGAGATATGATTTTTTGAAATAAAAGGAAATAAACAAAATAAAAACAGAAATTAGAAAAATGCAAAAAAACGAGAGCCCTTGGATCTGAGCTCATTAATTGAGCTGGCAGATCCAAGGATCCAGAGGCGCGCGCTCACGAAACACCACAGTCAATGCGTGCACACGTGAAGAAATTAAAGGTCATAACAAGCAACGCTCCTGATTGCATCTGGAAATCAGATCAAGCGGTCCAGATTCAAACTGGACACGATGAAGCCACCAGAAACTTCATCTTCTCCGGTGAGCTTCCTAGATTCCGGCCATGTTCAAAAAATGCAGAAACGCAAATGGCCACCAAATGAGGCGATCTATATATCAATCGAAAGAGGAAGTGATGTACATCACTCCTATACCATGCACTTCCACTCTAGATCCCTATAAATGGAGAAATCAGAGCTGGAAGTATGATGGTGTTCATCATGAACTTCATGTTTTTGCAAAATTGAAAGCACAAATCAAATGCCTCTATTGAGAGGACTTCATCCAACATTAGATCCATGCAAAAAAGTCCATGGATGAAGAGAATCGAGGAAATTACCAGTTGGAGTGCAAGCTTGAGTTCTGGTGAATGGAGCACGATACCTTGCTTGCTTTATCAAAACAGAAGTCCAATGGATGAAGATGAAGAGGTCTATGAACTTTTAGATCAAAGAAAACAGTCGAGGAAACTGAATTCTAGATCTGAAATTTTTAGAGAAAAGAGAGAGTTCCTTTGAGTGTGGTTGAGGATTCAATTCAGCAGAGGTTCAGGCGCCTTCAGGTTAGTGAAATGAAGCTCATATGCAATGTATTTATAGGCAAGGCAATGCTGAATGCATGATTTCAAATTTGCATGAATGGAAAGGGCCTCCATGCATGGGCCTATACAGGCGCATGGAGGGCCCAATTCCACTTGGTTTTGGCAGCTGATCATCATCATGTACGTTTTGGACGTTCAGATGAGGTATATTTGGATCATGCATGGCAATTGAAGTGATTTTCACAAAATGCATTATTACATTGAAGCCTTCGAAAATGCCATGTCCAAAATCAAAATGCAAGCTTATGAGTAATGGTTGGAAAGCTTATTGCATAAGGAACAAATGTCATGTTGATCAAAATTTCATTTGGGCCTTGGAAATTAGTGAAATTTGAGCTTGACGGGTGATGTGCAAAACATGTCAAGGCAAGGTTTCTAAAATTGACCAACTTTCAAGACCTTCTGTTTTGATGATGCATCTCCAAATGGAAAAACCTCCAACATCAAAGTTGTATATCTTCTCAAGACACTCAAAATTAACTTAAAATTTGCATCATTTGGATTTTTTATGAAGAAGTTATGGGCACTTGAAGTTGGACTTTTTTGACTTTTAATGCCTTTGGTCAAAAAAGACCTATAATGTATTGCCTTATCACATGTATTTTCTTTGAGATTTTGAAATTTTGTCCAACACAACATTTGAAGTAGATATCTTAAGCTTTCCAATTCATTTGATCTCACCTCAAAATCATACAAAATGAGTCAGTTATGTCCTTGGGAAGTTGACCCAAAATTAGGGTTTCAGTCAAAATGAGCTATAATGTATTGGAGTGGCAGATGGTCTTTCAAGCTTCAAATAAATTTTTGATGAACATGAAAGTTTTTAATATTGTCCTTAAGAACATTTTTGCTTTTGGAACCATCTCCATTTGACCAACACATGAAAAGTTAGGTCTCAGTGCATTTCAAAATAGTAAGATGAATTGACTGATCAACTTCTCAAGTCCATGACTCATACCTTGAATAATTGATGATTGAGGATACTCAAATAAGTTCAAATATGCATGAAATTATGAATTAAAGAACTTCCCTTGATTATATTTGACCATGAGCTGAGGTTACTTCATGAGCAAGGCATTGTGATGCACAGATGAATTAGGGTTTCCTTGGGAAACAATCCTCAAGCCCTTTGGTTTACTTTGATCAAACATGATGAATTAAGATACTAGGGAGGCATATTTGATGTATGAGAGCTTTGGGAACCATTACCATGCTTGCTTTCTCCTCCTCTTGACCATGTCTTTGTACCAATGACCTCCTAGAAGCTTTTGACCTTGTGGTTACTCAAGCTACAAACAAAAGATGTTAGTGACATATTTTTGTGCTTTTGGTTAGTGAATAAAAATGAGAAAAGCAAGGATATACAATTCAAGCATGCTTGGTGATCTCAAACCACTCACAAAGAGTCCCACCCAAAGTCAAGGGGAACCAAGATGCTTATGATCCTTGAGGCTTATGCAAATGCAATGTTATGATGCCATGAGGGGTCTTAGGGACAAAATTAGGGTCTTACACAAGGGATCTCATGATTGCTTAAGCTTCAAAACAAACAAGTTAGTGACATATTTTTGTGCTTTTGATTAGTAAACAAAATAAGGAAAGCAATAATATACAATTCAAGCATGCTTGGTGGTCTCAAACCAACTCACACAAGTCCCAACCCAAGGGTAAATGAACCAAGATGCTATGATCCTTGAGGCAATGCAATGAGCAATGATATGATGCCATGAGGGATCTTAGGGTCAAAATTAGGGTCTTACAGGTATTGTGTGGAAACTTGGCCTTCTTTCCTTCCTTTGGAAGATGTTTTGGCTCAAGGACTCATGCTTGTGATAAGTGGGTTGAGTGTTCTCCAAAGAATGTCTAAGAATGAAAAGCAACAACAAAACAATACTAACTTCTAACCTATTAACTACTAACTTTTAATTTCAAGCCCTTTACTTTAATGCCATTTAATTCTAGCTTTTATACATTTTCCATTGTTCATATCATTCTAATTGTTTATGTTAATGCAATTTTCACTTTGTCCACTTGGACCATATTGTGTGATATATTTTGTTTGTGTATACTTGTCGCATTACGCGAAAAACCGGCGGGAAAACGAAAACAATAAAGCCGCCACCATACGTTATTTATCCCAAAAGAGGGAAAGGAACCGCTCGAAGTAAACCTGGAAAGGACGTGGTCTCGCGACCAGAGAGAGATGGGATTGGGAGTCGGTTATGCGAAGGGAAGGTATTAGCACCCCTACGCATCCGTCGTACTCGACGGGATCCACGCACAAAAGGAAGGATAAAGGTTGCTAAAAACTGCTCACAACATCAAACACTGGCTAAAAAGAGACACAGAAAACAAAAGAAACTAACTCGGCAGGATATCGCATCCTGGGCCTACGTAGTCTGTCAAGCACAGACATCAGAGTCGACGTAGTTCGGGACTAGGGGAAACGTGCTCACTAGGTTGTCGTATCCTATGCATACGTATCTTCTCGGACTAAAGAAGAATCAGAGCACTCGTAGCTCGGCTAACGCACGCCAAACAAAACCACACAGGAAACCGACTGCCAATCGCTGGACTTACGTCAGACTCCGCACAAACAGGCAAACATAGAAACCGAATGCCAATCGCTGGACTTACATCAGACTCCGAACCAAACAAACACACACGGGAAACCAAATGCCAATCGCTGGACTTACATCGGACTCCAAGCACACAACAAAAGGATACGGAATGCCAATCGCTGGTCTTACATCCATCTCCTAACACACACAAGACAAAACAAAAAGGGCGCCCGGAGAGATCAGCTCATCTCCTGCCTACGTACCTCATCTGGTATGAGGATCAGGGCGACGTAGTTCCCCTACGCAAGGACAAAGGACTTCTAACCTAACCAGAGACTGGGAAATGACATACTAGAAGGGAGACTAACTCGAGCCTAATAGTTATCATGCAATTTCACCATGGTCCTAGGTCAAGGTTTCTATCTAACTTGCACAGGGAGCAAGCTAAACCTAAACAGCACAAGCAAAGCAAACAATCACACAAATAGCACACACTATATACAAACAAAGTGGGCTCACACAAGGTTAGGCTGTGAAACACAAGCCAACTGGAATCGGGTGTAATTAGCTCTTAACCCTAACATTGAGAGTTATGGTGAAGCAGATGAAATGGGAAGTGAGGGTAAGACCTCACAGCTCTTATCCCTGGCCTGGGAGAGCTTCAGACAAATGAAAGTGTGGGAGTTCAGAAAGTTGGAACTCTTCTCCACATATGACTGACTCAACAAAGATCTTGGGTTAATATCCACAATGCATCAACACAAGGTGTGTGAGCAAAGGGATGACACACTGAATAGCAGGAGATAGATTGCACATCTCTTTTATCTGCCAATTGCCTCATATAGAGATCTTTTCCTGCTTGGCACAAAAATAAACAAACACAAGCATTGCCTCTTAAGGAGGACTTCAGACAAGTGCCTGCCCAAGTAACAGTACAAGTGTTCCAGACTACATGAAGTCAGTGAGTTATACCTCTAATTGTTAAGCAACCAAGAAAAGCAAAAGCAAGTTCACAATGAACTTAAGCAACTAATGTACCTGAAAACAATCCAACTCAGTCAGTACACAACTCAAAAAGTCAAACAGACAGTTAAATGGTCAACAGTCAACAGACATTGTCAAACAAGCAAAGCAACCATGTGCAAGGCACAAGCTCAACTCAAATGGGCTAACAGCCACCTACAAAACAAGTCAAGATTAGTCAACATCAACCAAACAAACCAACTTAAGCAATGTGAACCAATCTCCTCAAGACCATATGCTTCTTATCCTGAAAACAAAGCTCAAACATAAGCACCAACCACTAGGACAAGGCCTAGGGTCAAAGAGGGAGAAATAATTCAAAAAAGAACATGAAAATTGACATGAAGCAACTTCAATCAATTAAGAACATCATCCAAAAGGTCTCATGTCAATAACATCAACCAAATTCATTTCACAAATCAAATAAGGCAAGGCATGCAAGTTCAAAGCTCATTGAGACAACAGAATGAACAAATCCACATTAATTCAAAAATGGTTCAATTAATTCCAAGAAAAATCATGGCTAAACAGAGCACATAACATGATCAGCACACCAAAAATCAAGGCATTTGGACAAGTTTAAGCATGGTAATCAAATTCATCAAGTCAAGGTAACCAAAACAAGCTCAAATCGGACACAATTTGATACATCAACTTAGCACAAGCCTAAAACAGAATTGACAAATGGTAAAGACCTCAAACCAAAGCCACAATAAACTTCAATGTGTCTAGAATCAATGTGCAAAATTTCACATCCATATGATAAACAACCAACATTTCAAAAATCATGGAAGTTCAAGACTATTCAAAAGTGCACAAATGATCATCCAGAAAGAAATATCCCAAACAAATCAGAAATGAATCCAAAAATTCACAGAAATTAATGATCAACCACAACATCCAGAAGAAGTATCATACAAAAAATCACATTAATTGGAGTTCATTTGGCATGGAAAAGAAATTCATCAAGGTGAGGAAGAAAAGGTGTGACACACATTGTCACACCTACATTAACATGAGCATATCTCAACAACCATAAATGCTAAAAATGCAAACTCAACACCAAAATATCCAGCAAGATGTCTAGTTTAAGCATACCAAATTTCAAGAGTATTGGATTAAAACTCATCATTTCACAAAGCAAATGGCAACGTAGGTCAAGAAAACACATGCATACACAAATCCTAAGCCAAAACATTTTTCAACCGTGCACAATTTCTGGAAAAATAGCCAAAAAATACTAGACATGATGAGGATCAAGATGCAAAAAACCACACATTAATTGGATCAACATTGATTGAGTTATGATTTTTGGAAGTGAAGAAAGAAAAAGAAACATGAAGCACATAACATGAATGGCATATGGAATAAATGGATAAAATGCAAAATGCCAATTTGAAAAAGCCTTCGCCCGGATTCGAACAGAAGAGACATTTGAAATGAGGTGCGTTTCCTAATGAAACGCACCGTTTCATTTAAGTCTATGTGGCAATGCAAAGCGTTCCTGGCCAATCAATCTGCCATGCAGGAGACACGTGGTCCAGTACATGTTCATTAACACAAAAACACATGCATCAAGCGCTTGAACGGATCAAATAACAATCTGGACATGAAAACCTAACACATTCATACACATTCATCGTGTTCTTGAGGCTCAAGAACAAAAGTGTCCAGAAATCAAAAACCAACACATCATTATGTTCATCTTTCCACGTACATTAACATGCCATGCTTAATTTGTCCTAAATCCACATATATCAAACGATTCGAGCAAAAGAAGTTTCACATGTCAAACTTAGATCTAGCATATCTCACTCATTTCTGCATGGATTTCATGGATCTAAAGCTCAGCATAACCACCAATGAAAGATCTACAATATGCACATAACTATTTCATGAATTATGAGAGTCGAATTCTGACCTTCAAGAAGATGCAAAAGTGGATTTGGTTGATTCAATCCTTGCTAAGCACAAACAGATGCTCCAACACTTTTGTATGATTGAATGGATGAATGCTCGATGCTTAACCTTGCACGATTTGGCCAGAAACTCCAACTGCCATGGATGAGTGTGAACTTCAACAGCCTCAAATATGCACGAAACTTGATGGATCTTGCTTCAATCTACCTCTCCAATGCTTCTAGGTGAAGAATCAACCAAGGAAAAGGCAATGTATATGAAGAAAACTGAAGAAAAAGTGAGAGAACAAAGTGAGAGAACAAAGTGAAGAAAATTTTCAGATCTGAGAATTATGATGTGTTAATCTAATTTTCTATTATGATTTCACTTATATATGATCTGTTAATGATGCTCTTAATCCCAATTAAGCCAATGCAATTGGAATTAGTGAAAAGAGAGTGTTTATGCAAATTGGCCAATGCACCCTTATGTATGAAATGGCAATGTAACAGTACCCGAATTTGGCCTTGGAATCAATTCAAATGCTGTTTAGAAGCTAATGCAAGTGGTGGGAAGTGAAAATAATGCATAATTTTTGAATTTAAACTTTCCCTCCAAAATTCAAATGAAAAGTCAAATATTTTTGTGATCAAAATGCATGGCTCATGATGCATGAATTGGATAGTGCATGTCAAGATATGAATGTACAAAAAAAAGAACCACTCCATTTGGCCTTATGGTTTGAAAGTTATGCATTCTTGAAGTTCAAGTTAGCTTGGCAATGATTGATCCATATCTTTTCAACCATACATGAGAAATTCATGTTCTTGGGCTTTTTGGAAATGGGAGAACAAGATATTCAACTTTCATGTTGGAAAAATTTCATTTGAAGCTTGCTTTATGATGTAATCTTGAGGAGAAGACCTTTCCATTTTTGGCAATTTCAAATTACAGGTCACTTACTATTTTTGGAAACTTTTCATCTGACCTCAAATTCTTCATTGTTGATATTTGAAATGTCAAATGAGACTTGTATGGACATGAATGAGGCCTCTCTAACCATCTCCCACCTTCAAATCCATGATTGAACTGACAGTTGACTTTGGTTGACTTTCTAGGGTTTCAGATGAATTGCATCTTGACTGATGAGCTTTGAACCTTCAATGCTTAACCAAATCACTTCAACATGATCCCTAGGTCACATGAACTCATTGAACCAACCTTAGGGCTTTGCTTCCACAGAAAATGCACTTGCTTGCTTGCACAACTGAATCTCCTGACCTGTCTTGACAGATGACTTGGTGGACTATGCAAATGATAATGCAATGAGCTATGCAATGGACATAATGACCTAAAATGAAAATGTATGTACAAAATGGGAGGTGCAAATTTGAGGTGCTACAATACTTTGTTTGTTTGTGTGGTCTTTGACCATTAATGTACATAATAACAACAAAAACCCTTAAAAACTTTTGTGTGGACTGTTGGCTTGATCTTGGACAAATGGACTTAGAATTTAGGCAACATTCCTATGCTAAATGACTTTGCAGATGCCAACTTATTAAGAAACCAAGTGCTTGCAATTTAAAACTTCATCTGATATATCATTCAAGATCTCTTTGAGTTCATCTGCAACATGATAATTGTGAAAGCTATTATTTTGAACTTGTGACTTGTGGAATTCATCTGTTACATAGGCTACCTTGAAGAAGATCATGGAGTGGCTAAAGCTTGGATGTGGCTATCTTTATTTGATGCCTTGATCTTCAAGATAATATAATTGTGCATTTGTGTGTTGCTTTATTCTAAAAGTCCATGGGAATTTTGGGTTTCTATTGACATTGATGTCTATTGGATTGCTACCCACTTGGTCAGATCTTTTCGACTCTAAACTTTTAATTTTGTACATAGGATAGTCTCTTCATCTTCTCCCCACTTCTTTAATTTCAAAATCTCTCCCTCCATTTTCAAAATCTTCTTTGACTGAACTTATTTTGTTCTAAACTTTGACCACTTTGCAAAAAGATAGACACTTTGGCCTTATGTCATTGCATTTTCAAACTTCTTTTCTTAAATCAAACTTGTAAATGAACTTAACAATACTTGACTTAAACTTTCAAAAATCCAAAAAGAACTAACTCATTCAAACCATTTTTAGGCCTTTGTGCCTCTCAAACTTATTTTTTGTTAAAAGCAATGCATCCACTTTGAAATTTGTATCACGAACTACGAGGTTTAGATCCCTCATTTTTATGTTGGTACGTAGGCACAAGACCAAAGGTCTTGCCAAACACAAAAATATAATTAACGAATTCTTTTCTCATCCCCCCATTCTATTTGTTTGTAAACATCACTTTATACAAAGTACATATGCACACAAAAAGGGCTCCCTAGGAGTACCTAGGACACTTTGGGTGCTAACACCTTCCCTCTGTGTAACCAACCCCCTTACCTGTAATCTCTGACATTTTATTAGTTTTGATTTGAAAACTTCTTACTTTTTGGGTTTTGTTTGTACTTTTTCCCTTTTCCCTTGGAAACAATAAAAGCGCGGTGGCGACTCTTATTATTTGATCTCTAGCTTATCCATAGCTTGATGATCATGAATTTACCGCTACACACCTCACGGACCAATACTACTCAACCTCTCCTATCTGAAGCAAAAACTCTCAGACTCGGGTGGAGAGTTTTTCACACAAGGTTTTTCTTTGCAATCATTATTGCTTCCAAAATTTTTTCGTCATAGAGCCAAAGTTTCGGACCAACAGGAAAACAAAGAAAATATGTACAGGTTAGCAACAAAAGCAATATACACAGGAAAAAAATAAGTAACAGATAAATCTCCACGTATGTAAAAGAGACACAACCCAAATTAGGCTAGACTTGCTTAGGGAATCATTACTCCCCAGCAGAGTCGCCAGTTGTCTCTACCGGGATTTCACGATAATGAAATCGACACTAAATAGATTCCAAAGAGAGGCAAAATCAAAAGAGTCACCACCAAATTTTATTTAGTTTACCTCTAGCGTAGAGGCGAGGGGAAATAGTCAATAAAACCCTCAGAAAAGAGACGTGCACGGGAATCGCTAAAAGAGAATAAGGAATCGGTCTCACAACCGAGATTTGAGTTTGGAAGTCGGTTATGCAAGGGGAAGGTATTAGCACCCCTCACGTCCATGGTACTCCATGGGAACCATTTGGGTTATTTTACATACATGGAGTTTTATCTATCATTGTTTTATTTTCAAAAGAATGTGTGAAAAGAAGAGGTGTTTTTGTTATTATAGTGTTCGCCAAGGATTGGGGCCCTTGTGCCTACGTATCACTCATTCGGGGATGAGGAATCAGAGCTCCGTAGTTCAGAGTAGAAAATGTTTATGTATTGGTTGATTTTACCTTTGAGAAAAGGGTTTTCGGGATGATGCCCTAAGGCACAAAATGAGTTTGATGAGTTGTAATGTTTTTACCTTGAATAAGGGTTTTATGAAAGAATGCTCGTGATTATATTGCACTAAAGTCTATGGGCGGAGGCGATTATTCTAAACAACAAGCCAAGTGTCTTGTGTCCAAAATAATCAGAGTAAGGGTAGGAATGCTCCATTCTTATTCATTCTCCACCACTTAAGGCTCATGACGCACAATAATAATCGTAATTTTATTGTATTTTGGATTTGATTATGAAAATGCCACTTGACGTTGAATCAAGGGTTTGGTTTATTTGATTATGAAATTTGGCTTATGCAACATGAATGCAAAGTAACCACCAAGAAATTAAAGGGTCTCATTGTAAGGTAGCCCAAGAGAAAGTCTTGTGTGTGCCAAAAGTGACATAAGTTAAACAAAGGATAATGGTCTTACAAACATGTCCCCCTAAGGTGGTGTCATGATGCCATTATTACAACATGCATGTAAATTACGGATGAAAATCCAAGTGTTTACAAAGTATCACAAAGACAAGGAAAAGGCCTCCAAGCAAGGGTCCTAAAATGAAATCTTCTAAGTCCAAATTGATTAAGAGTGGAATGAATATTTTTGGTCTTATCATTTTATCATGTTTTTGTTGTTTTTAATGTATGATGATAATAAAATAAATAACAAGTAAATAAACATGCATGATGAGTTTGTACAATGATGATGATAACGAGTACTTGAATGTAAATTACAAGGTAATAACACAAAATAAACCACAAGTTAATGATAACAAAATCACAATAACAAAGGTTAATGATGAACAAAGTTAGTGAAGTAAAATTAATGGTTAGTAATATGTACTAAATGAACATTTTTTAGGATTATTCTTCATATATAGGTCAAAAAGAATTAAAATATGACACATTAAGGGATAACTTATCAACTAACAATAGATTTGTAACAAAGAATGTTATGCAACCTTAAGTCCATCTGTTAATATTTTAAAAAAGTGATTTGTTCTCTTTCTTTTGTTTTTATTCCTCTTTTATTTAGAAAGATAGTAAGAGAGAAAATAAGTTAGCATAATGTAAATGATATGGTTAGATAAACAATAAACATAAACATAAAAATACTTGAAATAAAGTGAACAATAAAATAAATTGCAAGGAAGTAAAGTGCAATAATGTAAATGTTATGAGTTAGTAGATAATGAACATAAACATAAAATACTTGAAATAAAGTGAACAATAAAATAAATTGCAAGGAATTAAAGTGCAATAATATAAATGTTAGGAGTTAGTAGTTAGTGGTTAGCAACAATAAGAAAATGGATTAGCAAGTTAATGTAAAGACATGGTTTCATCTATGCATCAAATAACTAAAATATGGTTGAAATAGAGGCAATCTATCAATGCCTCAAAGTATCATGAATGATCTATTTATCAATCATTAATAGGTTTGAAACATTGAATATTTAATCAACTCTAAACAACCATGATCATGATCTAGTAGACCTCATCAACCAAACAAATACAACAAGTCTACAATAAAAGAAAATGATAACAAAAATAAAGCAAGACTAAAAAAGGTGAGAAAAAGGTAGTAAGAGCAAGAAAACTCAAAAAAAGTGTGTAAACCAAAGTTAACCATTTTTGCAAGCTTGAATCTGAACTCTCTCAAAAGATCAACCTAGAATAAATAACTATTTTTCAACATAAAACAGAACCAAAAAGTTAACAGGGTTTAAGCTAAAATCATTACCCAAAGATGTGAAAAAAACTAGGTTGAAAGGGTGTTGAACTTGAATGGGAAGCAAAGGTGTTTGGGATGAAATTATTTAGGATGGAAGCTTAGTGAAGGGGCTGATTTGTGACAGTTAGAGAGTGATAAGTTTTGAAAAAAATGTGAAAGAGGACAAAAAAAGTTGGTGGGTGACTTTTTGAGAGAGAAAGATTTTTTTTTACCTAGGTTTAGAGAGGAGAGTGAATGGTACTTGGACAGAACATTTGGGGGCTAGGAAGCATGAAAAATGAGGGGAAATAGTACCTCTATTTATAGGGAAAGTAAGTGTAAAAGGGGGTAAACCAAAATGCACTATGTGTAAAAAACAGAGTTACTATTGTTGTCCTCGCAGGTGTAATCAATTACCAAGGTTGGTGTAATCCATTACAGGCACCAAAAATGGCCTGGGAACTTGACTTTTGCCCAGTAATCGATTACCATAGTTGGTGTAATCGATGATAGGCACCAAAAATGGTCTGGGAGCCTGATGTTTAGCCAGGTAATCGATTACCATGGTTAGTGTAATCGATTACACTGTCCAAAAAATGAATTTTTGTTGTTTTGGTGGTGTTTTCTCAGGTATGAATGCCATGCCTTGAGCCCGTGCAACATGCATTTGGTTTTGGATGTTAATGTAAGTATGGTTATGAAATGATGAATGTATGTAGGGGTAATAGGGACATGGATCAGATGAAGATTGTATGGGAGTAGGGTACTGGATCGAAAGAAAGATGTATGGGGGTAGGGTGAATTTTGGGGTATGACAAACAACGTTGATGAAAATACATATCTAAACCCCTTAATGCACTGCGAACATTAATATCTTAACGACTTATGAGAACTAAAGTTATGCAGGATAACAACTAAGGTACAAAACCAACTACCACACAAAGAAGGTCCGGTAAGAACTTCTGATAAATCTGATGATCTAACTCAGGGAGAGTCCATTGTCTTTATCAAATTCTGAGATATTACTTTCTGTTTCATCATCACTATGACTTGTTTTGTCATCATCAAAAAGGGGGAGATTGTAAGAACAAATTTAGTTTTACAATGTATCTAAGTGTGCAGGATGAAACAAAAATGGTACCCTAACGAAATATTTCTAAGTGTGCAGGACTCTAATCAAAACAGTCAGATAGACAATCATCAGATACATAATCAAGCAGTAAGATACCACTCAGAAGATACATAATCAGAAGCTCTAACTCTGATCAAACACATGTGCAAGCTAAACTAAAGAAGTTAGAAAATTTGAAGTGGAAGAATGACTCTAGAATCTGAAGATGTACGCTCTGATAAAGTCAAGTAAAGAGAAACTCTAAAGACAATCAGCAACAAGCATCATCTGAAGTCGCAATCGCTCAATGAAGACTCTAACTCTAGGATCCTCCGATTCAGAAAGCTTAACCTTGAAGAAACTCACTTATGGAAAGAAGCTATTTTTAGAAGGATGTTATGGAGCTCCAAATATTACTTTGGAAAGAACACGGAGATTAATGACATTAATCATCCATCAATGCCCGAGATTCTGACATTAACATCACCCAACGGTCTTCTCACTCTCCTATATAATGGATGGAATGCCACCCAAAGATTACACCTGAAACACACGAGAATACAATACTTCACCATTCATTATTCTTTCTCTCACGAGTTGCTGCTCTAACGTGGGAATATTTCTTATTCGTATCTTATGTAATTTCTGCTTATTGTTATAAGCATTATTCATTACTGTAATCATACTGTTGCTAATACATTTCCTCAAGTGACTTGTGAAGTCTGAAAACTTGAGAGGACTAAGGGATCGTTATTCTCTTAGACGGTTGTTTGTGTAATATTTCAAGGTTAGTGGATTAAGTCCTTTTTGAAGGCAAAATCACCTTGGTTGGGTGGACTGGAGTAGCTTTGAATTTCAAGTGAACCAGTATAAAATTTTGTGTTGAATTCTTTTGTTTCTGCATGTGTCTAATTTCTAAAAAGATTTTATTCTTCTAAAACCAATTCAAACCCCCCCTTTATTGTTTTTCTCTACCTTCACAAACCTGGTCTGACACCATTCAGCCTCAGTCAACTGGGCTTCCATCAGCACACGCAATGATGGGATCTCAACTTCTACTGGGAGCATAACTTCCATTCAATAAACAAGCGAGAAAGGGGTTGCCCTGTTGAGGTACGGAGAGATGTATGATACCCATGCAAAGCAAATGGGAGCATCTCATGCAAATCCTTGTATGTCACAACCATCTTCTGGATAATCTTCTTGATGTTCTTATTCGCAGCTTAAACAACCTCATTCATCTTGGGTCTGTAGGGAGAAGAATTATGATGTGCAATCTTGAAGTCTTTTCAAAGAGCTCCCACCATATTGTTATTCAAGTTCGATCCATTGTCAGTAATGATCTTACTCGGCACACCATAACGGCATATAATTTGATTCTTGATAAACCTTACAATAACTTGCTTGTTTACATTCGCATACGATGCCGCTTCAACCCACTTTGTGAAGTAGTCAATTGCCACAAAAATGAAACGATGTCCATTCGAAGCTTTAGGCTCAATCATGCCAATCATATCAATTCCCCACATGGAGAAGGGCCATGGGGAGGAAATGACATTCAACAGTGTCGGAGGAACATGAATTTTATCCGTATAAATTTGACATTTATGGCATTCCTTCACAAACTTGTAACAGTCAGATTCCATTGTCATCCAATAATAACCTGCTTGCAACATCTTCTTTACCATAGCATGTCCATTGGAATGAGTACCAAAGGAACCTTCATGGACTTCATCCATCAATAGGTTTGCTTCGTGTTTATCCACGCACTTGAACAGAACCATATAGAAGTTTCTCTTGTACAATACATCACCATTAAGGTAGAAATTACCGGCTAATCTTCTCAAAGTCTTCTTATCTTTCAAACATGCTCCAGGCAGGTATATCTGACTTTGGAGTAAACATTTGATATCAAAATACCACGGCTTCTCCTCTTTGACCTCTTCAACAACAAACACATGAGCTGGCCTATCAAGACGCATCACAGTCAAATTGGGAACTTCATTCTAATACTTCACCACAATCATTGAAGCCAACGTTGCGATAGCATCTTCCATCTGGTTTTCATCTCGAGGGGTATGATGAAACTCAACCTTTGTAAAGAAAGTTGAAATCATCCTCGCATAATCTCTATACGGTATCAAACCGGGTTGATTCGTCTCCCATTCACTTTTGATCTAATTTACAACCAAAGCTAAATCTGCATAGACGTCTAAATACTTGATTCTGAGATCAATGACCTCTTCAAGCCCCATAATGCAAGCTTCATACTCAGCCATATTGTTTGTACACTTGAAAGTCAATCTAGCTATAAATGGAAAATGCATACCTTGAGGAGTAATGATCACTGCCCCAATGTCATTACCATACAGATTAAAAGCTCCATCAAATACCATGACCCTACGGGAACCAGGTGTCGCATCGCGCGAAAAACCGGCGGGAAAAGAAAGAACAACAGAGCCGCCACCGTGCGTTATTTATCCCAAAAGAGGGAAAGGAAACGCTCGAAGTAAACCTAGGAAAGAACATGGTCTCGCGACCAAAGAGAATGGGTTCGGGAGTCGGTTATGCGAAGGGAAGGTATTAGCACCCCTACGCATCCGTAGTACTCTACGGGATCCACGCACAAAAGGAAGGAATATGGTTGCTAAACACTGCTTAAATACTCACACACACTGGCTGAAAGAGACAAAAGAAACTGACTGAAACTGACTCGGCAGGACATCGTATCCTGGGCCTACTTAGTCTATCAGGCATAGACATCAGAGTCGAAGTAGTTCGGACTGGGGAAACGACACATGCTCGCTAGGATATCGCATCCTATGCATACGTATCTTCTCGGACGAGAGAAGAATCAGAGCATTCGTAGCTCGGCTGACACGCACACAAATAAAACAAGACACAGGCAAACGTGGAGCCCGACTGCCAATCACTGGACTTATATCAGCATCCGAACCAAAACGCACACAAGAAGGCAAACATGGAGCCCAAATGCCAATCACTGGACTTACATTAGCATCCGAACCAAACACACGCACACTGGAACCCAAATGCCACTCGATGGACTTACATCAGCTTCCAAGCACACAACGACACAACAAGTTAATAGGGAGTCGGGGACTCGAGCCTATAACTGTCAAGCACACACTGAAACAAACAGGCAACGGATTGCTAAGGAGTCAGGCACTCGAGCCTAGCAACTGTCAGACAACACACACAAAAAAGAAAAAAAAGGGCGCCCGGAGAGATCAGCTCAATCTCCTGCCTACATACTTCATCTGGTATGAAGATCAGGGCGATGTAGTTCCCCTACGCAGGGACAAAGGATCTAGCCTAACCAGATAACAGAGGGAGACACAACTAGGGAGACTACGACTCGAGCCTAGATGTTATCATGCAGATCAACCCTAAGTTAAGGTTTCTAGCTAAATGGCACAAGGGCCAACCTATCCTAAGTATGGCTCACACAGGAAGCAAGCCACACACACTTAACTTGCACAGGAAGCAAGCCAAGCAAAACCTAACTTGCACAGGAAGCAAGTCTAAACTAATCCTAACTTGCACAGGAAGCAAGTCAAACAATCCTATCTTGCACAGGAAGCAAGTCAAACAATCCTATCTTGCACAGGAAGCAAGTCAAACAATCCTACAAGCACAGATAGCACACGCTATACACAAACAAGTGGCTCAAACAAGGGTTAGGTTTTAGTCAAGGGGTCATATCAACCTCGACAAACAAACCTCTGGAACTGGGTGAATGTTGCTCTTAACCTTGCCATTGAGGGGCTAAGGTGAAGCAGATGAAAGGATGAAGTGAGGATGAGACCTCACAGCTCTTATCCCTGGCCTGGGAGAGCTCAAGACAAGAATGTGTGGGTTCAGAAAGTGGGAACCCTTCTACACATTTAAGACTGACTCAACTGTACAGTTGTACAAGATCTTGGGTTTGTATCTGCAATGCATCAACACAGTGGTGTGAGCAAGGCAGATGACACACTGAATAGTGGGGGATAGATTGCATATCCCTACCTTCCACCAATTGCCTCTTCACTTAGGAGGTCTTTGACTCTATGCAGGGACAAAAGTAAACATCCACAAACATTGCCTCTTAAGGAGGACTTCAGACAGTTGCCTGGCCAAGTAACAGACCAGGTCTTCCAGACTACATGAAGTAAAGGAGGCATACCTCAATGCAAATTGCTTATACAAGCAAAGCAAAGCAAAAAGTTCACAAGGAACTAAGCAACTAAAGCACCTGAAACAGTCAAGCAGATGTTAGTATGCAACTTCAAACAAAACAAACAGAAACAGAAACCAACAGTCAATTGGAGGCACATGGATGTGCAAGGCACAAGGCTTATGGCATGTGAGCCAAGCCACCTACAAAACAAAGAGGTTAGGCAATGATACTTGGGTAAGCTCAATCAAAAGAATTGGTCTTAATGGCCATTTGATGGTCAACCTGAAATCACAAGCTCAAAGGTGAGTAATAGGACCACTAGGGCAAGCCTAGGGTCAAAAGTGAATGAGAAAGTCCAAACAGCAAGGGGCAAGTATCCAAAATCATGTTCAAACCATTAGGAAACACAACCAATTAGATTCACACTCATATCAATCACTATCATCATTTCATGAACCATTTAGGTCAAAACATGGCAAACAGAAGCTCATAGAAGTCAACAGAAAGACTTAACTCAAAAGCAATCTAAACATTTTCCAAAAATCACCAAATAAATCATGATCAAACCTAACACATAGCATGGTAAGCATGTCAAATTTCATCCCATTTGGGCAAGTGGAAGGCAGTCAATGAAAATCAGAAAGTCAAAGCCAATTTGAACATGCCCAAAGAAGTCAACCAAACATGCATCAACTTAGAAAAATCATAAGTCAAGAATGGTGTATGATAAATGAATGGGACTAAAGCCATGGCAAAGATGAGGATGTCTAGTTATCTCATGTAAAATTTCATGTCCATCCAATAAAGTATGAGAATTTCACAAATGAAATGGGAACATGTGTCACACAAAGTCAATATTTGACTAGGCAGGAAGGAAAAATCTCAAACAAATGGAAAATTGTTCAAATAAATCCAAGAAAATTCACAAGTAAACTAGACATACAAGAGTAGGTTCATGCAAAAAATCAGATCCATTGGAGGTCAAGAAGCATGGTATCAAAAATCATGAAGTTGGACATCAATGGTGTGACACAAATTGTCACACCCTAATTCAAAAAATCATAACTCCCAAACCACAAATGATAAATTCACAAACTCTACACCAAAATCACCATGAGTGTGTCTAGTTTAAGCACAAAAAATTTGGGAGCCATTGGATACATTTTCATCATTTCACAAATGATTTGGCAAAGTGTACAAAATTTGGTCACATGTCATAAACCCTAAGGCCATTTAAAAACCATCCATCCAAAAATTCTGGAAAAATAATGATAAAAAGTAGAGATCATGATGAACACAACACAAAAAATCCCATTCAATTTGGATCAAAAATGAGCAAGTTGTGAATTTTGGAAGATTGATGAAGTTATTGAAGAAATTAATTGAATTTATATGGAGAAAATGGCATTTTGGTAAATAACCCAGTCACTTATCAAAACGACCGTGTTTTGGTCCAGAAAATGAAATGTTTTGATTGGCTGGAGGGAGAAAAGTCATGCACACGAAAATGGACCAAAATCTGGGCAAATTGGGATTAGGGTTCTTATCCAAAAATTGTGATTTCTCAATTCTTCCCAAAAATGTCAATTGAGCACATCATTGTAAACATCAAACACCATACAACAACAATCCAAACCCTAATTTCATCAATTTGAACTATACAACAAGAAATCACAAGAAACATTTTCAAACATCAAACTTTATCTCATCATTTCTTCATGGACAGGCAATCATTTTCAAAAAAGAAAACAACATGATACTCAGCATTGAAAAGACTATTCAGAACATGTAACAATTTTAGAAATGGTGGAAGTTGAAAACTTACCAATTTGGAGGGCAGTCTGTGTTCTTGGTATTGTTTTGTGATGCCTTGCCAAAACAGATGTGCCTTCAGCTTGCCAATGATGGATAATGATGATGGTATGGCTCAAGACATCTTGGAAGTGCTTAGATCATGGACTGTCCAAGTTGAAAAATGCAAAGATGGATTTTTAGAGAATGAGATGAAATTGGCTGTTGGTGTTGCTGCTACTTTCAAAATGGTGACTGGACTAGGAAGGTGCAAAGGCCAGGTTTGGTGCTTTTCAGTTTTGACAGGTTTTGCAAGTGAGGTGAGTTTTTGTTGGTTAGGTTATTTTGAGGAATGGCCAAGAATTGGTGGTGAATGTAGTGGCTAGGTGCTGCTGGCAGTTGGTTTTATGACAGGTGTGTTTTGGACATGGCCAAAGAAATGCTTGCTGCAGTGTTATGCTGTGACAGGTTTTGAAAAAATGCAAGTGGCCAAGTTATGACACACAAGGCAAGGCAAAGTTGAAAATGAGGGAGGGTGTGTATTTGGTTGTATTGGCAAGGCAATGGTGATGCAAAACAAGGGTTGTCACTTGGATGCTTTCTTGACAGGAGATTTGAAATACCAAGATGTAGTCTTCAGCACCATGTTCTTTTTCTGCTGTGTTGTTTTTATGCCATGGTGTTTTTGACAGATAAATTCAAATGCTAACAGCAGGGGTTTTTTCTTTTTGATCTCAGCAGCCTCTTTTCATTTGCCTTGGCCAAGTGATTTTGTAGTTTCTGCTGGTACTTCCAAAATGGTGACAGGTTTGTGCAAATGGCAAAGTGGTGCAAAGGCCAGGTTTTGAAAGTGTGGAAACTGAAGATTGCTTGGTGGTGACTTTATGGTGTGGCAGGGTTTGTGAAATGCCAAGCAAAATGGCCAGGTGAAACAAGATTTTCTGTTGCAGAGTTGGTGGTTATTTGTTTCTCATAGCAGAAAAAATGGTGAAGGATCATGTGCAAGGCAAATCAAGGGCAGTTAGCAAGTTTCTTTGAGGAATGGCCAAGAGTGTCTGTAGTTGGTCTTGGTTTGCTCATAACAGAAAATGAGGAGAGGGTCTGATGGTTAGGTCATAGCCAAGTTTTTGTTGACAGCCAGTTTGAAGAATGCCAAGGCCAAGTGAGAGCAGGGTGAAATCAAACCTCCTGCTGCAGTGTTATGACAGGGTTCTTCAATGAAGGTTGCTGCAAGGTTTCAACAGGGTCAATTGGATTGTGAAAGCATGGCAAGTTAAGTTTTGAATAGGCAAAGCAAATAGGTTTTAGAATGCTATTTAGGTTCAGCATGAGTGAATGAGGAGGGGGTTCGATGTTAGGTCATGTTGGTTTGGTGGCTAATGGTTTTTTGACAGAAGAAGAAAGTAGATGCAAAATGCTAGTTTTTTTGCTTTTGTTGCAAAGCCTTTTGAATCAGCCTGCCCTTGCCTCATTTTCCTTGGCCAAGTGATTTTGTGGTTTTTTGCTGCCAATGCTGTCCCTGCTGCTACCAGTCTCATGACAGGAAGTACCCCTACCATATGCTGTTGAGTGCTGCTGTTGCTGTCCTTTTGTTGACAGAAAATCCTGAATTCTGCTGCATTAACTATAGCATGGCATGGTTATTCTTTGATTTATACAGCAAGGTGTGGTCTTGGACTGCTGCAGCAGGCTTTCCATTGTCCTATGTGTGTGTATGACAGAAAAAATGGCTCAAAATTCTGCTATGTGAGAGTAGTACAAGGCAAGGTAAGAGGTATGGTTCATGAATTAGACATGTCCTTTTGCCAAAATTCAAATGAGCAAGCATGGCTAAGTGTACTATTGGTTATGGCTGCAGAATGTGTTTATAATTGACAGCAAAAATGATCAAGAATGCTGTAATGATGCTGGTACAAAGCATGGTTGTGGACAACAAGGACAAGCATGGTGCAATGGTACTTTTCTTACAATTCAAACAACCAAACAAGATTCACATGTTCTGCATAATTTGACCTTGCAAACACCTTCTAAATGACATTTATGAGCTGTCCCAACTGGCCAAATGCTGAAAAAATGCTTGAGTCAAAAAGTCAACTCTTGGTCAAACTTACTTTAAATGAAAAAGGTCCAAAAATGCCATTTTGATTGGTAAGGTTTTAGGTCATGAAATCTATATTTTTGGAAAGAGGATGAAAAATGTGGTTTGTAGGAAAAAACCCCACCAAATTTGGCCAAACGGTTTGGGAGATATGGCCCTTTGAAGTTCAAGATTTTTTGAAATCGATTCGATCATAACTTGCCAACCACACATGGGAATTGAGAGTTCTAGGACTTTTTGGAAATGGGAGAACAAGATCTTCAACTTTCATGTTGGGCAAAAATTCATTTGAGGCTTGTATCATGATGTAAGTTTGAGGATCAAAACTTTCCATTTATGGCAGGTTTCAGTTACAGGCCCAGTTTCCGTTTTGGGAAATTCATGATCTGGCTTCAAATTCTTCCATGATGGTGTTTGGCATGATGTATGATGACTATTTGGACATGAATGAACTCCCACAAACCAATTCCAATCATCAAATCTCTGATTAAATGGACAATTGACCAACAGTTGACTATTAGGGTTTTTGTCTGATTATGCATTGACTGATGAATTCCAAACCCTGATTCCTTGAGAACTTGACTTCAAATGATGTCCCAAGTGGCATGAACTCTTGATTATTGACCATGGTGCCCAAATTCCACAACAATGACCACCATCCACTGCTTTGACTGACAGTTGACTTTTCTAGGGTTTTTGACTGTCTGGGCATGAACTGCTGACCTCTGAGCCCTTAACCCTTGACCAAAATACTTCAAATAGACCTCCAAACCATGTGAACTTGTTGGACAAACCCCAAGGCCTTGATTCGATGAGAAATTCCTTTGCTTGCTTGATTGACTGATCAGGAGATTAGTTTGACCTAATTCTTGACTGCTTGCACTTGAGGCAACTGAGGAACAATGCAAATGCTATGCAATGGATCATGACATGCTATGACCTAATATGAAAATGTATGTATAATGATAGGTGCAAATTTGAGGTGCTACAGCTGCCCCTATTCAATCAGCTGGGAACCCGAATGGATGATAGCGATGGCTGTCAGACTTTCAGGGTAAACAGGGATTGAATACCAAAGAACCGTAGAATTTGCACAGACTGGATATAATACAAAAGAACCACGTCATTTACCGATGACAAACTGCATGACAGCTTCAGAAAAGCAAAACCATTTACCGATGGTTGAGGAGCTGGAATCTTGATATTTACTGATATCAACTTCAACACGACCATTTACCGATGGCGGCTGGGAAACAACAAACTTCAGAAAAACAAAACCATTTGCCGATGATTAGAACTGGGACCTTGACATTTACCGATATCAACTTCAGCGCGACCATTTACCGATGGCGGCTGGGGAAAACAAACTTCTGAAAAGCAAAACCATTTACCGATGGTTAGAATTTGATATTTACCGATATCAACTTCAGCCAGACCATTTACCGATGGCTGCTGGGAAACAGATTTTGATGTAGAAAGGAAGCAAGACCATTTACCAATGGTGGCTTCAAAGAAACTTGACATTTACCGATGTCAACTTAGCAAGACCATTTACCGATGGCTGCTGCAACTGGGAATTCGATATTTACCGATATCGAAGAAAGCTGGGCCATTTACCGATGGCATCTCCACTTGGGGAGGAACAACATCTTTGTGGTGATACCAGACAAGACGTTTACCGACGACTTCTGGGGATTTTGATTTTGTTGACCAGACATTTACCGATGACTGGGATGAGACTCGATGTTTACCGACATCGAAAGATGATGTTTACCGACATCAAAAGAAATGACCAGACATTTACCGATGACTGGGAATGAGAAATTTATTGGGGAGATACAAACAAATATTCGCAACTGGAAACCAGGTAGGACATTTACAGATGACTCTACTGGGGATTTCTAGCTGGGGACTTATCAGACATTTTCCGATGACTGAAAGAAAGACTCGATGTTTACCGACACCGAAGCAATGGCGTTTACCGACACCAAAAAAAATGACCAGACATTTACCGATGACTGGGGTGAGACTCGATGTTTACAGACACCGAAGCAATGGTGTTTACAGACACCAAAAAAAGATGGCCAGACATTTACTGATGACTGGAGAGAATACTCGATGTTTACCGACACCGAAACAATGGTGTTTACCGACACCAAAAATGATGACCAGACATTTACCGACGACTGGGTGGAACTTGATGTTTACCGACATCGAAAGATGATGTTTACCGACATCAAAAAGAGAAGACACACGCGGGTGTTGACATGACACTTACTGGTATCAAAAGAACAAAATCCGGGATATGTTGAAGCAAGGCTGATCACTTGCTGGGGGTCTCACTGGGGAGAAACAAGCTTCTGTCATCATCGGGTGAGGAAATAAACCTCTGTGGGGAATAAACAATTCTGAATGCTGTCAAGAGCAACTGTAGCAGTCTTGCTGTGCTGATGTTGAATGAAATGAGCTGTCTCTGCCGGGGATACAGTCTGGTGCAGTTAACATATGAATGCATATGTTTGAATTTTTCTATGGCGTAATGCTCCATATTTGAATGGGAATGCTACGCAATTTTTGAGGATGCAATGATTACTACATGCAAAATGCAAATGAACCCTGGCTAGGGAGCCGAAATGGTCAGATACTCTGACTCTGTGGGGAGTCTCTCCTTGGGGAAATACTCTGCGGGGAACTCTGCTTGAGGAATGGTAAAGCGACTTCACACTCATGTCGACGAATAGCACTGCTGCTGGGGAAAGGTAAACTCCGCTGGGGATATCCTTCAGTCCACAGGTAGGATAAATGTTGGAAATAAATTTCAATGAGCCTGCCTTGCTCGGGGAAGAGATTGGCAAATACAGGCCTGTTGAGGATAGGCAATCCTTAGATCTGTTGGGGGAATAGAAGGCACTATCCACAGACGTCTTCGCAGGGGAAAAATAGCTCTAATAGCTTCCAAACTCGCTTGGGGAAAATATCTGTTGAGGAAACGTCCTCACAGACGCCGATCTGAAAAACAGCACAACAAAAAAATGCCTCCAAGGGATACATGGACAAGATACGCTCAAGTGTCCTCAACATTCAAAATGATTTTCAAATGTTTCACATTTCTGCATGTTATTGTATAACCTCCATGTTTTTATATGCAATGCTTATCAAAAATTCGGACATTTTGCAAACAAAACAGTAAAAATAAAAACAAGAGAGCTATTTATCTGAATAACGACTTTTATTGATTGAAAATGTGCCTGAAGAGGCAAAATACATTAGGAAGCAATTCCTAGAAAGAGGTAATTGCGCATAAAAAGAAAAAATCTATCCTGATGGCAATGTGGACACGGCATCCACTATTTCCTAATTCTGTTATAACTCACAGATCATCAGTTTTCCTCCTAACTCCTTGCTTTCTGAGAAGAATGACTGGACAGATCACATCTTTCGAGATGGCAGACGACAAAGCTTGATGAAGTACAGATAACTCAGACTGTAGTCTTCGCTTTAATCCCTAACTTTTGCCTGGATCGCCCTTTCGGGTTTTCAATCCACCGGGATACCCATTTTTGCCTAAGCCGCCCTTGCGGGTTTTCGACTTACCGGGTGTACGAATTTTTTCATTTTTATCCCTAATTTTTGCCCGAACCTTTTCTTTCTGTTTTTTTTTTTTGTTCGCCGGGATGCCCTTTTTTTTGCCTGGACTCTTTTATTCTTTTTGTCCAGCGGGTCGATTTATGCGAAGTATTTTTTGACTACATCTGAGTTGACAGGAGACGGAAAATCTTCACCATCCATAGTTGTAAGCATCAAGGCTCCGCCGGAGAAGACCTTCTTCACAACATACGGACCTTCATAGTTAGGAGTCCACTTGCCCCTGTTATCTGCACCGGGAGGGAGGATCCTCTTCAACACTAGATCACCTATCTGATAGCTTCGAGGACGCACTTTCTGATCAAAGGCTCGCTTCATCCTTCGCTGATACAACTGTCCATGACATACAGCTGCTA
The DNA here is from genome assembly GCF_024323335.1 of Lathyrus oleraceus. NCBI lineage: Eukaryota > Viridiplantae > Streptophyta > Magnoliopsida > Fabales > Fabaceae > Lathyrus > Lathyrus oleraceus. Next base: position 354,613,578 of record NC_066579.1, read on the forward strand.
GCCGTCTCTCCTCGATAAGGCTCAACTCGTTAAACCTTGTTCGAATCCACTCGGCTTCGTCTAGCTTGACATCCAATAAAACTCTCAGAGAAGGAATCTCCACTTCAACAGGTAGGACAACTTCCATACCATACACAAGGGAGTAAGGGGTTGCCCCGGTCGACGTACGTACTGAGGTACGGTACCCATGCAAAGCGAAAGGCAGCATCTCATGCCAATCCTTGTACGTAACGACCATCTTCTGCACAATCTTCTTGATATTCTTGTTCGCCGCTTCTACAGCACCATTCATCTTCGGTCTGTAAGGAGAAGAGTTGTGATGTTCAATCTTGAAGTCTTTACAAAGCTCTTTCATCATCTTGTTGTTGAGATTCGAACCATTGTCAGTGATGATTCTCTCAGGAACTCCATAACGACATATGATTTCTTTCTTGATGAACCGGGTAACCACTTGTTTGGTAACGTTAGCATAGGAAGCTGCTTCCACCCATTTGGTGAAATAGTCAATTGCAACCAAGATGAAGCGATGTCCATTCGAAGCAGTAGGCTCAATCTTCCCAATCATATCAATGCCCCACATGGCGAACGGCCAAGGCGAATTCATGATATTCAGAGGGCTTGGTGGTACGTGCACCTTATCAGCATAGATTTGACACTTATGGCACTTCCGAGCATACTTGAAACAATCGGATTCCATAGTCATCCAGTAATAACCTGCTCTCAACAATTTCTTAGCCATTGCATGTCCGCCGGCATGAGTACCGAAGGAACCTTCATGAACTTCCTGCATTAACATGTCTGCCTCGGGTCTGTCCACGCATCTGAGCAAGACCATGTCAAAGTTTCTCTTATACAGCACATCATCCTGATTCAAATAGAAGCTTCCAGCTAGCCTCCTCAGGGTTTTCTTGTCATTCTTCGACGCACCTTCAGGATATTCCTGAGTCTTGAGGAAATTCTTGATGTCATAATACCACGGCTTCTCATCAATCACAACAGACTCGGCTGCAAACACATACGCAGGCCTCTCGAGTCGATTCACCGCAACATGTGGCACATGATTCCACCAATGAACTTTGATCATAGATGACAAAGTAGCCAAGGCATCAGCCATCTGATTCTCATCCCGGGGGACATGATACAACTTCACTTTCTTGAAGAACGTCAGTATTCTTCTGGTGTAATCTCTATACGGAATCAAATGCGGCTGATTCGTATTCCAATCTCCATTGACTTGATTGATCACTAGAGCTGAATCTCCAAATATGTCAAGTGTTTTGATCCTCAGATCAATGGCTTCTTCTATCCCCATGATACAAGCCTCATACTCAGCTTCGTTGTTGGTGACGTCAAACGTCAATCTGGCAGAAAAAGGTATATGAGCACCTTTGGGATTGATCAATACAGCCCCAACACCGTTACCATTCATATTCACAGCCCCATCAAACATCAGTGTCCATTTGTCATCCGGGTCCGGTCCTTCCTCGACAAGAGGCTCTTCGCAATCTTTCATCTTAAGATACATGATGTCTTCGTCAGGGAATTCAAACATCATAGGCTGATAATCTTCAATCGGTTGCTCGGCGAGGTAGTCTGACAGAATACTACCTTTGATGGCCTTCTGGGACGTGTACTGAATGTCGTATTCTGTTAAAATCATCTGCCAACGGGCAACACGTCCGGTGAGAGCTGGTTTCTCAAAGATGTACTTCACTGGATCCATCTTAGAAATCAACAAGGTAGTATGGTTCAACATATACTGTCTCAGTCGGCGAGCAGCCCAGGCCAAAGCACAGCAAGTTTTCTCGAGCAGTGAATATCTTGTTTCACAGTCGGTAAACTTTTTGCTAAGGTAGTATATGGCATGCTCTTTTCGACCAGACTCGTCATGCTGTCCCAATACACACCCCATCGAGTTCTCAGTCACTGACAGGTACATTATCAGAGGTCTCCCAGGAACTGGAGGTATAAGGATTGGAGGTTTCTGTAAATACTCCTTAATCTTGTCAAAAGCTTTCTGACAGTCATCGTTCCACTTGATTGCTTGATTCTTTCTGAGCAGTTTGAAAATTGGTTCACATGTGGCAGTTAGATGAGATATGAACCTTGCAATGTAGTTCAACCTCCCTAAAAACCCACGGACTTGCTTCTCCGTTTTCGGTTCAGGCATCTCTTGAATAGCTTTGACTTTCGCTGGATCAACCTCAATCCCTTTCTCACTGACAATGAAGCCTAAAAGCTTCCCTGATCTCACCCCAAACGTACACTTGTTCGGATTCAACCTTAGTCTGAACTTTCTCAACCGGTCGAACAGCTTCTGCAAATTAACCAGGTGCTCCTCTTCTGTCTGCGACTTTGCAATCATATCATCCACATACACTTCAATTTCTTTGTGCATCATGTCATGAAAGAGAGTCGTCATTGCCCTCTGATAGGTAGCACCAGCATTCTTTAGCCCAAATGGCATCACCTTATAGCAGAACGTGCCCCAAGGTGTAATGAATGTCGTCTTTTCCATGTCCTCTGGCGCCATCTTGATCTGATTATATCCGGAGAAACCATCCATGAAAGAGAATACCGAGGATTGAGCCGTATTATCAACCAATACATCAATGTGAGGTAATGGGAAATCATCTTTCGGACTCGCTCTATTCAAATCCCGGTAATCGACACACATTCTGACTTTACCATCCTTCTTCGGCACAGGAACGATGTTGGCCACCCACGGTGGATAACTGGTAACAGCCAGAAAACCTGCATCCCACTGCTTCTGAACCTCTTCCTTGATCTTAGTTGCCATGTCAGGACTCGTTCTACGAAGCTTCTGCTTGACCGAAGGACATCCTTCCCTAAGAGGTAGTCGATGCATCACAATGTCTGTATCTAAACCAGGCATATCTTGGTACGACCAGGCGAACACTTCCACATATTCTCTCAGCATCTCAATCAGCCTCCTCTTGACAGAGTCCTCTAAAGTAGCCCCAATCTTGATTTCTCTTTTGTCGTCCTCAGTACCCAGATTAACAGTTTCCAACTCCTCCTGATGAGGTTGGATGACCCTTTCCTCCTGCTTCAGTAATCTGGCCAATTCTGCAGGGAGTTCACAGTCTTCCTCACTCTCCTCTTCAGCTTGGTATATGGGATTGTCGAAATCATACTGAGCCATAACAGAACTGTTCATAGTGAATGCCATAAGATCGCTTCTGCATGTTTGATGCTTTGTTTTAGAAAAAGAGTTCAATAAAGTCACAAAAACAAAAAAACATTGCCATTTTTATTGTTTTTTGGAAAAGAAAATGAAAACAAAAAATAGAAAGACAGGGATCACAAAGTTTGTTCAAAAAATGTCCTTCATTAATGATAATCATTAAAACATGATGAGGCCCTACAAAAATGAATCACTACGCCTTGGGCAGAACGTAGGATTTTCATGCAAAATGACAAAACAACAGAAAATTACTCTGTCAGAAGAGTAACTTGAACCACTTCTTCAGCCGTCCAGTTGTTGATAGACCCCCCTGGTGCACACGGGCGAACCCAGTTGTCCAAATCACGATCACTGTCACAGTCTTCACTACCGGTTGCAGAGACGTCACCATGATTCATCAGCCCAGCGCTGGTAAAGGTACTCGGACCCGCTTGACCATTCTGCTCTGCTCGGAGAGGCTCATAACCAACGCCAAATTTGTCTTCTTTAACCGGCAAATCCACCATCTTGCCCCAGCCTTCAGCTTTTCCAGAATCAACAACCTCCTTAGCCTGCTTGTAAGAAGTGATTGAAGCACCTGGCTTCCTCTGCTCAGCGTACGCCACTTTCTCAAGAGCCACAGTCTCAAACGCCTGGCATAAGGTTTCGTGGATCTCGCCATCCACCTCAACATATTTGAACGAGGATAGATGACTCACCAGAATCTCTTCTTCACCGCACACAGTCACAATCTGACCGTTCCAGACATACTTGAGCTTTTGATGGAGAGTCGACGAGACTGCCCCTGCTGCATGAATCCATGGACGTCCCAACAAACAACTATAGGCGGGCTGGATGTCCATAACATAGAAGATGATATCGAATACCTCAGGACCTATCTTCACAGGCAAGGTAACTTCTCCACACACGGAACGTTTGGAACCGTCGAAAGCACGAACGATCAGGTCACTGGGATTAAGCACGAATCCTTCCGCATCAATCTTCCTCAGAATCTGCTTAGGCAACACATTCAACGACGACCCGGTGTCTACCAATACGTGAGACAACACTGCCCCCTTGCACTCCATGGTGATGTGCAAGGCTTTGTTATGGTTTCGCCCCTCAGGTGGTAAGTCCAGGTTGGTGAAACCTACACCATGTCTGGCGCTCACATTGGCCATCACACCCTCCAGTTGATTGACAGAAATCTCCTGAGGTACGTAAGCCAGATTCAACATCTTCAGCAAGGCATTACGGTGTGCCTCAGAGCACATCAACAGTGAAAGTATAGAGATCTTGGACGGAGTCTGATTCAACTGGTCTACAATCTTGTAGTCACTCTTCTTGATTATCTTCATAAACTCCTCCACGTCCTTCTCAAATGACCCCTCGGGCGCTTCTTTCTGGACAGGCTCTTCCTCAACCACAGCTTGCTTACCCTTTGCTCTGGCGAGAGCCTCAGCATTATTGTCCCTCAAAGGCTGCGGTGCGAACAGACGACCGCTTCTGGTAAAACCTCCTGGACCCCCTACATTATCCACAGCCGGACCAACAGTTGCAGGAACTCTATTCGGTAAGCCAATTGTCACTGGAGTTTGATTCACTGGTCTTGTCTGACTTTCAGCCCTTCTGTAACTGCGGTGAGCATTATCATACTTCCACGGCACGGCTTTACTATTCTCAACAGTCCTTCTTCCAGGCGCAACGATAGTAGCTGGAACACTGATGGTTACAGGCACGGGAATGGTAACTGGGGTACCATTTGCTGCAGGTGCACTGACAATCCTTTGTCCACGTTCTTCAGACGGTTTAAAGTAAATGGTGATAGTTGACGCTGTTCCACGATCTTTTACAGCCCTACTGAATTGCAAACAACCTTCATCCATCATACCCTGGATACCGGTCCTCAACTGGTCGCAACCATTCTCAGATTCTGCACAGCCCAAACAATTTTCATCACAGCCCGGGTAGACACCCCCCTTCAGCAGATGGCACTTCACAACTAGCAGAGAAGTCTGAACATCATCAACATTAACAACCAGATCTTCAGCTTCTTTCCCTTCAATATTGTTCACTCTATGCCCACCATGCTGAGGCATGGGGTTGTTTACGACATTAGGCACAGGAGCGAAGTTGATCGCCTTGGCATCGATCAAATCTTGAACCTTGTGCTGGAGAGCTCGACACTTCTCAGTATGGTGGCCTGGTGCCCCAGAATGAAAGTCACATCTAACATTAGCATCATAGCCAGGAGGCAGCACTGTAGGCGGAGCCATTGTACGCAACTCAATCATCCCCAACTTGAGTAGTTCGGGTAATAACTCTGTGTAAGACATGGGCAGAGGATCAAATCTTCTATCAGCCTGCAATTTCTGTCTGGGCTGATAAGGACGTTGCTGTTGTTGTTGTTGTTGCGGTTGTTGAACTCTTGGTTGTTGTTGTTGACGAGGTTGAGGTGCCGGAATAGTCACTGCAGCTACTGGACGATATTGATCTCTGTTAGCATTTGTTCTGTACACACTCCCCCTGTGTTGTACAGCATTGGTCTCTCCTTCTCTACGGCGAGGTGCCCCAGAGAAGGGTTTCTTTAATGAAGACGAGGAACCAGCATCATGGATCCTACCAGCTTTGATTAGACTCTCAGTCCTTTCTCCACAAATGACAACATCAGAAAAACTACCGAACGGGCAGCTCCCCATCCGGTCCATAAACACACCTTGAAGAGTACCAATAAACATGTCTGTCAACTCCCTCTCCAGCATAGGGGGTTGAACTCTAGCAGCCAGTTCACGCCACCTCTGGGCATACTCCTTGAAGCTTTCATTGGATTTCTGACAAAGACTCTGCAGCTGAGTCCGGCTCGGTGCCATGTCCATGTTGTGTTTGTATTGCCTCAAAAAGGCCTCACCCAGATCCCTCCAACAGCGGATAGAATCTCTCTTCAATTCCATGTACCAGTCCAAAGAAGCCCCAGATAGACTATCTTGGAAAAAATACATCCACATCTTTTCATCATCGGTATACGCAGAGATTTTCCTGTAGTAAGCCTGCACATGGGTGCGAGGGCAAGAGGTACCGTTGTATTTGTCGAAGGACGGTGCTTTGAACTTGTGAGGGATTCTCAAACCTTCAACCAACCCCATATTAGTAACATCAAAACCGAGAGAATTCTGACTTTCCATAGCACGGATCTTCTCAGCAAGAGCTTCAACTTTGCGGTCTCTCTCATTAACCCTTCCCAGAACGTCTTCGTCTTCACTGAGCAGAGAGAACAAATCCTCTTGTCTGTCAACAATCGGAACAGGATTGCGGGCCGGAGCACGGACTACTCTGGCATTAGCGGCATCTGGAACAATAGGTTGACCGTTGATTCGAATACCCCCTAACTCATCACCTACAGCATAGTTGTTGACGGGTACAGCAGCAGCAATATTGTTATCATCGACTGGGCCTCCCTCTGGCGGAGCATGGTTGATCGGTGGATTTGCAGCCTCTTGTCTCTGAACCATAGCTCGAAGTTCTTCTTGACCTTGCGCAACCCCTTGCATCATATTCATAAACTGGGCCATGCTTGCCTTCATCTCAGCTAACTCAGCTTGAAATTGATCCATACTTCTCTGTTGATTCAGTCTTGTTGAGTAGCGGTGCGGACGTTGATCAGCTATCCTGCCTGAACAGGAACCAAGAGTGAGAAGTCACGATCAAGAACACCTGTTATGCAAAATGATATGAGTATGATGCTAATGATGCGTATGATGCACATGATATGCTCATTTCTCAGGCATTCAAAGAGCCTGACCCATTCTGAAAAGATGGCAACCTGCAGCAACAAGAGAACAAAACAGATACAAGGAAATGCTGACATCCTTATACATACATAAGGGTAAAAAGGCATACAACCAATGTCAACAGAATATCTGAATAAACAACGTACAAAGAAAAAGAATCCCATCCAACAAGCCTGGAGGTGATTCTTAACAAAAGATCCAAGAGATGGCCTACACGCAAACGAATCCCATCCAACAAGCCTGGAGGTGATTCTCAACAAAATACAATCAGAGATACGAATTAAGACAGACGGTCTTCTGGAATGAGGGTCTTCAGGTAATGGCACTGGTCTATCAACAGTGAGCATTCTGAGCATTCTGGTAGAGGGGTAATCTTCTCCTTCAACTGTCTTCTAAGCTCTAAGACTTCTCCTCCAAGATGGTTCTCTGATGCCTGTCTCAAGTCTACTTCCTTCTTCAACTGGATGTCTTTATCTCTAGTTGCTTCTCCAAGTCTCTGATCTTCTTCTGATAACTGGCCTCAACCCTCTGCAGCCTCAAGCGCTCCCGGTGTTCTGCATCTAACATACTCTCCACCTCCTCGTAGGATCTCTTCTTGCTTCTCAGTCTGCTAGCATCTTCTCCTTGCACTTCCCTGAGTTGATGGGCCAAGTGCAGCTTATCAGCTTTGGCTTTGTACAGCTCCATATGGGTGTCTTGCTCCTTCTCTCTCAAACGACGATTCTCCATCAGGGCTTGCTTATAGTGCTCAGCAGGCACACTATCAGCAAGAACCAAAGGTGGTTGCTCCTGCAACGGCTCCATCCTATCGTAGGGTAACAACAAAGTTTCTACTCTCTTCTTGACCCAATCAGTGTAATCGGGCATGGCTATGGCAAACTTCTTCCCTAAGACGGATCCATCCTTCACACCAATAGACTTCCAAGCTCTTCCGATCTCCCCCAACCTGACAGGGTCACTCTGCTTCTCAAAATACACGCTCTCAGCTATCTCAGCTTCAAGTGGTCTTCCCCTCATCACAAACCCCAACTGGCGAAGAGAAAGGACCGGGTTGTAATTGATGCAACCTCTGGTCCCTACGAGTGGCACATTACGGAATCCTCCACAGCTCATAATGACGTTACGCACATCCATCCGGTACGATTGCCACCTGATATCATAGGAGGTAAGAGACATAACCCTCTGAGTCCACTTCAGGGTGCTCTGGGTATCCACAAATGGTCCACTGGCTGGCAGAAGAGACATGAACCATTTGAATAGGAGAGGTAGACAGCACCTGATGGCCCCACCCTTACCATGCCTACTGTGAATAGCATAGTAAGTGTCAGCTAATAGAGTAGGAACTGGATTTCTTCCAATGAAAATACTGACTGCAGCATAGTCAACAAAATTGGGCATACTCGGAAACAAGACGATCCCATATATCATGACGGCCAACTGAGCATGAAAGGCTTCCCAACTCCCCTTCTCTGCTTCTTCTCTAGCTACCCTCAACAGAAATTTCAAAGGCAATCCTACAACATCCCCACTGGACTTCCAACTATTACTGACTTCCTTGATACCCAAGTGGAGAGCTCTGGCAATCAATCTAAAGTCAACCTCCTTTGGGACGTCTAAGAAGGGAGTCTGGTGCTGAACTGGGATACTCAACATGATAGAATACTCCTCGAGAGTCGGTGCTAACTGGTAATCCTGGAAAGTGAAGCATCTGAGCTCTGGATCATAAAACTGTAGTAGCGTCTGCAGAGGCACTGGATCTACTACCGTCTTCAATACTGTCAAGATGTCTCCATACCGCCCAACAAAACTCTTCAATCGGTCGTCTGTCACAAAGCTACCCAACTCAATCAGTGAAGTCAGCGGCTCACGGTGGAAACTGTAGGAACAGGTCTTTCGCTTTGGCTCTGGGACTGTTGCCATCTCTATCAGTGAACAAGCTCCGGAATGTACCTGAGAAATGATATGCATGCAGGGATTAGTTTTTTTTCTTTTTTTTTCTTTTGATTTTTTTTTTTATATATATTTTTTTCAATGCGTTTCTTTTGAAAAATAAATATGCTATGATGCACATTATGCAGACACGGCTGGCTGGTTGTGCAATCTCTGATCACTAGGTCGAAGCTTCAGTCAAAATTTGAACATAAATCCCACTTAAGGTTAACTGAACACTGTCTGAACACAAAGTCACCATCAGAATCAAGTCACCAACAGAACCGAGTCACCAACGGTACCTGTAATGAAACAAACCCTTCCCCACTCACGGGTGTAGTCTAGGCCAGGGTAAAGTCGAGAGAAACGCAGCATAGATAACCTTTCGCAGAATACTGTCATATACACACCCGAAGTATGTAACGACAGCATCCCACCAGGGTCTGAACTGCTCGTGATATCAATGTTCCGCTAAGTGGCGCCATACCACCCGCTTCCCATGAATCACTCTATTCCTAGGTATCCTAGATTGCACTCATGGTCTGGGTATTGGACCTTTTACCTCAACTGACTCTTCCCCCCACACAGAGAGAAACAAACAACCAGCCAGGTGAACAGATGAATAAATGCAAACATTAATGCAAACATAAATGCAAACAATAGACAATGAATGCAAACAGTAAATAATGAATGCAATAAATAAACACAGCACAAAGCAACCAAAACCCTAACCTAGAGAGCGCTAGGAGAGACTCGCTCAGGGAAGACGGACCAGCACAGGTCAACTTCTCTATGTCCCCAGCAGAGTCGCCAGCTGTCGCATCGCGCGAAAAACCGGCGGGAAAAGAAAGAACAACAGAGCCGCCACCGTGCGTTATTTATCCCAAAAGAGGGAAAGGAAACGCTCGAAGTAAACCTAGGAAAGAACATGGTCTCGCGACCAAAGAGAATGGGTTCGGGAGTCGGTTATGCGAAGGGAAGGTATTAGCACCCCTACGCATCCGTAGTACTCTACGGGATCCACGCACAAAAGGAAGGAATATGGTTGCTAAACACTGCTTAAATACTCACACACACTGGCTGAAAGAGACAAAAGAAACTGACTGAAACTGACTCGGCAGGACATCGTATCCTGGGCCTACTTAGTCTATCAGGCATAGACATCAGAGTCGAAGTAGTTCGGACTGGGGAAACGACACATGCTCGCTAGGATATCGCATCCTATGCATACGTATCTTCTCGGACGAGAGAAGAATCAGAGCATTCGTAGCTCGGCTGACACGCACACAAATAAAACAAGACACAGGCAAACGTGGAGCCCGACTGCCAATCACTGGACTTATATCAGCATCCGAACCAAAACGCACACAAGAAGGCAAACATGGAGCCCAAATGCCAATCACTGGACTTACATTAGCATCCGAACCAAACACACGCACACTGGAACCCAAATGCCACTCGATGGACTTACATCAGCTTCCAAGCACACAACGACACAACAAGTTAATAGGGAGTCGGGGACTCGAGCCTATAACTGTCAAGCACACACTGAAACAAACAGGCAACGGATTGCTAAGGAGTCAGGCACTCGAGCCTAGCAACTGTCAGACAACACACACAAAAAAGAAAAAAAAGGGCGCCCGGAGAGATCAGCTCAATCTCCTGCCTACATACTTCATCTGGTATGAAGATCAGGGCGATGTAGTTCCCCTACGCAGGGACAAAGGATCTAGCCTAACCAGATAACAGAGGGAGACACAACTAGGGAGACTACGACTCGAGCCTAGATGTTATCATGCAGATCAACCCTAAGTTAAGGTTTCTAGCTAAATGGCACAAGGGCCAACCTATCCTAAGTATGGCTCACACAGGAAGCAAGCCACACACACTTAACTTGCACAGGAAGCAAGCCAAGCAAAACCTAACTTGCACAGGAAGCAAGTCTAAACTAATCCTAACTTGCACAGGAAGCAAGTCAAACAATCCTATCTTGCACAGGAAGCAAGTCAAACAATCCTATCTTGCACAGGAAGCAAGTCAAACAATCCTACAAGCACAGATAGCACACGCTATACACAAACAAGTGGCTCAAACAAGGGTTAGGTTTTAGTCAAGGGGTCATATCAACCTCGACAAACAAACCTCTGGAACTGGGTGAATGTTGCTCTTAACCTTGCCATTGAGGGGCTAAGGTGAAGCAGATGAAAGGATGAAGTGAGGATGAGACCTCACAGCTCTTATCCCTGGCCTGGGAGAGCTCAAGACAAGAATGTGTGGGTTCAGAAAGTGGGAACCCTTCTACACATTTAAGACTGACTCAACTGTACAGTTGTACAAGATCTTGGGTTTGTATCTGCAATGCATCAACACAGTGGTGTGAGCAAGGCAGATGACACACTGAATAGTGGGGGATAGATTGCATATCCCTACCTTCCACCAATTGCCTCTTCACTTAGGAGGTCTTTGACTCTATGCAGGGACAAAAGTAAACATCCACAAACATTGCCTCTTAAGGAGGACTTCAGACAGTTGCCTGGCCAAGTAACAGACCAGGTCTTCCAGACTACATGAAGTAAAGGAGGCATACCTCAATGCAAATTGCTTATACAAGCAAAGCAAAGCAAAAAGTTCACAAGGAACTAAGCAACTAAAGCACCTGAAACAGTCAAGCAGATGTTAGTATGCAACTTCAAACAAAACAAACAGAAACAGAAACCAACAGTCAATTGGAGGCACATGGATGTGCAAGGCACAAGGCTTATGGCATGTGAGCCAAGCCACCTACAAAACAAAGAGGTTAGGCAATGATACTTGGGTAAGCTCAATCAAAAGAATTGGTCTTAATGGCCATTTGATGGTCAACCTGAAATCACAAGCTCAAAGGTGAGTAATAGGACCACTAGGGCAAGCCTAGGGTCAAAAGTGAATGAGAAAGTCCAAACAGCAAGGGGCAAGTATCCAAAATCATGTTCAAACCATTAGGAAACACAACCAATTAGATTCACACTCATATCAATCACTATCATCATTTCATGAACCATTTAGGTCAAAACATGGCAAACAGAAGCTCATAGAAGTCAACAGAAAGACTTAACTCAAAAGCAATCTAAACATTTTCCAAAAATCACCAAATAAATCATGATCAAACCTAACACATAGCATGGTAAGCATGTCAAATTTCATCCCATTTGGGCAAGTGGAAGGCAGTCAATGAAAATCAGAAAGTCAAAGCCAATTTGAACATGCCCAAAGAAGTCAACCAAACATGCATCAACTTAGAAAAATCATAAGTCAAGAATGGTGTATGATAAATGAATGGGACTAAAGCCATGGCAAAGATGAGGATGTCTAGTTATCTCATGTAAACTTTCATGTCCATCCAATAAAGTATGAGAATTTCACAAATGAAATGGGAACATGTGTCACACAAAGTCAATATTTGACTAGGCAGGAAGGAAAAATCTCAAACAAATGGAAAATTGTTCAAATAAATCCAAGAAAATTCACAAGTAAACTAGACATACAAGAGTAGGTTCATGCAAAAAATCAGATCCATTGGAGGTCAAGAAGCATGGTATCAAAAATCATGAAGTTGGACATCAATGGTGTGACACAAATTGTCACACCCTAATTCAAAAAATCATAACTCCCAAACCACAAATGATAAATTCACAAACTCTACACCAAAATCACCATGAGTGTGTCTAGTTTAAGCACAAAAAATTTGGGAGCCATTGGATACATTTTCATCATTTCACAAATGATTTGGCAAAGTGTACAAAATTTGGTCACATGTCATAAACCCTAAGGCCATTTAAAAACCATCCATCCAAAAATTCTGGAAAAATAATGATAAAAAGTAGAGATCATGATGAACACAACACAAAAAATCCCATTCAATTTGGATCAAAAATGAGCAAGTTGTGAATTTTGGAAGATTGATGAAGTTATTGAAGAAATTAATTGAATTTATATGGAGAAAATGGCATTTTGGTAAATAACCCAGTCACTTATCAAAACGACCGTGTTTTGGTCCAGAAAATGAAATGTTTTGATTGGCTGGAGGGAGAAAAGTCATGCACACGAAAATGGACCAAAATCTGGGCAAATTGGGATTAGGGTTCTTATCCAAAAATTGTGATTTCTCAATTCTTCCCAAAAATGTCAATTGAGCACATCATTGTAAACATCAAACACCATACAACAACAATCCAAACCCTAATTTCATCAATTTGAACTATACAACAAGAAATCACAAGAAACATTTTCAAACATCAAACTTTATCTCATCATTTCTTCATGGACAGGCAATCATTTTCAAAAAAGAAAACAACATGATACTCAGCATTGAAAAGACTATTCAGAACATGTAACAATTTTAGAAATGGTGGAAGTTGAAAACTTACCAATTTGGAGGGCAGTCTGTGTTCTTGGTATTGTTTTGTGATGCCTTGCCAAAACAGATGTGCCTTCAGCTTGCCAATGATGGATAATGATGATGGTATGGCTCAAGACATCTTGGAAGTGCTTAGATCATGGACTGTCCAAGTTGAAAAATGCAAAGATGGATTTTTAGAGAATGAGATGAAATTGGCTGTTGGTGTTGCTGCTACTTTCAAAATGGTGACTGGACTAGGAAGGTGCAAAGGCCAGGTTTGGTGCTTTTCAGTTTTGACAGGTTTTGCAAGTGAGGTGAGTTTTTGTTGGTTAGGTTATTTTGAGGAATGGCCAAGAATTGGTGGTGAATGTAGTGGCTAGGTGCTGCTGGCAGTTGGTTTTATGACAGGTGTGTTTTGGACATGGCCAAAGAAATGCTTGCTGCAGTGTTATGCTGTGACAGGTTTTGAAAAAATGCAAGTGGCCAAGTTATGACACACAAGGCAAGGCAAAGTTGAAAATGAGGGAGGGTGTGTATTTGGTTGTATTGGCAAGGCAATGGTGATGCAAAACAAGGGTTGTCACTTGGATGCTTTCTTGACAGGAGATTTGAAATACCAAGATGTAGTCTTCAGCACCATGTTCTTTTTCTGCTGTGTTGTTTTTATGCCATGGTGTTTTTGACAGATAAATTCAAATGCTAACAGCAGGGGTTTTTTCTTTTTGATCTCAGCAGCCTCTTTTCATTTGCCTTGGCCAAGTGATTTTGTAGTTTCTGCTGGTACTTCCAAAATGGTGACAGGTTTGTGCAAATGGCAAAGTGGTGCAAAGGCCAGGTTTTGAAAGTGTGGAAACTGAAGATTGCTTGGTGGTGACTTTATGGTGTGGCAGGGTTTGTGAAATGCCAAGCAAAATGGCCAGGTGAAACAAGATTTTCTGTTGCAGAGTTGGTGGTTATTTGTTTCTCATAGCAGAAAAAATGGTGAAGGATCATGTGCAAGGCAAATCAAGGGCAGTTAGCAAGTTTCTTTGAGGAATGGCCAAGAGTGTCTGTAGTTGGTCTTGGTTTGCTCATAACAGAAAATGAGGAGAGGGTCTGATGGTTAGGTCATAGCCAAGTTTTTGTTGACAGCCAGTTTGAAGAATGCCAAGGCCAAGTGAGAGCAGGGTGAAATCAAACCTCCTGCTGCAGTGTTATGACAGGGTTCTTCAATGAAGGTTGCTGCAAGGTTTCAACAGGGTCAATTGGATTGTGAAAGCATGGCAAGTTAAGTTTTGAATAGGCAAAGCAAATAGGTTTTAGAATGCTATTTAGGTTCAGCATGAGTGAATGAGGAGGGGGTTCGATGTTAGGTCATGTTGGTTTGGTGGCTAATGGTTTTTTGACAGAAGAAGAAAGTAGATGCAAAATGCTAGTTTTTTTGCTTTTGTTGCAAAGCCTTTTGAATCAGCCTGCCCTTGCCTCATTTTCCTTGGCCAAGTGATTTTGTGGTTTTTTGCTGCCAATGCTGTCCCTGCTGCTACCAGTCTCATGACAGGAAGTACCCCTACCATATGTTGTTGAGTGCTGCTGTTGCTGTCCTTTTGTTGACAGAAAATCCTGAATTCTGCTGCATTAACTATAGCATGGCATGGTTATTCTTTGATTTATACAGCAAGGTGTGGTCTTGGACTGCTGCAGCAGGCTTTCCATTGTCCTATGTGTGTGTATGACAGAAAAAATGGCTCAAAATTCTGCTATGTGAGAGTAGTACAAGGCAAGGTAAGAGGTATGGTTCATGAATTAGACATGTCCTTTTGCCAAAATTCAAATGAGCAAGCATGGCTAAGTGTACTATTGGTTATGGCTGCAGAATGTGTTTATAATTGACAGCAAAAATGATCAAGAATGCTGTAATGATGCTGGTACAAAGCATGGTTGTGGACAACAAGGACAAGCATGGTGCAATGGTACTTTTCTTACAATTCAAACAACCAAACAAGATTCACATGTTCTGCATAATTTGACCTTGCAAACACCTTCTAAATGACATTTATGAGCTGTCCCAACTGGCCAAATGCTGAAAAAATGCTTGAGTCAAAAAGTCAACTCTTGGTCAAACTTACTTTAAATGAAAAAGGTCCAAAAATGCCATTTTGATTGGTAAGGTTTTAGGTCATGAAATCTATATTTTTGGAAAGAGGATGAAAAATGTGGTTTGTAGGAAAAAACCCCACCAAATTTGGCCAAACGGTTTGGGAGATATGGCCCTTTGAAGTTCAAGATTTTTTGAAATCGATTCGATCATAACTTGCCAACCACACATGGGAATTGAGAGTTCTAGGACTTTTTGGAAATGGGAGAACAAGATCTTCAACTTTCATGTTGGGCAAAAATTCATTTGAGGCTTGTATCATGATGTAAGTTTGAGGATCAAAACTTTCCATTTATGGCAGGTTTCAGTTACAGGCCCAGTTTCCGTTTTGGGAAATTCATGATCTGGCTTCAAATTCTTCCATGATGGTGTTTGGCATGATGTATGATGACTATTTGGACATGAATGAACTCCCACAAACCAATTCCAATCATCAAATCTCTGATTAAATGGACAATTGACCAACAGTTGACTATTAGGGTTTTTGTCTGATTATGCATTGACTGATGAATTCCAAACCCTGATTCCTTGAGAACTTGACTTCAAATGATGTCCCAAGTGGCATGAACTCTTGATTATTGACCATGGTGCCCAAATTCCACAAGAATGACCACCATCCACTGCTTTGACTGACAGTTGACTTTTCTAGGGTTTTTGACTGTCTGGGCATGAACTGCTGACCTCTGAGCCCTTAACCCTTGACCAAAATACTTCAAATAGACCTCCAAACCATGTGAACTTGTTGGACAAACCCCAAGGCCTTGATTCGATGAGAAATTCCTTTGCTTGCTTGATTGACTGATCAGGAGATTAGTTTGACCTAATTCTTGACTGCTTGCACTTGAGGCAACTGAGGAACAATGCAAATGCTATGCAATGGATCATGACATGCTATGACCTAATATGAAAATGTATGTATAATGATAGGTGCAAATTTGAGGTGCTACACCAGGTTCTGGCCCTTCTTCAAGCAATGGTTCATCACAATCTTTCATTTTCAAGTACATAATCTCTTCATCGAGAAAATCATACTGCACTGACTGGTAATCTTCAATTGGTTGGTGAGCCAAATAGTCAGCCAAGACACTACCTTTAATTGCCTTCTGAGATCGATATTCAATATCATACTCTGATAACAACATCTGCCAACGGGAAATCCTCCCAGTTAAAGCAGGCTTCTCAAAAATATACTTGATTAGATCCATTTTGGATATCAACCAAGTGGTATGATTCAACATATATTGACGCAGATGCTTAGCAGCCCAACCCAATGCGCAACAAGTCCTCTCAAGCATAGAATACTGAGTCTCACAATCGGTGAACTTCTTACTAAGGTGGTAAATAGCACGTTCCTTCTCTCCAGTCTCATCTTGCTGACCAAGAACATAACCCATACTCTCTTCAAGCACAGTCAAATACATGATCAACGGTCTTCCTTCAACAGGAGGAGACAGAATCGGAGGCTCAAGCAGATACTCTTTGATACCATCAAAAGCTTTCTGGCAGTCTTCAGTCCAACCACAAGACTGATCTTTCCGTAGAAGCTTGAATATAGGCGCACATGTGGCAGTCATGTGTGAAATTAATCTTGAGATATAATTCAAGCGGCCGGGAAAACCTCTGACTTGTTTTTCAGTTTTGGGCACAAGCATTTTCTGTATTGCTTTGACCTTGGCAGGATCAACTTCAATACCCTTCTCGTTGATAATAAATCCCAACAACTTACCAGAACGAACACCAAACGTACACTTATTGGGATTCAAGCGAAGTTTGTACTTCCTCAAACGTTGGAATAGCTTCAAAAAATGCTCAACATGTTCCTCTTCATCAATGGATTTAGCAATCATATCATCAACATAGACTTCAATCTCTTTATGCATAATATCATGGAAAAGGGTAGTCATTTCCCTCTGGTAAGTTGCACCAGCATTCTTTAAACCGAAAGGCATCACTCTATAACAGAATGTTCCCTAGGGTGTAATGAATGTGGTCTTCTCCATATCCTCGGGTGCCATCTTGATCTGATTATATCCAAAAAATCCGTCCATAAACGAAAAGACTTTGAATTTAGATGTGTTGTCTACCAAAATATCAATCTGTGGCAGAGGGAAATCATCTTTTGGATTGGCTTTATTCAAATCTCTATAATCAACACACATGTGGACTTTTCCATATTTCTTTGGAACAGGTACAATATTAGCCACCCACTGCGGATACTCAGCAGTAACAAGGAAACCGACATCAATCTACTTTTGCACTTCTTCTTTGATCTTCACTTCCATATCAGGATGAGTTCTCCTCAACTTTTGCTTGACTAGCGGGCATTCTGGTTTCAACGGTAATCTATGCTCCACAATCTCAGAATCCAAACCAGGAATGTCTTAAAAGGACCAAGCAAACACATTTGAATACTCTCGGAGAAGATCAATCAACCCCTTTTTAACTTCAGGACACAGTCGAGACCCAATCTTGACTTCCTACACATCATCCTCGAAACCCAAGTTGACTAGCTCAATCTTCTCTTCGAATGGCTGAATGGATTTTTCTTCATGCTCAAGTAGACGAGACAATTCATCAGATACTTCTTCATCACTTTATTCCTCGGTCGCAAATAGGCATGGCAACATAACCCGTACCCGCGGGTACCCACCCGAACCCGCCCCGAAGTTGACGGGGAAAACCCGCTTTGACTGGGTTTGGATTTGGGTTTGGGTTTTCCCCGATTATAAAGAATGGGGACGGGTCGGGTAATGGGGACACTAGTACCCACCCCGAACCCGCCCCCGAACCTGCCCCGTTTATTTTATTATGTACACTATTATTTATTTTTGATGATTTAGAATATTAAATAAGTGGCCAATATTTTAATATTTTGATTTGTATTAATTATTTAATATTTTTAAATGTATGTACGGAAGTTTTTTAGATTGTTTTATTTTATTGTTTATAATATAGTTTAATTTTTTTAAAAGTAAATATTTATATTAAAAAATTGATTTTACTAAATGGATGGTGGTGGGGCGGGGATACCCGAACCCAACCCGAACCCGTTTGGGACGGGTTTGGGTTTTAATTCTCCATCCCCATTTGGGTTTGGGGCGGGGAACGGGGATTATTTTGGGATTCGGGTTTGGGTTTGGGGGAGGTAAAAACCGTCCCCGACCCGCCCCGTTGCCATGCCTAGTCGCAAACACATGGAATTCAAAGTTTGGCGAAGGAGTAGGATCATTGTATTCAATGGGTTTAGAAACCAACCTGCATAATGATTTGATATTTTGATTTTAGATAAGTGAATTGGTGACCAAATATTATGCAAATGGACAAATTATTATTCATTTATCTATGTTTTTTGTGATTACCAATTTTCAAAAAAGCAAAAAAGTAAAAATAAAACATCATAGATGTGGATGAATAGAATTGAATTTTATTAATGATCAAATTTAAAATGCTTGACAATGTTTACTTCTCCCTTAGGCATAGGAGAAGGATTTTCAAAATAATAAAATCAATTACTTAGATCAATGAATAATAATAGGAACATCAACAGTGGTCCAATTGTCGCAAGCTTTTCCATGCGTCACAAAATTGGTGCAGTCTTCATCTTCATCACTCTCGATCATGGCAACTAAGGCTTATTCATTACTATGAATGAACCCTCCGCTACGGAAACTGGGTTGCACATCTTTAGCTCTAATCTTAGATGAACCTTGTCGGAATCCCAAACCGGCTCTGATCTGGTGCTTGACGACCACTATCATTTGGCCCTACTAATCAAAATTACTGTTTTCAACAATTTTCTGCGCATCTTTGAAGGAGGACATAGGGGACCCAACTCTCTTGTCTTCAGCATTAGATAGACCTTGGAACGGGGTTCCAATCTCATACTCATCTTCTACATAAGAGAAAGACGACAAGTGGCTCACCAACAAAGCCTTCTCCCCACCGATAATAACAAGCTTTCCATTCTTGACAAACTTCAACTTCTGGTGTAGCATTGACGTAACAGCTCCCGCCTCATGTATCCATGGCCTTCCTAACAAGCAACTATAGGCCGGTTGGATATCCATTACTTAGAAAGTAATTTAGAAATCACTCTGACCAATCTTCACAGGAAGTTCCACTTCACCAATCACAGTCTTGCGAGAACCATCAAATGCCTTGACGATCACACCACTATATCTCATTGAAGCTCCTTGATACGATAATCTGGACAGAGTTGACTTCGGAAGTACATTCAATGAAGAACTAGTGTCAACCAACACATTTGACAAAGCATCCTCCTTGTAGTTCATTGAAATATGCAACACTAAATTGTGAGTTCTACCCTCCTCAGGGAGTTCCTCATCACAAAAGCTCAGATTATTGCAAGAAGTGATGTTAGCCACAATATGATCAAACTGATCCACCGTAACATCATGCTCAACATAATCTTGCTCCAATACTCTTTGCAATGCCTCTTTGTGCGCTTCAGAATTCATGAGCAGAGACAACACTGAAATCTAGGAAGGAGTTTTGAGCAACTTCTCCACCACATTAAACTCGCTCTTCTTAATCAACTGAAGTACCTCATCATCATTATTAGGCTTCAAAACGCTGGATTCACCAGACTGACACTTTAGAGCGCTAACAGGATCAACTGTAGGCACCTCAACTTTCTTACTGACAGATACATCTTCTACACTTTTTGGGAATACAGGCCCATACACACGACTGCTACGGGTCACTTTCGTCACATCAGCAATACTCACAACAAAACTGGTCGTAGGCAAAGGAACCTCTTGACCATTCTCCAACATGGTAGCATTGTACTGATACGGAACAACCTTATCGGATGCATACGAGACTGGACTCGCTAACCGTATAACCAACGGTGATACCGATTTATTGCTGACACTGTTACTGCTGCTGTTGTCAAATTGAATCACCACTCTCTCTGGTGTCTTGAATACAGGAACTATAACATTCACATCGTCACCTAAGTGACGGGACTGAATAATCTAAATCATACCCTCATCCATCAACCTCTGGATGTCTCTCTTCACAACTACACAACCTCGGGGGTTAACACTGCAGATTGCAAAACCATCATGGTCATGCTCACAATCACTCACCATACAGATATCCTTATGCATCGTCACCAAGGACCTTCTAATGAAACGGACATCATATACTTTGAACTCCCCAGGATAGCCATCTACCATGTTAACAGAAGGGTTACCAT
Organism: Lathyrus oleraceus; assembly: GCF_024323335.1. Lineage (NCBI taxonomy): Eukaryota > Viridiplantae > Streptophyta > Magnoliopsida > Fabales > Fabaceae > Lathyrus > Lathyrus oleraceus. Next base: position 354,634,215 of record NC_066579.1, read on the forward strand.
GAGCAGGTAGTGGGTTAGCTTTGACATTCAGAGAATGACCCTCAAAGGACACCATCCCACTCTTGACCAACTTCTGAACTTCGTACTTCAGGGGGTAACAGTTCTCAATATCATGGCCAGGAGCCTCTTGATGAAAGGCACAATGAAGCTCTGGCTTGTACCACCATGGAAGTGGTTCTGGAATCCGCGGAGGGTTTCTTGGTTGCAACAGGTTCTTGAGAACCAATGATGGATACAATTCAGCATAGGACATAGGAATCAGGTCGAAAAAGACCTTCTACCTTTCAAAATTTTGTTGTTATTGATGATTGTTGGTGTTGTTGTTGTTGTAGGTGTTTGTTCTTTGTTGTGGCTGTTGTTGACGTTATTGTTGAATTTGTGTTGACTGACTATTAGAAAATACTGGAATGATATATGATACTTGATGATGATGTTGACGGGGTTGTTGACTTCTTCTAACAGGAGGCCTCCTCTGCCTCCCAACGATACTGCATTAGTCTCGCCTTCTTTCTTTCTGGAAAACCCACTGCCATACTTCTTGCTAGACGAAACCTCTTCTTTAGACAATCGTCCCTCTCAGACACCCTCTTCTAACCTCATCCCCATGTTGACCATTTCGGTAAAATCACTAGGGGCACTGGAAATCATGCGCTCATAGTAAAATGAGCTAAGGGTCTTAAGAAAAATCTTGCTCATCTCCTTTTCTTCCAAAGGAGGGGTAATTTGAGCGGCAAGTTCTCTCCATCACTGGGCGTACTCTTTAAATGTCTCCTTATCCTTCTGATACAATGACCTCAACTGGTCCTTATTCGGCGCCATATCCATATTATACTTGTACTACTTCACGAAAGCCTCACCCAAATCATTGACCGTGCGGGCACTCGCATTATCCAAACCCATGTACCACCTCAAAGCGGCACCAATCAGACTGTCTTAAAAATAATGAATCATTAACTGATCATTATCAGTTTGCGTCGACATCTTTCTATCATACATGACGAGATGACTTAGCGGATAAGTATTCCCCATATACTTTTCAAAGTCATGGACTTTGAACTTCATCAGGATTTTCACATTAGGAACCAAGCAAAGTTCCGCATCACTTTTTCCGAACAAATTTTTTCCCCTCAGGGTCTTCAACTCCTTTCGCAGCTCAAGGAATTGGTCTTTCATTTCATCCATATTCTCATAAACATCCGTACCCTCAAACGGCTCGGAATGATAGATGGTGTCCTCAACTCAGTGTAAAGTATGAACGATCGGTGGTGGCACAGACATGATCGATCTAGATGCTGGCATGTAAGCAAAAGTAGGAGCGAAACCTTCGGGCACAAAATTGGGCGGCATTCCCCACGGGAATCTGGAAGGCGTGGTAGGCGCAAAATGAGCAGCAGTAGCAGGAATAGTAGAGGTAGCAACCTCGGAAATAATAGTCCTCTAAGGAGGAGGAGTTGCAGGCGTTGGAGAAGATTGGCTATGAGCAGCTATCACTGACTCCATCATGGCAGACAGGTGGGTGATCTCTTCCTCCAGGTCTCTATTCTCTTGCTCTAGATGTTCCATGATCGTTGGATGATTGGCACGGGTATTGTATCGATGAGTCAGCTTGGCTGAAGCACAAAAGAATAACCAATAAGACATCTGGCGAAAGAGAAACCTTCTATGCAAATGATGCATGAAATTCAATGCTTTGATTCTTTTTATTTTCAAGGAACTTTCAATTTTATTTGCAAATATATAATAATAACAATTACACAATTTGATTGACCATAAAAATCTCTTTTGTTTATATAATTGGAGGGATTACACTGAGTACAATTTCAGAAACCAAAGTACAAAATACAAGAGGAAAGGAAACTAGTCATCCTAAGGATCCCTAACAACAATGTCAAACGATCGGGTCGCAGGCGTGTACTTCCTTCGGATGCATCGGATCTCAGACTCAAAAGAAGTCTTCATCTGAGTTTTCTCAAGGACAAGCTAATCAACAATCTTCTTTCAAGCAACGGGAGGCTGAGGCATACTAGAGGAAAATGAAACCTCTAGCTCTTTATGTCTCTTCATTACTCGGTCTTCAAGAAGTTGAATAAGTGCATCTTTGTCCTTAGACTCAACATGCAACTCTTCATGCTTTCTGCTCAAAGCATGGAAACACTCTTCCCACATATCCCTCTCTTGCTTCATCTTGGCGAGTGCGTCTTCCAACTCCTCTACATCTTGGTTAGGGAAAGTTAATGGCTCAGCCACAACCATAGACATAGGTCTTTTACAAGCATGTGGCATCTTCAATTCCAAAGCTCTCTTCTTCACCCAAAGAGTGTAAGCTTCCAAAGCTACACAGTTGCATGGACCAAGCTCAGATCTTCCTTTCCTATGCACATTATGCCAAGCATGTATCATCTTCTACTTCAAAAGTTGTCGATCTTTACCCTCTTGATAGAAAAGACCTTCTAACAAAGTGTTATTAGGTTTGTCCCTCAAGGGGAACACAAGTTGACGACGAGGCAAAACAGGATTGTAGTTGATTCCTCCTTCTGTACCAATGAGAGGTACATTAGAGAATTCACCATGACAATCAATAATCTCCAAATTACTTAATGGAGAATCATACCAAACTATATCATCATTAGTGAGAGACATAAGTTTCTGAGACCACCTTAGACATTGTTTGTTCTCCACAAAAGTAGGCGTCTGAGGCAAGTGCCAAATAAACCACTTGTATAGAAGAGGAACACAACAGACGATATTTCCACCACCTTTAGAATTCCTTATATGCATAGAGAAGTACATATTTCCTAACATACTAGGCATAGGATTCCTAATCACGAAAATTCTAATGGCGTTAACATCAACAAAACCGTCAATGTTAGGGAACAAGGCCAACCCATAGATAAGAAACACAAATATAGCTTCAAAAGCATCCAAACTACCGACTTGAGCAAAGGCAATAGCTTCCTTGATGAGGAACTCATAAGTCACTCCAAATAAACCTTCTTTCTTCACCCAATGAGCCTCAATCTCATACTTCTTCAAGTCAAGAGCTTCAGCTATAAGATGAGATCTGGGATCTCCTCCAATCCATTAAAAGGAACTTTGCTAGACACAGGTATTCCCAAGAGATGGGCATAATCCTCCAACGTAGGCACAAGTTGATAATCCGGAAAGGTGAAGTAATGGTAGAGAGGGTCATAGAACTGAACCAACACACTCAAGAGTCCTTCAACCATATTAGCTGATAATACAGATAGAAGTTTCCCATGACGTTGCTTGAAGTCCAAGGGATCTAATACAAAAGATGACAGCTTCTTTAACTCTTTCAAATCTGGACATCTGAAACTGTACTTCTTAGTGTTCCTTCGTCCATAATCCATGGTGTGAAAATATTTGCAAATAAGACCTCAGTTCCTTGAAATTTTTGTGTGATGAATGTTATGATGCGCATGAATGCATGAATGCAATAATCACAAATAAGGGATCACACATAAGGCAAACAAACAAACGTTAAAGGATGAATCAAGTCATTCTCAAGATCAACCATCCATTTTGGTGGATTATGATTTTCACCTTATCAACACCCAAGTTCCATTGATATTGATAAGACTTGATTGGATAAACCAAGAATCAAGGGTTTGTTGTGAGTCACGAGCATGGAGTCAGGGTAAGAACTATCCCAAAGGAGTGTACGAAGGATAAAAACATGTAGATCATGTTCTAAAAAGTTTCCAGAGTCTTAATTCCATCTATCAGATATTACAGGTTAGGATGGCTGACTCATCGACCCATAATATTCTCAAGAGAAACTCATCTAAGTGTAGTATCGTGTAACAACTGTTATCAAGTCTACACCTGAACAGTCTCCGCACTACGTCCTAAATATGCCAAGAGGGGTTAAATGTTCTACGATCCTCAGCTTCTCGGACCCCAAATCAAAGAAAGTAATGCCTAACAATAAATAACTTGTGTGACACTCATAACTCTAAAAGGGACTCCACTTAGTAAATGGGTCTCAAGCCAACTTGTTAAGGACTACTCCACACAAGTCGAACATGACTATACCATCCTCCTATCTTATTTGCACTCAAGTTCGGGTTAGAACTTATCTCACCACTCAGAGATCACCAAGCACAACAAGCAGATTACATCACACAAACAAATATACATACAGCAAATATACAATTATATGCACACAAAAAATTAGTCTAAACCCACTGGAGACTAGTCCCCAGCAGAATCGCCACTTAATTTCTGTAGCGATAAATTCATGACCATTAAGCTATGGATAAGCTAGACATCAACAATACCAGAGTCGCCATCGTGCTTTTACTATATCCAAAGGAAAAGGGAAAAGTACAAACAAAACCCAAAGAATAAGAAGTTTTCAAATTATAACTAATAAAATTCCATAGATTACGGGTAAGGGGGTTGGTTACACAAAAAGAAGGTGTTAGCACCCAAAGTGTCCTAGGTACTCCTAGGGAGCCCTTTCTTATGTGCATATGTGTTTTTGTACAAAATTATGTTTGCAATAAATAGAGTGGAGGTATGAGAAAATAATTCATTAATTATATTTTTTGTGTTTGACAGGACCTTCAGACTTGTGCCTACGTACCAACATAAAAATGAGGGATCAAAACCTCGTAGTTTGTGGTAAGAATTTCAATGTGAGTGCATTGCTTTTAACAAAAGTTTGTGTTTAAGAAAAGGCAGAATAGCCTAAAAGAGTTTGAATGGGTGCTAGTTCTTTTTGTCTTTTGAAATTTTAAGTCAAGTATAGTTAAGTTCATTTACAAGTTTGATTAAGAAAAGAGTTTGAAAATACAATGGCATAAGGCCAAAGTTTCTAATTTTCAATAAAGTCTAAGTTTAGAAAAAAAACACAAGCAAAGAAGATTTTGAAAGGAGGGAGAGAATTGAAATTAAAGAAGTGGGGAAGAGATGAAGAGACTAATCCTAAGCAAAAATTAAAAGTTAAGACTTGAAAAGATCTGACCAATGGGATGCAATCTAATAGACAAGAATGTCATATAGAAACCCAAATTTCCCTTGGACTTTAGAATCAAGCAATATCAATACACAAATAGCAAGATGTAGAGCAAGGCATCAAATAAAGATAGCCACATCCAAGCTTAGAAACTCCAAGTTCTTCTTCATAATTTCTCATGTACCAGATAACATAATCCTTGAGTGGCTCAGAGATAGGCATTTAGACACAGGTTCAAAGTAACATATCCAATAAAACCATGTAGCAGATGAACTCAAATGGGATTACAATACTTGCATTAGATGAAGTTTCAAATCACAAGCACTTGGTTTCATGAAAGTTGACATTGGCCAAGTCCTTTTGCATAGGGAGTGTTGCCTAATTTTAAGTCCAAAGCATTAGAGCAAATCCAACAGTCCACATAAAAGGTATTTTAGGTTTTTGTTATTATTATATACATTAAGGTCCAAGAGACCACAACCACAAACAAGTATACAAACAAATATATACAATCACAATATATGGCTCAAGTGAGCAAAGTCAAAATGGCATAAACATAAACAAGTTAAAAGATATGTAAAATGACAAATGAAATGACTTGAACTTAAAGTACATAAAGTAAATGACTTAAAATTAAAAGTTAGTTGTTAGTTGATTAGAAGTTAATATTGCTTTTGCTTTTGTTTTGTTTAAGTCATTCTTTGGAGAACACTCAACCCACTATTCACAAGCATGGATCCTTGAACCAAGACATCTTCCAAAGGAAGGAAAAGAGGCCAAGTTTCCACACAATACCATGAAAGAGGGGAGACTTACAATCTCACTTACTAGAATTCTATGCCTTTTGTGTCAATAATTTAGCGTTATGTTAAGCAATCGTAATTGGACTTATGTAGAAGTCACAACTATTTGAGTCCGGGCAATGGAAATTTTAGTGTTAATTCATGTTAGAGATATGGTATTATGAACCATACTGCTAAAACATACCACACTTAAAAAGAATATGCAAAAGGGGTGGACCTAATCTCATCCCCACTTATGTTGATTTTGCAATCAACTAGCCTTAGGATAGAGAGACATCATAGGTCCATGAAATGAATGAGAAAATAATAGGATTAAGATGAAGAGGGAGGGGGAATGGAATCAACACAAATTGGTCAAAGGAGGACTTTTATCAAATTAAAATCAGTCATTCATTTTGGGAGATGAAATGTACATTTCATCAATCCTCTAAATCCCATGATTTTAACTCAACAAAGTCAAATCAACCATGACCAAGGCCCAACAACAGAAGTCAAACTCTACAAGTCAATATCAAAAGCTCAACATAATTTATTTTGTAATTAAACAATAAAAATCAACTAAATAATGCATTAAATTAAATTATGGTTGGTTAAAATCCTAAAACCTCATCAAAACACCAAATAAATGGCCATGAGATTTATTATAGGTCAAACAAGGTCAAAGGACCTTGGATAAAAAAATTCATGATTTTTGGAAAGTTAAAAGTATTTTTAAACAATTAAAAACATTCACAAAATCAATTAAATCATGAAAAATATTAATAATGATCCAAAAAATAATTTTTATTCAGAAAATGAAAGAGGAATTTATTTAAAAAATTTCAGTGAAACTCTCATATTTTTTGGATCAATATTAAGATTAATATGAATTAATGAAAATAAACCAAATAAAATGAAAATCAGAAAAATGGAAAAAACGTGGACCACTTGATCTCCCTTATTAATTGAGGTGGCAGATCAAGTGGCTGCTAGCGCACGTTCCATGGTGGAGACAAGTCAAAGCGCTGTATGGATGGTATGCAAAACCAAGACACGAGATTAAAACGTTTGAAAAGGGTCATGTGGTTCAGATGAGTGCCAGCACGCCATCAGAGCCAAAGCTCTGGTCTCCTACTCCGGTGATATTCACCGGACTGGTTCACTCACAACCATCACCAAAATTAAAAAGGAGGACATGAATTTAAAGTAAAAATGCTCAGGAGCTCGAATCTGGCCTCAATTTCTCCCAACTCCAAGTATATTGAAAGATACAAGGAGTTGAATTTTGAGGTACATGATCTGAGTTGCTTCAATTTAACCTCAAAGCAACTCAATCTTGGTGCCTACTTGGGTAGGACTTCAGACAACCAAAGATCAAGAAGAATTATGGAGAATTGAGTGAGAATCAAAGAGATGAAATTTTTTGGAAAATACCTGATCACGACTTTGTGAGTCTATCGGGGTACTAACTGCAAGTGCACAGTCTAATCGCGTAGTTTTAAAAGATATCGATCCCACAGGGACTTAATGAATCGATCTACCATTTTTCTAGGGTTACTGCGTAAAGCTAAGGCGGATGATACTTTAATGATTAGGGGGAAAAGTAAAACTAAATTTGGATCTAGATAAAATATCAAATAATATGGATATCAGTATGTAGTTCGTCGTAATTAGGGAATGAAATCTTCGTTGGTCTTTTTCTTAATTTTAAAATAAGTCTTTTCAGTAAACACTATTAATTAAAAGTCTTTTCCTCAAACTCCCGCTCTGTTGAATTAGACTATGACTTTATATTGTAACGTACGCTCTCACTATTTCGTTAAATCTAAAATCACTTTTGAAAATAATAGAATCTATAGAAACTCCTTTTGAGAAAATACTAACCGTTTAAACACCCTCGTCTCAAACTCTCGCTCTGTTGGCTTAGATTATATGATTAAACTTAAATGCTTAACTCTCGTCCTCACATTTAACTTTTAAAAATAACTTTTGAAAATGATTAGAATTTAATTAACCTTAAAAATTGCTTTCGCCTTGATTTAAAGTTAATGTTCAATTTACATTGTCCAGTTAAAAACTCAAACCGTCGTTCTATTGATTTTAACTTCTTTATGTCTTTTACTCTCGTACAAAAACCTTGGTATTAACTTTGTAAATTGAGACCAGAAAAAGAATGACTATATTTTGAAATAAATTTAAACCAACTCAATTTCGATTCCTTTATTGCGCTTACTTTACATACCGATATCTAAATTAATTAGCCAGACATGATAAAAATGCATAAACAATAATCGTGCATAAATACGGCCATATCAAACAAACAATATATATAAATAGCAGAACAAAGCATATGTAAATTAAAACCATAAATCAATTAATTAATGAACCTGGAAAAATACTAGAAATCTGGATTTTATCTCCTAGCTTCGATGCTCGAACACTCCACCACAAGCCGGTTGGATTTGTTCTTCACAATTCTCAATCAGATAGGAAAGTAAAAACAAGGAAATAAAATACTATGATATAACGTAAGGTTAGATCCAGTAAAAATTACACAATAGTTTCCGGTGTAGAAACTATCGTGAGAAAATAAATTGTTTGCTTCGGAAATTAAACTAGAAAAGAAAAGAAAATAAGATGCTTGAAAATTTAGAGTGCTGGAAAATTATAATGCTGGAAAGATATTGCTGGAAAAATTGCACGGAGAAGAGAGAGATTCAATTGGCTTTTGTGAGGTCTATTTATATTCACCTCCCCAAATAACCGCTTCCTCGAAAGTGTCTTCAGTATGGTTCAAAGCGTCAACGAGTGCAGGAGAAAAATTAGGGGAAAACGTCCACTCCGTTACGCACGTAAAGCCTGAAATATAGGATGAAATGTGTGACGTCCGTCACATAATGTGTTACGGTCGTAACACTAGGTTTTGGAACGTGACGCTCGGCATGTTCTCGTGGCGGTCGTGACAGCCATTTCTTTTGTTCCAAACGTGGGCTGGGCTTTGGTGCTTCAGCTTGCTGCTTTTCCTAGAAAATCCTCTTTTTGCACCCCTCTTCTTTCTTTTTCACACGTGCTTTAAATAATGATACCTGAAATAAATAATAAGAAAATACCGAGTAATATCGAATAATATAAAATAAATTGAATCAAATAACGATATAAATTAATTAAATCAAGTCTAAAAATGTGATATAGTTTCATGTTATCAAACTCCCCCACACTTAGACTTTTGCTTGTCCTCAAGCAAGATGAAATTTCCAAACACACATCAATTCGTAATAGGTTGCAAGTAAATCTCGTTTAGAAATAACCTGAGTTTAATCTTAACATCAGAAACTACCGTAACAACACTAGATAACCCCACCTTATGCAAACTAGTTCGAGTCATGCTATTATAGCTCAGCCTAGTTCTTTTACTCTTATTTCACCCGTTTTCATTCGAGCGAAATCACATTAAGCCCTTTATCTTTTCGCGCACATGGTGGAGTAACCGGCTAGCGATTCTGATCCCCTTTTAGTTAGAAGTTCTGGTACATACGTTGGATAACTTCTTTATTTAGTCTATTGCAAATTGCGGGGGATCGGACCGTAGTCCGCCCTACCAAGTTCAGCACCAGAAACCGCTGAACCAACTCACAATGGATCGTTAATACTATGTTTTTGTAGGGTCCGCAACCTTTGGATTAAATGATCGGGTAAGGATAACCTAACTTAATTAGTGCATTTCCTGATTTTTTTAATATGTTGTTTTGGGAATCATTCACTTGTATTCATCGGCTCTCCACGTAGTTTGCTATTAAGATGGTGCCGACTTCTCGTATAAACTACTCGGGGTTACTATAGGACTAAAAGTTCAAGGAATTGGTATAATAGGTACTTAGACTGATCTAACATGCTGAGGTTGTTAGAATGTTGGGGTGGTAATAATTTTGTCTTAATTCCACTCAAGTTTTATAAAATAAGCAACCTTTATACTTATTGAGTGTGTTGAATTTTGTTATGGCTCAAGAAAATTGAGGAGAATAGATAATAAAAAATTTCACACTAGGGACTTGAGTTAAGAATTTTTTTTTTTTTATTGAAAGGGAAATAACATACTTATAAGGGAAATAAACATAACTGAAACAAAGTTTTCCCCCCTACACTTAAATGAAACATTGTCCCCAATGTTTCAAAAAAAGCGAAAGAAAAAAAAAGGAAAAAAAATAAAAATGGTACTCAAACTCAATTCTGCCTGCGTCCTCTTGTTCTCGGACCCGGTGATCGTTCACGTACTGCCAAGTCATCAAACCTGTTAAGCAAGTCAGTGAACCTCTGGTCGGTTATTGCATTCCTCTCTTTTGTTGTTGTTGCATCTGGCGCATCAGTTGCATTACTTCGTTATTCTGCGCATACATGACATCAAGTCGTTGGGCTTGATGTTCAATAGCATCCATGAAGTCATCATTTGTTGTAGGCCTTCTTCTTCGACGACGTTGAGAGGATGGACCAGCTACATTATCGGAAGGATTAAGTGGGACAGAATGTTGTTCAGGACCTTGATCACCTTGCTCCATTTCATCAAACTCGTCTGGGGGCGGGTTTGCTTGTGTAGGCATGCTAGGCTCGGGAGCATTCAAATCGTAGATGAACGTGTTGGGGTTAGTAACATCGGTGAGTGCAATGTTGGGCATAACAACGCTTGGGATTTCTTGGTTATTGACCATAAGATAATAATTCTCGCCTACCCTATTTTTGATTAAGCGGCAGGAGCGACAATAGCTGATATCCATAAACAGGGGTGGCAAAGATTGCAAATTTTGAAGTCGGTCCCCTAGATTTAAACCGAGTGCGATGGTGGTTATTAATCCTCCAATCACAAAAGGTTGACTGCCTCGAGCACAAAGGGTACGGATATGGTGAAGTAAGAAAAAGGCGGCGTTTACCTTTGTATCTGCTGAAAAGATGCAGTGTAGGAAGAATAATTCTTTTGCGTTAACTTTGCTGTTGTTGGCTCTTCCAAAGATGGTGTTTTGCAAAATACGGATAAAATACCGGATAATAGGGTTGTGTATGTGCGAAGCAAGTAATGCATCCCAATTGGTGGTTACCACACCGGATATTTTTCCAAAAAGTTCGAATGCGACCGTGTTCCAATCTGAGTTTGGAGGGATTCTTGGCTGGACGTGGTCCCCTTCAGGAAAATGTAGCATGGCACTCAACTATTCTTGAGATATTGTGTACTCAGTGTTGAACATACGGAATTTTGCGACACCGGTTAAGTACTCGTCCTCACCGGTTGGAGTGGTGTATGAATAAGAGCTTAAAAACTCCAGGGTGAGTGATGGGTATGTTGGGTGATTTTGTGTGCACAGAAAAGTTAAATCGGATAGCCTAAGCAGCCATTGCACACCTTGATGTAATCCTAATTCTTGTGAGCAATTGAAATCTGGGTACCTGGTAGATGTGACACCGCGTTGCTGAAACCGAACGAACTGCTCCCGTTGATAGTTACTATCTTCAGATCGGAAAATAATATTTCCAAATTGCACTTGATGTTAATTCTCCGCCATTTTGATTGAAAGGAAAGAGGATGAAATTTTTTTGTATAGAATGGAATGATGTGGTGTAGGAAGAAATGTAGTGAAGGTATTTATAGGAAGAGTTTTGGAATTGGGAAGAGAAGTGGGTGAGAAAAAAATTAATGGGGATAGAGAGGTGAGTTGAATGGGGGTAAAGAGGAATTGGAAAGGGGAGTAACGGTCTGGTCATAACGGTCAACAACATTTACGAGAAAGCAAGTTGTCACGCTCGTGACAGCATGCGTGACGGGCGTCATGGGGGTGTGACGACCGTGACAACATGCGTTACGCTCGTCACACCTCTGAGCATGCAACGGTCACAACGTTCGTGACAGCATGCGTGGGTGCTTTATTAAATTTTTTATTTTTATTAATGTTTTGTTTATTATATTTGTTATTTTTATTATTTTATTTTATTTTTGTCATGGATGCTACTTTACTACACCATAGAATATTTTTTTTCTCTAATAAGCCATGTAAGTAGTAGCATACAATATATATCATCATTGGTAATTTTAGATAGTGCATAAATCAAAATGAAATTTAATTTAACCAATAATGCCAGTAGCTTCATAAAAATAAACATAATGTAGTATTTGACTGCAGATAAAAATAAAACATGCGAAAAATAAATCCTAAGATTAAAAATATTGCCAAACGAAACTATAAATTTCCTAAGACTAAAACTAGTTAACTGCAATTCTTTTAGCCACTTGTAGAATCTCTCGTCGGAGGAGCAAAGGAATTGACACGGTGTAGCAACTCGTGAAATTGATTTGTCATTCTACTCATGTATTCCATAAATTCATGTCCCATCATAGTTAACTCTTCTCTAATGGCATCTTGTTCTGACATCAAAACTTGAATAGCGGTATTATAATCAGTTCTGGGCATATGATGTCTAAGATCAGGTACTGCCGATTCTGCGGACGGGATAGGATAAGGTGGAGAGGCAGCATCATGGTAACCAGTTGGTGTCTGCGGATCAGACTCAGCATTAGAAATCTGATTGTCAAGAATCTCATAATCTTGGATGGTTTCAACAAATCTAACAGGAGAAGGTATTCCATCCAGGTTGTAGAGCCAATTATTTCGGTTATGGACACTAGTCATCGGGCTAGGCATGGTGAATAGGTAAAAAGCTTGGTTGTTAATTAATAGTTCAAACTCTTCAGGTCCAAGGTTTCCTATAAACATAGTGTTGAAAAGGAAAAGTATATTCATAGGCCGAATACCACAAAAAGGGTTCATATCAAGCATGGGTTGGCGCAATCCAATAGCATTAGCAATCATAGTTATCAATCCTCCTATTTGAATCGGTGCACGGTCATCTTGAATAAGGAGGTCAAAACTCGCTAACATATAAGTGGCACCATTCACTGGACGATTCTGGGAAGCACAAAATATTATGAAAAGTTCATCACGTGATACTGTGGTAATGTTTGATCTTTTCCCAAAAAGAGTGTGTGCTAGGATCTTGTGGAAATAACGAAAGGCTGGGTTATGTATGTTTCCAAAAAGAAACTCATGTTCCTCAGGTTCGTCATTTCCCGTCAAACTTCCCCAAAAATGCTCAAGCTCTCAATATTCAAGGAGTTCCTCTTGGCTCATGGTGAATGTGTCCAAAGAAGTAGGGAACCCTAAGAGGTTAGTAAATTCTCTAATGTTATACTGATACTCCATATTGAACATCCTGAATTGAATGAAACCTCGGTTTATTCCTTTTCCATGGTTCGGTAAATAAATCAGGGAGCTAAGGAATTCTAGAGTTAGCCTCCGGTAAGTAACAAATTGTCTCCGAATAGGAGTGGTTTCCCACCCTATTTGATTCAGCAGATATAGGACACTATCTTTTAGCCCAAGTACGGTCATTGCACAATCATCAGCATAAAAATTTGGGTGCATCTCTCTCTCAGCAAGTTCTTCAAATTTTTGTCTCTGAGCTATCCCTCGGAAATTGATACCCATGTGATCAATATGTGCCATCAGGTCAGTGTTAACTAAAGAAAAGAAAAAACAAGAATTTTAGTCAGGATTTGGCCAGATGCCGAAAGAAGAAAAGAATAAAAATTAAATAATATAAAGAAAATGAAGAATAAAGACTGAATAAAATCAAAAGAATAATCAAAGAAAAATAAAAATTTGTGGGTTGTCTCCCACGAAGCGCTTTGTTTAATGTCGCAAGCTCGACATAAAACTATTAAATGTTAATCTATTAATTTTGGAGATAATACGTCTAAGTGCAGGACTTGCGAGTCTTCATTGTTTTCAGCATAAAGATAATGTTTTAGACGCTGCCCGTTTAAGATAAATGATTCAATAGATTTTCCTTTAATTTCTACAGCCCCACTAGTAAAGACATTAGTGACTTGGAAAGGGCCGGACCACCTAGAGCGTAGTTTTCCCTGGAATAACTTAAGTCTAAAGTTAAATAATAGGACTACATCGCCTTGTTTGAAAGTTTTCCTTGATATACGTTTATCATGCCATTTTTTCGTTCATTCCTTGTAGATTTTGGCATTTTCGTATGCGTCTTGTCTAAGTTCCTCTAATTCGTTTATATCTAGAATTCGCTTTTCACTGGCGGCCTTATAGTTTATATTTAAATTTTTATTAGCCCAATAGGCCTTATGTTCTAACTCCACTAGGAGGTGACATGATTTACCATAAATAACTTGATCGCGACTTTGTGAGTCAATCGGGGTACTAACTGCAAGTGCACAGTCTAATCGCGTAGTTTTAAAAGATATCGATCCCACAGGGACTTAATGAATCGATCTACCGTTTTTCTAGGGTTACTACGTAAAGCTAAGGCGGATGATACTTTAATGATTAGGGGGAAAAGTAAAACTAAATTTGGATCTAGATAAAATATCAAATAATATGGATATTAGTATGTAGTTCGTCGTAATTAGGGAATCAAATCTTCGTTGGTCTTTTTCTTGATTTTAAAATAAGTCTTTTCAGTAGACACTATTAATTAAAAGTCTTTTCCTCAATGTAGCGATAGTTTTTTCCAATATCTGTTTAATTTCTCTATTAGACACTTCCACTTGTCCACTAGTTTGAGGATGGTAAGATGTTGCTACTCGATGTTTTACACCATACTTAAACAATAATTTTTCGAGTATCTTAGATATGAAATGAGATCCACCGTCACTGACGACTATTCTTGGGACACCAAATCTTGGAAAGATTATATTCTTAAAGAGTTTAATTACTACTCGTGTGTCGTTTGTTGGAGAAGCTATAGCCTCAATCCATTTTGATACGTAGTCAACCGCTACGAGTATGTACTTGTTACCGAAAGAAGGTGGAAAAGGTCCCATGAAATCTATTCCCCACACATCGAAAATTTCTACTTCCAAAATTCCTTTTTGTGGCATTTCGTCACGTCTAGATATGTTTCCTGTGCGTTGACACCTATCGCATTTCTTGACAGTGGTATGTACATCCTTCCATATGTTTGGCCAATAAAGACCGGCTTGTAGGATTTTAGAGTAGGTTTTGGATGTACTTGCATGTCCACCATAAGGGGCGGAATGACAATGTTGGATATACTTTCTACCTCTTCTTCAGGTATACAACGACGGAAAATACCATCGGAGCCTCTTTTGAAAAGTAAAGGGTTGTCCCAGTAGTAATGTTTTATGTCATGGAAGAATCGTTTCTTTTGTTGGTAGGATAAATCAAGTGGAACCACTCCGACGGCTAAATAATTGACAAAATCAGCGTACCATGGTGTAACGCATACAGCCAAGGTGGTCTCTACCTGCTTGTCAGCTCTATTTTCTTCCAAATTAGCTATAAGTTTATCGTACGAGAAATCATCGTTGATCGATGTTCTTTCCGGTTCCAGGTTTTCAAGTCTATAGAGGTGATCTGCTACTACGTTTTCAGTTCCTTTTTTATCTTTGATTTCCAAATCAAATTCTTATAGCAACAAGATCCACCTTAGGAGTCTAGGTTTAGCGTCCTTTTTTGTTAAGAGGTACTTAATGGCAGCGTGATCAGTGTAAACGATTATTTTAGCTCCGACCAAGTAGGAACGAAATTTATCTAGTGCAAATACTACTGCTAAAAGTTATTTCTCGGTCGTGGCATAATTCATTTGCACTTCATCTAGAGTTCTACTCGCATAATATATGACGTGAAGTTTTTTATCCTTTCGTTGTCCTAAAACAGCGCCTACGGCGTAGTCACTTGCGTCACACATTATTTCGAAAGGTTCATTCCAATCCGGGGTCTGCATTATGGGCGCGGAGATCAATGCTTGTTTAAGTGTTTGAAATGCTTCTAAACATTAATTGTCGAAGGTGAATTCAGCATCTTTCATTATTAATTCGGTTAAAGGTTTAGTTATTTTAGAGAAATCTTTAATGAATCGTCGGTAAAAGTCGGCATGTCCTAAGAGGCTTCGTATTTCCCTCATAGTTTTCGGAGGTTGAAGGTTTTCGATTACTTCTATTTTGGCTTTGTCTACTTCAATTCCTCTATTTGATATGATGTGTCCTAAAACAATTCCTTCTTGTACCATAAAGTGACATTTTTCCCAATTAAGTACTAGGTTTACTTTTACACATCGTTCTAGAACTCTTTCTAGGTTTTCAAGACATTCTTCGAAACTTTGCCCGCATACGGAAAAGTCATCCATAATGACTTCCATGATGTTTTTGAGAAAATCGGCGAATATTTCCATCATGCACCTTTGGAAAGTTGCAGGAGCATTGCACAAGCCAAACCATTCGTCGATAAGCGAAGGTACCAAAAGGACATGTGAACGTTGTCTTTTCTTGGTCATCAGGATGAATTGGTATTTGAAAAAAACCTGAGTAACCGTCCAGATAGCAGAAATGAGAATGCTTGGCTAGTCGTTCTAACATCTGGTCTATGAATGGTAAAGGAAAATGATCTTTTCGGGTTGCTTTGTTTAGCTTTCTATAATCAATGCACATTCTCCATCCCGATTCAATTCGTTTGGTTATAGTTTCTCCTTTTTCATTTTCGATCACTGTTATACCTCCCTTTTTTGGTACTACGTGTACAGGACTAACCCATTTGTTATCGGATATAGGATATATGATACCTGCCTCTAATAACTTCGTTACTTCCTTCTTTACTACCTCACTCATGATCGGGTTTAGTCTCCTCTGATGTTCCCTAGAAGTCTTACAGTCTTCTTCTAGCATGATGCGGTGCATACAAATAGAAGGACTTATCCCTTTAAGATCGGTGATGTTGTATCCTAGTGCGGTTGGATATTTTCTTAAGATATGTAGAAGTTTTTCGGTTTCAAGTTTTCCTAGGTCTGCATTGACTATTATTGGTCGTTCAAGTTCTAAGTCTAGGAATTCATATCTCAGATTTTTGGGAAGTGTTTTCAGGTCGAGGGTTGGTTTCTTAAGGCATTGCGTAGGATCTGATGTTATTGCTAAACATTGGTTCAATCTGTCTTCTTCATGATAGTCGGACAAATCGTCATTTTCTAATTCTGTTTCTTTTATGCATTCATCGATGATATCCATGAAGTAACATGTGTCTTCTATTGCAGGTGCTTTCAAAAATTTGGAAAGAATAAACTCAATTTTCTCTTCTCCTACTTCGAAAGTGAGTCGTCCTCGTTTTACGTCTATGATAGCACCGACAGTTGCTAAGAAGGGTCTTCCCAATATAATAGGGGTGACTTCATCTTCTCTTATGTCCATAATTATAAAATCGGTGGGGATGTAGAATTGACCTATGCGCACGAGAATGTTTTCAAGAATTCCTACGGGATATCTAACGGAACGATCTGCTAATTGCACAGACATTTTAGTTGGTCTTAATTCTCCCATTTCAAGTTTCTTGCATATGGACAAAGGCATAACACTGATACCGGCTCCTAAATCGCATAAAGCTTTATCTATGACAAATTTTCCTATATGACAGGGTATAGAAAAACCACCAGGATCTTTAAGTTTAGGAGGCATATTCTGGATTATTGCGCTACACTCAGCAGTGAGTGTAACGGTTTCTCTATCTTCAAGTTTCCTTTTATTAGATAAAATTTCTTTTAAGAACTTAGAATATGAGGGCATCTGTGTAATAGCTTCTGTAAAAGGAATTGTGACGTTTAATTGTTTCAGTAGGTCAACAAATTTTTTAAATTGGACCGCGTCTTTGGTTTTAATTAGCCTTTGAGGATAAGGGATAGGTGGTTTGTAAGGCGGTGGAGGTACATAAGGTTCTTTTTTTTCTACGGTTTCCTTATTACACTCTTCCTTTTCCTTAGGTTTACCTTCTTCCTCAGTTGACTTTTTAGAGTTTTGGTTCTCAATCCTTGGGTCAGATGGTCCTTCTACCTCTGTACCACTTCGTAATATAATTGCATGAGCGTGGCCTTTCGGATTAGGTTGGGGCTGTCCAGGAAATGTACCAGTTAGGGCAGCAGTAGGCGCTTGTTGTTGAGCTACTTGCGAGATTTGTGTTTCCAGCATTTTGTTATGGGTAGCCAAGGCATCTACTTTACTTGCTAGTTGTTTAATCTATTCGCTAGTGTGTACATTCTGGTTTAAGAACTCTTTATTGGTTTGCTGTTGAGAGGCTATGAAGTTCTCCATCATGATTTCCAAATTGAATTTCCTAGGAACGTTATTGTTAGGTGTAGATGGGGTCGACTTTTGATATCCAGGAGGTATAGCTGGAGCTTGACTGGGAGCTTGACCTGGTGCGTATAAAGCGTTGTTACTTTTATATGAAAAATTAGGATGGTTCTTCCAGTTTGAGTTATAGGTATGCGAGTAAGGATTTCCTTTAGCATAGTTCACCTGCTCTGTTTGAATTCCTGCTAGGAGTTGACAATCTGTAGGGGTGGGACCTTGAATTCCACAGACTTCGCAATTTTGAGTTACGACAACCACGGTGGCTGGAGGTGATACATTTAAACTTTCAATTTTCTGGGCAAGAGCATCCACTTTTGCATTAACATGATCAAGGCTACTTATCTCGTACATGCCACCTTTCGTTTGAGGTTTTTCCACCATTGTTCGGTCGCTTCCCCACTGATAATGATTTTGGGCCATGCTCTCGATAAGTTGATAAGCGTCGGTGTAAGGTTTATCCATAAGCGCACCACTGGCGGCGGCGTTTATTGTTAGCCTTGTGTTGTACAAGAGACCATTGTAGAAGGTGTGAATTACTAACGAGTCCTCTAAACCATGGTGTGGGCAAAGTCTCATCATGTCCTTGTATCTTTCCCATGCTTCGAAAAAAGACTCGTTATCTTTTTTCTTAAATCCATTTATCTGGGCTCTCAACATAGCTGTTTTGCTTGGAGGAAAATATCGGGCAAGAAAGACTTTCTTCAACTCATTCCATGTGGTGACTGAGTTGGAAGGAAGAGACTGAAGCCATCTTCTAGCTTTATCTCTTAACAAGAAAGGAAAGAGACGAAGTCGAATTGCCTCTGAAGTGACACCATTAGCTTTAACAGTGTCAGCGTATTGGACAAATACGGATAAATGAAGGTTTGGATCCTCGGTAGGATTTCCAGAAAATTGATTCTGTTGCACTGCCTGCAACAGCGAAGGTTTAAGTTCGAAGTTGTTCGCTTCGATTGCGGGTGGGGCAATACTCGAATGCGGCTCATCCTGCGATGGAGCAGCGTAATCTCGAAGAGCACGAGCTGGTTCGACCATCGCTGGTATCGCCGAAGGAAGGAGATTTTTGAGATCAGGAATTTCGATTGGAGGAAGATTGTTTCTAGCAAGATACTCCCGAATTCGTCGTAATAATCGGAGATATCGTTCAACATCGTTGATTCGTAAGTAGTACGGCTCGCCTTGTGAGCGAGTGTGTGGCATACAAATCAACGAAAAAGGGAAAAAATAAAAATTGCCTTAGTCTCTACAGCGTAACAGAAGAG
Organism: Lathyrus oleraceus; assembly: GCF_024323335.1. Classification (NCBI taxonomy): domain Eukaryota; kingdom Viridiplantae; phylum Streptophyta; class Magnoliopsida; order Fabales; family Fabaceae; genus Lathyrus; species Lathyrus oleraceus. Next base: position 354,653,439 of record NC_066579.1, read on the forward strand.
TTACGATATCAACTAAATAAAAGTCCCCGGCAACGGCGCCAAAAACTTGATCGCGACTTTGTGAGTCTATCGGGGTACTAACTGCAAGTGCATAGTCTAATCACGTAGTTTTAAAAGATATCGATCCCACAGGGACATAATGAATCGATCTACCATTTTTCTAGGGTTACTGCGTAAAGCTAAGGCGGATGATACTTTAATGATTAGGGGGAAAAGTAAAACTAAATTTGGATCTAGATAAAATATCAAATAATATGGATATCAGTATGTAGTTCGTCGTAATTAGGGAATCAAATCTTCGTTGGTCTTTTTCTTAATTTTAAAATAAGTCTTTTCAGTAGACACTATTAATTAAAAGTCTTTTCCTCAAACTCTCGCTGTGTTGAATTAGACTGTGACTTTATATTGTAACGTACGCTCTCACTATTTCGATAAATCTAAAATCACTTTTGAAAATAATAAAATCTATAGAAACTCCTTTTGAGAAAATACTAACCGTTTAAACACCCTCGTCTCAAACTCTCGCTCTGTTGACTTAGATTATATGATTAAACTTAAATGCTTAACTCTCGTCCTCACATTTAACTTTTAAAAATAATTTTTGAAAATGATTAGAATTTAATTAACCTTAAAAATTGCTTTCTCCCTGATTTAAAGTTAATGTTTAATTTACACTGTCCAGTTAAAAGCTCAAACCGTCGTTCTATTGATTTTAACTTCTTTATGTCTTTTACTCTCGTACAAAAACCTTGGTATTAACTTTGTAAATTGAGACCAGAAAAAGAGTGACTATATTTTGAAATAAATTTAAACCAACTCAATTTGAATTCCTTTATTCCGCTTACTTTACATACCGATATCTAAATTAATTAGCCAGACATGATAAACATGCATAAACAATAATCGTGCATAAATACGGCCATATCAAACAAACAATATATATAAACAGCGGAACAAAGCATATGTAAATTAAAACCATAAATCAATTAATTAATGAACCTGGAAAAATACTAGAAATCTGGATTTTATCTCCTAGCTTCGATGCTCGAACACTCCACCACAAGCCGGTTGGATTTGTTCTTCACAATTCTCAATCAGATAGGAAAGTAAAAACAAGGAAATAAAATACTATGATATAACGTAAGGTTAGATCCAGTAAAAATTACACAATAGTTTTCGGTGTAGAAACTATCGTGAGAAAATAAATTGTTTGCTTCGGAAATTAAACTAGAAAAGAAAAGGAAATAAGATGCTTGAAAATTTAGAGTCCTGGAAAATTATAATGCTGGAAAAGTTGCACGGAGAAGAGAGAGATTCAATTGGCTTTTGTGAGGTCTATTTATATTCACCTCCCCAAATAACCGCTTCCTCGAAAGTGTCTTCAGTATGGTTCAAAGCGTCAAGGAGTGCAGGAGAAAAATTAGGGGAAAACGTCCACTCCGTTACGCACGTAAAGCCTGAAATATAGGATGAAATGTGTGACGTCCGTCACACAATGTGTTACGGTCGTAACACTAGGTTTTGGGACGTGACGCTCGGCATGTTCTCGTGGCGGTCGTGACAGCCATTTCTTTTGTTCCAAACGTGGGCTGGGCTTTGGTGCTTCAGCTTGCTGCTTTTCCTAGATAATCCTCTTTTTGCACCCCTCTTCTTTCTTTTTCACACGTGCTTTAAATAATGATACCTGAAATAAATAATAAGAAAATACCGAGTAATCTCGAATAATATAAAATAAATTGAATCAAATAACGATATAATTTAATTAAATCAAGTCTAAAAATGTGATATAGTTTCATGTTATCAAACTCCCCCACACTTAGACTTTTGCTTGTCCTCAAGCAAGATGAAATTTCCAAACACACATCAATTCGTAATAGGTTGCAAGTAAATCTCGTTTAGAAATAACCTGAGTTTAATCTTAACATCAGAAAATACCGTAACAACACTAGATAACCCCACCTTATGCAAACCAGTTCGAGTCATGCTATTATAGCTCAGCCTAGTTCTTTTACTCTTATTTCACCCGTTTTCATTCGAGCGAAATCACATTAAGCCCTTTATCTTTTCGCGCACATGGTGGAGTAACCGGTTAGCGATTCTGATCCCCTTTTAGTTAGAAGTTCTTGTACATACGTTGGATAACTTCTTTATTTAGTCTATTGCAAATCGCGGGGGATCGGACCGTAGTCCGCCCTACCAAGTTCAGCACCAGAAACCGCTGAACCAACTCACAATGGATCGTTCATACTATGTTTTTGTAGGGTTCGCAACCTTTGGATTAAATGATCGGGTAAGGATCACCTAACTTAATTAGTGCATTTCCTGATTTTTTTAATATGTTGTTTTGGGAATCATTCACTTGTATTCATCGGCTCTCCATGTAGTTTGCTATTAAGATGGTGCCGGCTTCTCGTATAAACTACTCGGGGTTACTATAGGACTAAAAGTTCAAGGAATTGGTATAATAGGTACTTAGACTTATCTAACATGCTGAGGTTGTTAGGGTGTTGGGGTGGTAATAATTTTGTCTTAATTTCACTCTAGTTTTATAAAATAAGCAACCTTTATACTTATTGAGTGTGTTGAATTTTGTTATGGCTCAAGAAAATTGAGGAGAATAGATAATAAAAAATTTCACACTAGGGACTTGACTTAAGAAATTTTTTTATTTTTTTTATTGAAAGTGAAATAACATACTTGTAAGGGAAATAAACATAACTGAAACAAAGTTTTCCCCCCTACACTTAAATGAAACATTGTCCCCAATGTTTCAAAAAAAGCAAAAGAAAAAAAAGGAAAAATAAATAAAAATGGTACTCAAACTCAATTCTGCCTGCGTCCTCTTGTTCTCGGACCCGGTGATCATTCATGTACTGCCAAGTCATCAAACCTGTTAAGCAAGTCAGTGAACCTCTGGTCGATTATTGCATTCCTCTCTTGTTGTTGTTGTTGCATCTGGCGCATCAGTTGCATTACTTCGTTATTCTGTGCATGCATGGCATCAAGCCGTTTGGGCTTGATGTTCAATAGCATCCATGATGTCATCATTTGTTGCAGGCCTTCTTCTTCGACGACGTCGGGAGGATGGACCAGCTACATTATCGGAAGGATTAAGTGGGACAGAATGTTGTTCAGGACCTTGATCACCTTGCTCCATTTCATCAAACTCGTCTGGGGGCGGGTTTGCTTGTGTAGGCATGGTAGGCTCGGGAGCATTCAAATCGTAGATGAATGTGTTGGGGTTAGTAACATCGGTGAGTGCAATGTTGGGCATAACGACGCTTGGGATTTCTTGGTTATTGACCATAAAATAATAATTCCCGCCTACCCTATTTTTGATTAAGCGGCAGGAGCGACAATAGCTGATATCCACAAACAGGGGTGGCAAAGATTGCAAACTCTGAAGTCGGTCCCCTAGATTTAAACCGAGTCCGATGGTGGTTATTAATCCTCCAATCACAAAAGGTTGACTGCCTCGAGCACAAAGGGTACGGATATGGTGAAGTAAGAAAGAGGCGGCGTTTACCTTTGTATCTGCTGAAAAGATGCAGTGTAGGAAGAATAATTCTTTCGCGTTAACTTTGCTGTTGTTGGCTCTTCCAAAGATGGTGTTTTGCAAAATACGGATAAAATATCGGATAGTGGGGTTGTTTATGTGCGAAGCAAGTAATGCATCCCAATTGGTGGTTACCACACCGGATATTTTTCCAAAAAGTTCGAATGCGACCGTGTTCCAATCTGAGTTTGGAGGGATTCTTGGGTGGACGTGGTCTTCTTCAGGAAAATGTAGCATGGCACTCAACTGTTCTTGAGATATTGCGTACTCAGTGTTGAACATACGGAATTTTGCGACACCGGTTAAGTACTCGTCCTCACCGGTTGGAGTGGTGTATGAATAAGAGCTTAAAAACTCCAGGGTGAGTGATGGGTATGTTGGGTGATTTTGTGTGCACAGAAAAGTTAAATCGGATAGCCTAGGCAGCCATTGCACACCTTGATGTAATCCTAATTCTTGTAAGCAATTGTAATCTTGGTACCTGGTAGATGTGACTCCGCGTTGCTTAAACCGAACAAACTGCTCCTGTCACAAATTTGACCTCACTTGGATTTAATATGAATGATTTATGTATTTTTGAAGTTGAGGAAAATCACTTGTTCAATGGCATTGGTCCAAAATGACCTATAATGTATCCTCATATCACATGCACATAAAATTTGAATTTGCTCTTCCTACAAACATAAAAGTTGAAGTAGACATATTGAATTTGATTGTGAAATTTGGAAATATTTCATATCATAAAAAATGGGCAAGTTATGGCCTTGGGAAGTTGACCTCCAAATTAGGGTTAATACAAAATGACCTATAATCGTTCACCATAAAAAATTACTTTCCAAGCAAAACTAGCTCTAGACCTCAACATGAAAGTTGTTTGTAATGTCATTTAGAGTAACTTTTATCTTGGAATAATTTTCATATGACAAATATAGTAGGATATAGGGTTTAGGGAACCCCAATTTTGATAAGATGAATTCCTTTGGTCAACCACCATCAACCAACTTGCTATCTTGCCATTATCTTGACTTTTGGGACTCATGGAGGACCATATATGCATAAGATGATGAAATTTGAAGTATCCCTTGAAATATTTGATCAATTGTTGAAGAAGATTGCTGAAGAAGTTACACAAGACACCTAGATGAATTAGGGTTTCCACGGCAAACCAATTCGAAAGTCTTGATGATTTCTTGATCAAAATAAAATATGAAGATCAGGGGATTCATATATGATGCTTAGATCCATGGTAACCCAATATTGATTGAGCTCCTTGCAATGAGGGTCTTAAACCATAGATATGAGCTTGATGAATCAAAGGTGAGCGCATGCCCTACCTACAAAAGACTTAGTTTATACAAATACATATTTTTGGTATTTTTGTTAGTAAAGATGATAAGATACAAAGTATGATACAGTCAAATGGTGCTTGGTGATCTCTTCCAATGAAAACCCAATGAATGGGGGGTAAGGAGGATGCCAAGATGTGATCCCAATGCTTATGCATATGATGATAAGAGCATGAGGGATCTTAGGGTCAAAATTGGGATCTTATAGTTTCATCTGACACATGGATTATTATTTGCTTATTTGGCTTGCTTGAGGCTTAATCCCAAAGGAGGGAATTCTTGCTTGACTCAAATCATAAATCTTGCTATCTCTTGGTTAGATCTTTCCTCCCTAGCTTTTACTTTATGTTCTAAAATAATCTATTCATCTCCCCCCTTCTTTAATTTTCAAAATCTTCTCTCTCTTTTTTCAAAAAAACCTTCTTGTTTTTAAACTTGAACCAATTTCTCAATAAATCTTGACTTTTGTCAAGTTATTTTCAAAATATTTTCCTAATAAATGCTAATACATCTTAAGCATATTCAATCCAATTTCAAAAGTCTTAAAAAATACATAACTCATTCAAACTATTTTGTGCACTTTGTGCACTTTTTCTTTTAAAACTTTTCCTCAAAGTTTAGACATGAGTCATTCCCATAGTTGATATGTAATTCTCCTATCCCCATAGTATTGATGATAATTCTTTTACACCTAAGAGAGATAGTGGTATACTTGTTTATATTTATCCAAGTTGGAGTCCTCCGTGGTGATGCAAAGTTCATATACTTGTGGGTGGCTAGTTGAGTGTTCTCCTTAAAATAAATAAAAATTATTTTCATTAAAAATGAATCAAAACAAACATATTTATTATTTTTGCCATGAACTACGAGGTTTTAATCCTCCATTACGCTTTTTGGGTACATAGGCACGATCCTTAGGAAGTCTTGGCAAACACAAAAACTATTAAAAAAAACATTTTCTTCTCATCTCCCCAATCGTTTGCAAATAACACTATTTTTAACCCAAAATGCACAGATATCCAAAGAGGTTCCTATAAAATACTATATATGTTTAGGGTGCTAGTACCTCCCCTTAACATAACCAACCCCCGAACCCTTATCTCGGTTTTTACTAGTTTTTTTTAACTTCTTTGGGTTTTGTTTGTTCTTTTTCCCTTTCCTTTGGAAATATTAAAAGGGGGGTGGCTGTAAGACCCCAATTTTGACCCTAAGATCCCTCATGTTATCTCATCATATGCATTAGCATTGGGATCACACCCTGGCATCCTCCTTACCCCTCATTCATTGGGTTTGCATTGGGAGAGATCACCAAGCACATTTTGATTGTATCATACTTTTTCTTTAATTATTTACTAACCAAAATACCAAAAATATGTCAAGGTATAGTTTGTTGCTTTTGTAGGTAGTGTGTATGCTCACCTATGCTATATTAAGCTCATATCTAGGGTTTAATACCCTAAATGCAAGGATTTCAATCAAGAGATGGTTCACATTGACTATAGACATCGTATATGGATCCCCATGGTCTTCACATATCATTTTGATCAAGAGTTCATCAAGAGTTTGAAGTTTATTAGCCTTGGAAACCCTAATTCATTCGGGTGTCTTGTGTGACTTCTTCAACAAGTTTCTTCATCAATTAATCAAATATTTCAAGGCATAATTCATATCACATAATATTATGCATATATGATCCTCCATGAGTCCCAAAAATCAAGAGAATGTCAAGCTAGCAAGATGGTTCATGGTGGTTGACCAGAGAAGTTAACTAGTCAAAACTAGGGTTCCCTAGACCCTATCTCCTACAATTTTTGTCATATGAAAATGATTCCAAGTGCAAAGTTACTCAAAATGACATTACAAACAACTTTCATGTTGAATTCAAGAGCTAAGTTTGCTTTGAAAGTCATTTTTATGCTGAAAGATTATAGGTCGTTTTGTCTGAACCGTAGATAGGAGGTCAACTTACCAAGATCATAACTTGCTAAATTGTTATGAGATGAAAGCAATTAAAATTTCATGATCAAATACAACTTGGAAATGCATGTGCCATGAGGAAAGATTATAGGTCATTTTGGGCCATTACCATTGAACAAGTGATTTTCCTCAACTTCTAAAATGCATAACACCTTCATACCAAATCCAAATGAGGTCAAATTGGTGAAAACATTGATGAAGTTTGAAAGAGCTACAACCTTGCTGAAGGAACTTTTTGCATTTGAAATAGAAAAGTGTTCAACATGAAAGTCGTTCCCCTTGATTTTCCAAACTTCCACCTCACAATTCATCATGATCCAAGCTTCAAATAGAAAAGTGTTCAACATGAAAGTCGTTCCCCTTGATCTCACCTTTCCAAAAAGTCCAATATCATATCATTTGAATAAAAATTGAAGGACTTGTGTATGGGTGCAATGTGTGGTACCATTTGGAAGAATTTCATGATCAAACTCATTCCAACTTTGCATGGCTTAATGCAACACTTTCAACATGACCTATGCACGACTTTGCACCTTTGCAAATGATTGTTTGGGCTTTGCACACGCCCATACTAGCTCATGAAGGAACTTTCTATTTTTGAACATTTGAAAGAAAGTGTGTGAAAAGCATATGCAGTTGCTATAAGTAGAGAATCATTGTGATTAGAACTCCATCAATACCTTGCCCAAGATTTTCCAGACCAATCCAAACCCTCCATTCCATAGAATTTTTGAAGATTTCTTTTGAAATCGAGCTTGAACTTCATCTTCTGTTTGGAAGTTCAAACTCCAAAAATCCACTTCCCTTTTCATCTCAATTGGTTTCTGCAAGCAAGAGGAAGAGAAAGCAAGCAAATCCAGGTCAAGATCAAGTAAATTTGAAGCAACTCGAAGGTGATTTTTTATAAACTTCATCTCTTCGATTCTCTCTCAATTCTTCATCATTCTTTGTGATTTTTGGTTCTCTGAAGTCCTACCAATGTAGGCAACAAGATTTAGTTGCTTTGAGGTCAAATCAAAGCAACTCAGTTCATGATCCTCAAAATTCAAATCCCTGTATCTTTTTATATACTTGGAATTGGAGAAAATTGAGGCCAAATTCGAGCTTCTGAGCTTTTTTTCTTTGAATCCATGTCTTTGTTTTGTATTTTGGTGAGGGTTGATGGTGGACCAGTCCGGTGAGGTCCACCGGAGAAGAAGACCGGAGCCCTAGCTTCGGTGGTGTGTTGTCACGCCTCTCAACCATCGTATCTTGTTTAATTGTTTTAATCATAGTCATTGGTTTTAATTATCATTGTTGCAGCGTGTTGACTAGGGTGTACCATGGATGACACACGTGCAGCCATCAGATCTACCACCTCAATTAATGAGGGAGATCTGATGCCTTTGTTTTTTTTTTCATTTTAATTTCTGATTTTATGTTTAATCCATTTATTTTGTTTAATTCATAATAGTTTCATTTTTAATCCAAAAAAAATGGGACTTTCACCAAAAATCTTTAAATATTTTCCTATTTCATTTTCGGAATAAAAATTATTTTTTGGATTAATTTTGATATTTTTCACAAATTAATTGTTTTTGTGTATATTTTTAATTGTTTTAAAATACTTCTGACTTTTCAAAAATCATGAAATTTTTTGTCTAAGGTCCTTTGACCTTGTTTGACCTAGAATAAATCTCTTGTACATTTATTTGGTGTTTTGAAGATATTTTAGGTTTTGACCAAACTAAATTGAATATTAATGCATTTTTAATTTGATTTTTAATTGATTAATTATGTATAGGTTATGTTGAGCCATTTTTATTTACTTGTTTGGGCCTTGTTCAAGGTTGATTTGACTTTTGTTGGATTAAAATCATTGGATTTAGGGGATTGTTGAAATGTATATTTCATCTCCCAAAATACATGAATGATTTTAATTTGATAAAGTTCCTCCCATGACCAATTTGGGTTTCTCTCATCTCCCCTCCCTCTTCATCTTCAATCTCATTCTTTCCGATCCCTTTCATTGACCAATGAAATCTCCAGATCCTAAGGATAATTGGTTCATCAATAACCTTGTGTTAGATGAACCAATACAAGTATGGATGAGATAGGTCCATCCTTTGATCTTTTTTTTCTCTGTTAGTGTGTGGTATGTTTTAGGAGTTTTGTTCATTATACCAAATCTCTAACATGCATTAGCACCTAAATTTTTATTGCCCAACCTTAGATAGTTGTCTTCTACATAAGTCCAATTACGATTGCTTAACATAGAGCTAAATTTGACCCTAAAGGCATATCATTCTAGTAAGTGAGATTGTAAGTCTCCCATATTTCATGGTATTATGTGGAAACATGGCCTTTCTTCCTTCCTTTGGAAGATGTCTTGGTTCAAGGATCTATGCTTGTGAATAGATGGTTGAGTGTTCTCCAAAGAACGACTTAATCAATTGAGAAGCAAAACTCCACTAACATCTAATTAACTTTGACTAACACTAACTATTATTAACTTTGCTTTACTTTCAAGTCATTTACTTTATGCAATTTAATTTCAAGTCATTTACCATTCATTGTCATTTTCATTTCATTTAACTTGTTTATGTTTATGTCATTTTCACTTTGCTCATTTACTTTGTGCACTTTTTCTTTTAAAACTTTTCCTCAAAGTTTAGACATGAGTCATTCCCATATTTGATATGTAATTCTCCTATCCCCATAGTATTGATGATAATTCTTTTACACCTAAGAGAGATAGTGGTATACTTGTTTATATTTATCCAAGTTGGAGTCCTCCGTGGTGATGCAAAGTTCATATACTTGTGGGTGGCTAGTTGAGTGTTCTCCTTAAAATAAATAAAAATTATTTTCATTAAAAATGAATCAAAACAAACATATTTATTATTTTTGCCATGAACTACGAGGTTTTAATCCTCCATTACGCTTTTTGGGTACATAGGCACGATCCTTAGGAAGTCTTGGCAAACACAAAAACTATTAAAAAAAACATTTTCTTCTCATCTCCCCAATCGTTTGCAAATAACACTATTTTTAACCCAAAATGCACAGATATCCAAAGAGGTTCCTATAGAGTACTATATATGTTTAGGGTGCTAGTACCTCCCCTTTGCATAACCAACCCCCGAACCCTTATCTCGGTTTTTATTAGTTTTTTTTAACTTCTTTGGGTTTTGTTTGTTCTTTTTCCCTTTCCTTTGGAAATATTAAAAGGGGGGTGGCTGTAAGACCCCAATTTTGACCCTAAGATCCCTCATGTTATCTCATCATATGCATTAGCATTGGGATCACACCCTGGCATCCTCCTTACCCCTCATTCATTGGGTTTGCATTGGGAGAGATCACCAAGCACATTTTGATTGTATCATACTTTTTCTTTAATTATTTACTAACCAAAATACCAAAAATATGTCAAGGTATAGTTTGTTGCTTTTGTAGGTAGTGTGTATGCTCACCTATGCTATATTAAGCTCATATCTAGGGTTTAATACCCTAAATGCAAGGATTTCAATCAAGAGATGGTTCACATTGACTATAGACATCGTATATGGATCCCCATGGTCTTCACATATCATTTTGATCAAGAGTTCATCAAGAGTTTGAAGTTTATTAGCCTTGGAAACCCTAATTCATTCGGGTGTCTTGTGTGACTTCTTCAACAAGTTTCTTCATCAATTAATCAAATATTTCAAGGCATAATTCATATCACATAATATTATGCATATATGATCCTCCATGAGTCCCAAAAATCAAGAGAATGTCAAGCTAGCAAGATGGTTCATGGTGGTTGACCAGAGAAGTTAACTAGTCAAAACTAGGGTTCCCTAGACCCTATCTCCTACAATTTTTGTCATATGAAAATGATTCCAAGTGCAAAGTTACTCAAAATGACATTACAAACAACTTTCATGTTGAATTCAAGAGCTAAGTTTGCTTTGAAAGTCATTTTTATGCTGAAAGATTATAGGTCGTTTTGTCTGAACCGTAGATAGGAGGTCAACTTACCAAGATCATAACTTGCTAAATTGTTATGAGATGAAAGCAATTAAAATTTCATGATCAAATACAACTTGGAAATGCATGTGCCATGAGGAAAGATTATAGGTCATTTTGGGCCATTACCATTGAACAAGTGATTTTCCTCAACTTCTAAAATGCATAACACCTTCATACCAAATCCAAATGAGGTCAAATTGGTGAAAACATTGATGAAGTTTGAAAGAGCTACAACCTTGCTGAAGGAACTTTTTGCATTTGAAATAGAAAAGTGTTCAACATGAAAGTCGTTCCCCTTGATTTTCCAAACTTCCACCTCACAATTCATCATGATCCAAGCTTCAAATAGAAAAGTGTTCAACATGAAAGTCGTTCCCCTTGATCTCACCTTTCCAAAAAGTCCAATATCATATCATTTGAATAAAAATTGAAGGACTTGTGTATGGGTGCAATGTGTGGTACCATTTGGAAGAATTTCATGATCAAACTCATTCCAACTTTGCATGGCTTAATGCAACACTTTCAACATGACCTATGCACGACTTTGCACCTTTGCAAATGATTGTTTGGGCTTTGCACACGCCCATACTAGCTCATGAAGGAACTTTCTATTTTTGAACATTTGAAAGAAAGTGTGTGAAAAGCATATGCAGTTGCTATAAGTAGAGAATCATTGTGATTAGAACTCCATCAATACCTTGCCCAAGATTTTCCAGACCAATCCAAACCCTCCATTCCATAGAATTTTTGAAGATTTCTTTTGAAATCGAGCTTGAACTTCATCTTCTGTTTGGAAGTTCAAACTCCAAAAATCCACTTCCCTTTTCATCTCAATTGGTTTCTGCAAGCAAGAGGAAGAGAAAGCAAGCAAATCCAGGTCAAGATCAAGTAAATTTGAAGCAACTCGAAGGTGATTTTTTATAAACTTCATCTCTTCGATTCTCTCTCAATTCTTCATCATTCTTTGTGATTTTTGGTTCTCTAAAGTCCTACCAATGTAGGCAACAAGATTTAGTTGCTTTGAGGTCAAATCAAAGCAACTCAGTTCATGATCCTCAAAATTCAAATCCCTGTATCTTTTTATATACTTGGAATTGGAGAAAATTGAGGCCAAATTCGAGCTTCTGAGCTTTTTTTCTTTGAATCCATGTCTTTGTTTTGTATTTTGGTGAGGGTTGATGGTGGACCAGTCCGGTGAGGTCCACCGGAGAAGAAGACCGGAGCCCTAGCTTCGGTGGTGTGTTGTCACGCCTCTCAACCATCGTATCTTGTTTAATTGTTTTAATCATAGTCATTGGTTTTAATTATCATTGTTGCAGCGTGTTGACTAGGGTGTACCATGGATGACACACGTGCAGCCATCAGATCTACCACCTCAATTAATGAGGGAGATCTGATGCCTTTGTTTTTTTTTTCATTTTAATTTCTGATTTTATGTTTAATCCATTTATTTTGTTTAATTCATAATAATTTCATTTTTAATCCAAAAAAAATGGGACTTTCACCAAAAATCTTTAAATATTTTCCTATTTCATTTTCGGAATAAAAATTATTTTTTGGATTAATTTTGATATTTTTCACAAATTAATTGTTTTTGTGTATATTTTTAATTGTTTTAAAATACTTCTGACTTTTCAAAAATCATGAAATTTTTTGTCTAAGGTCCTTTGACCTTGTTTGACCTAGAATAAATCTCTTGTACATTTATTTGGTGTTTTGAAGATATTTTAGGTTTTGACCAAACTAAATTGAATATTAATGCATTTTTAATTTGATTTTTAATTGATTAATTATGTATAGGTTATGTTGAGCCATTTTTATTTACTTGTTTGGGCCTTGTACAAGGTTGATTTGACTTTTGTTGGATTAAAATCATTGGATTTAGGGGATTGATGAAATGTATATTTCATCTCCCAAAATACATGAATGATTTTAATTTGATAAAGTTCCTCCCATGACCAATTTGGGTTTCTCTCATCTCCCCTCCCTCTTCATCTTCAATCTCATTATTTCCGATCCCTTTCATTGACCAATGAAATCTCCAGATCCTAAGGATAATTGGTTCATCAATAACCTTGTGTTAGATGAACCAATACAAGTATGGATGAGATAGGTCCATCCTTTGATCTTTTTTTTCTCTGTTAGTGTGTGGTATGTTTTAGGAGTTTTGTTCATTATACCAAATCTCTAACATGAATTAACACCTAAATTTTTATTGCCCGACCTTAGATAGTTGTCTTCTACATAAGTCCAATTACGATTGCTTAACATAGAGCTAAATTTGACCCTAAAGGCATATCATTCTAGTAAATGAGATTGTAAGTCTCCCATATTTCATGGTATTATGTGGAAACATGGCCTTTCTTCCTTCCTTTGGAAGATGTCTTGGTTCAAGGATCTATGCTTGTGAATAGATGGTTGAGTGTTCTCCAAAGAACGACTTAATCAATTGAGAAGCAAAACTCCACTAACATCTAATTAACTTTGACTAACACTAACTATTATTAACTTTGCTTTACTTTCAAGTCATTTACTTTATGCAATTTAATTTCAAGTCATTTACCATTCATTGTCATTTTCATTTCATTTAACTTGTTTATGTTTATGTCATTTTCACTTTGCTCATTTACTTTGTGCACTTTTTCTTTTAAAACTTTTCCTCAAAGTTTAGACATGAGTCATTCCCATAGTTGATATGTAATTCTCCTATCCCCATAGTATTGATGATAATTCTTTTACACCTAAGAGAGATAGTGGTATACTTGTTTATATTTATCCAAGTTGGAGTCCTCCGTGGTGATGCAAAGTTCATATACTTGTGGGTGGCTAGTTGAGTGTTCTCCTTAAAATAAATAAAAATTATTTTCATTAAAAATGAATCAAAACAAACATATTTATTATTTTTGCCATGAACTACGAGGTTTTAATCCTCCATTACGCTTTTTGGGTACATAGGCACGATCCTTAGGAAGTCTTGGCAAACACAAAAACTATTAAAAAAAACATTTTCTTCTCATCTCCCCAATCGTTTGCAAATAACACTATTTTTAACCCAAAATGCACAGATATCCAAAGAGGTTCCTATAGAGTACTATATATGTTTAGGGTGCTAGTACCTCCCCTTTGCATAACCAACCCCCGAACCCTTATCTCGGTTTTTATTAGTTTTTTTTAACTTCTTTGGGTTTTGTTTGTTCTTTTTCCCTTTCCTTTGGAAATATTAAAAGGGGGTGGCTGTAAGACCCCAATTTTGACCCTAAGATCCCTCATGTTATCTCATCATATGCATTAGCATTGGGATCACACCCTGGCATCCTCCTTACCCCTCATTCATTGGGTTTGCATTGGGAGAGATCACCAAGCACATTTTGATTGTATCATACTTTTTCTTTAATTATTTACTAACCAAAATACCAAAAATATGTCAAGGTATAGTTTGTTGCTTTTGTAGGTAGTGTGTATGCTCACCTATGCTATATTAAGCTCATATCTAGGGTTTAATACCCTAAATGCAAGGATTTCAATCAAGAGATAGTTCACATTGACTATAGACATCGTATATGGATCCCCATGGTCTTCACATATCATTTTGATCAAGAGTTCATCAAGAGTTTGAAGTTTATTAGCCTTGGAAACCCTAATTCATTCGGGTGTCTTGTGTGTCTTCTTCAACAAGTTTCTTCATCAATTAATCAAATATTTCCAGGCATAATTCATATCACATAATATTATGCATATATGATCCTCCATGAGTCCCAAAAATCAAGAGAATGTCAAGCTAGCAAGATGGTTCATGGTGGTTGACCAGAGAAGTTAACTAGTCAAAACTAGGGTTCCCTAGACCCTATCTCCTACAATTTTTGTCATATGAAAATGATTCCAAGTGCAAAGTTACTCAAAATGACATTACAAACAACTTTCATGTTGAATTCAAGAGCTAAGTTTGCTTTGAAAGTCATTTTTATGCTGAAAGATTATAGGTCGTTTTGTCTGAACCGTAGATAGGAGGTCAACTTACCAAGATCATAACTTGCTAAATTGTTATGAGATGAAAGCAATTAAAATTTCATGATCAAATACAACTTGGAAATGCATGTGCCATGAGGAAAGATTATAGGTCATTTTGGGCCATTACCATTGAACAAGTGATTTTCCTCAACTTCTAAAATGCATAACACCTTCATACCAAATCCAAATGAGGTCAAATTGGTGAAAACATTGATGAAGTTTAAAAGAGCTACAACCTTGCTGAAGGAACTTTTTGCATTTGAAATAGAAAAGTGTTCAACATGAAAGTCGTTCCCCTTGATTTTCCAAACTTCCACCTCACAATTCATCATGATCCAAGCTTCAAATAGAAAAGTGTTCAACATGAAAGTCGTTCCCCTTGATCTCACCTTTCCAAAAAGTCCAATATCATATCATTTGAATAAAAATTGAAGGACTTGTGTATGGGTGCAATGTGTGGTACCATTTGGAAGAATTTCATGATCAAACTCATTCCAACTTTGCATGGCTTAATGCAACACTTTCAACATGACCTATGCACGACTTTGCACCTTTGCAAATGATTGTTTGGGCTTTGCACACGCCCATACTAGCTCATGAAGGAACTTTCTATTTTTGAACATTTGAAAGAAAGTGTGTGAAAAGCATATGCAGTTGCTATAAGTAGAGAATCATTGTGATTAGAACTCCATCAATACCTTGCCCAAGATTTTCCAGACCAATCCAAACCCTCCATTCCATAGAATTTTTGAAGATTTCTTTTGAAATCGAGCTTGAACTTCATCTTCTGTTTGGAAGTTCAAACTCCAAAAATCCACTTCCCTTTTCATCTCAATTGGTTTCTGCAAGCAAGAGGAAGAGAAAGCAAGCAAATCCAGGTCAAGATCAAGTAAATTTGAAGCAACTCGAAGGTGATTTTTTATAAACTTCATCTCTTCGATTCTCTCTCAATTCTTCATCATTCTTTGTGATTTTTGGTTCTCTAAAGTCCTACCAATGTAGGCAACAAGATTTAGTTGCTTTGAGGTCAAATCAAAGCAACTCAGTTCATGATCCTCAAAATTCAAATCCCTGTATCTTTTTATATACTTGGAATTGGAGAAAATTGAGGCCAAATTCGAGCTTCTGAGCTTTTTTTCTTTGAATCCATGTCTTTGTTTTGTATTTTGGTGAGGGTTGATGGTGGACCAGTCCGGTGAGGTCCACCGGAGAAGAAGACCGGAGCCCTAGCTTCGGTGGTGTGTTGTCACGCCTCTCAACCATCGTATCTTGTTTAATTGTTTTAATCATAGTCATTGGTTTTAATTATCATTGTTGCAGCGTGTTGACTAGGGTGTACCATGGATGACACACGTGCAGCCATCAGATCTACCACCTCAATTAATGAGGGAGATCTGATGCCTTTGTTTTTTTTTCATTTTAATTTCTGATTTTATGTTTAATCCATTTATTTTGTTTAATTCATAATAATTTCATTTTTAATCCAAAAAAAATGGGACTTTCACCAAAAATCTTTAAATATTTTCCTATTTCATTTTCGGAATAAAAATTATTTTTTGGATTAATTTTGATATTTTTCACAAATTAATTGTTTTTGTGTATATTTTTAATTGTTTTAAAATACTTCTGACTTTTCAAAAATCATGAAATTTTTTGTCTAAGGTCCTTTGACCTTGTTTGACCTAGAATAAATCTCTTGTACATTTATTTGGTGTTTTGAAGATATTTTAGGTTTTGACCAAACTAAATTGAATATTAATGCATTTTTAATTTGATTTTTAATTGATTAATTATGTATAGGTTATGTTGAGCCATTTTTATTTACTTGTTTGGGCCTTGTACAAGGTTGATTTGACTTTTGTTGGATTAAAATCATTGGATTTAGGGGATTGATGAAATGTATATTTCATCTCCCAAAATACATGAATGATTTTAATTTGATAAAGTTCCTCCCATGACCAATTTGGGTTTCTCTCATCTCCCCTCCCTCTTCATCTTCAATCTCATTATTTCCGATCCCTTTCATTGACCAATGAAATCTCCAGATCCTAAGGATAATTGGTTCATCAATAACCTTGTGTTAGATGAACCAATACAAGTATGGATGAGATAGGTCCATCCTTTGATCTTTTTTTTCTCTGTTAGTGTGTGGTATGTTTTAGGAGTTTTGTTCATTATACCAAATCTCTAACATGAATTAACACCTAAATTTTTATTGCCCGACCATAGATAGTTGTCTTCTACATAAGTCCAATTACGATTGCTTAACATAGAGCTAAATTTGACCCTAAAGGCATATCATTCTAGTAAGTGAGATTGTAAGTCTCCCATATTTCATGGTATTATGTGGAAACATGGCCTTTCTTCCTTCCTTTGGAAGATGTCTTGGTTCAAGGATCTATGCTTGTGAATAGATGGTTGAGTGTTCTCCAAAGAACGACTTAATCAATTGAGAAGCAAAACTCCACTAACATCTAATTAACTTTGACTAACACTAACTATTATTAACTTTGCTTTACTTTCAAGTCATTTACTTTATGCAATTTAATTTCAAGTCATTTACCATTCATTGTCATTTTCATTTCATTTAACTTGTTTATGTTTATGTCATTTTCACTTTGCTCATTTACTTTGTGCACTTTTTCTTTTAAAACTTTTCCTCAAAGTTTAGACATGAGTCATTCCCATAGTTGATATGTAATTCTCCTATCCCCATAGTATTGATGATAATTCTTTTACACCTAAGAGAGATAGTGGTATACTTGTTTATATTTATCCAAGTTGGAGTCCTCCGTGGTGATGCAAAGTTCATATACTTGTGGGTGGCTAGTTGAGTGTTCTCCTTAAAATAAATAAAAATTATTTTCATTAAAAATGAATCAAAACAAACATATTTATTATTTTTGCCATGAACTACGAGGTTTTAATCCTCCATTACGCTTTTTGGGTACATAGGCACGATCCTTAGGAAGTCTTGGCAAACACAAAAACTATTAAAAAAAACATTTTCTTCTCATCTCCCCAATCGTTTGCAAATAACACTATTTTTAACCCAAAATGCACAGATATCCAAAGAGGTTCCTATAGAGTACTATATATGTTTAGGGTGCTAGTACCTCCCCTTTGCATAACCAACCCCCGAACCCTTATCTCGGTTTTTATTAGTTTTTTTAACTTCTTTGGGTTTTGTTTGTTCTTTTTCCCTTTCCTTTGGAAATATTAAAAGGGGGTGGCTGTAAGACCCCAATTTTGACCCTAAGATCCCTCATGTTATCTCATCATATGCATTAGCATTGGGATCACACCCTGGCATCCTCCTTACCCCTCATTCATTGGGTTTGCATTGGGAGAGATCACCAAGCACATTTTGATTGTATCATACTTTTTCTTTAATTATTTACTAACCAAAATACCAAAAATATGTCAAGGTATAGTTTGTTGCTTTTGTAGGTAGTGTGTATGCTCACCTATGCTATATTAAGCTCATATCTAGGGTTTAATACCCTAAATGCAAGGATTTCAATCAAGAGATAGTTCACATTGACTATAGACATCGTATATGGATCCCCATGGTCTTCACATATCATTTTGATCAAGAGTTCATCAAGAGTTTGAAGTTTATTAGCCTTGGAAACCCTAATTCATTCGGGTGTCTTGTGTGACTTCTTCAACAAGTTTCTTCATCAATTAATCAAATATTTCAAGGCATAATTCATATCACATAATATTATGCATATATGATCCTCCATGAGTCCCAAAAATCAAGAGAATGTCAAGCTAGCAAGATGGTTCATGGTGGTTGACCAGAGAAGTTAACTAGTCAAAACTAGGGTTCCCTAGACCCTATCTCCTACAATTTTTGTCATATGAAAATGATTCCAAGTGCAAAGTTACTCAAAATGACATTACAAACAACTTTCATGTTGAATTCAAGAGCTAAGTTTGCTTTGAAAGTCATTTTTATGCTGAAAGATTATAGGTCGTTTTGTCTGAACCGTAGATAGGAGGTCAACTTACCAAGATCATAACTTGCTAAATTGTTATGAGATGAAAGCAATTAAAATTTCATGATCAAATACAACTTGGAAATGCATGTGCCATGAGGAAAGATTATAGGTCATTTTGGGCCATTACCATTGAACAAGTGATTTTCCTCAACTTCTAAAATGCATAACACCTTCATACCAAATCCAAATGAGGTCAAATTGGTGAAAACATTGATGAAGTTTGAAAGAGCTACAACCTTGCTGAAGGAACTTTTTGCATTTGAAATAGAAAAGTGTTCAACATGAAAGTCGTTCCCCTTGATTTTCCAAACTTCCACCTCACAATTCATCATGATCCAAGCTTCAAATAGAAAAGTGTTCAACATGAAAGTCGTTCCCCTTGATCTCACCTTTCCAAAAAGTCCAATATCATATCATTTGAATAAAAATTGAAGGACTTGTGTATGGGTGCAATGTGTGGTACCATTTGGAAGAATTTCATGATCAAACTCATTCCAACTTTGCATGGCTTAATGCAACACTTTCAACATGACCTATGCACGACTTTGCACCTTTGCAAATGATTGTTTGGGCTTTGCACACGCCCATACTAGCTCATGAAGGAACTTTCTATTTTTGAACATTTGAAAGAAAGTGTGTGAAAAGCATATGCAGTTGCTATAAGTAGAGAATCATTGTGATTAGAACTCCATCAATACCTTGCCCAAGATTTTCCAGACCAATCCAAACCCTCCATTCCATAGAATTTTTGAAGATTTCTTTTGAAATCGAGCTTGAACTTCATCTTCTGTTTGGAAGTTCAAACTCCAAAAATCCACTTCCCTTTTCATCTCAATTGGTTTCTGCAAGCAAGAGGAAGAGAAAGCAAGCAAATCCAGGTCAAGATCAAGTAAATTTGAAGCAACTCGAAGGTGATTTTTTATAAACTTCATCTCTTCGATTCTCTCTCAATTCTTCATCATTCTTTGTGATTTTTGGTTCTCTAAAGTCCTACCAATGTAGGCAACAAGATTTAGTTGCTTTGAGGTCAAATCAAAGCAACTCAGTTCATGATCCTCAAAATTCAAATCCCTGTATCTTTTTATATACTTGGAATTGGAGAAAATTGAGGCCAAATTCGAGCTTCTGAGCTTTTTTTCTTTGAATCCATGTCTTTGTTTTGTATTTTGGTGAGGGTTGATGGTGGACCAGTCCGGTGAGGTCCACCGGAGAAGAAGACCGGAGCCCTAGCTTCGGTGGTGTGTTGTCACGCCTCTCAACCATCGTATCTTGTTTAATTGTTTTAATCATAGTCATTGGTTTTAATTATCATTGTTGCAGCGTGTTGACTAGGGTGTACCATGGATGACACACGTGCAGCCATCAGATCTACCACCTCAATTAATGAGGGAGATCTGATGCCTTTGTTTTTTTTTTCATTTTAATTTCTGATTTTATGTTTAATCCATTTATTTTGTTTAATTCATAATAATTTCATTTTTAATCCAAAAAAAATGGGACTTTCACCAAAAATCTTTAAATATTTTCCTATTTCATTTTCGGAATAAAAATTATTTTTTGGATTAATTTTGATATTTTTCACAAATTAATTGTTTTTGTGTATATTTTTAATTGTTTTAAAATACTTCTGACTTTTCAAAAATCATGAAATTTTTTGTCTAAGGTCCTTTGACCTTGTTTGACCTAGAATAAATCTCTTGTACATTTATTTGGTGTTTTGAAGATATTTTAGGTTTTGACCAAACTAAATTGAATATTAATGCATTTTTAATTTGATTTTTAATTGATTAATTATGTATAGGTTATGTTGAGCCATTTTTATTTACTTGTTTGGGCCTTGTACAAGGTTGATTTGACTTTTGTTGGATTAAAATCATTGGATTTAGGGGATTGATGAAATGTATATTTCATCTCCCAAAATACATGAATGATTTTAATTTGATAAAGTTCCTCCCATGACCAATTTGGGTTTCTCTCATCTCCCCTCCCTCTTCATCTTCAATCTCATTATTTCCGATCCCTTTCATTGACCAATGAAATCTCCAGATCCTAAGGATAATTGGTTCATCAATAACCTTGTGTTAGATGAACCAATACAAGTATGGATGAGATAGGTCCATCCTTTGATCTTTTTTTTCTCTGTTAGTGTGTGGTATGTTTTAGGAGTTTTGTTCATTATACCAAATCTCTAACATGAATTAACACCTAAATTTTTATTGCCCGACCATAGATAGTTGTCTTCTACATAAGTCCAATTACGATTGCTTAACATAGAGCTAAATTTGACCCTAAAGGCATATCATTCTAGTAAGTGAGATTGTAAGTCTCCCATATTTCATGGTATTATGTGGAAACATGGCCTTTCTTCCTTCCTTTGGAAGATGTCTTGGTTCAAGGATCTATGCTTGTGAATAGATGGTTGAGTGTTCTCCAAAGAACGACTTAATCAATTGAGAAGCAAAACTCCACTAACATCTAATTAACTTTGACTAACACTAACTATTATTAACTTTGCTTTACTTTCAAGTCATTTACTTTATGCAATTTAATTTCAAGTCATTTACCATTCATTGTCATTTTCATTTCATTTAACTTGTTTATGTTTATGTCATTTTCACTTTGCTCATTTACTTTGTGCACTTTTTCTTTTAAAACTTTTCCTCAAAGTTTAGACATGAGTCATTCCCATAGTTGATATGTAATTCTCCTATCCCCATAGTATTGATGATAATTCTTTTACACCTAAGAGAGATAGTGGTATACTTGTTTATATTTATCCAAGTTGGAGTCCTCCGTGGTGATGCAAAGTTCATATACTTGTGGGTGGCTAGTTGAGTGTTCTCCTTAAAATAAATAAAAATTATTTTCATTAAAAATGAATCAAAACAAACATATTTATTATTTTTGCCATGAACTACGAGGTTTTAATCCTCCATTACGCTTTTTGGGTACATAGGCACGATCCTTAGGAAGTCTTGGCAAACACAAAAACTATTAAAAAAAACATTTTCTTCTCATCTCCCCAATCGTTTGCAAATAACACTATTTTTAACCCAAAATGCACAGATATCCAAAGAGGTTCCTATAGAGTACTATATATGTTTAGGGTGCTAGTACCTCCCCTTTGCATAACCAACCCCCGAACCCTTATCTCGGTTTTTATTAGTTTTTTTTAACTTCTTTGGGTTTTGTTTGTTCTTTTTCCCTTTCCTTTGGAAATATTAAAAGGGGGTGGCTGTAAGACCCCAATTTTGACCCTAAGATCCCTCATGTTATCTCATCATATGCATTAGCATTGGGATCACACCCTGGCATCCTCCTTACCCCTCATTCATTGGGTTTGCATTGGGAGAGATCACCAAGCACATTTTGATTGTATCATACTTTTTCTTTAATTATTTACTAACCAAAATACCAAAAATATGTCAAGGTATAGTTTGTTGCTTTTGTAGGTAGTGTGTATGCTCACCTATGCTATATTAAGCTCATATCTAGGGTTTAATACCCTAAATGCAAGGATTTCAATCAAGAGATGGTTCACATTGACTATAGACATCGTATATGGATCCCCATGGTCTTCACATATCATTTTGATCAAGAGTTCATCAAGAGTTTGAAGTTTATTAGCCTTGGAAACCCTAATTCATTCGGGTGTCTTGTGTGACTTCTTCAACAAGTTTCTTCATCAATTAATCAAATATTTCAAGGCATAATTCATATCACATAATATTATGCATATATGATCCTCCATGAGTCCCAAAAATCAAGAGAATGTCAAGCTAGCAAGATGGTTCATGGTGGTTGACCAGAGAAGTTAACTAGTCAAAACTAGGGTTCCCTAGACCCTATCTCCTACAATTTTTGTCATATGAAAATGATTCCAAGTGCAAAGTTACTCAAAATGACATTACAAACAACTTTCATGTTGAATTCAAGAGCTAAGTTTGCTTTGAAAGTCATTTTTATGCTGAAAGATTATAGGTCGTTTTGTCTGAACCGTAGATAGGAGGTCAACTTACCAAGATCATAACTTGCTAAATTGTTATGAGATGAAAGCAATTAAAATTTTATGATCAAATACAACTTGGAAATGCATGTGCCATGAGGAAAGATTATAGGTCATTTTGGGCCATTACCATTGAACAAGTGATTTTCCTCAACTTCTAAAATGCATAACACCTTCATACCAAATCCAAATGAGGTCAAATTGGTGAAAACATTGATGAAGTTTGAAAGAGCTACAACCTTGCTGAAGGAACTTTTTGCATTTGAAATAGAAAAGTGTTCAACATGAAAGTCGTTCCCCTTGATTTTCCAAACTTCCACCTCACAATTCATCATGATCCAAGCTTCAAATAGAAAAGTGTTCAACATGAAAGTCGTTCCCCTTGATCTCACCTTTCCAAAAAGTCCAATATCATATCATTTGAATAAAAATTGAAGGACTTGTGTATGGGTGCAATGTGTGGTACCATTTGGAAGAATTTCATGATCAAACTCATTCCAACTTTGCATGGCTTAATGCAACACTTTCAACATGACCTATGCACGACTTTGCACCTTTGCAAATGATTGTTTGGGCTTTGCACACGCCCATACTAGCTCATGAAGGAACTTTCTATTTTTGAACATTTGAAAGAAAGTGTGTGAAAAGCATATGCAGTTGCTATAAGTAGAGAATCATTGTGATTAGAACTCCATCAATACCTTGCCCAAGATTTTCCAGACCAATCCAAACCCTCCATTCCATAGAATTTTTGAAGATTTCTTTTGAAATCGAGCTTGAACTTCATCTTCTGTTTGGAAGTTCAAACTCCAAAAATCCACTTCCCTTTTCATCTCAATTGGTTTCTGCAAGCAAGAGGAAGAGAAAGCAAGCAAATCCAGGTCAAGATCAAGTAAATTTGAAGCAACTCGAAGGTGATTTTTTATAAACTTCATCTCTTCGATTCTCTCTCAATTCTTCATCATTCTTTGTGATTTTTGGTTCTCTAAAGTCCTACCAATGTAGGCAACAAGATTTAGTTGCTTTGAGGTCAAATCAAAGCAACTCAGTTCATGATCCTCAAAATTCAAATCCCTGTATCTTTTTATATACTTGGAATTGGAGAAAATTGAGGCCAAATTCGAGCTTCTGAGCTTTTTTTCTTTGAATCCATGTCTTTGTTTTGTATTTTGGTGAGGGTTGATGGTGGACCAGTCCGGTGAGGTCCACCGGAGAAGAAGACCGGAGCCCTAGCTTCGGTGGTGTGTTGTCACGCCTCTCAACCATCGTATCTTGTTTAATTGTTTTAATCATAGTCATTGGTTTTAATTATCATTGTTGCAGCGTGTTGACTAGGGTGTACCATGGATGACACACGTGCAGCCATCAGATCTACCACCTCAATTAATGAGGGAGATCTGATGCCTTTGTTTTTTTTTTTATTTTAATTTCTGATTTTATGTTTAATCCATTTATTTTGTTTATAATTTCATTTTTAATCCAAAAAAAATGGGACTTTCACCAAAAATCTTTAAATATTTTCCTATTTCATTTTCGGAATAAAAATTATTTTTTGGATTAATTTTGATATTTTTCACAAATTAATTGTTTTTGTGTATATTTTTAATTGTTTTAAAATACTTCTGACTTTTCAAAAATCATGAAATTTTTTGTCTAAGGTCCTTTGACCTTGTTTGACCTAGAATAAATCTCTTGTACATTTATTTGGTGTTTTGAAGATATTTTAGGTTTTGACCAAACTAAATTGAATATTAATGCATTTTTAATTTGATTTTTAATTGATTAATTGTGTATAGGTTATGTTGAGCCATTTTTATTTACTTGTTTGGGCCTTGTTCAAGGTTGATTTGACTTTTGTTGGATTAAAATCATTGGATTTAGGGGATTGATGAAATGTATATTTCATCTCCCAAAATACATGAATGATTTTAATTTGATAAAGTTCCTCCCATGACCAATTTGGGTTTCTCTCATCTCCCCTCCCTCTTCATCTTCAATCTCATTCTTTCCGATCCCTTTCATTGACCAATGAAATCTCAAGATCCTAAGGATAATTGGTTCATCAATAACCTTGTGTTAGATGAACCAATACAAGTATGGATGAGATAGGTCCATCCTTTGATCTTTTTTTTCTCTGTTAGTGTGTGGTATGTTTTAGGAGTTTTGTTCATTATACCAAATCTCTAACATGCATTAGCACCTAAATTTTTATTGCCCGACCTTAGATAGTTGTCTTCTACATAAGTCCAATTACGATTGCTTAACATAGAGCTAAATTTGACCCTAAAGGCATATCATTCTAGTAAGTGAGATTGTAAGTCTCCCATATTTCATGGTATTATGTGGAAACATGGCCTTTCTTCCTTCCTTTGGAAGATGTCTTGGTTCAAGGATCTATGCTTGTGAATAGATGGTTGAGTGTTCTCCAAAGAACGACTTAATCAATTGAGAAGCAAAACTCCACTAACATCTAATTAACTTTGACTAACACTAACTATTATTAACTTTGCTTTACTTTCAAGTCATTTACTTTATGCAATTTAATTTCAAGTCATTTACCATTCATTGTCATTTTCATTTCATTTAACTTGTTTATGTTTATGTCATTTTCACTTTGCTCATTTGAGCCTTATATTGTATTTGTATATATTTGTTTGTGTATTTTGTTTGTGCTTATGGTCTTAGGACCTTAAAATACTTAATAAACAACAAAAAACCTAAAATAATGTTTGTATGGACTGTTGGGTTTGATCTGAACTTTTGGACTTAGGATTAGGCAACATTCCATATGCAAAAAGACTTGGCCAATGCTAACATTTCTGAGACCAAGTTATTGTAATTTGAGCTTTCATCTGATGCAAGTATTAGATCCACTTGAATTCATCTGCTACATTGTCTTGATGATACTGTTATTTTGATATCATGCCTAATACCTTATTTTGAGCAAAATCAAGGAGTATTTCATCTGGTACATGAGAAGATAAAGGAAGACTGTTAGCTATGGATTTGCTTTATTGGATGTGGCCATATGTATTTGATGCCTTGCTCTTGATATTGCTAATTACTTGTGGATATTTTCTTGATTCAAAGTCCAGAGGGAAAGTGGGTTTTCTATATGACATTCTTGTCTGTTGGATTGCATCCCATTTGGCCCTAATATCCCTCATGTAATCTCATCATATGCATAGCATTGGGATCATACCTTGGGAGAGATCACCAAGCACAATGTGATTGTATCATACTT
Organism: Lathyrus oleraceus; assembly: GCF_024323335.1. NCBI lineage: Eukaryota > Viridiplantae > Streptophyta > Magnoliopsida > Fabales > Fabaceae > Lathyrus > Lathyrus oleraceus. The sequence continues at coordinate 354,679,576 of NC_066579.1, forward strand.
ATATATTATAATTTTACTAACCAAAATACCAAAAATATATCTTTGCTTTTGCCTAACTCTTTTGTAGGTAGGGCATGATCCCCATTGATCTATCAAGTTCACATCTAGGGTTTAAGACCCTCATGGCTAAGAGCACAACCAAGGATTGATCCACAATGTCTCTAAGCATCATATATGAATCCCAATGATCTTTACATGTTATTTTGATCAATATTTCTTCAAGAGTTTGGAGTTGGTTTTCCTTGGAAATCCTAGTTTGTCTAGGTATCTTGAGTAACTTCTTCAACAAGCTTCCTCATCAATTGATCAAATTTCTCAAGGGACACCTCAAATTTCATAATCTTATACATATATGATCTACCATGAGCCTAAAAAGTCAAGAGAATTGCAAGTTAGCAAGTTGGTTGATGGTGGTTGGCCTGATGAATTCATCTGATCAAAATTGGGTCTCCCTCAGGGAGTCAAGTATTTCTTTAGTTGTTTCCTTGTTGGTGATCTTTTCATATTCATTGTAGGAAATAGCATTGGGTAGTATCGTTCTGACTTTGTGATGGTTTTTGAATTCACGCTTCTGATCATCTGACATTCTGCTTCTGGGAATAGCAACGTCAGTGTCTGTCACAGGTGGTGTGTAGCCAATTGTGACAATATCCCATAGATCAGCGTCATAGCCCAGAAAGAAACTTTCAATTCTGTCTTTCCAATAATCAAATTTTTCTCCATCAAAGATTGGAGGTTTAGCATTGTAACTATCTCTTTCATTGGTGTTGGCCATAGTTTTTCTCACGCTGGATCTCTCTACACTGTTAAGTGTTAGATTAGAAAATCAATAACAGATCCCAAGCTCTGATACCAATTGAAGGTTGAGAAAAACAAGAAAGGGGGTTTGAATTGTTTTGGAAATAAAAACTTTTTCATAAATCAGACACACACAAAATAAAAAGGAAATGACACAGAATTTTATACTGGTTCGCTTGAAATTCAAAGCTACTCCAGTCCATCCGACCAAGGTGATTTTGCCTTCAAAAAGGACTTAATCCATTAATCTTGAAAGATTACACAACCAAACGTCTAAGAGAATAATCTCTCAGCGCTCTCAAGTATTCAGACTGCGCAAAGTCACTTGAGGAAGTAGTTCAAGCAAGAGTAAATTGTAATGTAAAGTGCTTCTAACAAAAAGAAAATATTACAGAATTATAAGAGCAATAGCTTTTCACGTAAGAGCAGCAGCTCGTGAAAAAATGAGAGAGGATGAGTGAGATTTCTTGTGTGTCTCATGTATGTTCTGTTGTGAAGTATTCCGTTCTTTATATAGTCGTTGTGAAGGACCGTTGGAATGTGTAGCGGGGTATTCGTTACCTTTAGATTTATTGACTAAATCAAAAGTAAATCATACAATTCGAGTCGCCACCGCACTTCTATTTATCCAAAGGAAAGGTTAGAAAGCGAACAAAAAACGAGAAGTTTTATCAAATCAAAAACTAATAAAAATGTCAAAGATCTGGGTAAGGGGGTTGGTTATGCAATGGGAAGGTTTTAAGCACCCAAAACATCATTAGTACTCTAAGGGAGCCCTTTTTACAAATGTTGTAAGGTAGGTTGGTATTTGTGAAAATATTTGTGCAAACATGATTGGGGAGATGAGAAAAGAATATACAAATTATTTACAATTTTGTGTTTGAATGGATAAATCCATTGCCTACGTACCATCTTAAAAAGGTAGGATCAAAACCTCGTAGTTCGGGGTAAAAATCTCAAAAGAAGGTTGGCGAATTGATTGGTCAAAAGCCTTAAGGTCTTTTGTTATCAAAGGGAGAAAACTCAACCTAAACCACAAATCCACCATGTGAGGAGAGCTTCAACATGATAGTGAGGGGTTAACCCTATAATAAGCATGGAAGATTTATAGTCCATCACTAAGGATATAGGTGAGTATTATATCAACCTCTAGGATAACTCAAACCTAATAGCTAATGTTTATGAAAAGCTTTAACACAAATGGTCATTGGAACCAAAAAAAAAAATTGATTGAGTTGGATTTACAAATGATAAGTATTCACAAAGTAAGGTCAAAGTTGACTTAAGATTCAATTCAAAATAAGTGTTATGAAAAGAGTTTGAAAAAATCAAAGGCATAGTGCCTAGGTTTCTAATTTTGAAAATAATGTTAATGTTTGCACAAAAAGTTCGGCTTGGGTTAGAGTGGAGAGAAGAAGAGAAAGGCTAGGTCCTAAACATGCAAAGATGAGGGAAGAGAAATAAAACCACTTGGAGTTACCTTCTTGAGATCATAATGATGATCCAAGTTGCTCCCTTTCCTTTGGAATTAGCAAGCAATAAGCAAATAACTCAAGCAATCAAGCAAATATTCAATCAAGCTCCTAGGAATCTTCCAATTGGCTTTTGTATCTCTCATTTTGGATGCTCATGACAATAGTCCTTTTAAGTAGCTAAAGTTTGGGATCCCTAACACACAAGAACACACAAATAAAAAAGTTCCATAATGCAATAGAAAGAATGGACAAGAGTGAGTTTAGAATTAGGATCCTTTCAATGTCTTCTTCAATATTAAGCATTCTAAAGGCAAGGCCTAGTTACTCTTTGACAATTTTAGCATTCTAAAGGCATGAGGCCTAATTGCTCTTCAAACTCCATTAGCATAGGTAAGGTCCTAAAATCTAAGTCCTTTCTCTATTTGCATTGGATTCACACAAACAAAAACAATACAAGCACAAAGCAATAATATATACACAATAATATGCTCAAGTGAGCAAAAGGAAAATTGCATTAACATAAACATGAGCTCAAGTGAGCAAAGGGCAAAGACAAATGAATTAACGAGCAAGAAATTAAATTGCATTAAAGTAAATTGCAAGAATTAAATGCTTGAATTAAAAGTTAGTGATTAGTAGTTAGTGTTAGTGTGCCATAAGGAAATTTAGCGCTATGTTAAGCAATCGTAAGTGGACTGGTGTAGTAGTCACACCTATCTGAGGCCGGTCAATAAAAACTATAGGCAACTAACACAAGTTAGAGATTATGACTAGTAAGCCAAGCTCCTACAACTTGCCATGCCAAAAGAAAAGAAGAATGATCTTGTATGGATTTAGGTTTTTTGCTTGACCAAGAAGCAACCTATCTCTAATGCAAAGCAATTCACTTGATCTTTGATCAAGATTAATTTGATTTGGATCAAAGAAGGTTAAGCCCCTCATATGTCAAGGCTAACCACCAATCATTAACTCATTGATCAAAAAGAGAAAAAAAATGGAATGTACATAATTCAAATTCAAATGACATAAGCAAAACACATTGACCAATCATGAATGGGATCAACATCAATCAATGGTAAACATAAGTGAGATGAAGCTTATAAGTCAAGAAACAATAAAAATATTTTTGGTATTTTTTGGAATTAAAATAATACTTGAATTAAAATAAACAAATAAAGGTCAAATTTCAAATCCCATTCAAATCAACTTGGAAAAGTCCAATTGGATTGATCGCGACTTTATGAGTCTATTGGGGTATTAACTGCAAGTGCACAATCTAATCGCGTAGTAATAAAAGATATCGATCCCACAGGGACTTATGAATCCATATACCGTTTTCTAAGGTTACTTCGTAAAGCTAAGGCGGATGATACTTTGTTGATTGGGAAAAGAAATAAAACTAAAATAAGATCTAGATTAAATATCAAATAAGCGGATATCGGTATGCAGTTCGTCCTAATTAGGGAATCAAATCTTCGTTGGTTTCGTAGTTTTAAAGTAAATCTTTTCAGTAGACACTATTGAGTTAAAAGCCTTTTCTGAAACTCTCACTCTGTTGAATAGACTATGACTTTATATTAACGTGCGCTGTCACTAATTAGTTAAGTCCAAAATCACTTTTTGAAAACAATAGAATCTATAGAAACTCTTTTTAAGAAAATGCTAACCATTTAAACACCCTTGTCTCAAACTCTCGCTCTGTTGACTTAGATTATATAATTAAACTTAAATGCTTAACTCTCGTCCTCACATTTAACCTTTAAAAATACTTTTTGAAAATGATTAGAATTTAATTAACTCTAAAAATTGCTTTCGCCTTGATTTAAAATTAATGTCCAATTTACACTGTCCAGTTAAAAGCTCAAACCGTCGTTCTATTGATTTTAACTTCTTTATGTATTTTACTCTCGTACAAACACCTTGGTATTAACTCTGTAAATTGAGATCATAAAAAGAGTGATTATGTTTTTAAACAAAATTAAACCAACTTAGTTTTGATTCCTTCATTCTGCTTACTTTACATACCGATATCTAAGTTTATTTAGCCAGACATGCTAAACAAGCCTAAACAATAATTATGCTTACATACAGCCATATCAGACAGACAGTATAAATAGATAGCAGTGCAGAGAATATATAAATTTAAACAATAAAATTAAAGAACCTGTAAAGTTAAATAGAAGTCTTGATTATTCCTAGCTTCGATGCTTGAACTCTCCACCACAAACCGGTTGGATTTGTTCTTGCAATCTTCGATCGGACAAGAAAATAAAAACGAAGGAATAAAATACTACGATCTAACGTAAGGTTAGATCCAGTAAAAATTACACAATAGTTTCCGGTGTAAAAACTATTGTGAGAAAATTAATTGAATGCTTCAAAATTGACTGGAAAAGAAAAGGAAATAAAAATTGCTAGGAAAGTAGAGTGCTGGAAAATAAGAAAAACAATAAAAATAATACGGTGCCGAAAACTGGAAAATTGAGCGAGAGCAGCAGGGTTCCACAATTGGTCCTATTTATATCAATCCATCAAGTGACCGTTTCTTCCATTCAGTAGGTTTCCTCACGTCAACTGGTCAAGCGAAAAAGCAGGATGAACGTGCTTCTGTTACGCGTCAAACCCAAAAATATAGGAATGGGGGTGTGACGTTCGTCACACCATGTGTTACGCTCGTAACACAAAGCAGCGGGCGTGACGCTCGTCACACCTTGTGTGGTGGTCGTCACAGCTTCAGCGCTTCTAGTTGATAGTTGTGGGTTGGGCTTTAGTGGAAATTGCTTCTAATTATCTTTTTGCACCTCTTTTTCTTTCTTTTTCACGTATGCTTCAAATAATGTTGCCTGGAATAAATAGAAGGAAAATACCAAGTAATATCGAATAATATAAAATAAATCGAAACAAATAATAATATAATTTAATTAAATTGATTCCAAAAGTGTGATATTATTTCATGTTATCAAACTGCCCCATACTTAGACTTTTGCTTGTCCTCAAGCAAGATACAGTATAAAAATCGTTTTAAAATATTAGCCAGATGAAATTTCTAAACACACATCAATTCGCGCTAGGTTGCTAGTAGATCTCAATTAGAAATAGCCTGAGCTTAATCTTAACATCAACAACTACCATTACAACCTCAGATAACCCCACCTTATGCAAACCAGTTCGAGTTACGCTATTATAGCTATCCTAGTTCCTTTACTCTCATTTCACCCGTTTTCATTCTAGCGAAATCACATTAAGCCCTTTATCTTTTCGCGCACATAGTGGAGTAACCGGTTAGTGATTCTGATTCCCTTTTTAGCTTGAAGTTCTGGTACACAAGTTGGATGACTTCGTCATTTAGACCATTGCAGATTGCGGGGGATCGGACCGTAGTCCGCCCTACCAAGTTCAGCACCAGAAACCGCTGAACCAACTCACAATGGATCGTTCATACAATGTTTTTGTAGGATTCGCAACCTTTGGATTAAATGATCGGGTAAGGATCACCTAACTTAATTAGTGCATTTCCTGATTTTTTTTCTAATATATTGTCTTGGGAATCATTCACTAATATTCATCGGCTCTCCACGTAGTTTGCTATTAGGATGGTGCCGACTTCTCGTATAAACTACTCGGGGTTACTATAAAACTAAAAGTTCAAGGGATTGGTATAATGGGTACTTTTCTGATCTAACATGTTGAGGTTTTTAGAGCGTTGGGGCGGTAATAATGTTTGTCTTATGTTTACTCAAGTTTGATAAAATAGGCAACCTTTATACTTATTGAGTGTGTTGAATTTTTGTTATGGCTCAAGAAAATTGAGGGGAATAGATAATAAAAAAAAAGTATATATTATAAATAAATATATATATATATATATATATATATATATATATATATATATATATATATATATATATATAAACATTTAAATGAAAGGGAAATAACAATGAAAAGGGAAATACATACTTGAAAAAGAAATATTGAAAGAGGAGTAATCATAACTGAAACAAAGTTTTTCCCCCCCACACTTAAATGAAACATTGTCCCCAATGTTTTTAGAGAAAAGCGAAAAGAAAGGAAATAAATAGATAAATATGCTTAATTTTGCCGACGTCCTCTTGTTCTCGGGCCCGGTGATCGTTGACGAACTTCCAAGTCATCAAACCTGTTGAGCAAATCAGTGAACCGCTGGTCGGTTATTGAATTCCTCGCTTCCTGTTGTTGTTGCATCTGGCGCATCAGTTGCATCACTTCGGTATTCTGCGCATGCATGACATCAATAGCATCCATGATGTCATCATTAGTTGCTGGCCTTCTTCTTCGACGACGTCGGGAGGATGAACCGGTTGCATTATCGGAAGGGTTAAGCGGGGCTGACTGTTGTTCAAAACCTTGATCACCTTGCTCCATTTCTTCAAACTTGTTCGGGGCCGGGTTTGCTTGTGTAGGCTCGGTAGCTTCGGGAGCATTAAGGTCGTAGATGAATCGGTCGGGGTTGGTGACATCTGTGAGGGCAATGTTGGGTAAAACAACGCTTGGGACTTCTTGGTTATTCACCATAAGATAATACCTTCCGCCTACCCTATTTTTGATTAAGCGGCTGGAGCGACAATAGCTTATATCCATAAATAGGGGTGGGAGAGCTTGTAAATTTTGAAGTCGGTCCCCTAGATTTAAGCCAAGTGCTATGGAGGTTATTAATCCTCCAATTACGAAAGGTTGGCGGCCTCTAGCACATAGGGTGCGGATATGGTGAAATAAGAAAGAAGCGGCGTTTACCTTTGTATCCATTGCAAAGACGCAGTGGAGGAAGAATAATTCCTTCGCATTGACTTTGCTGTTGTTGGGTCGACCGAAAATGGTGTTTTGCAGAATGCGGATAAAATACCGGATGGTTGGGTTGTGTATGTGGGAAGCAAGTAGTGCATCCCAATTATCGGTTTCCACACCGAATATTTTTCTAAAGAGGTCGAAGGCGTTTATGGGCCACTGTGAGTTCGGAGGGATTCTTGGGTGGACTTGGTCTCCTACAGGGAACTGTAGCATGGCACTCAACTGATCCTGGGATAGTGAGTACTCGGTGTTGAACATGCGGAAAGTTGCGGTACCGGTTAAGTACTCGTCTTCACCGGTTGGAGTGGTGTATGAATAAGAACTTAAAAATTCTAAGGTGAGTGATGGGTAGGTAGGTTGATTGTGTGTGCAAAGAAAAGTTAAATCAGCAAGCCGAAGCATCCATTGCACACCTTGAAGTAATCCTAATTCTTGTAAACAATTTAAATCAGGATACCTGGTAGAGATGACACCTTGTTGTTGAAACCGATCGAATTGCTCTCGTTGATAGTTATCATCTTCGGATCGGAAGATGATATTTCCGAATTGTTGGTTTTCCGCCATATTGATAGGTGGGTTGAAAGAAGGAAAGAGGATGCAAATGTATTTGTAAAGAGTGGTTTGTTGGAATGGTGTGGTTTAGGGAGAAATGGAGTGTAGGTATTTATAAGAAAAGTTTTTGGAAGTTAGAAGAGGAGTGGGTGAGAGAAAAATAAATGTGGAGGAATGTGAGTGGGATGGAGTAAAGAGGTGAATGAATGGGGAAAATAAAAAATAGGGTGGGTAACGGTCGTGTCCCCAACGGTCACTAACGTTCACCTATTTTGAAGCTGTCACACTCGTGACAAAAGGTGTTACGGGCGTCACATGCACTTGCGTGACGACCGTGATGGCTTGTGTGACGCTCGTCACACCAGTCAGCTTGCAACGGTCACTTACGTGGGTGCTTCATACTATGTTTTTATTTTGTTTTGTTTATGTTTATTTTATTTTGCTATTGATATATTTTAGAAATACCATGCATGCTACTTATTACACTATAGTGTAAATATATTTTTTTCTCTAATAGGCTATGTAAGTAGCATACAGTAAAGATCATTATTGATAATTGTAGATGTTGCATAGAACAAAATAAAATAAAATAAACCAATAATGCAATAGCTTCATAAAATAACCATAATGTAACATTGGAAGATAAATGCAAACATGCGAAAAAAAAAAACAAATACTAAGATTAAAAGTAATGTGAAACAAAACTATAAATAGCCTAAAACTAAAACTAATTAACTAAAAACTTCTAGCCACTGGCAGGATCTTTGGCCGGAGGAGCAAAGGAATTTACACGGTTTAGCAACTCGTGGAATTGATTTGTCATACTGCTCATGCATCCCAGAAATTCATGTCCCATGTTAGTTAGCTCTTTTCTGATGGCTTCTTGTTCTGACATCAAGGCTTGGATGGCGGTGTTATAATCAGTTTCGGGTATATGATTTCTAAGATCAGGTATTGCCGACTCTTCGATCGGGATAGGATGAGGTGGAGAGTCAATATCATAATAACCAGATGGTGTCTGAGGGTCAGACTCAGCATAAGGAATCTGGTCGTCACAAATCTCATAGTCTTGGATGGATTCAGTAGATCTAATAGGAGAAGGTATTCCATTCAGATTGTAGAGCCAATTGTTTAGGTTATGAACACTAGTCCTCGGGCTAGGCAAGGTGAATAGGCAATGAACTTGGTTGTTAATTATTAGCTCAAACTCTTCAGGTCCTAGGTTTCCTATAAACATAGTGTTGAAGATGAAGGGTATACTCATAGGCGCAATGCCACAAAAAGGGCTCAAGTCAAGCATGGGTTGGCGTAATCCGATAGCATTACCAATCATGGTTATTAATCCGCCTATTTGAATTGGTGCTCGGTCATCTTGAATAAGACGGTCAAAATTCGTCAACATATAAGTGGCACCATTCACTGGACGGTTCTGGGAAGCACAAAATATGATGAAGAGTTCATCACGTGAAACTGTGGTAATGTTTGATTTCTTCCCAAAAAGAGTGTGTGCTAGGATTTTATGGAAATAACGAAAAGCTGGGTTATGTATATTTCCAGAAAGAAACTCATGCTCCTCAGGGTCGTCATTTCCCGCTAAAGAGAACTCAAACTGGGGAGTAGAGGACTCAAACTGGGGAAAAGAGTTCCAAAGGAAGACAAATCCAATGAAAGGACTCAAGCTGACTCAAAGATGTATGTGCTGGAGGAAACGCCAACACCGCAAAACTATCCACAAAGGATACTTCGGATGAAAATCCGAACTCGGGCTGGGGAAGATTCACATAGAACCTACTTGCTGGGAAAAATTGCATATATTGGTGAAAACACCAATACAGCAAAAGGGTAAATCACAACAGGAACTCCGCTGGGGATGTCTAACAAAGACTCTCTAGAGGAAGCAAAAGGATGAGGTGTTACCGGTTAGTGAGTAACAAGCTCAGGAAGAATGAATATCTAAGACCTGTGTACAGGTGAGAGATATCAATCAACCAAAACGTCTGAGGAAGACCTGAAAAAGGTATATCAACTCAGGAAAATCTGACTCCACAGGGGACCAAGGTTATAATAGGGAGCAGACAGGAAGGAACACCAAGGATACCGGGTTGTAGGCATGTAATAGGTGACCGACCAAGGCGTGAATTGGTGTGTGTTCCAAGACACTCATCATCCTGAAGAAAGCTGGAAAAGCAAACTTGTTTATAGGATGGACATTCGATTCTGTAAAGAATGCGAATCTTACTCAGTTGGGGGAAACAAACAAAGGATTCAACCAAAGAGTGCATGAGATATATTATCTATAGCCGTCAAAACGTAGATAATATAGTCGCATAGAAGATTATCCATAACCGGGTTGTAGGTTGTTAAAGGATAGATCAACCGAAAACGTGAATTGGTTTGTGTTCCAAAACACTTATCACTCTGAAGAAAGCTAGAAAAGCAGACTTGTTTATAGGATGGACATTCGATTCCACAAGGAATACGAATCTTACTCTGCATGAGAAAAAATCAAAAGTTTTGACCCAAAGAGTGCATGAGATATATTATCTATAGCCGTCAAAACTTAGATAATATACTCGCATGGAAGATTATCCATAACCGGGTTGTAGGTTGTTAAAGGATATATCAACCGAAAACGTGAATTGGTTTGTGTTCCAAAACACTCATCACCCTGAAGAAAGCTAGAAAAGCAGACTTGTTTATAGGATGGACACTCGATTCCACAAGGAATACGAATCTTACTCTGCTGGAGAAAAAATCAAAAGATTTGACCCAAAGAGTGCATGAGATATATTATCTATAGCCGTCAAAACGTAGATAATATACTCGCAAGGAAGATTATCCATAACCGGGTTGTAGGTTGTTAAAGGATAACTCAACCGAAAAGAGAAACAATCGTTACCAACAACAAAAGGGTAGACGAGAGATGACTCACTGAGGATAAATTGCTAGCATACGGAAATTATCCAGGAGAAAGGGGTGAATATTCGGTTCCGCAAAGGGACAACGAATCTTACTCGACTGGGGAAACACGAAAGGCTTCGACCGAAGAGTGCATGAGATATATTATCTATAGCCGTCAAAACGTAGATAATATACTCGCATGGAAGATTATCCATAACCGGGTTGTAGGTTGTTGAAGGATAAATCAACCGAAAAGAAAGGCATCGGAATACCAAACTAGGTATGATAATGATGACCAATCAAAAGGGGCAACAGACATTACCGGCAAAAGGTTAAATGAAAGCTGACTCGCTGGGAATACATTGATGAAAATCAATGATTCGGGGGATACAATCACTGACAAACGGTGAAAGAAAGACCATCTGAGGATAAAATTGCTTACTCAGAGCAAATACCCAAAAGGAAAGGGAGGACCCGCTGGGGATAAGATTGCTTAATCAAAGCAAACATCCAAAAGGGGAAGGGATATCAATACCGAAAACTGGATAATGATAACCGCAAAGAGGGGATTACATCTACCGGTTAATGGGCAGAAAACCACGGAAAAGTAACCGTCATCGGTTGGGATGAGCACAAGGGTTGACTCCACAAAGGGGAGAAAATAGGGTTTACAACTATCGGTTAGTAGGTAGAAGACCACAACAATCTGCTGAGGAACAGAATGGGAGAAAATAGGATTTACAACTACCGGGTAGTAGGTAGAAGACCAAAGACTCAGTTGAGGATCAAAGGATAGGATTTATAACTACCGAATACTGGGTAGAAAACCATAAAATCCGCCATCAACAAGAATGAACCACAAAGGTTACCTCTGCTAGGGGATAAAAAGTAGGATTTATAACTACCGGTTAGTAGGTAGAAAACCGTAAAGATAGGACTTACAACTACCGATTAGTAGGTAGAGGCCAACAAATTCCGCTGAGGATAAGATGAATGAGTGCCGGTTAGTGAGCAACTATTCATTTATACCACAGGGAAGCACGAGAGATAGTCACAAAAGGCCAATTTAGGATTGAACTAAAAGGCAAACTGAATCAAGACTTATCCTAATGAGGATAGAACTCAAAAGGGAAAACCCATCCCGTTATGTGTGTTGGGAAGGAACGGAAACAACCGTCATCCACGAGGATATAACTCAGTGGGGAAATGCAGAAGGAAAGGACAGACTTTTTCTGCTTAGGGGCTGACTCTATGTTGAGAGATTAGACACCCGACATCTGCTTGGGGAGATCTACTGGGGAGATCTATATCACCAATTAGCAGGAGACAACAATCAAAAGATATATGGCAAAAATGCAACATGAATATCTGAATGTTATGGTTATGCATGAATATGCGAGATTTATGTTTGATGAATGCTGACAAAACAGACATTTCTAACACAAACAGGTTCAGGAATTAAACGTCTGGTACTACACCACAGGAGAGAAAGCCAGGATCACCGGAGAATAAACAATCTGCCGGGATCAGGAAACAACAAGATCTCTGCAAGGATGGATCATCAGTCTCAGCTGGGAAAGAGAGCTCGCTGCACAGGCAAGAACTGCTATGCAAACAGAACACATAAGTAGAATCTGGCCGCACAAGCAACTCTACTGGCGACAAATCCGCTGAGGGAAAAAAAAAGATCACACAAGTAGATTCTGCCACACAAGCCATTCTACTGGGGATCAGAGACATGAGGAAATCACCTAATCTCTGCAGGGAGGAAGGCCTCAAGAGGTTTCCGGAGGGATCGTCAGTCACAACCGGAGAAAAGAGTTCAATGCACAGGCAGAAACGCCGCAACAACAACTCATGCTTAGGGATCAGAGATGCCAGGGGGCAACCAAATCTCTGATGGGGATAGACAACATAGATGAAGTTCATCATACCAACAACTCCACTGGGGATCTATCCGAGGAAATGACGAAGTACTGGGATGTCAACCCACCAACTACCGAATTTTCCAAAGAAAAGCACCCATGCTGGGGAGAGAATAATACTGGAGAGGCAAGTTGAAGCCTTCAACAAACACTCTGCTCGGGACTGGCCCACAAAAATGTTCAAACAACACTCTATTGGGGATGAAAACCACAATAGGGCTAGAACAGCACTCCACTGGGGATGGAAACCACCATGGGGCTAGTAGAGGCTAGGAGGAAGAATGTTGTACTGCCGGAGGAAATGAAGCCAAACAACTTCAACCAACATTGCACTGAGCAACCTCGCTGAGGAGAAACCCTGAAAGGTTCTATAGGAAAAAGATACAGTTATTCTGAGATATGAACAAATCTCTTACCTTTTTGGAAATCATACCACCCTTGGGAGAGCATTGAGAATCTCCTGAGTATCCTTCAATCATCGTGAATGTTCACTTTGTTTAAAAGTTGTTTTTGTGAAAATTTTGTTTATTTAAAACAATGACATTTTATCAATTAAAACATGCAAAACATTTGTTGAATTGAAACAAATAAGAGTGCAAATAATTGGATAAAAGCTCAAATTGATTTGATGGAATGGTAGTCTGCAAATGGCAAGACTCCATAGATCTGTACAAATTTGAAATCGGTGATATATATTGGAAGAGGGCTACATTGAACATAATGACCATTTCTCTACCAATTTGAATCCGATGTATTTGAGGCTTCAGTTGATGATGACTGAGCGAGAATCTCTGACGAAATGACAATTGTGAAACAGACAGTCTTGTCAGGATGCAGTTACTTGCCAAATCCCTAATTTTTGCCTAGATTGCCCCAGAGTGAGGTACTCAATCTAGCGGGATGCAAATTCTTTTTTTCATTTCTCTAACTTTTGCCTTGATCGCCCTTTCGGGTTTTCCACCGAGACGCTCATTTTTGCCTAAGCCGCCCTTCCGGGTTTTCAACTTAGCGAGTTGTCCTGTTTTTCTTTTTAGGCGAAGTATTTCTTGACTGCATCTGAATTCACAGGACGAGTGAAATCCTCCCCATCCATTGTTGTGAGCATCAAAGCTCCGCCCGAAAAGGCTCTCTTGACAACATATGGACCTTCATAGTTTGGAGTCCACTTGCCCCTGGAATCGGGCGCGAAAGACAAAACTTTCTTGAGCACGAGGTCACCTTCTCGGAACACACGAGGCTTGACCTTCTTATCGAATGCTTTCTTCATTCTCTGCTGATATAACTGACCATGACACATGGCAGTCAATCGCTTCTCTTCAATCAAATTCAACTGGTCATAACGACTCTGAATCCATTCAGCATCAGTCAACTCGGCTTCCATCAAGACTCTCATTGATGGGATCTCCACCTCTACTGGGAGAACAACCTCCATGCCGTAAACAAGAGAGAAAGGGGTTGCCCCTGTTGAAGTGCGGACAGATGTACGATATCCATGCAAAGCAAATGGCAGCATCTCATGCCAATCTTTGTACGTGACTGTCATCTTCTGGATAATCTTCTTGATGTTTTTGTTAGTAGCTTCAACAGCCCCATTCATCTTAGGTCTGTAGGGAGAGGAATTATGGTGTGCAATCTTGAACTCAGCGCACAACTCTTCCATCATCTTATTATTCAAGTTAGATCCATTATCAGTAATGATCTTATCAAGCACACCATAACGGCATATCAGCTGATTCTTGACAAACTTCACGACTACCTGCCTGGTCACATTCGCATATGATGCTGCTTCAACCCATTTGGTGAAGTAATCAATTGCTACGAGAATAAACCTATGTCCGTTGGACGCTTTCAGTTCAATCATACCGATCATGTCGATTCCCCACATAGAGAAAGGCCATGGTGATGAAATCACATTCAGAAGTGTCGGAGGAATATGAATCTTATCCGCGTAAATCTGACATTTATGGCATCTCTTCACATATTTGCAGCAGTCAGACTCCATTGTCAGCCAATAGTAGCCTGCTCTCAACATCTTTCTAGCCATGGCATGTCCATTGGAATGAGTACCAAATGAACCCTCATGGACCTCAGTCATTAACAGGTCTGCTTCGTGTCTATCCACGTATCTGAGCAAAACCATGTCAACATTTCTCTTATAAAGCACTTCACCACTGAGGTAGAAACTGCCTGACAACCTTCTCAGAGTTTTCCTGTCTTTCATAGATGCCCCAGGCGGGTAGACCTGGTTCTGGAGGAAATTCTTGATATCAAAATACCAAGGCTTATCATCTTTGACTTCTTCAACTGCAAATATATGAGCTGGTCTGTCCAAGCGCATCACAGTGATATTGGGAACTTCATTCCAATACTTCACCACAAACATGGAAGCAAGCGTAGCAAGCGCATCTGCCATCCGATTATCTTCTCGAGGAATATGATGAAAGTCAACTTCTTTAAAGAACATCGAAATCCTCCTCGCATAATCTCTGTACGGAATGAGACTGGGTTGATTCCTTTCCCACTCACCCTTGATTTGATTGATAACCAAGGCCGAATCACCATAAACGTCGAGGTGCTTGATCCTCAGATCAATACATTCTTCCAGTCCCATAATGCAGGCCTCATACTCAGCCATATTATTCGTGCATTTGAAAGTTAGCCTTGCTGTAAAAGGAATATGTGTGCCCTGAGGAGTAATGATTACTGCCCCAATACCATTTCTATACTGATTTACAGCGCTATCAAACACCATCGTCCATCTGGAACCAGGTTCTGGACCTTCATCAAGTGTAGGCTCATCGCAATCTTTCATCTTCAAATACAGAATTTCCTCGTCTAGGAAGTCGTACTGAACAGACTGATGATCTTCAATCGGCTGATGTGCCAAGTGGTCAGCCAAGATACTACCTTTGATAGCTTTCTGAGCTCGATACTCGATATCATACTCAGACAACAACATCTGCCAACGGGCAATTCTCCCAGTTAAAGCAGGTTTCTCGAAGATGTACTTGATTGGATCCATTCTGGATATCAACCAGGTTGTATGATTTATCATGTACTGGCGTAAACGCTTAGCAGCCCAAGCCAAAGCACATCATGTCTTCTCAAGCATAGAGTATCGAGACTCACAATCAGTGAACTTCTTACTTTCCTGATTCGTCTTGCTGACCGAGTATACAACCCATGGAGTCTTCAAGAACAGTCAGATACATGATCAGAGGTCTTCCTTCTACAGGCGGAGACAAGATCGGAGGTTCAGACAGATATTCTTTGATACTGTCAAAAGCTTTCTGGCAATCCTCGGTCCAATCATGAGATTGATCTTTCCGGAGGAGCTTGAATATCGGCGCACATGTGGCAGTCATGTGGGATATAAATCTGGAAATATAATTCAAACGGCCAAGAAAACCTCGGACTTGCTTCTCAGTTTTGGGTGCAGGCATCTCTTGTTATGCTTTTACCTTTCCAGGATCAACCTCAACACCTCTTTCGCTGACAACAAAACCCAATAACTTTGCAGAATCAATCTGGAAATGTACATTTGTTCGGATTCAAACGAAGTTTGTACTTCCTCAAACGCTGAAAAAGCTTCAAAAAATGCTCAACATGTTCAACTTCCGTTCTTGATTTAGCAATCATATCATTGACATAGACCTCGATCTCCTTGTGCATCATATCATGAAACAAGGTAGTCATAGCCCGTTGGTACGTGGCTCCGGCGTTCTTCAAACCAAAGGGCATCACTCGATAACAGAATGTTCCCCAAGGTGTGATGAATGTTGTCTTCTCCATATCCTCGAGTGCCATCTTGATTTGGTTATATCCGGAAAATCCGTCCATAAACGAGAAGACTTTGAATTTGGCTGTATTGTCTACCAACATATCAATGTGTGGTAGAGGGAAATCATCTTTTGGACTAGCTTTATTCAAATCTCGGTAGTCCACACACATTCGGACTTTTCCGTCTTTCTTAGGCACAAGCACAATATTGGCCACCCATAGAGGATATGTAGAAGTCACCAGAAACCCCGCATCAATTTGCTTCTGAACTTCCTCTTTGATCTTCACTGCCATATCTGGATGAGTTCTTCTGAGCTTCTGCTTCACAGGCACGCACTCAGGTTTCAAAGGCAGGAAATGTTGCACAATATCTGTATCTAGACCGGGCATATCTTCGTACGACCAAGCAAAGATATCGGAATATTCACGTAGCAAACTGATCAACCCCTTCTTGACAGACTCTTCAAGGAGTGCCCCAATCTTCACCATTCGAACACAATCTTCAGACCCCAAGTTGACTGTTTCCAGATTCTCAAGGTGAGGCTGAATGATCTTCTCTTCGTGCTCAAGAAGACGGGTAATCTCATCAGGAATCCCTTCAACATCATCTTCCTCTACCTCGAATACAGGGAATTCAAAATTGGGAGATGGCGTTGGATCATTATGTTCAATGGGTTTTAGAATCAACCTGCATAATGATTTTGGTTAATGAAAAGCTTTAGAATTTAAACAAACAAATCATTATGCAAATGAAAAGATTGTTTTTATGCTTGTTTTTTAGGGTTTTTTGTGATCACCGATTTCATGCGAAAGCAAAAAGTGAAAACAAAGGAAAAACAAATGTTTAACATGAATTTATTGAATGAAATATCATTGTATAAATGATGCCAACAATGTCATCACTTCTCCTTTTGGCATGGGAGAAGGGTTTTTGAACAAAGCAAACATATTACGCTGACTTATGAATGACCGTAGGAACATCCACAGCGACCCAGTTGTGGCAGATCCCGCCAGGGATAACAAAGTTGTCAGTATCCTCTGCATCTTCTTCCAAAATAGCAGCAGCTTCCTCAGCTTGATCGGCGTGGATGAAACCTCCACTCTTGAACAACCCTTTATCGTTGAAGACCCCAGAAGAATAGCCAATGCCAGCCCGAGACTTATTATCTTCAAGCTCGATCATCTTCCCTAGACCAACAACTGCATCACATTCAATGGCCAGCTTCGCATCACGGTAGGAAGCAAATGAAGAAGACTTCTTCTCAATCGGCTCAGCTATAGATAAAGCTTGAAAAGGCGTTCCAACTTCATCCTCAACATCTATGTATGGGAAGGAAGACAAGTGGCTAACCAGGAATGAATCCATCAAAAGCACTCTGTTTGGCAGATTCCTCCTTGAATTCACAGTTCTCTTGCTCAAAATGATCCATCAAATATGGAAGGGTTGGCTTTGGTGTAGTACCGGGCGTCAGCGTGTCTTCAAAATAAATGAAGAGCAACAGGGATCAGACCACAGGACGGGAGACCGGAACAAAACACATGCTTATGCATATGATGCATGAAGTGTTTGTGCATATGCTTTGTTTTTATGTCAAAGGAACTCGAGGGTTTTATTTGCAAATTTTGAATATTAAAGCATTTAATCGCATATGGAAAATATCTCATCAAATATATTCGAACAAAGAAGTACAACATTGTCAACTATTACAAGAGAGAAGGAAAATAAACATCCTATGGATCCCTAGAAGCTCGGGATGCCGGAAGATAAGCTGCACGAAGCCTCTTAATCTCTCTCTCATATGCTGCTTCCATGTCCGCCTTATCTTTGGCGAGTCTGTCATACCTCCTTTTCCAGAACTTGGAAGACTGAGGAAGTAGAGAAGTCCAGGTATCATCAGGATCATCAACGACTTGATGCTCTAGGAACTCAATCAGAGCGTCCTTCTCCTTCAACTGTTGAAGCAACTCTTCTCTTTCACGGATCCAGGCACGTGAAAGGTCTTCGTCTCTCGACTCCTCTACGCCTTGGTTAGGGAGGGTTGAAGGCCCGGCTACAACCAAACGTGTAGGTCTCGGATAGTCATAAGGCATGAGATACTCTGATGCTCTCTTCCTTACCCAAGTCGTATACGGCTCCAAAGCTATGCAGTTCTTCGGACCCAACTCACTTCTACTCTTCTTGTGAATCTTGCGCCAAGCGCGGACCATCCTGGCTTTCAGGCCTTGGGGATCTTTACCCTCCTGAAAGAACACACCTTCTAACAGAATGTTATTAGGTTTATCCTTTAAGGGGAACCCAAGCTGACGACGTGCTAATATAGGGTTGTAGCTTATCCCACTACATGTACCAAGAAGAGGCACATTGGAGAATTCACCACAAGAATCAATGATCTGGACACCATCATATGCACAATCATACCAAGAGATATCATCATTAGTGAGAGACATGAGTCTCGTAGACAACCGTAGACATCCCTTGTTCTCCTTAAAAGCAACCGTCTGAGGTAAGTGAGAAATAAACCACTTATACAACAGAGGCAAACAGCACACAATAGCGCCACCACCCTTTGCATTCCTCAGATGCAAAGTGAAATAGGTATCACCCAACAGAGTAGGAACGGGATTAAGAACAGAAAAGATCCTAACGGCGTTCACATCCACAAATTTGTCGATGTTGGGGATTAATACCAACCCATAGATGAGCAGCACGAATATGGCTTCAAAGGCATCCTCACTCATGGCCTTCCCATAAACGGTAGCTTGAGCGATGAGGAAATCAGAAGGAAGACCTTGAATTCCACCTTTGGTAGTCATATGAGCTTTAACCAAGGATTCATCTATGTGCAACATGTCAGCTATCTCTTGAGAAGTAGGAATACTCTCCAAGCCACTGAACGACACCTGATCCAGAATCGGAATACCCACAAGATGAGCATACTCCTCAAGGGTAGGCAATAGCTGAAAGTCTCGAAAAGAGAAGCAGTGATATAAAGGATGATAGAACTGCGCCAAAGTATTCATCAACCCTTCGTCAACCTGAGTAGTCAGCAGAGGCAGAAGCTTCCCATAACGAGCTTTAAAACCCAAGGGATCTAATACATAAGATGTCAGATTCCTTAACTCTTTCAAGTCGGGTTGTTTAAAGTTGTACTTCTTTGTATGCCTTTTTTGTCTTTCCATATCTAAAAATTTTGCAAATAAACCCCTTAAGTTCCTTGAAAATTTTCTTTTTGTCTGATGATATGGATGCAGATGAATGCATGAATGCATGAATGCAACAAATCACACTCAAGGATCAAGCAAAGCACACCAGACAAAGGTCATGGGAAAGCTCATAGCTTCCTTAATATCAATCATCCATTTTGGTGGATTATGGTTTACACCTTATCGACACCCAAGTTCCATTGATATTAACGATATATGAACCGGCTCAATCATCCTTAATATCAATCATCCATTTTGGTGGATTATGGTTTTCACCTTATCGACACCCAAGTTCCATTGATATTAAGGATGTCTGAACGACTCGACCATGAATCACGGGTTTGTTGCGAGTCACGAGCATGGAGTCTCGGTTAAGAACCACCCAAAGGGAGTGTACTATGGTTTAAACCTGCCGAACATGTTCTACCAGAGGTTCCCATAGTCATCGTCCCATCTTTCGAATATTATCGGAGGAACGAATACTCGTAGTCCAAAAATATTCTCAAGAGAGACTCTTATGAGTGTAGTATCGCGTAACAATCGCATCAGATCTTACATCTGAACGACCTCCGCACTACGTCCTAAAAATAGGCCAAGATGAGCTTGGTAAACTAAGGTCCTTGGCTTCTACGGCACATATTGAAAGAATAATGCCTAACCACAAATAACTTGTGTGACATCATTAATCCAACATGACCTCCACCAAGTGAATGGACTCGCAAGTCAACTTGCTAAGGAATATAACTCCACACAAGTCGACGAGACTACGCCATTCTCCTATCATAGGGTACACTCGAGTTCGGGTATAGAACTCATCTCACAGGAATCACCAAGCAAGCAGCAATTGATATATCAAGCAAATCAATCATTACAAGCAATACAGTAATCCCAAATTGTACAAAAATATGTCATATAACAATAGACAAATATAATACAACAAAGTGTGAAAAGTAGGCAAACCCACCAGGGAAATGATCCCCACCAGAGTCGCCACTTTTCTGTAGCGGTGTATTCGTCACTTTATGATTTATTGACTAAATCCAAAGCAAAGCATACAAAGATAGAGTCGCCACCGCACTTTTATTTATCCAAAGGAATGGATAAAAAGCGAACAAAAGCCTAAGAAGTTTTACACATAGAAAACTAATGAAAGGTCAGAGATCTGGGTAAGGGGGTAATTATGTTGTGGGAAGGTGTTAGGCACCCACAACATCCTAGGTACTCCTAGGGAACCTCTTTTCACAACTTGTTGTATCAATTATTTGTTTATGAAATAGTTTTGTGCAAACATTGATTGTAGAGATGAGAGAAGAATATACAATTTTTATTATTTTTGTGTTTGGATGGATGAAACCCATTGCCTACGTACCTTTTCATGAAAGATAAGGATCAAAACGCCGTAGTTCGGCTAAAAGATTTCCAAAATAGTAAGTGGATTGATTTTAAACAAAAGCCCTAAGGTCTTTCATTATCCATGGGAGAAAACTCAACCTATACAACCACAAGTCCACCATGTGAGAAAAGCTTCAACTTGCTAGTGAGGGACCATGCCCTATAATAAGCAAGGAAGTCTTACAATTCAATCACTAAGGACAAAGATGAGATTCACATCAACCACCAAGATAATTGAGATCTATGGCTAATGTATGAAAACTTATCAAGAATGGACAAAGCCACAAAACAATTGAATGAGTGGAATTAACCAATTAGGATTATTCACAAAAAGAAGTCAAAGTTGACATTAGATTCAATTCAGAAGGGGTATTATGAAAATGAAGTTTGAAAAATCAAAGGCTTAAGGCCTAGGTTTCTAGTTTGAAAACAGATGAAAATGTTTGCACAAAGTTTTTCTGGTTTGGGTTAACATGAAAAATGGAGGTTTAAAGAACAAAAAGGATGGAGGTTAAGGGATGCAAAACTTCTTAATTGTTCACCTCTTGAGATCATATGTAGATGATCCAAGTGATTCCTTTAGAATAGGCAACAAGCAAATAACAGATAAACAATGTATCAGGCAAGGCCAACATAAATGGATACCAGATGCCAATCAATGGACTTACACTAGTCTCACAAAACAAAGATGGATACCGGATGCCAATCAATGGACTTACACCAACTCCTACCAGATCCTAGGAAACAACTGCCAATAAATGGACTTACAATTGACTCCTCAATGGACAAAGCAAAAGGTCACAAAGTATGAACAATGATCATGAAATGATATTCAATTAATGCTCAAAGATGAAAACAATACACAGAGGCACACACAAACAATTATGCACATATGGGCAAACAGGCCAACAAGCAACCAATTAGCACACACTATACACAATCAATAGGCTTAAGCAAGGTTAGGCTTTAGAAACAAGCCAACTGGAATGAGGTGTTTTGAGCTCTTAACCCTAACATTGAGAGTTAGGGTGAAGCAGATGAAATGGAGATGAGGGTTATGCCTCATAGCTCTTATCCCTGGTCAGGGAGAGCTTTAATCAATAGAAAATGTGGGAGTTCAGAAAGAAGGAACTCTTCTCCACATGACATGACTCTATGTACAAGATTTTTTTGGTTTTTTTTTCAAATTGCATCAACACATGGTGTGAGCAAAATGAATGACACAACAGAATAGTAGGGGATGGATTACACATCCCTTTTATCTGCCAATTGCCTCTTAAGAGGACTTAACCTGCTTGGCACAAAATTAAACAAACAAAGACATGGCCTCTTAAGGAGGGCTTCAGACAGGTGCCTGCCAATAACAGCAGGTCTTCCAGACTACATGAAGATTAGGGATTATACCTAAGTGGTATGCCAACCACAAGCAAAAGCGAAGCAAAGTTCAAATGAACTTAAAGCAACTTAAGTACCTATGGAAACAACTAAACAAATCAGTACAATGTTCAGACAACAGTCGATAACAAACAGACAATCCCAATGTACAACACATAAGCCATAAGGCAAACTCAAGTGGCTTATCATCATCAACCTACAAAACAGTAAATGTTAGCAATCAAAAGAAAATATCAAAATTCAAATGATGAAGCAACATCAACCATGGAATTTGGATGCTTGAACCAGAAATTCAAAGATCACATGTAAGCACAAACCACTAGGTCAAAGCCTAGGGTCAAAGGTGAAAAAAAAATCCAAAACAGGAGCTGAAATTCGACACAATGCAACTTCAAACACATATTAACATGTCCTAAAAAGGACTAAAACAAAATCACCATGCAAAGGCATTTCATGATCAAAAGAAGTCAAAGGCAATTTTAAAGCTCATATATGATCATCATGAATGAAAATTTCAAATCAAAACAGAAATGATTCAAATAATTCTGGAAAAATTCATGAGCATTCATCACATCCAATCCAATCATCATACAAAGAATCAGAATCAACAGAGGTCATTTGATATGGAAATGAAATTGCACAAGTTGATCAACCAAATGTGTGACTCAAATTGTCACACCATGTTAACACATACACAAAACAGGAATGGAGCATGGGAAAAATGTCAAACCAAAACCAAAATGTCAATTAACATGTCAAGAATCATCATGCCAAATTTGGTAGCAATTGGATCAATATCAAGCATTTCATGATAAGATGAATGGAGCAAGGTCACAAAAGCACATATGATCACAAAGTCTAGAAAAATCCAAAATCCAGCCATGCACAACTTCAAAAATCATCATCATAGAAAAATAGACAAACAGAGGATCATGCTACAAAAAATTTGGAATTATTTGAGTCATTTTTCAATTTGTTATGCATTTTCTAAGTTGATGGAAAAAATAAAAATCAAAGGAAGCACATAGCATGTAATTTGGAGGGAAAGCAATAAAATGTGAAGCAACTTGAAAATAAGCCTTCGCCAGGAATCGATCCGTGTGGCAATTTAAAAATGAGCGCGCCAGCATAAAACGCCACCATTTTACCAAAAACCCTAGCGCACCTACTAGCGACGGAAAGACCGTTACAAAACGGACGCAAAGATGAAGATCTTCATCTTCTTCATGAAGATGAAGATGAACAGTGCGCGAACTTCAAGCCAATTTCCAGAAATTTCCATAAATCCAAAACAAGCACATCATCATGCAGCATATTCAATGGAGATCAGAGATCAACAAACATCTAAACTTAATTCAACATAACAAGAGAGAATTGATAGAAAACATTTCGATGCATCAAACTTTAATCACACATATCTCATGTTATAGTGCATCATTTCACACGATTTTTTCACCAGAATTGTCAGCAAACCTAGATCTACAAGAATATGTGCATAAATTGCAAAATTAAAAGGGTCGAAAATTGACCTCTTGAAGAGCAGAATCTTTGAAATGCACGATCCACAGCTTTGAAGTATTCAAATCCACTCTACAATGCTTGAAATGATGTTTGATGAAGAGATTGAAGCTTGAAAGGTGCTGGATCTAGCTCAAAACAGAATTTCCATTTTCATCTTCATGAGCTTGCTACACTTGGTTCTTGCTCGAATTTCACAATCTAATGCTTGATCTGCACAGAATCAAAGCCAAGGAACAAGAATATGGAAAGAAATTGCAATGCTATGAAGAGAAAATTTGAATTATGAATGAGAGAAAATTTTGGAGGGAGAGAGAATTTGGATCTTGAAATGTGAAAAAATGATTAACCTCCACAAATTCTGTTAGATTTAGGTATTTATATGCTTCATTAATCACCTTGCTAATCCA
Organism: Lathyrus oleraceus; assembly: GCF_024323335.1. Classification (NCBI taxonomy): domain Eukaryota; kingdom Viridiplantae; phylum Streptophyta; class Magnoliopsida; order Fabales; family Fabaceae; genus Lathyrus; species Lathyrus oleraceus. Next base: position 354,703,750 of record NC_066579.1, read on the forward strand.
TGATTAATTTGGTTAATTAAAATAGGGTGTTTTGCAAATTTTGAAAATTGCATGGTGCATGTAGTAAACCCATGTGAACAGTACCATCTCCTTCATCAAAGTCACTTAAAATCATCTTTTAAACACATTGGCAATGGTAGAAAGTCCATACAATGCACCATTTTTGAATTTTGCAATTTCCCTCCAAAAAAGGCATGGAATAGCAAGTGATCATGTGATGAGATTTTATGTAATGTGATGCATGATTTGGAAATTAGAGGTCAAGAGAAGAATATTGCAAAAAGAACCACTCATTTTGGAGCTTTGGTTCAAAAGTTATGCTCATTTGAAGTCCCATGCACACTTGGTAATGATTGGATCATATCTCCTTAACCACACATCAGATGCTCAAGATCTTAGACATTTTGGAAATGGGAGAGAAAGATCTACAACTTTCATGTTCAACAAAATTTCATTTGAAACTTCTTTAATGTTGGAAAGTTGAGTTGAAGTTGAACCAAAAACTTTCCCTTTTTGGAAACTTCAAATATTGGGTCACTTTCCATTTTGGGAAATTTTTGCCTTGACTTCAAATTCTTCAATGTGAGTGTTTGAAATGTCAAATGAGACTTGTTTGAACATGAATGAAGTATTTCTAATCACTTCCCACCTCCAAATCCACAATTGACTTTCTGGGTCTTCAGATGACCATCTGCTCTTTGTACCATGAATTCACCTGATGCCTTGAACTGTTGACTGCTTAAGCTGCAAGAAACATGTTAGATGACATATTTTTGTACATTTTTGGTTAGTGATTGAGATAAAAGCAATGATATACAAATGCAAGGAATGTTTGGTGATCAAGAACCACTCTCAAAAAGATCCCACCCACAGGGAAGGAAGCAAGATGTCCAATGATCCTTGAGGCAATGCAATGTTATGATATGATGCCATGAGGGATCTTAGGGACAAAATTGGGGTCTTACACTTCCTTCTTCACTACCTCACTCAGGATCGGGTTTAGTCTCCTCTGATGTTCCCTATAAGTTTTACAGTCTTCTTCTAGCATGATGCGATGCATACAAATAGAAGGACTTATCCCTTTAAGATCGGTGATGTTGTATCCTAGTGCGGTTGGATATTTTCTAGAGATATGTAGGAGTTTTTCAGTTTCGAGTTTTCCTAGGTCTGCATTAACTATCACTGGTCGTTCAAGTTATGAGTCTAGGAATTCATATCTCAGATTTTTGGGAAGTGTTTTCAAGTCGAGGGTTGGTTTCTTAAGGCATTGCGTAGGATCCGGTGTTTATGCTAAAAAATGGTTCAGTCTGTCTTCTACACGATAGTCAGACGATTTGTCATTTTCTAACTCTGTTTCTTTTATGCATTCGTCGATGATATCCATGAAGTAACATGTGTCATCTATTGTAGGTGCTTTCAAAAGTTTGGAAAGAATGAACTCAATTTTCTCTTCTCCTACTTCGAAAGTGAGTCGTCCTCGTTTTACGTCTATGATGGCACCGGCTGTTGCTAAGAAAGGTCTTCCCAATAAAATGGGGGTAACTTCATCTTCTCTTATGTCCATAATTATAAAATTGGTTGGAATGTAGAATTGACCTATGCGCACGGGAACGTTTTCAAGAATTCCTACAGGATATCTAACGGAACGATCTGCTAATTGAACAGACATTTTAGGATGTCTTAATTCTCCCATTTCAAGTCTCTTGCATATGGACAAGGGCATAACACTGATACCGGCTCCTAAATCGCATAAAGCTTTGTCTATGACAAATTTTCCTATGTGACAGGGTATAGAGAAACTACCAGGATCTTTAAGTTTTGGAGGCATATTCTGGATTATAGCGCTACATTCAGCAGTGAGTGTAACGGTTTCGCTATCTTCAAGTTTCCTTTTATTAGAAAGAATTTCTTTTAAGAACTTAGCATACGAGGGCATCTGTGTAATAGCTTCTGTGAAAGGAATGGTGACGTTTAATTGTTTCAGTAGGTCAACAAATTTTTTAAATTGGCCCGCGTCTTTGGTTTTAATTAGCCTCTGAGGATAAGGGATAGGTGGTTTGTAAGGTGGTGGAGGTACATAAGGTTCTTTCTTTTCTACGGTTTCCTTATTACTCTCTTCCTTTTCCTTAGGTTTATTTTCTTCCTTAGTTGACTTTTTAGAGTTTTGGTTTTCAATTCTTGGATCAGATGGTCCTTCTACCTCTGTTCCACTTCTTAATATAATTGCATGAGCGTGGCTTTTCGGGTTAGGTTGGGGCTGTCCAGGAAATGTACCAGTTGGGGCAGCAGTAAGCGCTTGTTGTTGAGCTACTTGTGAGATTTGTGTTTCCAGCATTTTGTTATGGGTAGCCAAGGCATCTACTTTACTTGCTAGTTGTTTAATCTGTTCGTTAGTGTGTACATTCTGGTTTAAGAAATCTTTATTGGTTTGCTGTTGAGAAGCTATGAAGTTCTCAATCATGATTTCCAAGTTGGATTTCCTAGGAACGTTATTGTTAGGTGTAGATGGGGTCGGCTTTTGATATCCAGGTGGTATAGCTGGGGCTTGATTGGGAGCTTGTCCTGGTGCGTATAAGGCATTGTTGCTCTTATATGAAAAATTAGGATGGTTCTTCCAGTTTGAATTATAGGTATGCGAGTAAGGATTTCCTTGAGCATAGTTCACCTGCTCTGCTTGGATTCCTGTTAGGAGTTGACAATCTGTAGGAGTGTGACCTTGGATTCCACAAACTTCGCAATTTTGAGTCACGGTAACCACGGCGGCTGGAGGTGATACATTTAAACTTTCAATTTTCTGGGCAAGAGCATCCACTTTTGCATTAACATGATCAAGGCTACTTATCTCGTACATGCCACTTTTCGTTTGAGGTTTTTCTACCATTGTTCGGTCGCTTCCCCACTGATAATGGTTTTGGGCCATGCTTTCGATAAGTTGATAAGCGTCAGCGTAAGGTTTATCCATAAGCGCACCACCTGCGGCGGCGTCTATTGTTAACCTTGTGTTGTATAAGAGACCATTATAGAAGGTATGAATTACTAACTAGTCCTCTAAACCATGGTGTGGACAAAGTCTCATCATGTCTTTGTATCTTTCCCAGGCTTCGAAAAGAGACTCGTTATCTTTCTGTTTAAATCCATTTATCTGGGCTCTTAACATAGCTGTTTTGCTTGGAGGAAAATATCGGGCAAGAAAGACTTTCTTTAACTCATTCCATGTGGTGACTGAGTTGGAAGGAAGAGACTGAAGCCATCTTCTAGCTTCATCTCTTAACGAGAAAGGAAAAAGACGAAGTCGAATTACCTCTGAAGTGACACCATTAGCTTTAACAGTATCAACGTATTGAACAAATACGGATAAATGATGGTTTGGATCCTCGGTAGGATTTCCAGAGAATTGATTCTGTTGCACTGCCTGTAACAGCGAAGGTTTAAGTTCGAAGTTGCTTGCTTCGATTACGGGTGGAGCAATACTCGAATGCGGCTCGTCTTGCGATGGAGCGGCGTAATCTCGAAGAGCATGAGCTGGTTCTGCCATCTCGGATATCGACGAAGGAAGAAGATTTTTGAGATCAGGAATTTCGATTGGAGGAAGATTGTTTGCAGCACGATACTCTCGAATTCGTCGTAAGACTCGGAGATATCGTTCAACGTCGTTGATTCGTCGAAAGAAAGAAATAAAAATTGCTTCAGTCTCTACAGCGTAACGGAAGAGTTACGATATCGACTAAATAAAAGTCCCCGGCAACGGCACCAAAAACATGATCGCGACTTTGTGAGTCTATTGGGGTATTAACTGCAAGTGCACAGTCTAATCGCGTAGTAATAAAAGATATCGATCCCACAGGGACTTATGAATCGATATACCGTTTTCTAAGGTTACTTCGTAAAGCTAAGGCGGATGATACTTTGTTGATTGGGAAAAGAAATAAAACTAAAATAAGATCTAAATTAAATATCAAATAAGTGGATATCGGTATGCAGTTCGTCGTAATTAGGGAATCAAATCTTCGTTGGTTTCGTAGTTTTAAAGTAAATCTTTTCAGTAGACACTATTGAGTTAAAAGCCTTTTCTCAAACTCTCGCTCTGTTGAATAGACTATGACTTTATATTAACGTGCGCTGTCACTAATTAGTTAAGTCCAAAATCACTTTTTGAAAACAATAGAATCTATAGAAACTCTTTTTAAGAAAATGCTAACCATTTAAACACCCTTGTCTCAAACTCTCGCTCAGTTGACTTAGATTATATAATTAAACTTAAATGCTTAACTCTCGTCCTCACATTTAACCTTTAAAAATACTTTTTGAAAATGATTAGAATTTAATTAACTCTAAAAATTGCTTTCACCCTGATTTAAAATTAATGTCCAATTTACACTGTCCAGTTAAAAGCTCAAACCGTCGTTCTATTGATTTTAACTTCTTTATGTCTTTTACTCTCGTACAAAAATCTTGGTATTAACTCTGTAAATTGAGACCATAAAAAGAGTGATTATGTTTTTAAACAAAATTAAACCAACTTAGTTTTGATTCCTTCATTCCGCTTACTTTACATACCAATATCTAAGTTTATTTAGCCAGACATGCTAAACAAGCCTAAACAATAATTATGCTTACATACAGCCATATCAGACAGACAGTATAAATAGATAGTAGTGCAGAGCATATATAAATTTAAACAATAAAATTAAAGAACCTGTAAAGTTAAATAGAAGTCTTTATTATTCCTAGCTTCGATGCTTGAACTCTCCACCACAAACCGGTTGGATTTGTTCTTACAATCTTCGATCGGACAAGAAAATAAAACGAAGGAATAAAATACTACGATCTAACGTAAGGTTAGATCCAGTAAAAAATACACAATAGTTTCCGGTGTAGAAACTATTGTGAGAAAATTAATTGAATGCTTCAAAATTGACTGGAAAAGAAAAGGAAATAATAATTGCTAGGAAAGTAGAGTGCTGGAAAATAAGAAAAACAATAAAATAATGCGGTGCCGAAAACTGGAAAATTGAGCGAGAGCAGCAGGGTTCCACAATTGGTCCTATTTATATCAATCCATCAAGTGACTGTTTCTTCCATTCAGTAGGTTTCCTCACGTCAACTGGTCAAGCGAAAAAGCAGGATGAACGTGCTTCTGTTACGCGTCAAACCCAAAAATATAGGAATGGGGGTGTGACGTTCGTCACACCATGTGTTACGCTCGTAACACAAAGCAGGGGGCGTGGCGCTCGTCACACCTTGTGTGGCGGTCGTCACAGCTTCAGCGCTTCTAGTTGATAGTTATGGGCTGGGCTTTAGTGGAAATTGCTTCTTATCATCTTTTTGCACCTCTTTTTCTTTCTTTTTCACGTATGCTTCAAATAATGTTGCTTGGAATAAATAGAAGGAAAATACCAAGTAATATCGAATAATATAAAATAAATCGAAACAAATAATAATATAATTTAATTAAATCGAGTCCAAAAGTGTGATATTATTTCATGTTATCATGGATCATCATAAGTTCAACATGGTCAAACAAGGTTTGACAAAAAATTTCAACATTTTTTGAAAACAGAACCTAATTTTAAACAATTAAAAAATGAAGAAAAATAACATAATTGAACTAAAATCTCAAATTAATTAAGAAATTGATGAGAATGTTTTTCATAGACTCATCATCATTCAAAGATGTTAAGAAAATATTTTTGGCATTTTTGAATATTGGAAAGTATTTTAAATGAATTAAAAATAACCGGAAAAGAGAAAATTCACAAAAATTATTAAAAATCATTTTTAGAAACTAGAAAATAAAAGGAAAATTTTGCAATTGGTCCCATATTTTTATGATTAAAAATGAAGAAGTTATGAATTTTTGAAATAAAATGGAATTAAAGAAAATAAAATGAAATTCAGAAAATAGGAAAAAACATAGAGCGTCTGATCTTGGTTCATTAAATGACGTGGATGATCAGAAGGCTGATAAGCGCGCGCATGGTGTACTTGAGTCAACAACATCACATATGGCATTAAAATAGGTCAATCAAATGGAGCGATGAGATTAGATCCCAGGGGCCAGATCCAAGGGCCATGAACTCGTCCACGCGGGGACGGTGGTGGAAACTACCGTCTTCTCCAGTGAGACTCACAGTTTCGGCCAAACTTGCAGGTTTCCAAACCTTCACCAAAATGCACGATCTGTATATCTTTAGAAAGCTGGGGTGATGTACATCACCCCTGTACCCTTGGTTTCCACTCAAGATCTCTATAGAGAAAGAAATCTGAGATGGAAATTTGTGGTGTTCAAACTCAACTTATTCAATTGATGAAATTAAAAGCTCAAATCAATTGCCTCTCACATGAGGACTTCAGAGGTACCAACAAACACAAGAAATGATCAATACCCAAGGAGTTTTGAATCAAAACAGTTTGAATAACAACCTTTGAAGTGCAACTTTCAAACACTTGATCTACTCCAATTCTTTGATGCATCTTGTTGTTGAGATGGCTGTAGATGTTTGATTGGCTGCATTTTATGTTAAAACACTAACTGGACTATAATGTCTTGACTGATGTCATGACATGCTTTGGAGATGTTTGATTGACTGCATTTTGGGTTAGAACATCTAACTGTAGTCTGATGTCTTGACTGATGTCATGACATACTTGAGTAGTATGCTGCAGGTTTAGCTAATACAGGATTTACTGAATGTCAAACTAGATGTTATGACATTCATTTTTGACAGCAAATGCTGAGGTGTAGCACAGGTGATTGTCTGTTATAACTCAGTATTTAATTTCAGTCTATTTATCAAGGGAATAACAGACCTGGCATAAGGCCTACTGTCTGAATGTCAAACTGGATGTTATGACATTCATACAGTTCAGTATGTATCTCAGTCTGTTCTTCAGGAGGAAAACAGACCATGGCATAAGGCTCTATGTGTAAATGTCAAATTGGATATTTTGACATTTATTAATGTAAGCTGATACTAAAGTATGGATGGTTGGTCCTTTACAGTACAACATTTTGTACAGTTTGTTTTCAGGAGAATAACAGACTTAGCATATGGCCTATGATCTGGATGTCAAACTGAATGTTGTGACATTCATTCCTGACAGCATATGCTATATTGTAGGTTGGTTAGTTTTTCTGTTTCAACAGTTTTCTCAGGCTATTCTTCAGGAATCCAACAGCTGAGCTAAAATCCAGGAAACTAACAACTAAGCTACAATTAATGAACCTAAAAAATAGCCTATTTAATAGTACCCTAATATGTGGAAATTAGGTTAACTTGCTTGACCTTAATTTCAGGAAATACAAGTAGAAGGCCCAAGTGCTGCAATATAAAAGGATGGCAATCCTTCATTCAGAACTCGGGAATTTTAGGCGTGAAGATTTTATTGTTCCATCATACTTCACTGCTGTATTTTTGTGTGTCTTGTATTAGGTGTATCTTGTGAGCCAAGCAATTATCACCTAGATGATTGCATTGGACTAGGGTGTTCATTGAGTTCTAAGTGTTGTGTCACTCTAAGCTTTTAAGCGTGAGTGCTGTGTTTCTTGATTAAAGCTGTTAAGCACAATCAAGAGTTGTTTGAAGTGTGACTTCACTATAAACTTTAATATAATTAAAGGTTTTAATCACTGAGGTGATTGAGGGGGAGTGAGTAGGAACTCTGATCTTAGTGTAAGATTGAAATTGCATTGGGTAGGTATTAAGTGATAGGATTAAACAGTTGGTTTAAGGTCTAAATTAATACTACTAATAGTGGATTTCCTCCCTGGCTTGGTAGCCCCCAAACGTAGGTGTGTGTGACAACGAACTAGGTAAACAACTCCGTGTGTTATTTACTGCACTTACTTTTTAAGTTCTGCATAATTCTTGTCTGTGCAGAATTGTATGTCATAACATCCCGTGTGACATCGAAAGTCTGTTAACTAGAATTTCAATTGGCATCAGAGCAGGCACCCTGCCTGTTAATTTCTGGGTGAGATCTATGGAAGTTACTTTCTAGTACCATGCAGAGTTTCCCCAGCAGAGTCGCCAGCTGTCGCATTACACGAAAAAACCGGCGGGAAAAAGACACAGAGCCGCCACCGTGCGTTATTTATCCCAAAGGAGGGAAAGGAAACGCTCGAAGTAAACCTGGAAAGGAAATGGTCTCACGACCAGAGATTGATAGGATCGGGAGTCGGTTATGCCCAGCGAAGGTATTAGCACCCCTACGCATCCATCGTACTCGATGGGATCCACGCTCAGAAAGGATAGAATAAGGTTGCTGAATAACTGCTCAAAAACTGCACACACACTGGAATAAAACACAGATGAAAGACGGAAGAAGGTGACTCGGCAGGATGTCGCATCCTGGTCCTACGTAGTTTGTCAGACACAAACATCAGAGTCGACGTAGTTCGGGGATAGGGGAAACGTGCTCGCTAGGATATCGCATCCTATGCATACGTATCTTCTCTAACCAGAGAAGAATCAGAGCACTCGTAGCTCAGCTAACACACGTTGAAACAAAACACTGAAACAGGGATGCTGAGACAGCAAACGAGACACACAACACAAACTGGAAACGGAATGCCAATCGCTGGGCTTACATCCAACTCCACAGAAGAAACGCAAACAGGAATCCGAATGCCAATCGTTGGACTTACATCAGACTCCAAACAAAGACACGCCAATAGGGAAACCGAATGCCAATCGCTGGGCTTATATCAGACTCTAAACAAACAAACACACACGGGAAACCGACTGCCAATCGCTGGACTTACGTCAGACTCCGAACAAACAACCACACACAGGAAACCGACTGCCAATCGCTGGACTTACGTCAGACTCCAAACACACACAAGGGGGGTTGAAAAAGAAAAGGGCGAACAAAACACACGCAACAAAACAAAAAGGGCGCCCGGAGAGATCAGCTCAATCTCCTGCCTACGTACCTCATCTGGTATGAGGATCAGGGCGACGTAGTTCCCCTTAACAGGGAAGAAAATTCTATCCTAACCCGAGACTAGGGAGATAACAGACTACTAGGGAGACTGCGACTCGAGCCTAGAAGTTGTCATGCATACGATCCCTAAGTTGAGGTCTCTAGTCCTAACCTAACTTGCACAGGGAGCAAGCTAGCCTAAACAAATAAACAAACACAAGCACAAGAGAGCAATCACACACACTATATGCAAACAAATGGCTCATACAAGGCCGGGCTTTAGTCAAGGGGTCATATCAACCTCGACAAACAAGCCAACTGGAAAGGGGCGTTTTTAGCTCTTAACCCTAACATTGAGAGTTAGGGTGAAGCAGATGAAATGGGAAATGAGGATCAGACCTCATAGCTCTTATCCCTGGCCTGGGAGAGCTTCAAACAATGAAAGTGTGGGAATCCAGAATGTGGGACTCTATTCCACATGACTGACACAACAAGATTTTGGGTTTTCATTCAAAGTGCATCAACACATGGTGTGAGCAAGATGAAAGACACAACTGAATAGTAGGGGATGGATTGCACAACCCTTTTATCTGCCAATGCCTCTTCACTTAGGAGGTCTTTGAATGTACAAGGCACAAAGATAAATAACCACAAACATTGCCTCTTAAGGAGGGCTTCAGACAGGTGTCTGCCAAAGTAACATGACAGGTCTTCCAGACTACATGTAGTTAAGGAAGTTACCTAAGTGGTATGCCAACCACAAGCAAAGCAAAGCAACTCAAATAATGAGTTAAAGCGGCTAAAGTACCTGTGTAAACAACCAATCAATCAGTATGGTATTCAGACAAACTATCAACAGACAAACAACAGTCAGACAACCAATATACACAATGCAAATCAAATGCAACACAAGTGAGTCCACCCAAGGACCTACAACACAATCAAATGTTACCTAGCAAAGCAAATATCAAAGCTCAAGTGAGGAGGCAACATCAACCATGGAGATTAGATGCTTGATCCTGAAATACACAACTCAAATGTGAGTTCAAACCCCTAGGACAGAGCCTAAGGTCAAAGATGGAGTAAAAAGTTAAAACAACAATGGATATTCAACACGAAGCAACTTTAATCAGTCATGAACATGTCATAAAAAGTGCCAAATCAAAATCATTAAGCAAGGTCATGATATGAGCAAAGGAAGACAAAGACAATTTCAAAACACACAAATGATCATCATGAATCAAAATTCCATATCAAAACAGAAATGACTCAAATAATTCTGGAAATTTTCATGAGCAAACAACAGGTCAAACATAATCATCATACCAAAAATCAGCATCATCAAAGTTCAATTGATATGGAAATGAAAATGCATAGGCAAGACATCCCACTATGTGACACAAATCGTCACACCTAAATTACATGTGTCCCAAACAGTGAAGACAATATCAAAAAATTCCAAATAAAATCACACAAATCCATCATCATGTTAACAATCATCATGCAAAGTTTCATGGCATTTGGATCATGTATGAGCATTTTATGATAGGATGAATGAGGCAATGTCACAAAGCATACATGTTCAATCACTCTAACACAATTTAATTTCCAGAAATGATGAAATCACAAAATCAAAACCATAAAATTCTAGACATTTCAAGGATCACGTAGGAGAAAACCTGAAATTATTTGGATCATTCTGCAATTACTTATGATTTTTTGAAGATCATGGAAAAAAGGAAATAAAAATTGAAAAAAACATGAAAATAAAATGAAATGAAGAAATTGTGGAAACGCGCCCAACCGGAATCGAAGCGAGGGTGTGCAAAATTTGGTTTTTTCACCCCATGCATACAATCCCACGTGAACAGTAACAATGGCCATGCAATTTCACTTAAAATCCTCTTATGAACATGTTGGAATGGTTAAAAAGTCCATATGATGCACCAATTTTGAATTCATGATTTTCCCTCCAAAATGGGCATGAAAATGCAAGTGATCATGTGATGAAATTTTATGCAATGCCTTAATGGATTTGGAAAGTTCATGTCATGAGAAGAATTATGCAAAAAGGAGCACTCAATTTGGAGTCTTGGTTCAAAAGATATGGCATTTTGAAGTTCCTTGCACACTTGGCAATGATTTGATCATATCTTCTCAACCATTCATCATAAATTCATGATCTTGGACTTTTTGGAAATGGGAGAGAAAGATCTTCAACTTTAATGTTGGACAAAATTTCATTTGAAGCTTATTTCATGTTGGGAAGTCAAGTTGAAGTTGGTACAAAAACTTGCCATTTTTGGAAACTTGAAATTACAGGTCACTTTCCATTTTGGGAAACTTTTGATCTGGCTTCAAAATCTTCAAGGTAGATATTTGACATGATGAATAAACCTCTTTGGGACATGAATGAAGTGTCTCAACCCATTTCTCCACCTCCTAGCCCTCAGTTGACTTGCAATTGACTTTTATGGGCCCAAGATGACCTGAAACTGCACTGTGGACTTTGAGCCTCTAACACTTGGTCAAGTTGCTTCAAAATGAACCTTTGGTTCACATAAGCTCATTGGAACACCCATACGGCCTTTTTCTCATGGAAAAACCTTGCTTTTCTTGCACAGATGAATTCTCCTGATACCAGTTTTGACTGATAAGATGCAATGTTAATGCAATGTTAATGTGATGTCAAATGACCTAAAAAATGAAATGAATGTACAAATGGGGGGTGCAAATTTGAGGTGCTACAGATGGTTCTAACTATGATGACTGGAAACCTCGTATGATAGCCTTCTTGAGGTCTCTAGACAACAAGGTCTGGAGAGCTGTCAACAAAGGATGGGAATATCCAATGAAGACAGGTAAAGATGGAGTCAGTATACAAATTCCTGAAGAAGAGTGGGGCAAGGAGCAAGCGGCACTAGCCCTTGGAAACTCTAAGGCCTTGAATGCACTGTTCAATGGAATAAGTAAGAACATCTTCAGACTGGTGCATCACTGTGAGCTGGCTAAAGAAGTTTGGGATACCCTTTAGATAACTCATGAAGGTACATCCAAGGTGAGGATGTCTAAACTTCAGATGCTGACCACCAAGTTTGAAAATCTGAGGATGAAAGAGGATGAGACTATTCATGACTTCCACATGAATATTCTTGAAATTGCCAACACTTCTGGTGGCTTAGGTGAGAAAATGGCTGAAGAGAAACTTGTAAGAAAGATTCTCAGGTCATTACCTAAGAGATTTGCCATGAAGGTCACGGCTATAGAAGAGGCTCAGGATATCTGCAATATGAAGGTGGATGAGCTTATTGGTTCTCTCCAAACTTTTGAAATAGGCTTGTGTGAGAATGTTGAAAAGAAAAACAAAAGCGTAGCTTTTGTATCAAATACTGGAGAGGATTCAGAAGCAGGAAGTACTGGTGGTGATGAAAGCATATCAGAAGCCATAGCCATGCTTGGGAGACAGTTCAACAAGTTCGTAAAGAAGATTGATCAAAAAGGTAGATCAAATGTCAAGAACATTTCGTCTGACATCAGGAAAAGATCAAATTCTAAAGAAAGGTTCAACCAAGGCAAGGGAATCCAGTGTCATGGATGTGAAGGTTTCAGACATGTTAGAGCTGAATGTCCTACTTACCTCAAGATGCAAAAGAAAGGGCTATCTGTCACATGGTCTGAAGGAGATTCTGAGAGTGAATCTGAAGGAGAATCTGCTAAACATGTCACTGGTCTAACTAGTGTTTGTGCCACTGATGATGACTGAAGTGGAGATGAACTGACCTTTGATGAACTTGCTGCATCATATAAAGAGTTATGTGTCAAAAGTGCGGAAGTGCGTGTACAAGGAGAAAAGCAGAAGAAATTCATCAAGGAGCTGGAGGATGAGAAACAGAAGCATCTGACAGTCATAGATGGTCTAAATGGTGAGATAACCTTGCTGACCTCCAAGCTAGATCAAATGACGAAATCCATCAGAATGCTAAATAAAGGAACGGACACCTTGGAAGAGATCCTAAAGGTGGGACAGAAGTCAGGAACCATGTCTGGTTTAGGCTTTATGAAGAAATCCTCAGCTGAACTCAAACGCTCAAAGGTTGAAGTTCAGAAATTCAAGCGGAGGTCACACCCAATGTCTCAACATCAGGGAACCAGGATGAGTGACCATCAGAAGAGGAAATTTCAGAGATGGAGATGTCACTATTGTGGTAGGTTTGGTCATATAAAAGCCTTCTGCTACAAACTGCATGGTTCTCTCCAAACTTTTGAAATAGGCTTGTGTGAGAATGTTGAAAAGAAAAACAAAAGCGTAGCTTTTGTATCAAATACTGGAGAGGATTCAGAAGCAGGAAGTACTGGTGGTGATGAAAGCATATCAGAAGCCATAGCCATGCTTGGGAGACAGTTCAACAAGTTCGTAAAGAAGATTGATCAAAAAGGTAGATCAAATGTCAAGAACATTTCGTCTGACATCAGGAAAAGATCAACTTCTAAAGAAAGGTTCAACCAAGGCAAGGGAATCCAGTGTCATGGATGTGAAGGTTTCAGACATGTTAGAGCTGAATGTCCTACTTACCTCAAGATGCAAAAGAAAGGGCTATCTGTCACATGGTCTGAAGGAGATTCTGAGAGTGAATCTGAAGGAGAATCTGCTAAACATGTCACTGGTCTAACTAGTGTTTGTGCCACTGATGATGACTGAAGTGGAGATGAACTGACCTTTGATGAACTTGCTGCATCATATAAAGAGTTATGTGTCAAAAGTGCGGAAGTGCGTGTACAAGGAGAAAAGCAAAAGAAATTCATCAAGGAGCTGGAGGATGAGAAACAGAAGCATCTGACAGTCATAGATGGTCTAAATGGTGAGATAACCTTGCTGACCTCCAAGCTAGATCAAATGACGAAATCCATCAGAATGCTAAATAAAGGAACGGACACCTTGGAAGAGATCCTAAAGGTGGGACAGAAGTCAGGAACCATGTCTGGTTTAGGCTTTATGAAGAAATCCTCAGCTGAACTCAAACGCTCAAAGGTTGAAGTTCAGAAATTCAAGCGGAGGTCACACCCAATGTCTCAACATCAGGGAACCAGGATGAGTGACCATCAGAAGAGGAAATTTCAGAGATGGAGATGTCACTATTGTGGTAGGTTTGGTCATATAAAAGCCTTCTGCTACAAACTGCATGGTTATCCTAACCAAACCCCTCATGTCAGACCTAAGCATAAGGCATATAAGCATAATGCCCCCATCAAGAAACGATAATGGTTGGCTAGGTTAGCTCACACAGCTCTAAGGGCATCTACCAGAGAAGACTGGTACTTTGATAGTGGCTGCTCAAGACATATGACTGGTATGGAGAACTTATTGGTGGATATACAACCCCACACTACCAGTTATGTGACCTTTGGTGATGGTGCTAAAGGAAAAATCAAAGGTGTAGGTAAGCTGGACAGCTCTGGAGTTCCAGAACTGAATAATGTGTTGTTAGTAAAAGGACTAACTGCTAATCTCATCAGCATAAGCCAGTTGTGTGATCAAGGGTTCTATGTTCAGTTCACTAAGGAGCTATGTTTTGTGACGAATGAAGATAATCAGGAAGTTATGAGAGGATCCAGATCCAAAGACAACTGTTATCTGTGGGAACCTAAAGTCTCAAACTACTCCACAATTTGCTCCTCAGCCAAGGAAGAACAGGAGGTGAAGTTGTGGCATAGACATCTTGGTCATCTCCACTTAAGGGGAATGAAAAAGATCATATCCAAGGAAGCAGTTAGAGGAATCCCAAAGCTGCTTATTGATGAAGGAAGAGTCTGTGGAGAATGCCAGATCGGCAAGCAAACCCAGATGTCACATCCTAAGCTGGGACATTCTACAACATCCAAAACTCTAGAACTTTTGCACATGGACTTAATGGGACCTATGCAGGTTGAGAGTCTGGGTGGAAAGAGGTATGCCTATATGGTTGTTGATGACCATTCCAGATACACTTGGATAAGCTTCATCAGAGAAAAGTCAGATGCATTTGATGTCTTCAAAGAACTGTGCATCAGACTTCAAAGGGAAAAGGACAGTTGTGTTATCCGAATTAGGAGTGACCATGGGACGGAGTTTAAGAATTCCAAGTTTGATGAGTTTTGGACGTCTGAAGGGATAAGTCATGAGTTTTCCTCCCCTATAACTCCTCAGCAAAATGGGATAGTTGAAAGGAAAAATAGAACTATTCAAGAATCTGCCAGGGCAATGATTCATGCAAAGCAGCTTCCTATGCACTTTTGGGCCGAAGCGATGAATACAGCTTGCTATGTTCACAATAGAGTTACCTTTAGAAAAGGAACCTCTTCCACTCTGTATGAAATATGGAAAGGCAGAAAACCCACTGTGAAGTACTTTCATATCTTTGGGAGTAAATGTTACATTCTTACAGATCGTGAATAGAGAAGGAAAATGGATCCCAAAAGTGATGAGGGCATATTCCTAGGATACTCAACTAACAGTAGAGCCTACAGAGTGTTCAACTACAGGACCAATGTCCTGATGGAATCCATAAATGTTATTATGGATGATAAAGAGGAAGGAATCAATGTCATAGAGGATGTTGGAACATTCCTTGATACGCCAATAGAAATTTCAGTCAAGTCCGAAGAGGTACAGGAGACCCCTCCTGAGTGTGAGGTAGATGCATCCAACAAAGTGCCTTCTATTAGAATTCAGAAGGACCACCCCAAGGATCTTATCATAGGGGATCCCAATAGTGGTGTGACTACCAGATCAAGGGAGAATAGCTCAAATTCCTGTTTTGTATCCAAGGTTGAACCAAAAAATGTGAAAGAAGCCCTGAGGGATGAATATTGGATCAATGCCCTGCAAGATGAACTGGAGCAGTTTAAACGGAATTAAGTATGGGAGTTAGTTCCACGGCCTGAAGGGACTAACATCATTGGTACCAAGTGGATTTACAAGAACAAATCTGATGAGAAAGGAGTAATCACTAGGAATAAAGCAAGACTAGTGGCTCAAGGATATACTCAAGTTAAAGGGGTTGATTTTGATGAGACGTTTGCTCCTCTTGCTAGACTTGAGTCAATCAGATTGCTGTTAGGTGTGGCCTATATTCTGAAGTTCAAATTGTTCCAAATGGATGTGAAGAGTGCCTTTTTAAATGGCTACTTGAATGAAGAAGTCTATATGGAACAACCTAAAGGGTTCTGTGATCCTAACTTGCCTAAACATGTGTACAAGTTGAGGAAAGCTTTGTATGGGTTGAAGCAAGCACCTAGAGCTTGGTATGAAAGGTTGACTGAATTTCTAACCTCTCATGGGTACAGAAAAGGTGGGATAGATAAGACCTTGTTTGTGAAGGATGAAGATGGCAAAATCATGATTGCCCAAATTTATGTGGATGATATTGTCTTTGGTGGAATGTCAGAGAAAATGGTGAAACATTTTGTTCACCAGATGCAATCTGAGTTTGAAATGAGTCTGGTTGGGGAATTGACTTATTTTCTTGGTATGCAAGTTAACCAAATGGAGGATTCTATGTTTCTCTCCCAAAGCAAATATGCCAAAAACATAGTTAAGAAGTTTGGTATGGATAATGCTAGGCATAAAAGAACTCCTGCACCTACTCATTTAAAGTTAACCAAAGATGATGGAGGTCCAAGTGTTGATCAATGCTTGTATAGAAGCATGATAGGTAGTCTACTATACCTAACTGCCAGTAGACCTGATATATCCTATGCAGTTGGTGTGTGTGCTAGATACCAAGCAGAACCCAAAGTGAGCCACTTAAATCAAGTCAAGAGGATTCTCAAGTATGTCAATGGGACTTGTGACTATGGTATGCTATACTCTCATGGCTCTGAGCCTGTCCTATATGGGTATTATGATGTTGATTGGGCTGGGAGTGCTGATGACAGAAAAAGCACCTCAGGAGGATGTTTCTTCTTGGGAAACAATCTCATATCATGGTTCAGCAAGAAACAGAACTGTGTATCTCTGTCCACTGCAGAGGCTGAATACATAGCAGCTGGAAGCAGTTGTTCCCAACTGGTGTGGATGAAACAGATGCTTACTGAGTACAATGTCTCTCAAAATGTAATGACTTTGTTCTGTGACAATCTCAGTGCCATCAATATTTCCAAGAATCCCATCCAACACAGCAGGACCAAACATATTGACATTAGACATCACTTCATCATAGATCTGGTGGAAGACAAAGTGATTACCTTGGAACATGTAGCCACTGAACTACAACTTGCTGACATATTCACAAAGGCTCTGGATGCTACTCAGTTTGAAAATTTAAGGGGCAAATTGGGGATATGCCTTTCTGAGGATTTATAGCAATCAATGATGTTTGGGATGTATTGTTTAATATCTCAACCTATTAAACAATTGAAAGTGTGCTATGACTGGACAACAAATCACATCTATGTTACTTGCTGCAAGTGTGGTAACAAGATGTTAAGGGGATATCCTAACATGAGACAGCCTATGTGCCTGCTGGACTTCAAGGAAGGGTTCATGCAGGAGTGGTTCAAGATGTCAGACTCAAAGTCATGGCATCTGATATGGGTGTACCTGCTGTAAAGCAAGAGTGTGTGACTACTTGATCAAAGTTGTGAAGCAAGATCAAGTGGGTGGTGTCTTGATTAAAGCTGTAAAGAAAGATCAAGAGGGGGTATTCTTGATTGAAACTGTGAAGTAAAATCAAGATTGTGTTTCTGACAAGTTTGTGTGTAATTCTGTTTATTGGGGTCTGTATTTTGGGTAACACCTGTGATGCCCCAGGACAACAGATATTGAAGATCCTCTAATCCAGAGGTTGTGCTGCAGCTGATGTTCCACTTCTATGAGTGTGAGTGTGTATATGTGTGTTGTTGTTAGAAGTTTTTATTTAACTTCTGTATGTGTGCTGATATGTGAAGTTTTTATTTTTTTTCTATCTATGGTGAGTGTACTGCTGCTCTGAGTGTATTAGCTAGGTTAATTTCCCTACTAGATGTGTGTTTTCCGCTGCTGTGAACTCTGTTGTGATGCCAAGTTGTTTTAGCCAAAAAAATTCCAAAGGGGGAGTTTGTAGATGTTTGATTGGCTGCATTTTATGTTAAAACACTAACTGGACTCTAATGTCTTGACTGATGTCATGACATGCTTTGGAGATGTTTGATTGGCTGCATTTTGGGTTAGAACATCTAACTGTACTCTGATGTCTTGACTGATGTCATGACATACTTGAGTAGTATGCTGCAGGTTTAGCTAATACAGGATTTACTGAATGTCAAACTAGATGCTATGACATTCATTCCTGACAGCAGATACTGAGGTGTAGCACAAGTGATTGTCTGTTATAACTCAGTATTTAATTTCAGTTTATTTATCAAGGGAATAATAGACCTGGCATAAGGTCTACTGTCTGAATGTCAAACTGGATGTTATGACATTCATCATTGACAGCATATGCTGAATAATAGGCAGGTTGGTTTTCTGCTACAGTTTAGTATGTATCTCAGTCTGTTCTTCAGGAGGAAAACAGACCATGGCATAAGGCTCTATATGTAAATGTCAAATTGGATATTTTGACATTTATTAATGTAAGCTGATACTGAAGTATGGACTGGTTGGTCCTTTACAGTACAACATTTTGTACAGTCTGTTTTCAGGAGAATAACATACTTAGCATATGGCCTATGGTCTGGACGTCAAACCGAATGTTGTGACATTCATTCCTGACAGCATATGCTATATTGTAGGTTGGTTAGTTTTTCTGTTTCAGCAGTTTTCTCAGGCTATTCTTCAGGAATCCAACAACTGAGCTAAAATCCAGGAAACTAACAACTAAGCTACAATTAATGAACCTAACAAATAGCCTATTTGTTAGTACCCTAATATGTGGAAATTAGGTTAACTTGCTTGACCTTAATTTTAGGAAATACAAGTACAAGGCCCAAGTGCTGCAATATAAAAGGATGGCAATCCTTCATTCAGAACTCGGGGATTTTAGGCGTGAAGATTTTATTGTTCCATCATACTTCACTGCTGTATTTTTGTGTGTGTTGTATTAGGTGTATCTTGTGAGCGAAGCAATTATCACCTAGATGATTGCATTGGACTAGGGTGTTCATTGAGTTGTAAGTGTTGTGTCACTCTAAGCTTTTAAGCGTGAGTGCTGTATATCTTGATTAAAGCTGTTAAGCACAATCAAGAGTTGTTTGAAGTGTGACTTCACTATAAACTTTAATATAATTAAAGGTTGTAATCACTGAGGTGATTGAGGGGGAGTGAGTAGGAACTCTGATCTTAGTGTAAGATTGAAATTGCATTGGGTAGGTATTAAGTGATAGGATTAAACAGTTGGTTTAAGGTCTGAATTAATACTACTAATAGTGGATTTCCTCCCTGGCTTGGTAGCCCCCAGACGTAGGTGTGTGTGGCACCGAACTGGGTAAACAACTCCGTGTGTTATTTACTGCACTTACTTTTTAAGTTCTGCATAATTCTTGTCTGCGCAGAATTGTATGTCATAACATCCCGTGTGACATCGAAAGTCTGTTAACTAGAATTTCAATGGCAAGGAAGCAAGGTTCAGGAATTGAAGTTCAAAGATCAACCAATGAAGTTGAAAATTGAACTTGAAAATTGAAAGAGAAAACTCAAAATTCCTTTTAATGGAGGTTAGGATTTCACTTGAGCAGAACTTCAGGCGCCTTTAGGTTGGATTTTGAAGTGGATGCAACACTCTATTTATAGGCAAGGCTGATGCAAGCAAGGAGAAAACTCATGTGCCTGTGAAGTTGGGTCTTCCATGCATGGGCCTGTACAGGCGCATGGGATGCCCAAATGCAATGGCAAATGCAAGCTGAATTCACATGGATCAGGTTTGGACGTGCATATTTCATTGCAATGGAGTGTGGACAAAGATTCAACATGTTATGCATAATTGGGAACAAAACTTCTCCTCTTTGAAAAAGCCACTTGCCAAATTGAAACATAGCAATATGGGTAATAGTTGGAAAGGTCTTGACATGAGGAACAAATGTTATATTGAACAAAAATCCATTTGAAGTTGGGAAAATATTGAAAACTGATCATGAAGTTCAAGGTGCAAAACATGTATATGGATATTTTGCCAAAATGGACCAACTTCAAGCCCTTATGTTTCAATGATGCAAGCCTCAAATTACACAACATTCAACATAAAAGTTGTATATATTTTCAATACAATCAATTTGGACTTAAATTTTGCATCATTTGGATATTTGATGAGAAAGTTATAGGCACTTGAAGTTGGACTTTTTCACATTTCAATGGCTTTGGTCCAAAGTGACCTATAATGTTTTGTATTATCACATGTGTTTATTTTAGGATTATGAAGTTTTTTCCAACATAAAAATTGAAGTAGACATCTTAATATTTCCAATGCATTTGATCCCACCTCAAAATCATAAATAATAAAGGAGTTATGTCCTTTGGAAGTTGACCCAAAATTAGGGTTTCAGTCAAAATGACCTATAATGTTTTGAAATGAATGATGACCTTCCAAGTTTCAAATGAATTTTGGATGAACACAAAAGTTGTTCATATGGTTCGTAAGAACATGTTTTCTCTTGGGGTCATCATCATTTGACAAACATATCAAAAGTTAGGTCTCAGTGGATTTCAAAATAGTCAGATGAATTAACTGATCAACTTCTCAAGTTCAAACTTCAAATCTTAATGAATTGATGATTGAGGACACTCACATAAGCTCATATATGGATAAAATTATGAATGAAATAACTTCCCTTGATTTTATTTGATCATAGGTTGAGGTTGCTTCATGAGCAAGGCACAGTTGATGCACAACCAAATTAGGGTTTCCTTGGAAAACAATCCTCAAGCCCTTTGGTTTATCTTGATCAAATTGACAAATTGAGATACTTGGGAGGCATATATTATGATTGAGAGCTTTGGGAACCATTTTCATGCTTGCTTTCAACTTCATCTAGCCACATCAACGAGCATAGGGGCCTCCTAGGAGCCTTGGATCACATGATTGCTCAAGCTTCAAAACAAAAGATGTTAGTGACATATTTTTGTGCTTTTTCTTAGTAAACAAAATAAGAAAAGCAATAATATACAATTCAAGCATGCTTGGTGGTCTAAAACCAACTCACACAAGTCCCAACCCAAGGGTTAAGGAGCCAAGATGCTATGATCCTTAAGGCAAATGCAATGTGAAATGATATGATGCCATGAGGGATCTTAGGGTCAAAATTAGGGTCTTACAGATGCCCCTATTTAAGGACATTCTAGTCGGAGATATGAAGGTTAAAATCTTCGTCTCGATGAGGTAGAATGAGCTTAAATAATAACAAAGAGACGAATTTTGGTCCCTAAGAGACCTCATGATGCAAATGTATGTATGCAAAAGTTAATACTCTGTGGGGATATATGTCCACAAAGAAAAAGAAATTAGGAGAAACTGAAAATCCATATGAGCAATATACTCATAAATGGAACAGAGACTCTAGGGACTTTACTGGGGATAAAATGCGTGAGCAGGTCACGACTTGAAACTTGCTGGGAGACAGGAAGGGATTTCCATGAAAATAAATCAATGGAAACACTCATGCTGACGCAAAGATGCATGTATTGGGGAATATGCCAATACAACGAACTATCCACAAAGGATACTTCGGATAAAAATCCGGACTCAGGTGGGGAAAATCCGCTAAGGGACTCAGGCGAGGATATCCATAAAGGACCCAGCTGAGGAAGAAACAAATGAGGTATTACCGATTACTGGGTAATAAACTCAAAGAGACATGTGATCAAGACACCAGTAGAAGGGTGAGAGAACAACACGCTCGGGGAGGAAGAATATCTAAGACCGGTATAAGGGTGAGAGATATCAATCATCCAAAACATCTGAGGAAGACCTAAAAGGTATATTTCAACTCAGGAAAATCTGACTCCACAGGGGACAAAGGTCATCATAGGGAGAAAAAAGGAAGGAACACCAGGGATACCGGTTACTTGGCATATAATAGGTGACCAACCAGGCGTGAATTGGGGAATATTTCCAAGACACTCATCATCCGAAAGGAGGGCTGAAAAAGCAAATTCGATTACAGGATGGTGTAGTGGGGTATTCGTTACTTTTAGATTTATTGAATCAATCAAAAGTAAATCATACAATTCGAGTCGCCACCGCACTTCTATTTATCCAAAGGAAATGTTAGAAAGCGAACAAAAACCGAGAAGTTTTATCAAATCAAAAACTAATAAAAATGTCAGAGATCTGGTTAAGGGGGTTGGTTATGCAATGGGAAGGTTTTAAGCACCCAAAACATCCTTAGTACTCTAAGGGAGCCCTTTTCACCAAATGTTGTAAGGTAGGTTGGTATTTGTGAAAATTATTTGTGCAAACATGATTGGGGAGATGAGAGAAGAATGTACAAGTTATTTATAGTTTTGTTGTTTGAATGGATAAACCCATTGCTTACGTACCATCTTAAGAAGGTAGGATCAAAACCTCGTAGTTCGGGGTAAAAATCTCAAAAGAAGTTGGTGAATTGATTGGTCAAAAGCCTTAAGGTCTTTTGTTATAAAAGGGAAAAACCTCAACCTAAAACCACAAATCCACCATGTAAGGAGAGCTTCAACATACTAGTGAGGGATCCACCCTATAATAAGTATGGAAGACTTATAGTCCATCACTAAGGATACAGGTGACCATTATATCAGCCTCTATGATAACTCAAACCTAATAGCTAATGTTTATGAAAAGCTTTAACACAAATGGTCATTGGAACCATAAAAACAATTGAGTGAGTTGTATTTACAAATGAAAAGTATTCACAAACTAAGGTCAAAGTTGACTTAAGATTCAATTCGAAATAAGTGTTATGAAAAGGAGTTTGAAAAATCAAAGGCATAGTGCCCAGGTTTCTAATTTTGAAACGCAATGTAAATATTTTCACAAAAGGTTTGGCTTGGGTTAGAGTGGAGAGAAGAAGAGAAGGGTTAGGTCCTAAGCATGCAAAGATGAAGGAAGAGAAATAAAAGCATATGGAGTTCCCTTCTTGAGATCATAGTGATGATCCAAGTTGCTCCTTTTCCTTTGGAATTAGCAAGCAATATGAAAATAACTCAAGCAATCAAGCAAACAATCAATCAAGCTCCTAGGAATCTTCCAATTGGCTTTTGTATCTCTCACTTTGGATGCTCATGACAATGGTTCTTCTACTTGGCTCAAGTTTAGGATCCCTAGCACACAAGAACACACAAATCAAAAGGTTTCACAATGCAATAGAAATAATGGACAAGAGTGAGTTTAGAATTAGGATCCTTTCCATGTCTTCTTCAATATTAAGCATTCTAAAGGCATGAGACCTAGTTGCTCTTTGACATTTTTAGCATTCTAAAGGCATGAGGCCTAGTTGCTCTTTGACTCCATTTAGCATAGGTAAGGTCCTAGAATCTAAGTCCTTCTCCATTTGCATTGGGATCACACAATCAAAACAAAACAAGCACAATAGTATATACACAATAATATGCTCAAGTGAGCAAAAGGCAAATTGCATTAACATAAACATGGGCTCAAGTGAGCAAAGGTAAAAAGCAAATGAATTAATGTGTAAGAAATTAAATTACATAAAAGTAAATTGCAAGAATTAAATGCTTGAATTAGAAGTTAGTGATTAGTAGTTAGTGTTAGTGTGCCATAAGGCAATTTAGCGCTATGTTAAGCATCCAAGGGCCGGGAACTCAGCCACGTGGGGATGGTGGTGGAAACCGCCATCTTCTCCAGTGAGCTTCACAGTTCCGGTGGAATTTACAGGTTTTGAAAGCTTAACCAAAATGCACAATCCTCATATCATTGGAAAGCTGGGGTGATATACATCACCCCTGTGCCATTAGTTTCTACTCTAGACTCTCATGGAAGGAGAAATATGAGCTAGAAATTCATGGTGTTCAAACTGAACTTGATCAATTCATGAAATAAAATGCATAGATCAATTGCCTCTCACATGAGGACTTCAGAGGAACCAACAAACACAAGAAATGAGCAAGATCCAAGGAGTTTCGAATCAAAAAAGTTTGAACAACAACCTTTGAAGTGCAGCTTTACAAGGCACGATCTCTTCCAATTCTTTGGTGCAGTGTGATCTTGAGATGGCAAAGTAGCTAGGCTTAGGAATTAGAGCTCAATAATCAACCAAGGAAGTTGAAAATTGAACTGAAAAATTGAAGAAGAAAACTCAAAATTCCTTTTAATGGAGGTTAGGATTTCAATTCTGCAGAGTGTTAGGCGCCTTGAGGTTGTGATTGAATGAAGTCATGCACATGTATTTATAGCAGAGCATGATGCAAGCAATGCAAAGTTCATGTGTGCATGAGTTGGATCCTCCATGCATGGACCTGTACAGGCGCATGGGAGGCCCAAACTTGATGGCAAATGCAAGCTGAAGTGTAATTGAGGTGATTTGGTCATGCAAATTTCATGGCATTGGCTTGTGCACAAATTTTTCACATAGTTTCCATAAATGAACATAAATCTTCATCTCTTCGAAAATGCACTTTGCCAAATTGAAACATAGCCATGTGGGTAATGGTTGGAAAGGTCTTGACATGAGAAACAAATGTTATATGGAACAAAAATCCATTTGGAATTGGGAAATTTATGAAAACAGGCCATGAAGTTCAAGGTACAAAACATGTGTATGTGAATTTTGCCAAAATGGACCAACTTCAAGCCTTTCTTTTTCAATGATACATGACTAAAATGACAAAACCTTAAACATGAAAGTTGTAGATCTTTTCAATAAAATCAGTTAGGACTTAAATTTTGCATCATTTGGATTTTTGATGAGAACGTTATGGGCACTTGAAGTTGGACTTTTTCAAGATTTAATGGCTTTGGTCCAAAGTGACCTATAATGTTTTGTATTATCACATGTACTTACTTTAGGATTATGAAATTTTATTCAAAATAACAAATGAAGTATACATCTTAAAATTTCCAATGAATTTGATCCCACCTTAAAATCATGAAAAATGAAGGAGTTAGGTCCTTGGGAATTTGACCTAAAATTAGGGTTTTAGTCAAAATGACCTATAATGTTTTGAAATGAATGATGACCTTCCAAGCTTCAAATAAATTTTTGATGAACACGAAAGTTGTTCATATGGTTCTTAATAACATGTTTTATCTTGGTTCATATTCATTTGACAAACACATCAAAAGTTAGGTCTCAATGGATTTCAAAATAGTCAGATGAATTGACTGATCAACTTCTCAAGTCCAAACTTCAAATCTTAATGAATTGATGATTGAGGACACTCAAATAAGCTCAAATATGCATGAAATGATGAATGAAATAACTTCCCTTGATTTTATTTGATCATGGGTTGAGGTTGCTTCATGAGTAAGGCACAGTTGATGCACAACCAAATTAGGGTTTCCTTGGAAAACAATCCTCAAGCCCTTTGGTTTATCTTGATCAAATTGACAAATTGAGATACTTGGGAGGCATATATTATGATTGAGAGCTTTGGGAACCATTTTCATGCTTGCTTTCAACTTCATTTGGCCACATCAATGAGCATAAGGGTCTCCTAGGAGCCTTGGGTCACATGATTGTTCAAACTACAAAACAAACAAGGTTAGTGACATATTTTTGTGCTTTTGGTTAGTAAAAAAAATAAGAAAGGCAATAATATACAATTAAAGCATGCTTGGTGGTCTCAAACCAACTCACACAAGTCCCAACCCAAGGAATAAGAAGCCAAGATGTTATGATCCTTGAGGCAAAATGCAATGAGCAATGTTATGATGCCATGAGGGATCTTATGGTCAAAATTAGGGTCTTACAGATGCCCTTATTTAAGGTCATTCTAGCCAGAGATATGAAGGTTAAAATCTTCGTCTCGACGAGGTAGAATGGGCTTAAATAATAACAGAGATGAATTTTGGTCCCTAAGAGACCTCATGATGAAAATGTATGTATGCAAAAGTTAATACTCTGTGGGGATATATGTCCACAAAGAATAAAAGAAGTCAGGAGAAACTGAAAATCCATATGAGTAATACACTCATAAATGGGACAGAGACTCTAGGGACTTTACTGGGGAGTAAAGGGGATAAAACGCGTGAGCAGGTCACGACTCGAAACTTGCTGAGAGACACGAAGGGATTCCATGAAAATAAATCAATGGAAAGATTCGAGCTGACGCAAAGATGCATGTATTAGGGAATATGCCAATACAGCAAAACGATCCACAAAGGATACTTCGAATAAAAATCCGGACTCGGATGGGGAAAACGCACTAAGGGACTCTGGCAGGGAAAATCCATAAAGGACATCAACTGAGGGAGACGAATGAGGTATTACTGGTTACTGGGTAATATGCTCAAAGAGACATGCGATCAAAACACCGGTATAAGGGTGAGAGAACTACACGCTCAGGGAGAATGAATATCTAAGATCGGTATAAGGGTGAGAGATATCAATCATCCAAAACATTTGAGGAAGACCTAAAAAGGTATGTTTCAACTCAGGAAAATCTGACTCCACAGGGGACAAAAGTCATAATAGGGAGCAAAAGGAAAGAACACCAAGGATATCGGTTACTGGGCATATAATAGGTGACCAACCAGGCATGAGTTGGGGAATATTTCCAAAACCTTCATCATCCGAAAGGAGGGCTACAAAAGCAAACTCGATTATAGGATGGACATTCGATTCCATAAGGAAAATACGAATCTTACTCAACTGGGGAAGAAAGACTTCGACTGAAGAGTGCATGAGATACATTATCTATTACCATCAGAACATAGATAACATACTCGCATGGAAGATTATCCACAACTGGTTACTAGGTTAATAAAGGATAAATCGACCGAAAAGAAAGGACATCGGGATACCGACTACTGGGTATAAAAGGATGACCAATCAAAGGGGAGAAACAATCGTTACCAAACAAGGGTAAATGAAAGATGACTCGTTGGAGATAGATTGCTTAATCAGAGCAATCATCCAAGAGATATATCACCGGTTACTGGGTGAAATACTCAAAAGGAAGGAATATCAATACTGAATATTGGATAAAGATAACCAACAAGGAGGGTATTACATCTACTGGCTACTGGGTAGAAAACCACAGAAGAGAGTAACCGTCATCGGTTAGGATGAACAAAAATCAAGGGTTAACTCTGCAAGGGGATAAAGTGGGGTTTACAACTACCGGTTACTGGGTAGAAAACCACAAAAATAAGACTTACAACTATCGGTTACTGGGTAGAAGGCCACAGAAACTCCGTCGGGGAAAAGATGGACAATTATTGGTTACTGAGCAATTATTCATCTAAACTACGGGAAAGTACAGGGGAAAAAAACAAGAGGAGTCAATCTAGGAACAAACTAGAAAGACGCAATGAAGCAAGACTCACCCAATGAGGATATAACTCAGGGGAGTAATTCCATCCCAATACACGTTTTGGGAGGAAATTGAAATAATAATCATCTACGAGGACGTAACTCATTGGGGATGTGGAAGAAAGGATAAACACTTTCTGCTTATGGGGCTGACTCTACATATATGGAGAGATCAGACACAAACATATGCTTGGGGAAATATTATCACCAACAAGAAGGAGATAACAACAAAGATATATGGCAAAGAATGCAACATGAATATCTGAATGTTATAATTATGCATGTATATGCATGGTTTATGTATGATTAATGCTGACAAACAGACATATCTAAAACAAACAGGTCCAAGAATCAATGGACAGACATCCGGTACTACATCTCGAAAGAGAAAGCCATGCCCACAGGAGAGCATCCAATCTAGTGAGGGCAACAAATACCAGGAAACACAGATCCCTGCAGGGGATAAAGGCCAGTGCTGAGGATCAAACAGAGTCACTGCCGGGAACAAAAGCTACTGCTAGGGTAACAAGCAGGATCACCGGGGATCAGAGACTGCTGTTGGGAATAAGCAAGGGATCAAAATCACCAAAGTTGGGGATCTTACAATAATATGCAGAGACAAGGATAAGATTAGTCATAGAAGAAATCTACTGGGGATCTTATCAAGGGATGATGTGAAATTCTGTGGGGAACATCCACCAAACAGAAGCACATCAAACAAAATTCACTTCTAAACACGGAAGGAAATATCTCTGCTACGGAGAAGGAGAACCAATCACTCCGCTGGGGAAGGAATCAACACATCTTCCTCGTAGTTCCAACACCAAACTGAAATCTGGCAGAGCTTTAGCTGGGGAAGCTAAGCATGGATAAGATCCGTCGTAGAAGCAACTCTACTGGGGAAATTATCAAGGAGAGGGATGAAACTCTATGGGGGATAACAACTAAACAAAAGTTCCAATAACCATCTCATTTCCTCAAACTGATGGAGAAATCATCTCTGTCGGGGAAAAGGGAAACATTGCTCCGCTGGGGATAGGAAAGTAAACATTTTCATCACCCGCTCTGCTAAAGGGAAGACTATCCAAAAGGAGGAAGCAACAACAATCAGACTCCGATCAGGCAACTCCACTAGGGAACGACTGTTGAGGATTGAATCGGGGAAGTCTAATATGAACAAACCTATTGAGGATGAACAAGAGGAAAACCTGCTGGAGATTAATATAGGCGATCAACCGGGGATAAGCTACAACCCAAACTGCTCATGAAGGGAGTTCCTGCTCACTCTGCGGGGGATTTCCAACTTGAATGAGGGAATACCAACTTCCTTGAAAAGATAGCATATCAATTTATCAATCTATAAGGGATTTTAGGTCAATCCACGCAAGGGATGACAACCATATAATTGATAACACAGATGCTAGATCCAGCCTCACTAGGGAGCTAGCGGGTTAAGACCAAACTCCAGACTCATAGAGGACCTGGGTGGTGTATCACTTCCTCTGAGGAAACAACCTGAAAGATGATGAAGAGGATAATAGATATGCTAGGAATATGAAAAAATGTCTTATCCTTTTGGAGATCATACTATCCTTGGGAGAGCACTGAAGACGTCCCAATTATCTTTTTCAGTCTTTTGTGAATGTTCACTTTGTTTAAAAACAATTTTATGAAAATTTTATTTAAAACAATGATATTTATCAATTAAAACATGCAAACATTTGTTGAGCAGAAACAAATAAGAGTGCAAAGAATTGGATAAAGGCTCAATTTTTTTTGATGGAATGGTAGTTTGCAAATGGCAAGACTCCATGGATCTTTACAAATTTGAAATTGGTGATATATATTGGAAAAGGGATACATTGAACATAATGACCATTTCTCCACCAACTCTGAATCCAATGTATTTGAGGCTTCAGTTGACGATGACTGAGCGAAATTCTTTGACAGAAGACAGCTTGTAGAACAAAGTCTTGTCAGGATGCAATTACTTGCCAAATCCCTAATTTTTGCCTAGATTGCCCCAGGGTGAGGTACTCAATCTAGCGGGATATATATTCGTTTTTTCATGTCTCTAACTTTTGCCCTGGATCACCCTTTCGGGATTTCAATCCACCGAGACGCTCATTTTTTCCTAAGCCGCCCTTTCGGGTTTTCAACTTAGCGAGCTATTCTATTTTTATTTTTAGGCGAAGTATTTCTTGACTGCATCTGAATTCATAGGACAAGTGAAATCCTCCCGATCCATAGTTGTAAGTATCAAAGCACTGCCTGAAAAGGTTCTCTTAACAACATATGGACCTTCATAGTTTGGAGTCCACTTGCCCCTGGAATCGGGCGCGATAGACAAGACTTTCTTGAGTACAAGGTCACCTTCTTGAAACACACGAGGCTTGACCTACTTATCAAAGGCTTTCTTCATCCTTTGCTGATATAACTGACCATGGCACATGGTAGTGAATCTCTTCTCTTCAATTAAATTCAGCTGGTCATAACGACTCTGAACCCATTCAGCCTCAGTCAACTTGGCTTCCATCAAAACTCTCATTGATGGGATCTCAACCTCCACTGGGAGCACAGCCTCCATGCCATATACAAGAGAAAAAGGGGTTGCCTGTGTTGAAGTGCGGATAGATGTACGATGACCATGCAAAGCAAATGACAACATCTCATGCCAATCTTTGTACGTAACAACCATCTTCTGGATAATCTTCTTGATGTTCTTATTAGCAGCTTCAACAACCCCATTCATCCTGGGTCTATAAGGAGAAGAATTATGATGTGAAATCTTGAACTCACTACACATCTCTTTCATCATCTTATTGTTCAAGTTAGATCCATTATCAGTAATGATCTTATCTGGCACACCATAACGACATATGAGTTGATTCTTGATAAACTTCACAACCACCTGCCTGGTCACATTTACATATGATGCCGCTTTAACCCATTTGGTGAAGTAATCAATTGCTACGAGTATAAACTTGTGACCGTTGGGAGCCTTCGGCTCTATCATGCCAATCATGTCAATTCCCCACATGGAGAAAGGCCATGGTGATGAAATCACATTCAGAAGTGTCGGGGGAATATGAATCTTATCCGCATAAATCTGACACTATGGCATTTCTTCACATACTTGCAACAGTCAGACTCCATTGTCAATCAATAGTAGCCTGCTCTTAACATCTTCTTTGCCATGGCATGTCCATTGGAATTAGTACCAAATGAACCCTCATGGACTTCAGTCATCAACAGGTTTGCTTCGTGTCTATCCACGCATCTGAGCAGAACCATATCAAAATTTCTCTTATAAAGCACATCGCCATTGAGGTAGAAACTGCCAGATAATCTTCTCAGAGTCTTCCTATCTTTAACAGATGCCCCAGGCGGGTAAATCTGACTCTGAAGGAAGCACTTGATATCATAATACCATGGCTCTTCATCTTTTACTTCTTCAACTACAAATACATGAGCTAGTCTATCCAAGTGCATCACAGTGATGTTGGGGACTTCATTCCAGAATTTCACCACAATCATAGAAGCAAGTGTAGCAAGAGCATCTTCCATCTGATTCTCATCTCGAGGAATATGATGGAAGTCAACCTCAGTAAAGAAAGTTGAAATCCTCCTCACATAATCTCTGTATGGGATGAGGCCAGGCTGATTCGTCTCCCATTCACCCTTAATCTAATTAACAACAAGGGTCGAATCACCATAAACATCGAGATGCTTGATCCTAAGATCAATACATTCTTCCAAACCCAAAATACAGGCCTCATACTTCGCCATATTATTCGTGCATTTGAAATTTAGCCTTGCTGTAAGAGGAAAATGTGTGCCCTGAGGAGTAATAATCATTGCCCCAATACCATTTCCATATTGATTTACAGCGCCATCAAACACCATGTTCCATCGGGAACCAGGCTCTGGCCCTTCATCGAGCGTAGGCTCGTCGCAATCTTTCATTTTCAAATACAGAATCTCCTCATCAGGGAAGTCGTACTGAACTAACTGATAATCCTCAATTGGTTGATGTGCCAAGTGGTCAGCCAAGATACTACCTTTAATAGCTTTCTGAGCTCGATACTCAATATCATACTCATACAACAGCATCTGAGAACGGGCAATCCTCCCAGTTAAAGCATGCTTCTCAAAGATATACTTCATTGGATCCATTTTGGATATCAACCAAGTCGTATGATTCAACATATACTGGCGTAAGCGCTTAGCAGCCCAAGCCAAAGCACAACATGTTTTCTCAAGCATTGAGTATCGAGACTCACAATCAATGAACTTCTTACTCAAATAATAGATGGCATATTCTTTCTTCCCTGATTCATCTTTCTGACCTAGGACACAACCCATAGAGTCTTCAAGAACAGTTAGATACATAATCAAGGGTCTCCCTTCCACAGGCGGAGACAGAATCTGAGGCTCAGACAGATACTCTTTGATACTATCAAAGGCCTTCTGGTATTCCTCTGTCCAATCATGACGCTAATCTTTCCGGAGGAGCTTGAATATTGGCGCACATGTGGCAGTCATGTGGGATATAAACCTAGAAATATAATTCAAGCGGCCAAGAAAACCTCGAACTTGCTTCTCAGTTTTGGGCGTAGGCATCTCTTGTATTGCTTTGACCTTGGCAGGATCAACTTCAATACCTCTTTCACTGACAATAAAGCCCAATAACTTGCCGGGACGGACTCCAAATGTACACTTGTTCGGATTCAGACGAAGCTTATACTTCCTCAAACGCTGAAAAAGCTTCAACAAGTGCTCAACATGTTCAACTTTCATTCTTGACTTTGCAATCATATCATCAACATATACCTCGATCTCCTTGTGCATCATATCGTGAAACAAGGTAGTCATAGCTCATTGATACGTGGCTCCGGCGTTCTTCAAACCGAAGGGCATCACTCGATAACAGAATGTTCCCCAAGGTGTGATGAATGTTGTCTTCTCCATATCCTCGGGTGCCATTTTAATCTGATTATATCCGGAAAATCCGTCCATAAATGAGAAGACATTGAATTTAGCTGTATTATCTACCAACATATCAATACGTGGTAGAGGAAAATCATCTTTTGGACTAGCTTTATTCAAGTCTCTATAGTCCACACACATTCAGACTTTTCCATCTTTCTTAGGCACGGGCACAATATTGGCCACCCATTGAGGATTTGTAGAAGTCACCAGAAAACCCACGTCAATTTTCTTCTAAACTTCTTCTTTAATCTTTACTGCCATATCGGGATGAGTTCTTCTGAGCTTCTGCTTCACAGGCACACACTCAGGCTTCAAAGGCAGGAAATGTTACACGATATCAGTATCCAGACCGGGCATGTCTTCATATGACCAGGCAAAGACGTCAACGTATTATCGTAGCAACTCAATCAACCCCTTCTTAACTGATTCTTCCAGGAGTGCCCCAATCATCACCTCACAAACACAATCTTCAGACCCCAAGTTGACTGTTTCCAGATTCTCAAGATGTGGCTGAATGATCTTCTCTTCGTGCTCAAGCAGACGGGTAATCTCATCAGGAATCTCTTCAACATCATCTCCTTCGGCCTCAAATACAGGGAACTCAAAGTTGGGAGATGGTGTTGAATCATTATGTTCAATGGGTTTGATCAACCTGCATAATGATTTTGGATATAAAAGAGATTTTAGAATTCAAACAAGGCAAATCATTATGCAAATGAAAAGATTGATTTTATTTTATTTTTAGGGTTTTATGGTGATCACCAATTTCATGCAAAAAACAAAAAGTGAAAATAATTTGGAAAAACAAACACTTAACATGAATTTATTGAATGAATATCATTGTATTTATGGGCCAACAATGTCATCACTTCTCCTTTTGTGTTCCAGCTTAATCATTTGTCCTAAACCAGTAATTGCGCCATGCTCAATGGCCAACTTCGTATCATTGTAGGACGCAAATGAAGAAGTTCCTTTCTTAGAAGGCTCAACAATAGACAAAGCTTGGAACGGCGTTCCAACTTCATCCTCAACATAAATATAAGAAAAGGAAGACAGATGGCTAACCAAGAGAGCCTTCTCTCCCCCTACCACCACCAATTTTTTGTTCTTAACGAACTTCAATTTTTGGTGTAGGGTGGATGTCACGGCTCCTGCCTCGTGAATCCATGGTCTACCCAACAAACAGCTATATGATGGGTGGATATCCATGACCTGAAAAGTGATATGGAAATCACTAGGTCCTATCTTGACTGGGAGCTCAACCTCTCCAATCACAGTCTTGCGCGATCCATCAAAAGTTTTGACGACCATTCCACTCTGCCTCATGGGAGGCCCCTGATAAGAAAGTCTGGCCAGAGTTGATTTTGGTAGCACATTTAGCGATGATCCAGTGTCTACCAGCACATTAGACATGCCATCATCCTTACAGTTCATGGAGATGTGAAGTGCCAAATTGTGGTCTCTCTCCTCTTCGGGGAGATCAGCATCACAGAAACTCAGGTTGTTACAAGCAGTAATGTTTGCAACAATGCTATAAAATTGTTCTATTGTGACATCATGATCTACATACCCCACGTCCAACACATTCTACAAAGCTTCACTGTGCGACTCAGAGTTCATTAACAAAGACAACATAGATATCTTTGAAGGCGTTTGTAGAAGCTGATCTACAACATTGTATTCACTCCTCTTGATGAGCCTCAGCATCTCATCGCAATCCTCTTTAATCATGCCATTCTGGCCAGCAGGGACAGGAGTTCTAACAGCGGCGGCAGATCTATTAACAACAAGTGCCGGATTCGGACAATTGGAAGAATTCCCAACCGGACGGGTGGCACTATCAGTAGTATCAACTCTTCTGGTGTCAGCCTAGGGTTTCGGTGGCGCCGAGAACACACGACCACTATGGGTCAACCCCGTGACATCAGTAATATTTACAACAAAAGTAGAGGGCAGGGGCACCTCCTTCCCATCTTCCAATGCAACATCATTATAACGATAGGGAATAGCTTTGTTGGAAGAGTATGGCACAGGGCCAGCTGGCTTAATTATGAGAGAGGGAGAAGCCTTTTGCTTGCTGCCATCATATCGGACAACAACAGGCTCAGGTATCCTGAATATAGGTGATATCACATTAACTTCATCCTTATCACGATTCTGAAGTATTTATATTACACCTTGATCCAGCATTTCTTGGATGTCCTTTCTAACTTGACGACATCCCCTCTCATTGACAGTGCAAACACGACAACTGTCATGGTCATGCTCGTAGTGACTGTATTCACACAACAGTCTGTGCATCTCGACCAAAGATTGTCGGATATGGCTGACATATCGGACCTTGTATTTTCCAGGGCAACCCTGAACCATGTTAACAGCAGATTTCCCATGCTCGGGCAATGGGTTCTTCTTGACGTTAGGACCTACGTCCTCGAAAAACAATATACCGCTTCTCACAAGGTCCTGAACCTTGGTCTTCAACGGGTAGCAATTCTCCACATCATGTCCGGGAGCACCGGAATGATAAACACAATGAAGCTCAGGCTTATACCACCACTGAGGGTTGGTAGGTATAGAAGGTGGGTCACGTGGAGTGATCAGTTTCCTTTCAATTAAAGAAGGATATAGCTCTGCATAGGTCATGGGAATAGGATCAAAAGTGACCATTTTCCTATCATAGCTTGTACTGGTCTGATTGTTGTTTCGAGGCTGGTAGGCCTGCTGTTGAGGACGGTGTTGTTGTTGTTGTTGATACTATTGATGTTGTTGTTGCTGGTTTTGATTATGATGCTGATATTGCTGATGTTCTCTGAAAACAGGTGCTATATGAGCCACCTGGTGCTGGTTACTGGCTGGACGCACAGTCTTCCTCTTCACAGAGGGTCTTCTAGATTTGACATGGAAGGTCACAGCATATGCCTCGCCATCTTTCTTCTTTGCAAACGCCCCATAACGTTTGGCAAAAGAGCCTTCATCTTTAGTCAGGCGCCTTTCCCTGACTCCTTCCTCTAAACGCATCCCCATATTCACCATCTCGGTGAGGTCAGAAGGAGCGCTAGCAATCATCCGCTCATAATAGAATGAACTCAAGGTCTTTAGAAAGATCTTGGTCATTTCCTTCTCTTCCAACGGAGGCATAATCTGTGCAGCCAATTCTCGCCACCACTAGGAGTACTCCTTAAAAGTTTCCTTATCCTTCTAGGACATGGCCCTCAATTGGTCCCTATCGGGAGCCATATCAATGTTGTATTTGTATTGCTTGACGAAGGCTTCGCCAAGGTCGTTGAAGGAGCGGATGTTCGCACTATCCAGGCCCATGTACCATCTCAGAGCGGCACCGGACAAGCTGTCCTGGAAATAATGGATTAGGAGTTGATCATTGTTGGTTTGAGTCGACATTTTGCGTGCATACATAACCAAATGGCTGAGCGGGCAAGTGTTTCCTTTATACTTTTCAAAGTCAGGCACTTTGAATTTGACAAGAATCTTGACATTAGGAACCAGGCAAAGCTCAATAGCAGACTTGCCAAAGAGGTCCTTCCCTCTGAGAGTTTTGAGTTCCTTGCGATGCTCAAGGAACTGATCGTTCATAGCATCCATTTTTTCATACACGTCTGGGCCCTCAAATGGCTTAAAGTGGTAAATGGTGTCATCTACTCTCGGCATTGTATGCATGACCTGAGGTGGCACAGCAAGGACCGGGCTAGATGCCGACAAAGAAGCAAACATTGGGGCGAGACCCTCTGGAACGAAGTTCGCGGGCATCGCCCAGGCAAACCCGACTGGCATAGCAGTAGGCGCAAAATGGGCACTGGCAGCAGGCACTGTTGAGGAGGCAATCTCAGAAATGGTTGTCCTATGGGGAGGAGTTGAAGGCGTTGGAGTAGACTGGCTTTGGGCGGCCAAGAAAGACTCCATCAGGGCAGTCAATCTTGCCACTTCCTCCTTCAGCTCTCTATTCTCTTGTTCTAGGTGATCCATCAGCTTTGAAGAGTTGGCTCTGGTGTAGTACCGGTGTGTCAGCTTGTCTTTGAAATAAATGAAGAACACAAAGTTAGACCATTGAACAAGAAGCCCTGGAACAAAACCTTCTTATGCACATGATGCATGCAATGCTTGTGCATATGATTTATTTTTAATCAGAGGAACTTTAGAGTCCTATTTGCAAAGATTTGGAAAATATTAATCATTTAGACATATATGGAAATATCATATTAATAATATCTGGAAAAAAAATTTACACCAAAGTACTGTCTTGGTAACCAAATACAATACAAGAGAGAACGGAAATGAACATCCTATGGACCCCTTGAAACAATCGTCTAAAGCTCTCGAGACCGGAAGATAAGTTGCACGAAGCCTCTTGACCTCCCTCTCATAGGTTGCCTCCATATCTGCCTTATCTTTGGCGAGTCGATCGTACTTCCTCTTTTAAAACTTGGAAGACTGAGGAAGAAGAGAAGTCACCACATCATCAGGCTCGTCGATAACCTGATGCTCAAGAAACTCTATCAACGCATCCTTATCTCTAAGCTGCTGAAGTAGCTCCTCTCGCTCACGGACCCAAGCACGCGAACGATCTTCATCTCCCAACTCCTCTACTCCTTGGCCAGGGAGGGTTGAAGGCCCAGCCATAACCATAGGTGTAGGTCTTGGATAATCATAAGGCATAAGGTACTCAAAAGCTCTCCTCCTCACCCATGAGGTATAGGGTTCCAAAGCAATATAATTCTTCGGACCAAGCTCTTTCCTTCCCTTCCTATGAATCTTGCACCAAGCGCGGACCATCATGCCCTTCAAGTTTTGGGGATCTTTACCCTCTTGAAAGAACACACCTTCTAACAGAATGTTATTAGGTTTATCCTTTAAGGGGAACCCAAGCTGACGACGTGCTAAAACAGGGCTGTAGTTAATTCCACCACATGTACCAAGAAGAGGTACATTGGAGAATTCACCACAAGAGTCAATAATCTGCACACCATCATATACACGGTTGTAACAAAAGATATCATCATTAGTGAGAGACATAAGTCTCGTGGACCACTGTATACATCCTTTGTTCTCCTTGAAGGCGACCATCTGTGGCAAGTGCGAAATAAACCACTTGTACAACAGAGGCAAACAGCATACAATGGTACCACCACCCTTTGCATTCCTCATATGCAAAGAGAAATAAGTGTCACCCAACATAGTCGGAACAGGATTAAAAGTAGAGAAAATCCTAATGACGTTCACATCTACAAACTTGTCGATGTTGGGGAATAACACTAGCCCATAGATGAGAAGTACAAATATGGCCTCAAAGGCGTCCTCACTCATGGCCTTCCCATACAAAGTAGCTTGAGCAATGAGGAAATCAAATGGAAGACCATGAATTCCACCTTTGGTAGTCATATGAGCACCAATAATAGATTCATCTATATGCAATAGATCAGCAATCTCTTGAGAAGTAGGAACCCTCTCCAAGCCACTGAATGGCAACTGATCTAGAATAGGAATGCCCACCAGATAGGCATACTCCTCAAGCGTAGGCAAAAGCTGGAAATCTGGGAATGTGAAGCAACGGTACAAGGGATCATAGAACTGCACCAATACACTCATCAGACCTTCATCCACCTGAGTCGCAAGAATAGAATGAAGCTTCCCATGACGAGCCTTGAACTCCAAGGGATCTAATACATAGGATGTCAAACTCCTTAACTCTTTCAAGTCGAGTTGTCTGAAACTGTACTTCTTTGTATTCCTTCTTTGTCTATCCATGTCTGAAAATTTGCAAATAGACCTCTTAAGTTCCTTGAAAATTTTCTGATTGCTGATGACATGGATGTGTATGAATGCATGAATGCATGGATGCAACAATCACACTCAAGGATCAAGTAAAGCACACCACACAAAGGTCATGGGATGGATCAAGTCATTCTTAATATCAATCATCCATTTTGTTGGATTATGGTTTACACCTTTTCAACACCCAAGTTCCATTGATATTAAGGATACACAAGAACGCATCAACCATGAATCAAGGGTTTATTGCAAATCACGAGCATGGAGTCTCGGTTAAGAACCACCCAAAGGGAGTGTACTATGGTTAAACCTGACAATCATGTTCTACAAGAGGTTCCCATAGTCATCATCCCATCTTTTGGATATTATCGGATAAACATCTACTCGTATTCCAAAAATATTCTCAAGAGAGACTCTTATGAGTGTAGTATCGCGTGAAAATCGTATCAAATCTTACATTTGAACGACCTTCGCACTACGTCCTAAAAATAGGCCAAGATGGGCTTGGTAAACTAAGGTCCTTGGCTTCTAAGGCATATATTGGAAAAAAGTAATGCCTAACCATGACTACTCGTGTGACATTATTGATCCCAAGATAACCTCCACCAAGTGAATGGGCTTGCAAGTCAACTTGCTAAGGAATAACTCCACACAAGTCAACAAGACTATGCCATTCTCCTATCATAAGTGCACTCGAGTTCGGGTATTGAACTCATCTCACAAGAGACCACCAAGCACACAAGCAATTAATATATCAAGCAATTCATACATTACAAACAATACAGTAATCCCAAATTTGCACAAAAATATGTCACAAATAAATATAAACATACAATACAACAAATGTGAAAAGTAGGCAAAACCCACTAGGCAAATTTCCCCAGCAGAGTCGCCACTTTTCTGTAGCGGGGTATTCGTTACCTTTAGATTTATTGACTAAATCAAAAGTAAATCATACAATTCGAGTCGCCAACGCACTTCTATTTATCCAAAGGAAAGGTTAGAAAGCGAACAAAAACCGAGAAGTTTTATCAAATCAAAAACTAATAAAAATGTCAGAGATTTGGGTAAGGGGGTTGGTTATGCAATGGGAAGGTTTTAAGCACCCAAAACATCCTAGGTACTCCTAGGGAGCCCTTTTCACAATGTTGTAAGGTAGGTTGGTATTTGTGAAAATTATTTGTGCAAACATGTTTGGGGAGATGAGAGAAGAATGTACAAATTATTGTAGCACCTCAAATTTGCACCTATCATTATACATACCATCTCATATTAGGTCATAGCATATCATGATCCATTGCATAGCATTTGCATTGTCCCCAGTTGCCTCAAGAGCAAGCAAGCAAGAATTAGGTCAAACTGATCAGGAGATCAGTCAACCAATCAAGCAAGGGTGTTTCTCAAGGAATCAAAGCCCTAGGGTTTGTCCAACAAGTTCACATGACTTGGAGATCCATTTGAAGTGTTTAAGTCAAGGGCTGGATGTTCAGAAGTCATCAGTCAATGCATAGCCAGGCAAAAACCCCAGACAGTCAACAATCAGTCAAAGCAGTGGATGGTGGCCATTTTTGTGGAATTTGGGCACCATGGTCAATAATCAAGAGTTCATATGTCTTGGGGCATCATTTGAAGTCAAGGTCTCAAGGAATTAGGGTTTGGAATTCATCAGAAGTGCACAGTCAGTCCAAAACCCTAGAAAAGTCAAAGTTGGTCAACTGTGGTTGATTCTTTGGTTCTGATGGATGGAAATGGTTTGAAGGAGTTCATTCATGCTCATATAAGCCTCATCTATCATGTCAAACCTCATCATGGAAGAATTTGAAGTAGAATCAGAAATTTCCAGAAATAGAAAGTGGACCTGTAATTTCAACTGCCAAAAATGGAAACTTCTTGATCCCTATCTTGCATCATGATACAAGCTTCAAATGAATTTTTGCCCAACATGAAAGTTGAAGATCTTGTCTTCCCATTTTCAAAAAGTCCAAGAACTCTCAAATCCCATGTGTGGTTGTCAAGATATGATCAAATCATTTTCACCAATTTTTGAACTTCAAAGAGCCATATCTCTCAAACCATAAGGCCAAATTTGGTGGGGTTTTTTTCCTACAAACCACATTTTTCATCCCCTTTCCAAAAATATAAATTTCATTCATCAAAACCCTACCATTCAAAATGGCATTTTTGGACCTTTTTCATTTAAAATCAAAGTTTGACCAAACTTTGACTTTGTGAATTAAGACTTTTTTCACCATTTTGCCAATTGAGATTGCTCTCATATCATATTTGAGACATGTTCCAAGCTTAAACTCATAATCATGCCACCATTTTACTATCATTTTGGACCAAGGTACAAAGTTGGTATTTTTTGCAAAATGAAAGCACAAGAGCAAAACAAGCTAGCCAATTCAAAAAACAACAAACAGCAGAAAGAAAAAAGATCTGTTTACAGCTGGTTTAAGGCCCACTCGTACAGCATTGCACCTCCATTTCCACTTACATGCCAATTAGCAAAATTTGCAATATGCTTCATTTAAGCTAAATCAACTTAGCACATGGTTTAGTAATGATAAACAGATGATATAAAGCTCATTCTGAGCATTTTCCAACCCTAGTTTTGCAGCCTACCAACAGAAAATACACTCTCACTCTCATTTTGCATTTTTGGCAAAAACACAAATTCAGCAAAACCCTTGAAGGAACTCGAGCAACCCTTGCATCCTTCATCATCCAGCCCATCTTGTGAAGCTTTTTGAACCACCATTTCTCAACTGGAACTTCATCTTCAGAACCTGTTTTCTCCAAGCATCTCAAATGGCAGTTTGAATCGTGGGAGCTTCCAAGCATCATCGAGCTCATCTTCCTCAAGGATTCACCATTGGCAAGCATCATCTTCACCTGTTTGCCCTTAAATCCATCAAAGCAGCCCTGTTTTCGATTTTCTTCCAAAACAAGTAAGTTTTTCGACCCTCATGTTTCTCCAATCCATGGTATGTTTCTAATAGAGTATGTATCACTGAGTTCATTGCTGCTTATATCATGATAAATGGTCGAGTTATGTGGAAGAAATCTGATGTTAAAGTGTCATGTGCAAAGTGGTTTTTGTATGATTCTTTTGCTTTAGCTCGATTTGTTGATTATGGCTGCTAGAATATGCATGAATGATGTTTGTTTGACATGTTGGTGGGTGTAGTTTCATTTTCTGGGCATGTTGATTCTTGATGATTTTACATGATGATGTTGCTTACTGCTGTGTGAAACCCTAGAACTCTGCCCATGAAACCCCCGTGATTATGTTTGGTTTGTTGTTAGTGATGTTGCATAAGGATGTTACTTCATGGCCATGCTTGATTATTGTTGATTCTGTTTATGTTTGGTTGTTCATGATTGGTGTTTGGATGATGAAATTGATGATACCCTGTAGCTGCAACCTTAAACTGTCCAGAAATTTTTCATGCTCGTGTTTATTAGTTGCTGGATGATGTTGCCTGAACCAATACCATGTTGATTGTGTGCTGATCGAATTTTGTTTGGATGTTGATGAACACATGATGCCATGCTAAAACCTTGCTGCAGTTTTGAAACTCCTTGAACATTGTCCTGAAAATCCATTTGACTGTGTTGTATGATGTTGACTGCTTGCTATGTGAACATTGCCAAATGCCATGCCATTGTGTGTTTTTGCTTGAAACCTGTTTGATGTTAATGAGCCATGGAGTTTGAAGTTGCCAAACCATGCTTAAACCCTAGGGTTTTGTTAAACCCAGAATTTGAATGTTATTGGCCGGGTTACTGTTTGATTGGCTGAGAGCCAATCAAAACATTTCATTTCGCAGGGCCAAAACGCAGCACTCTGATAAGTGAGCCCAGAATTACAAGTTTGCCATCGGTTGACCATGTTTGACCCCATTTGCCATGCTATCTTGTTCATACTTCATCCATTATTCACTCAACTTAAACAATTCATTTTTAATTCAATTTTCATCCAAAAATCATGCAATTTTTTCCATCATGTCCATGAGAGTGTCTAGTATTTGATTTTGATTTTTAATTAATTTTCCATTGGCTGGATTTTAATTGATAATTATTTTCTTGACATGTATGCATAAATGATACCTTGTGCCATTCCTATTGTGAAATACTCATGTTGTATCCAATGAGCTTGAAACTTTTTGTGATGAAACTAGACACATTGACCTTTGTTTCCATGTAGAGTTTATACATTTCTCATTTGTGGTTTGCTAGTTGTGATTTTTTGAAGTAGGGTGTGACAATTTGTGTCACACCAATGATATGCAAATGTATGATTTTTGTTCACATGTCTCCTGGCCTCCAAATGACCCCAAATTTTGTGTGAATGATCTCTTACAGGTCTAGTTTGTGTATGAATTTTCCTGGAATTAATCATGCTGTTTTCCATTTATTTGAAAATTTTCTTCCATGCCTAGTCAATTGTTGACTTTTTGTGCTACATGTTGCCAAATCTTTTGTGAAATTCTCAAATCTTATTGTATGACCATGAAATTTCAAATGTGATAACTAGACTTCTCAAGCTTTGCATTGGTGTTAACCTCACTCATTTCTCTTCTGTTTTCAAATTGATATGATTTTTTGAAGTTGACCCATGCTTGTTGACCTTCATTGTGCATGCTTGAATTTGGTTTGACTTCTTGATTTTAATTGACTGCCTTCCTCTCATCCAAATGCAATGAAATTTGACATGCTTGCCATGCTAGATGTTAGGATTGAGTGTGAATTTTTTGATGATTTTTGAAAATGCTTGGGTTGACTTTTGATGCAAGTCATTCTGTTGACTTTTGTATGCTTTCCTTTGCCTTACTTTGACTTCAAATGTTCATGAAATGATCATAATACATGA
This sequence comes from Lathyrus oleraceus, assembly GCF_024323335.1. Classification (NCBI taxonomy): domain Eukaryota; kingdom Viridiplantae; phylum Streptophyta; class Magnoliopsida; order Fabales; family Fabaceae; genus Lathyrus; species Lathyrus oleraceus. The sequence goes on from NC_066579.1 coordinate 354,746,747, forward strand.
TTTGAATGTGGGCCCAATTGTGATAGCTTCTCAAATGTTTGACTTTGGTTTTGGTTGACTTTTCCTTGCTGTGTTGACTTTTTCTTTCACCCTTGACCCTAGGCTAGCCCTAGTGGTCTTTTGTGCTTACTATTGAGTTCCTATTTCAGGTTAAGCACCATTGCCATTGAGATCATACAAATGTGATTGGATTTTGGTTTACATATGAACTAACCTTTGTTTTGTAGGTGACTCATGTAACTTGAGTCTGGTGCTTTGCGCATTGGCCCCTCTGTGGTTGACTGTTGTTTATCCATTTGTCTTTGCTTTTAACTGTTGAATTGCATACTGATTGTTTTGACTTTTTCAGGTGCTTTAGTTGCTTTTTGCCTGCTTTGCTATTTAGCAATTGCTTTTGAGGTATAATTACTCTCTCTTCATGTAGTCTGGAGACCCGGTCTGTTATTTGACCGGGCAAACTGTCTGAAGTCCTCCTTAAGAGGCAATGCCTGTGTGTGTTTAAAATTGTCCCAAGCAGGAAAAGTCCTTCAAGTAAGGCAATTGGTGGAAGGTAGGGATATGCAATCTATCCCCCACTACTCTTGTTGTGTCATCCCTCTGCTCACACTGCTGTGTGTTGATGCATTGGGATACAAACCCAAGATCTTGTACAAAGTGTACAGTGTCAGAGTCTTCGAGTATAGAAGGGTTCCCACTTTCTGGACCCATGCTCATTTGTCTATTAGCTCTCCCTGGCCAGGGATAAGAGCTGTGAGGTCTCATCCTCTCCTCATCCTTTCATCTGCTTCACCTTAGCCTCTCAATGGCAAGGTTAAGAGCACACTTCACCCCATTCCAGAGGTTTGTTTGTTGAGGTTGATATGACCCCTCAACTAAAACCTAACCCTTGTGTGAGCCTCTTGTGTGTATATAGTGTGTGCTATCTGTGATTGTGTTTGCTTTGCTTCTTAGGCTAGCTTAGACTTGCTTCCTGTGCAAGTTAGGTTTAGTTTAGGCTAATCCTTGCTTGCTTTCGCCCTCGTTGCGATCCTTTCTCTCGCCCTCGTTGCGATCGAGCCTTTTCCTTTCTCTTCTCTCGCCCTCGTTGCGATTGAGACTTTCTCTTTTCTCTCACCCCTGTGTGATTGAGACCTCCCCTTTCTCTTGCCCTAGTTGCAATCGAGACCCTTGCTTCCTGTGCAAGCCGTGTTAAGATAGGTTGGCCCTTGTGCCATTTAGCTAGAAACCTTAACTTAGGGTTGACTTTGCATGACAACATCTAGGCTCGAGTCGTAGTCTCCCTAGTGTTGTGTCTCCCTCTGTTATCTGGTTAGGCTAGATCCTTGTCCCTGCGTAGGGGAACTACATCGCCCTGATCTTCACACCAGATGAAGTATGTAGGCAGGAGATTGAGCTGATCTCTCCGGGCGCCTTTTCTTTTCTTTTGTGTGAGTTGTTTGACAGTTGCTAGGCTCGAGTGCTTGACTCCTTAGCAATTTGTCGCCCTTTTTCTTTTTCAACCCTTTGTGTCTTAACCACCCTTGTGTGTGTTCTGGTTGGAGTCCGACATAAGTCCAGCGATTGGCAGTTGGTTTCCTGTGTGTGTTTAGGTTCGGATGTCAATGTAAGTCCAGTGATTGGCATTTGGGCTCCATGTTTGCCTCTTTGTGTGTGTTTTAGGTCCGGATGCTGACATAAGTCCAGTGATTGGCAGTCGGGCTCCACGTTTGCCTGTGTCCTGTTTGTTTGTGTGCGTGTCAGCCGAGCTACGAATGCTCTGATTCTTCTCTCGTCCGAGAAGATACGTATGCATAGGATGCGATATCCTAGCGAGCATGTGTCGTCTCCCCAGTCCGAACTACTTCGACTCTGATGTCTATGCCTGATAGACTAAGTAGGCCCAGGATGCGACATCCTGCCGAGTCAGTTTCAGTCTTGTTTTCTTGTGTCTCTTTCAGCCAGTGTGTGTGTGTTTGAGCAGTGTTTAGCAACCAATTTTTCCTTCCTTTTGTGCGTGGATCCCGTAGAGTACTACGGATGCGTAGGGTGCCTAACACCTTCCCTTCGCATAACCGACTCCCGAACCCATTCTCTTTGGTCACGAGACCATGTTTTTTCCTAGGTTTACTTCGAGCGTTTCCTTTCCCTCTTTTGGGATAAATAACGCACGGTGGCGGCTCTGTTGTTTCTTTCTTTTCCCGCCGGTTTTTCGCGTAATGCGACAGCTGGCGACTCTGCTGGGGACGTAGAGAAGTTGACCTATGCTGGTCCATCTTCCCTGAGCGAGTCTCTCCTAGCGCTCTCTAGGATTAGGGTTTTGGTTGCTTTCTGCTTGTTGTACTTTATTGCATTCATTGTATATATGTACATTTATTGTTTGCATTGATTGTGTGCATTGATGTTTGCATTCATATCCATCATTTGTTGCTGTCTGGCTGGTTATTTGTGCTTCTCTGTTGGGGTGGGATTACTCGAGGTAAAAGGCCCAATACCCAGGCTATGAGTGAAATCTAGGAAACCTAGGAATAGAGTGATTCATGGGAAGCGGGTGGTATACGCCACTTAGCGGAACATTGATATCACGAGCAGTTCAGACCCTGGTGGGATATTATCGGTGCATACATCGGGTGTGCACAGGATGATATTCTGCGAAAGGTTATTTATGCTGCGTTTCTCTCGACCTTACCCTGGCCTAGATGACACCCGTGAGTGGGAGGGATTGATCATTTTAACAGGTACAGTTGGTGACTCTCTGTACTGACGGTGACTGTGAATTATGGACATTTATTTCTGGGACGCCGGAGTTCTGTCCGTGGTTTATCAGCGGGTTCCGTTTATTTCGGATCCCCGGGTTGAATTTGAGAGCATTTGTTCAGAGGATCTGTTTGTCACCCGATCAGTGTTTGTTCCTGTGAAGCTAGTGATGTAATCTCCGGTTCCGTTTATTTCGGAACTCCCCAAGTTGGATTTATGGTGACTTGGTCCCGCAAATTGACTGGTTCAGAAAAGCAGTGGGTCTACAGTTGACTTGGCGGCACAGTGGCCTGCATTCATGCATTTGCATCATATCATCTCGCATTCATCTGCATTCAACTCATGTCTGTCCGTACTCAGGGTCCATTATTTCTAAATTAAAAACCCCGGTTGAGAGACATCCAGATGTCAAAATGTTGTTGATGAAATTTTATCTGTCTCAATGAAACCAGAAAAAAAAGAGGACTGAATATTCCTAGTACGGACAGACATTGCATGGGTGAGTCATACTAACCCATTTGCTGTTTTGCAGGTCTCAGTATTCAACCAGTGCGCGTAGCTCATCTGTTCAGATAACCTGCTGGGGGTCAACAAATCCAAGCTGATGGATCTTCCCAACGCCGACATCTTTGAGCTGAAAGAGATGATGAGGGAGTTGTTTAGTGTTGTGCAAGGACTTGCCTTGGGGCAGAAAGCCATATCTGAAAGTTTGGAAAGGATCGAGAAATGGCTGATAGCGGAGAAAGCCCAGGGGAAGGCTCCGTCTTCCGAAGTGAACAAACCTTCTGGTACTGTAGCAAAGAAACCCTCCGACAGTGGTTCATTTAAGAAGAAGGTTGAGCCAGTTGGTGCGCCCGCAAAGAAAGAACGCAGCAAAGATCGTTATCATCCTTATGCTGCCACTGTAACCACTCCTGTCAGCAATCCGCCTGCTCAACAGCAACAACTGCCACCTCAACAGAAGACACTGAGGGCTGAAAGCCAGGTGAAAAAGAGTAGAAAGGATCGTCGGTTCGAGGAACCACCCGTGACTTACGCCCTTCTGTTCCAAAGGTTGATGGATCTTGCTTTGGTACGGCCAAGGATATTGCTTCCTATAGAACGGCAGAAGAGGCCACCAAACTATGATGAGAATACCAAATGCGAGTTTCACTCTGGGGCACCTGGACACAACATTGAGGGCTGCAGAGCTTTTAAGCAGGTTGTCCAGGACTTGGTGGACTCCGAGACCATTAACTTGGCCCAGATTATGAAGGAGGATGTCAACCCTGTGCTCAGGAAGGGTTCTGCACAAGTCAAGATGGTGCAGAAGGCCAAGAAGGGAATGAAGATGATTAAGGAGGATCAGCTAAAGGTTCCAATGGCTGTGGTCCCAAGATCTCTGATGCAGGATGGAGCTTTCCCTGCTGTTGATAATGCTTGTGCGACTATCACTACAGAAAGGTGTGTATTGTTGGAAGACCCGACCCAGAAGATGAAGAAAGTAGAAATGGACAATGAAAGATGTAAGGCACCCAGTCTGGCAGTTGAAACCGTCCAGGTGGAGAACGCTCTTGTCGCCGAGAAAGAGAAGAAGCTGTCCATTTCTTCTTATAAACAAGCTCTGGAAGTGGTGAAGAACAAAGAGGCCCAAGGCTGGGGAAGGATTATCGACATTGTGATAAAAGCAGACATGTTTGGGGTCGGTTATCAGCCGGGTCAAGAGTCGTCTAGATCAAATAGAGGATGTCGCCCACCTTACACCTTCGTCAGTGCAGGGATGTTGGATCCTGGCCATGCCCGTTCAGTGGGTGAAGATGTTGACAGCGACCGCGAGCTTGAGGCGTGGATAAGGTCGTGCGTGCCAGGCGATTGGAGGGCCTCCGAAAGCATCACTGTCGCTCATCCGGAAGTGTAGTATTTCTGTGTTTTAATTTTGTTTGCATGAAAGCCATACGTGTTGCCCGACACGTAATGGTCCATTGTAAGGGCCACCTCATGTTTCATTTTGCAATATTTCGGCATCATTAATAAATGGATGGTTTTTCAATCAAAAAGTGGTGTTCCCTGTTTTTCATTTTTTGCAGTTTTTTTTTTAAAAAAATATAATAAAAAATGGCAATGTTTTTATTCTCTTTCCTTTTGATTCATTTGGTTCCAACCTTAAGAATGATTCTCCTGAGCTCATCGATAACAATTTGGTTACACCTCCATAGGACTTCGACAATCCAAGCTATCATGCCGAAGAAGAAGGCGCAGAAGATTGTGATCAGCTGGAATTAGCCAGGGCGTTGAAACAAGAGGAGAAGATGATTCAACCGCACGAGGAGCGAGTCAAGTTTGTCATCCCAGGAACCGCCGAGGTCAGAAGGGAAAGTGAAGGTTGAGACCGCTTCAGAGACAAGTCGAGAACAGAGTGGTAGCCCTGTTAGAAGAGCAGGTTGATACGTATGTCTGATTGTATCAAGATACACCAGGGCGGAATACCAATGTTGTGGGGCACGAGCTACCCTTAAGAGAAGACTGTCCTCTAGTGAAGCGGAAACTGGTGCTGAAAGATGAGAGGGTGTATGGACCACCAAGATGCGAACAGAGCTAATCTGAAGGATGAATTCCCGGTACTTCACAATGAGGTATTGGTTGATTATATGGCTCAGGTCTCAGTGTTTATCTTCATGGATGGCTTCTTGGCCAAGACCAGATTGAATTGCTGCCAGATGATATGAAGTAAGCCAGGTCCATCACACAAGGGGCACCTTCTCGTTCTAAGGTGATGACGTTCAATCACAAGAGGCCGGTGCCACGTATCAAAAGTCTACGGTGACTTTGTTTCATGATATGATTCATCGTGAAAGCAAATCCCATGTTGAGGACATGATGACAAAGTCCCGAAGAGAACAGGGGCATCCGGTAGACCTGGGGCAAGTGGTTTGACCGTTTGAGATAACTCATACTTCTGAGTCTAAATCAGTGCACTTATGGAGTGCTGTCCATCAAGCTACCGAGGCTTGTTGTGAGCGAATCAGAGGAATCGGGGTCGATCCTGCTAAAAAAAAAAAAAAAAAAAAAAAAAAAAAAAGAAATCAAATTGTCAGGCGGAATAATGATTGCCAAAGGGCATTGAAAAAAGATAAATGGCAGGAACTTCTGATTCCGATGCTTCCCAGGGGGATGTTTGTTAATCTGGTACTCGGCAGCCCTCGAGGGGTTTATGAGGTGCGTACTGAGTCAGCATGACTAGTCTTGTCGAAAAGAGTATGCAATTTGCCTAAGCAAAAAGTTTATCGACTGTGAAACAATACACTCACTGTTCGAAAAAACTTGATGTACTTTGGCATAGGCTGCTCGCCGACTGAGACAGTGTATGCTGATTCATACCACTTCGTGGAAGTCCAAAATGGATCTGATCAGGTAAGTGTTTGAGAAGCTAAAGGCAACCCATGGAAGGTCATCAACCAAGGAAGTTTGAGGTCCCTGATGAGGACATCTCGAGGTACTCAAATCGAAAGATTGAGAGTGACCGATCCCGGAGGAGGGGTCTGACCCCGAATCCGAACGGATTCCGATGTCTGATGGGGAAGTAAAGTGAATGAGGTAGTGCTTCCCGAATCACAGTTGGTTGCACCAACAATGGTGGCTGAACATAAAATCTGTATCCTGGGTATCGAACCTTGGGATGTGCATCTACTTGGGGCGGTGTCTTCCTCACAGATGTATGAGAAGTCAGAGAAGCCTGAATGGATAAGGACTCAGAATGACACGTTGAGTCCAACTGAGGAAGAGGGCTGACAGTTACTTGTTATGGGACAGTCGTACCCAGGGAATGAAACGTGTTGTTGACCGAGAAGTGTGACCTCGTGCGTACTGTATGAGAGATGTAGCGTTGAAAAGGATCCTTCCTCCTCAAGACGATCGTGGGGCAAATGGATAAACAATTAGGAGTGTCTCATCCGTGGTCAAGAAGGTTTTCTCAGATCAGGCCATGTTGTTGATAACCACGGATGACGATGATTTTTCATCCCCTGTGAGTGCGGACGCGGTTAGAAAATACTTCGTGAAAGAAACCCGCTGGACAAAAAAAAAAAAAAGAATAAAGAGTCCAGGCAAAAATGGGCATCCCGGCGAACCAAGAAAAAAGAGAAAGGTTCGGGCAAAAGTTAGGGATAATAAAAGAAAAGAATTGTACACCTGGCAAGTTGAAAACCCGCAAGGGCGACTTGGGCAAAAAAGGGTATCCCGGTGGACTGAAACCCGAAAGGGCGGTCCGGGCAAAAGAGGGAATGAAACGAACAACTGCGTCCAGCATGATCGTTTGTGCTCTTGATGACTTGGCTAAACTCCGACAGAGACCGATCGGAAGCGTCTTGTTCAGAAGACAGAAAGTGCGGAAAATCTTGAGGACATATGAGGTGTAACCGAGTTGGAACCCGATGAGATCACGGTTCCGCATTGCCAATAGGGTAGATTTTTTCCTTTGTGCGCAATCACCTCTTTCCAGGGTTTGCTTCTTGTGTGTTGCTCAATTCTGAGCCATCTTTTATTCCAGTAAAATAAAGCGTGCGTTCAGTCAAATAATTTTGTTTTGTTGTCATTACCGTTTTGATTACGAAAACATCCGTTTATTTTGATAAGAATATTTGCATTTTGAAACATAGAGGTCTCTTCCAATGCATGCTTGTGAGATTAAAATCTGGAAATCTTACTCGGAAGTCTGGATGACCTAAGTGTTGAAATATCATAACACCTGGGGCATACCTGGGGCACGCTTTTATCTGACGATCTCTTGTGCAAGTACTGTTAGATATATTCATTCACTTGCCAGTGGTAATGAGAGCCTTCTGACAAAAATATCTGCGGAGCCTGATCAGGGGCAGGAGATAGTTGAACAATGTGAAGACCGCGACAGAGTCACGACGACGATCCTGGAAAGTTAATCAAGAAGACTCTTCAAAGTCTGATAACTGGAAAGTATGTATAAACCCAGGAGTTCGGTCTCCGTGAAGTACGGACGAGTTGGGAATACAAGATGATGGAGCAGAAAAGGCCAGAAGAGTCTGGGAGTTCTTAAAAGTGGAAAGTCAACACTGTGGGTGGATGATGGATACCAGTGTTCGACGAGTTGGCCGACATCCCTGTCAAACAAGCTATGTCTCCCAAGAGGATTGAGAGTGTGATCTCCCCGACAGATTCGCGATCATTGTTTCTTCAGCAAGCCCGAAGGTTATCACATCCCCAGCAGGGGCAGGGGCAGAATGTTTCTCAGAGTAGAGGGCGGTTCCCCGGCCCAAGCCCGTATTGAAGCTATCAGAGTTATTTCCCCTGCAGAGGTGTCTGTGGACAACACCTTCTTTCCCCAGCAGGCCTGTGCTTGCAGATTTCCCCAGTTGAGAATCCCCGCTGAGCGCCTGGAGTTGATTTTCCCCGGAAGTTCCCCAGCGGAGTGTATCAATAGACTGTTTGTGTGTTCCTCAACAATTGGGTTTATGATGCGGTAATCTCCAGTATAGCCGTGAGCGCTCATTCCCAGCAAGGTTGTGGAGGTTTATCTCCAGTATGAAATGACGTGCTATCATCCTCAACAGAGTTGTTACTCTCACCACTATGGTTGTTCTCATCAGCAGAAGGAAGCGGGTTTTTTCTCAGCAAGTTCCCCGAGTGGAGCGGGTTTCAGTGAAATACATCTCCAGTAGTAATTCTCCTACATATGGATTGGTTGGGTCGTCCCTAGTAGAGTAGAATTATTCACTCCAGCAGAGTTCATCCTACCAGTGGATTGGACGAGTTCCTGTAGTAGACTGATATCTGCATCCCCCGTTTGAGCCTATTCTACCGGTGGATTGCATGGGTCACCCCAGCGGAATAACAGATATTCTCCAAGCAGAGTTTATCCTATCCGAGGATTGGTTGGGTCTTCTTCCCAGTGAAGTCGCTTTGCTATTCCCCCAACCAGAGTTCCCCGCAGAGTTTCCTCAGTCAGAGTGTCCCCACAGAGTTGGAATGTCTGATCTTTTTGGCTCCCTAGCCAGGGTTCATTTGCATTTTGCATGTAGTGATCATTGCATCTTCAAAAATCGCGTAGCATTTCCATTCCTAAATGGAGCATTACGCTATAGAAAAATTCAAACATATGCATTCATGTGTTCGAAACCCCATCAGACCGTATCCCCTGCAGAGACGGATTTTTGTTCAACCTGTACAACGCATTTGCTACAGTTGCTCCAGTCAGCACGGGGTGTCCCCAAGAGGTTTATTTCCTCACCTGTTGGTGACAGAAAGTTTGTTTCTCCCCAGTGAGACCCCCTGCAAGTGTTCAGCCTAGCCCTGTCATCTTGAGAATATCAATACCCCGTCAGCACCCGCGTGTGTTTGTTTCTTTGGTGTCGGTAAACACCATCTTTCGGTGATTTCCAGTCATGCGTAAGTGTCTGGTCTTCTTTGGTGTCGGTAAACACCATCTTTCGGTGATTTCCAGTCATGCGTAAGTGTCTGGTCTTCTTTGGTGTCGGTAAACACCATCTTTCGGTGATTTCCAGTCATGCGTAAGTGTCTGGTCTTCTTTGGTGTCGGTAAACACCATCTTTCGGTGATTTCCAGTCATGCGTAAGTGTCTGGTCTTCTTTGGTGTCGGTAAACACCATCTTTCGGTGATTTCCAGTCATGCATAAGTGTCTGGTCTTCTTTGGTGTCGGTAAACACCATCTTTCGGTGATTTCCAGTCATGCGTAAGTGTCTGGTCTTCTTTGGTGTCGGTAAACACCATCCGTCGGTGATTTCCAGTCATGCGTAAGTGTCTGGTCTTCTTTGGTGTCGGTAAACACCATCCTTCGGTGATTTCCAGTCATGCGTAAGTGTCTGGTCTTCTTTGGTGTCGGTAAACACCATCCTTCGGTGATTTCCAGTCATGCGTAAGTGTCTGGTTTTCTTTTGATGTCTGTAAACATCATCTTTCGATGTTCGTAACATCGTTATCCCTTCCCTAGTGAAGATTTCTCCTCTCCGTTGGTCTTGGTAAACGTTGAGTTTTTCCCATGTCGTCCGTTGACGTATGGTTGTATCCCTTCCAGTCATTCATTAATGTCTGGTTACCTCTCCGTTGGTTTCGATAAACGTCGAGTTTTTCCTGGTCGTCCCCAGTTGTTTACCTCTCCGTTGGTCTTGGTAAACGTTGAGTTTTTCCCATTTCGTCCGTTGACGTATGGTTGTGTCTCTCCCAGTCATTCATTAATGTCTGGTTACCTCTCCGTTGGTTTCGATGAACGTCGAGTTTTTCCTAGTCGTCCCCAGTTGTTTACCTCTCCGTTGGTCTTGGTAAACGTTGAGTTTTTCCCATGTCGTCCGTTGACGTATGGTTGTATCCCTTCCAGTCATTCATTAATGTCTGGTTACCTCTCCGTTGGTTTCGATGAACGTCGAGTTTTTCCTGGTCGTCCCTAGTTGTTTACCTCTCCGTTGGTCTTGGTAAACGTTGAGTTTTTCCCATGTCGTCCGTTGACGTATGGTTGTATCCCTTCCAGTCATTCATTAATGTCTGGTTACCTCTCCGTTGGTTTCGATAAACGTCGAGTTTTTCCTGGTCGTCCCCAGTTGTTTACCTCTCCGTTGGTCTTGGTAAACGTTGAGTTTTTCCCATTTCGTCCGTTGACGTATGGTTGTGTCTCTCCCAGTCATTCATTAATGTCTGGTTACCTCTCCGTTGGTCTCGATAAACGTTGAGTTTTTCCTAGTTGTCCGTTGGCATCTAGTTGTGATTTCTTTTCCCATTCATCATCGTTGTGATGTCTGGAGGTGGTTGTACCCTTTGAAAACAAAAACCAAAAAATACACAGTAATAAGAATCAAACCCCAGTGGACGTTTCCATTGGTGGATTCCAGTCGGTGCAAATTTCTACGGTTCTTTAGTATTCAATCCCTGTTTACCCTGAAAGTCTGACAGCCATTGCTATCATCCATTCGGGTTCCCAGCTGATTGAATAGGGGCAGCTGTAGCACCTCAAATTTGCACCTATCATTATACATACCATCTCATATTAGGTCATAGCATATCATGATCCATTGCATAGCATTTGCATTGTCCCCAGTTGCCTCAAGAGCAAGCAAGCAAGAATTAGGTCAAACTGATCAGGAGATCAGTCAACCAATCAAGCAAGGGTGTTTCTCAAGGAATCAAAGCCCTAGGGTTTGTCCAACAAGTTCACATGACTTGGAGATCCATTTGAAGTGTTTAAGTCAAGGGCTGGATGTTCAGAAGTCATCAGTCAATGCATAGCCAGGCAAAAACCCCAGACAGTCAACAATCAGTCAAAGCAGTGGATGGTGGCCATTTTTGTGGAATTTGGGCACCATGGTCAATAATCAAGAGTTCATATGTCTTGGGGCATCATTTGAAGTCAAGGTCTCAAGGAATTAGGGTTTGGAATTCATCAGAAGTGCACAGTCAGTCCAAAACCCTAGAAAAGTCAAAGTTGGTCAACTGTGGTTGATTCTTTGGTTCTGATGGATGGAAATGGTTTGAAGGAGTTCATTCATGCTCATATAAGCCTCATCTATCATGTCAAACCTCATCATGGAAGAATTTGAAGTAGAATCAGAAATTTCCAGAAATAGAAAGTGGACCTGTAATTTCAACTGCCAAAAATGGAAACTTCTTGATCCCTATCTTGCATCATGATACAAGCTTCAAATGAATTTTTGCCCAACATGAAAGTTGAAGATCTTGTCTTCCCATTTTCAAAAAGTCCAAGAACTCTCAAATCCCATGTGTGGTTGTCAAGATATGATCAAATCATTTTCACCAATTTTTGAACTTCAAAGAGCCATATCTCTCAAACCATAAGGCCAAATTTGGTGGGGTTTTTTCCTACAAACCACATTTTTCATCCCCTTTCCAAAAATATAAATTTCATTCATCAAAACCCTACCATTCAAAATGGCATTTTTGGACCTTTTTCATTTAAAATCAAAGTTTGACCAAACTTTGACTTTGTGAATTAAGACTTTTTTCACCATTTTGCCAATTGAGATTGCTCTCATATCATATTTGAGACATGTTCCAAGCTTAAACTCATAATCATGCCACCATTTTACTATCATTTTGGACCAAGGTACAAAGTTGGTATTTTTTGCAAAATGAAAGCACAAGAGCAAAACAAGCTAGCCAATTCAAAAAACAACAAACAGCAGAAAGAAAAAAGATCTGTTTACAGCTGGTTTAAGGCCCACTCGTACAGCATTGCACCTCCATTTCCACTTACATGCCAATTAGCAAAATTTGCAATATGCTTCATTTAAGCTAAATCAACTTAGCACATGGTTTAGTAATGATAAACAGATGATATAAAGCTCATTCTGAGCATTTTCCAACCCTAGTTTTGCAGCCTACCAACAGAAAATACACTCTCACTCTCATTTTGCATTTTTGGCAAAAACACAAATTCAGCAAAACCCTTGAAGGAACTCGAGCAACCCTTGCATCCTTCATCATCCAGCCCATCTTGTGAAGCTTTTTGAACCACCATTTCTCAACTGGAACTTCATCTTCAGAACCTGTTTTCTCCAAGCATCTCAAATGGCAGTTTGAATCGTGGGAGCTTCCAAGCATCATCGAGCTCATCTTCCTCAAGGATTCACCATTGGCAAGCATCATCTTCACCTGTTTGCCCTTAAATCCATCAAAGCAGCCCTGTTTTCGATTTTCTTCCAAAACAAGTAAGTTTTTCGACCCTCATGTTTCTCCAATCCATGGTATGTTTCTAATAGAGTATGTATCACTGAGTTCATTGCTGCTTATATCATGATAAATGGTCGAGTTATGTGGAAGAAATCTGATGTTAAAGTGTCATGTGCAAAGTGGTTTTTGTATGATTCTTTTGCTTTAGCTCGATTTGTTGATTATGGCTGCTAGAATATGCATGAATGATGTTTGTTTGACATGTTGGTGGGTGTAGTTTCATTTTCTGGGCATGTTGATTCTTGATGATTTTACATGATGATGTTGCTTACTGCTGTGTGAAACCCTAGAACTCTACCCATGAAACCCCCGTGATTATGTTTGGTTTGTTGTTAGTGATGTTGCATAAGGATGTTACTTCATGGCCATGCTTGATTATTGTTGATTCTGTTTATGTTTGGTTGTTCATGATTGGTGTTTGGATGATGAAATTGATGATACCCTGTAGCTGCAACCTTAAACTGTCCAGAAATTTTTCATGCTCGTGTTTATTAGTTGCTGGATGATGTTGCCTGAACCAATACCATGTTGATTGTGTGCTGATCGAATTTTGTTTGGATGTTGATGAACACATGATGCCATGCTAAAACCTTGCTGCAGTTTTGAAACTCCTTGAACATTGTCCTGAAAATCCATTTGACTGTGTTGTATGATGTTGACTGCTTGCTATGTGAACATTGCCAAATGCCATGCCATTGTGTGTTTTTGCTTGAAACCTGTTTGATGTTAATGAGCCATGGAGTTTGAAGTTGCCAAACCATGCTTAAACCCTAGGGTTTTGTTAAACCCAGAATTTGAATGTTATTGGCCGGGTTACTGTTTGATTGGCTGAGAGCCAATCAAAACATTTCATTTCGCAGGGCCAAAACGCAGCACTCTGATAAGTGAGCCCAGAATTACAAGTTTGCCATCGGTTGACCATGTTTGACCCCATTTGCCATGCTATCTTGTTCATACTTCATCCATTATTCACTCAACTTAAACAATTCATTTTTAATTCAATTTTCATCCAAAAATCATGCAATTTTTTCCATCATGTCCATGAGAGTGTCTAGTATTTGATTTTGATTTTTAATTAATTTTCCATTGGCTGGATTTTAATTGATAATTATTTTCTTGACATGTATGCATAAATGATACCTTGTGCCATTCCTATTGTGAAATACTCATGTTGTATCCAATGAGCTTGAAACTTTTTGTGATGAAACTAGACACATTGACCTTTGTTTCCATGTAGAGTTTATACATTTCTCATTTGTGGTTTGCTAGTTGTGATTTTTTGAAGTAGGGTGTGACAATTTGTGTCACACCAATGATATGCAAATGTATGATTTTTGTTCACATGTCTCCTGGCCTCCAAATGACCCCAAATTTTGTGTGAATGATCTCTTACATGTCTAGTTTGTGTATGAATTTTCCTGGAATTAATCATGCTGTTTTCCATTTATTTGAAAATTTTCTTCCATGCCTAGTCAATTGTTGACTTTTTGTGCTACATGTTGCCAAATCTTTTGTGAAATTCTCAAATCTTATTGTATGACCATGAAATTTCAAATGTGATAACTAGACTTCTCAAGCTTTGCATTGGTGTTAACCTCACTCATTTCTCTTCTGTTTTCAAATTGATATGATTTTTTGAAGTTGACCCATGCTTGTTGACCTTCATTGTGCATGCTTGAATTTGGTTTGACTTCTTGATTTTAATTGACTGCCTTCCTCTCATCCAAATGCAATGAAATTTGACATGCTTGCCATGCTAGATGTTAGGATTGAGTGTGAATTTTTTGATGATTTTTGAAAATGCTTGGGTTGACTTTTGATGCAAGTCATTCTGTTGACTTTTGTATGCTTTCCTTTGCCTTACTTTGACTTCAAATGTTCATGAAATGATCATAATACATGATTTGAATGTGGGCCCAATTGTGATAGCTTCTCAAATGTTTGACTTTGGTTTTGGTTGACTTTTCCTTGCTGTGTTGACTTTTTCTTTCACCCTTGACCCTAGGCTAGCCCTAGTGGTCTTTTGTGCTTACTATTGAGTTCCTGTTTCAGGTTAAGCACCATTGCCATTGAGATCATACAAATGTGATTGGATTTTGGTTTACATATGAACTAACCTTTGTTTTGTAGGTGACTCATGTGACTTGAGTCTGGTGCTTTGCGCATTGGCCCCTCTGTGGTTGACTGTTGTTTATCCATTTGCCTTTGCTTTTAACTGTTGAATTGCATACTGATTGTTTTGACTTTTTCAGGTGCTTTAGTTGCTTTTTGCCTGCTTTGCTATTTAGCAATTGCTTTTGAGGTATAATTACTCTCTCTTCATGTAGTCTGGAGACCCGGTCTGTTATTTGACCGGGCAAACTGTCTGAAGTCCTCCTTAAGAGGCAATGCCTGTGTGTGTTTAAAATTGTCCCAAGCAGGAAAAGTCCTTCAAGTAAGGCAATTGGTGGAAGGTAGGGATATGCAATCTATCCCCCACTACTCTTGTTGTGTCATCCCTCTGCTCACACTGCTGTGTGTTGATGCATTGGGATACAAACCCAAGATCTTGTACAAAGTGTACAGTGTCAGAGTCTTCGAGTATAGAAGGGTTCCCACTTTCTGGACCCATGCTCATTTGTCTATTAGCTCTCCCTGGCCAGGGATAAGAGCTGTGAGGTCTCATCCTCTCCTCATCCTTTCATCTGCTTCACCTTAGCCTCTCAATGGCAAGGTTAAGAGCACACTTCACCCCATTCCAGAGGTTTGTTTGTTGAGGTTGATATGACCCCTCAACTAAAACCTAACCCTTGTGTGAGCCTCTTGTGTGTATATAGTGTGTGCTATCTGTGATTGTGTTTGCTTTGCTTCTTAGGCTAGCTTAGACTTGCTTCCTGTGCAAGTTAGGTTTAGTTTAGGCTAATCCTTGCTTGCTTTCGCCCTCGTTGCGATCCTTTCTCTCGCCCTCGTTGCGATCGAGCCTTTTCCTTTCTCTTCTCTCGCCCTCGTTGCGATTGAGACTTTCTCTTTTCTCTCACCCCTGTGTGATTGAGACCTCCCCTTTCTCTTGCCCTAGTTGCAATCGAGACCCTTGCTTCCTGTGTAAGCCGTGTTAAGATAGGTTGGCCCTTGTGCCATTTAGCTAGAAACCTTAACTTAGGGTTGACTTTGCATGACAACATCTAGGCTCGAGTCGTAGTCTCCCTAGTGTTGTGTCTCCCTCTGTTATCTGGTTAGGCTAGATCCTTGTCCCTGCGTAGGGGAACTACATCGCCCTGATCTTCACACCAGATGAAGTATGTAGGCAGGAGATTGAGCTGATCTCTCCGGGCGCCTTTTCTTTTCTTTTGTGTGAGTTGTTTGACAGTTGCTAGGCTCGAGTGCTTGACTCCTTAGCAATTTGTCGCCCTTTTTCTTTTTCAACCCTTTGTGTCTTAACCACCCTTGTGTGTGTTCTGGTTGGAGTCCGACATAAGTCCAGCGATTGGCAGTTGGTTTCCTGTGTGTGTTTAGGTTCGGATGTCAATGTAAGTCCAGTGATTGGCATTTGGGCTCCATGTTTGCCTCTTTGTGTGTGTTTTAGGTCCGGATGCTGACATAAGTCCAGTGATTGGCAGTCGGGCTCCACGTTTGCCTGTGTCCTGTTTGTTTGTGTGCGTGTCAGCCGAGCTACGAATGCTCTGATTCTTCTCTCGTCCGAGAAGATACGTATGCATAGGATGCGATATCCTAGCGAGCATGTGTCGTCTCCCCAGTCCGAACTACTTCGACTCTGATGTCTATGCCTGATAGACTAAGTAGGCCCAGGATGCGACATCCTGCCGAGTCAGTTTCAGTCTTGTTTTCTTGTGTCTCTTTCAGCCAGTGTGTGTGTGTTTGAGCAGTGTTTAGCAACCAATTTTTCCTTCCTTTTGTGCGTGGATCCCGTAGAGTACTACGGATGCGTAGGGTGCCTAACACCTTCCCTTCGCATAACCGACTCCCGAACCCATTCTCTTTGGTCACGAGACCATGTTTTTTCCTAGGTTTACTTCGAGCGTTTCCTTTCCCTCTTTTGGGATAAATAACGCACGGTGGCGGCTCTGTTGTTTCTTTCTTTTCCCGCCGGTTTTTCGCGTAATGCGATAATTATATACAATTTTTATGTTTGAATGGATAAACCCATTGCCTACGTACCATCTTAAAAAGGTAGGATCAAAACCTCGTAGTTCGGGGTAAAAATCTCAAAACAAGTTGGTGAATTGATTGGTCAAAAGCCTTAAGGTCTTTCGTTATCAAAGGGAGAAAACTCAACCTAAACCCACAAATTCACCATGTGAGGAGAGCTTCAACATGCTAGTGAGGGGTTAACCTTATAATAAGCATGGAAGACTTATAGTCCATCACTAAGGATACAGGTGAGTATTATATCATCCACTAAGATAAATCGAACCTAATAGCTAATGTTTATGAAAAGTTTTGGCAAGAAGTGGCCATTGAAACCACAAAAACAATTGAGTGAGTTGTATTTACTAATGAAAAGTATTTACAAAGTAAGGTTAAAGTTGACTTAGAATTCAATTCAAAATAAGTGTTATGAAAAGAAGTTTGAAAAATCAAAAGCATAATGCTTAGGTTTCTAATTTTGAAAAGCAATGTTAATGTTTGCACAAAAAGTTGGCTTGGGTTAGAGTGGAGGGAAGAAGAAGAATGGCTAAGATTCTAAACTTGCAAAGATGAAGGAGGAGAAATAAAACCACATTTGGAGTTCCCTTCTTGAGATCATAGTGATGATCCATGTTGTGCCCTTTCCTTTGGAATATAGCAAGTAATAAGCAAATAACTCAAGCAATCAAGCACACAATCAAGCTCCTAGGAATCTTCCAATTGGCTTTTGTATCTCTCACTTTAGATGCTCATGACAATGGTTCTTCTACTTGGAAAGTTTGGGATCCCTAGCACAAGAACACACAAATCAAAAAGTTCCACAATGCAATAGAAAGAATGGACAAGAGTGAGTTTAGAATTAAGTCCTTTCCAAGCTTTCTTCAAGATTAAGCATTCTAAAGGCATGAGGCCTAGTTGTTCTTTGAGATTTTCTTCTTTTATAGCATTCTAAAGGCATGAGGCCTAATTTCTCTGTGACTCCATTTTTTCCATAGGTAAGGGTCCTAAAGTCTAAGTCCTTTTGTCCATTTTGCATTTGGTTCACACAAACAGAAAAACAACACAAGCACAATAGTATATACACAAATATGTGCTCAGGTGAGCAAAAGGCAAATTGCATTAACATAATCATGAGCTCAAATGAGCAAAGAGAAAAAGCAAATGAATTAATGTGCAAGAATATAAATTGCATAAAAGTAAATTGGAATAACTAAATGACTTGAATTAAAAGTTAGTGGTCATTAGTTGGTGTTAGTGTGCCATAAGGCAATTTAGCGCTATGTTAAGCAATCGTAAGTGGACTAATGTAGTAGTCACACCTATCTGAGGCCGGTCAATAAAACTATAGGCAAAAAACACAAGTTAGAGACCATGATTAGTAAGCCAAGCTCCTACAACTTGCCATGCCAAAAGAAAAGAAGGACGATCTTGTATTGATTTAGGTTTTTTGCTTGACCAAGAAACAATCTATCCTTAATGCAAAGCCATTCACTTGATCTTTGATCAAGATGAATTAGATTTGAATCAAGGAAGCTTAAGCCTCCCATATGTCAAGGCTAACCACCAATCTTTGACTCATTGATCAAAAAGAAAAAAGAAAGATGAAGAAGAAGATGAATAAGAATGTACATGAATTGAAATTCAAATGAAATAAGCAAAGTACATTGACTAAATATGAATGGAATTAAAGTCAATCAATGGTAAACAGAAGCAAAATGAAGCTTAAAGGTCAAGAAACAAATAAAATATTTTTGGTATTTTTGCAAATTAAAATAATACTTGAATTAAAATAAACAATTAAAGGTCAAACTTCAAATCCATTTCAAATCAACTTGGAAAAGTGCAAATGGATCATCCTAAGTTCAACAAGGTTAAACAAAGTTTGCCAAAAATTTCAGCATTTTTAGAAACCAGAAACTATTTTTAAACAATTAAAAATGAATAAAAATAACCTAATTGAACTAAAATCTCAAATAAATCTAAAATCAATTAATAAATTGATGATAATATTTTTCATAGACTCATCATCATTCAAAGAGGTTAAGAAAATATTTTTGTATTTTTTGAATATTGGAAACTATTTAAAATGAATTAAAAATAACCAGAAAAGAGAAAATTCACAAAAAATATCAAATGATAAAATAAAAAATATTAAAAATCATTTTCAGAAACTAGAATTAAAAATGAAAATGATTCAATTGGTCCCATATTTTTTGGATAAAAAATGAAAGAGATATGAATTTTTGAAATAAAAGGATTTAAAAGAAAATAAAAAGAAATTCAGAAAATGGAAAAAAATCTGGCGCGTTGGATCAACCTCATTAAATGAGGTGGCCCATCCAAGGATCCTCATGCGCGCGCACACCATATTCCCCAGTCAACTGAGAAACATATTGAATTAAAAAAGGTCATAACATTTGAAGGTTGTGATTAGATTTGGAGATGTGATCAAACGGTCCATAATCAATCTGGCAAAGGGACGGTGGTGTACACCACCGTCTTCTCCGGCGAGTACATGAACTCCGGTGACATTTGCAGGTCATAAAAACATAATGAAAACGAGCGATCCTCATATCATTGGAAAGCTGGGGTGATGTACATCACCCCTGTGCCATTGATTTTCACTTTAGACTCTCATAGCCAGAGAAATCAGAGATGGAAAATTATGGAGTTCAAATTGAACTTGATGGATTCACACAATTAAGTACACAATTCAATTGCCTCTTATGAGAGGACTTCAGAGGAGCCAACAAACACAACAAATGAGTTGGAATCAGTGAGTTTCGAATTGAAAAAGTTTGAACATCAACCTTTGAAATGCAGATCTATGGAGCACGATCCTTCCCAATTCTTGATAGCAACTTGTTCTTGAGATGCAAATAGGGCTAGGCTAAGGAATTAGAGTCCAGTAATCAACCAAGGAAGTTGAAATTGGATCTGAAAAGTTGAAATGAAATTGCAAAATTCCTTTAATGGAGGGTGAGGATTCACTTCTGCAGCATATAAGGCGCCTTAAGGTTGACCATGAATGAGGCTGAGCATGTTTATTTATAGTGGAAGCTGATGCAAGGCATGGGAATTTCATGTGTGCATGAAGTGAGGGCCTTCATGCATGGGCCTGTACAGGCGCATGGGAGGCCCAAATGCAAATGATTTGGCATGCTGATATCACATGAAGCTGAATTGGACGTGTAAAATTGATGGAATTGGCTTGTGCAATAAGTTTTCACATGGTTTCCAAAAATGCACATAAACTTTCCCTTCTTCGAAAATGCCTCTTACCAAAATGAAACATGGCCTTGTGGGTAATGGTTAGAAATGTCTTGACATGAGGAATAATTGTTATGTTGAACAAAAATCCATTTGGAATTGGGAAATTAATGAAAACTGGTCATAAAGTTCAAGGTGCAAAACATGTGTATGAGAATTTTGTCAAAATGGATCAACTTCAAGCCCTTCTGTTTTAATGATGCAAGCTCCAAATGACAAAGCCTTCAACATCAAAGTTGTAGATATTTTCAAGAAAATAAATTTGGACTTAAATTTTGAATCATTTAGGTTTTTGATTATAAAGTTATGGGCACTTGAAGTTGGACTTTTTCACATTTCTATGACTTTGGTCCAAAGTGACCTATAATATTTTGTATTATCAAATGTACTTATTTTAGGATTATGAAAATTTGTTAAACATAACAAATTAATTAGACATAATAAACTTTCCAATGCATTTGATCCCACCTCAAAATCATGAAAAATGAGTGAGTTATGTTCTTGGGAAGTTGACCTAATATTAGGGTTTCAGTCAAAATGACCTATAATGTTTTGAATTGGATAATGACTCTCCAAGCTTCAAATCAATTTTTGATGAACATGAAAGTTGTTCATATGGTTCTTAGAAACATTGTTTCTCTTGGGGTTATCTCCATTTGACAAACACATCAAAAGTTAGGTCTCAGTGGATTTCAAAATAGCCAGATGAATTGACTAATCAACTTCTCAAGTCCAAACTTCAGATCTTGATGAATTGATGATTGAGGACACTCAAATAAACTCAAATATGCATTAAATGATAAATGAAAGAACTTCCCTTGATTTTATTTGATCATAGGTTGAGGTTGCTTCATGAGCAAGGCACAATTGATGCACAAATGAATTAGGGTTTCCTTGGGGAACAAGCCTCAAACCCTTTGGTTTGCTTTGATCAAAATGACAAATTGAGATACTTGGGAGGCATATATGATGATTGAGAGCTTTGGGAACCATTTTCATGCTTGCTTTCAACTTCGTCTAGCCATTTCAATGAGCATGGGGCCACCTAGGAGCCTTGGACTCACATGATTGCTCAAGCTACAAAACAAAAGATGTTACTGGCATATTTTTGTGCTTTTGGTTAGTAAACAAAATAAGAAAAGCAATAACATACAATTCAAGCATGCTTGGTGGTCTCAAACCAACTCACACAAGTCCCAACCCAAGGGTTAAGGAGCCAAGATACTATGATCCTCGAGGCAAATGCAATCAGCAATGGTATGATGCCATGAGGGATCTTAGGGTCAAAATTAGGGTCTTACACAGACGAAGCTTGTACTTCCTCAAATGCTGAAAAAGCTTCAACAAGTGCTCTACATGTTCAACTTCCGTTCTCGACTTCGCAATCTATCATCAACATACACCTCTATCTCCTTGTGCATCATATCATGAAACAAGGTAGTCATAACGCGTTGATACGTGGCTCCGGAGTTCTTCAAACCGAAGGGCATCACTCGATAACAGAATGTTCCCCAAGGTGTGATGAATGTTGTCTTCTCTATATCCTCGGGTGCCATTTTGATCTGATTATAACTGGAAAATCCGTCCATAAACGAGAAGACATTGAATTTAGTTGTATTATCTACCAACATATCAATATGTGGTAGAGGAAAATCATCTTTCGGACTAGCTTTATTCAAGTCTCTATAGTCCACACACATTCAGACCTTTCCATCTTTCTTAGGCACGGGCACAATATTGGCCACCCATTGAGGATATGTAGAAGTCACCAGAAACTTCGCATCAATTTGCTTCTGAACTTCTTCATTAATCTTCACTGCCATATTGGGATGAGTTCTTATGAGCTTCTGCTTCACAGGCACACACTCAAGCTTCAAAAAGGAAGGAGGTCTTGGTTGAAGGCCCAACCATAACCATTGGTGTAGGTCTTGGATAATCATAAGGCATAAGGTACTCAGAAGCTCTCCTCCTCACCCATGAGGTATAAGGTTCCAAAGTAATACAATTCTTCGGACCAAGCTCTTTCCTTCCCTTCTTATGAATCTTGCACCAAGCGCGGACCATCCTGCCCTTCAAGTTTTGGGGATCTTTACCCTCTTGAAAGAACACACCTTCTAACAAAATGTTATTAGGTTTATCCTTTAAGGAGAACCCAAGCTGACGACGTGCTAAAACAGGGATGTAGTTAATTCTACCACATGTACCACGAAGAGGTAAATTGGAGAATTCACCACAAGAGTCAATAATCTGCACACCATCATATACACGGTTGTACCAAAAGATATCATCATTACTGAGAGACATAAGTCTCGTGGACCACTGTATACATCCTTTGTTCTCCTTGAAGGCGACCGTCTGTGGCAAGTGCGAAATAAACCACTTGTACAACAGAGGCAAACAGCACACAATGGTACCACCACCCTTTGCATTCCTCATATGCAAAGAGAAATAAGTGTCACCCAACAGAGTCGGAACAAGATTAAGAGTAGAGAAAATCCCAATGACGTTCACATCCACAAACTTGTCGATGTTCGGAAATAACACTATCCCATAGATGAGAAGTACAAATATGGCCTCAAAGGCGTCCTCACTCATGGCCTTCCCATACAAAGTAGCTTGAGCAATGAGGAAATCAGATGGGAGACCTTGAATTCCACCTTTGGTAGTCATATGAGCACCAATAATAGATTCATCTATATGCAATAGATCAGCAATCTCTTGAGAAGTAGGAACCCTCTCCAAGCCACTGAACGACAACTAATCTAGAATAGGCATGCCCACCAGATAGGCATACTCCTCAAGCGTAGGCAAAAGCTGGAAATCCGGGAATGTGAAGCAACGGTACAAGGGATCATAGAACTGCACCAATACACTCATCAGACCTTCATCCACCTGAGTAGCAAGAATAGAATGAAGCTTCCCATGACGAGCCTTGAACTCCAAGGGATCTAATACATAGGATGTCAAACTCCTTAACTCTTTCAAGTCGAGTTGTCTGAAACTATACTTCTTTGTATTCCTTCTTTGTCTATCCATGTCTGAAAGTTTGCAAATAGACCATTTAAGTTCCTTGAAAATTTTCTGATTGTTGATGATATGGATGTGTATGAATGCATGGATGCAACAATCACACTCAAGGATCAAGCAAAGCACACCACACAAAGGTCATGGGATGGATAAAGCCATTCTTAATATCAATCATCCATTTTGGTGGATTATGGTTTACACCTTTTCAACACCCAAGTTCCATTGATATTAAGGATACACAAGAACGGATCAACCATGAATCAAGGGTTTGTTCCAAGTCACGACCATGGAGTCTCGGTTAAGAACCACCCAAAGGGAGTGTACTATGGTTAAACCTGACAATCATGTTCTACAAGAGGTTGCCATAGTCATCATCCCATCTTTCGGATAGTATCGGATAAACATCTACTCGTATTCCAAAAATATTCTCAAGAGAGACTCTTATGAGTGTAGTATCGCGTAAAAATCGTAGCAAATCTTACATTTGAATGACCTTCGCATTACGTCCTAAAAATAGGCCAAGATGGGCTTGGTAAACTAAGGTCCTTGGCTTCTAAGGCATATATTGGAAAAAAGTATTGCCTAACCATGACTACTCGTGTGACATTATTGATCCCAACATAACCTCCACCAAGTGAATGGGCTTATAAGTCAACTTGCTAAGGAATAACTCCACACAAGTCAACAAGACTATGCCATTCTCCTATCATAAGTGCACTTGAGTTCGGGTATAGAACTCATCTCACAAGAGACCACCAAGCACACAAGCAATTAATATATCAAGCAATTCATATATTACAAACAATACAGTAATCCCAAATTTGCACAAAAATATGTCACAAATAAATATAAACATACAATACAACAAATGTGAAAAGTAGGCAAAACCCACTAGGCAAATTTCCCCAGCAGAGTCGCCACTTTTCTGTAGCGGGGTATTCGTTACCTTTAGATTTATTGACTAAATCAAAAGTAAATCATACAATTCGAGTCGCCACCGCACTTCTATTTATCCAAAGGAAAGGTTAGAAAGCGAACAAAAACCGAGAAGTTTTATCATATCAAAAACTAATAAAAATGTCAGAGATCTGGGTAAGGGGTTGGTTATGCAATGGGAAGGTTTTAAGCACCCAAAACATCCTTAGTACTCTAAGGGAGCCCTTTTCACCAAATGTTGTAAGGTAGGTTGGTATTTGTGAAAATTATTTGTGCAAACATGATTGGGGAGATGAGAGAAGAATGTACAAGTTATTTACAATTTTGTGTTTGAATGGATAAACCCATTGCCTACGTACCAACTTAAAAAGGTAGGATCAAAACCTCGTAGTTCGGGGTAAAAATCTCAAAAGAAGTTGGTGAATTGATTGGTCAAAACCCTTAAGGTCTTTTGTTATAAAAGGGAGAAAACTAAACCTAAAACCACAAATCCACCATGTGAGGAGAGCTTCAACATACTAGTGAGGGATCCACCCTATAATAAGTATGGAAGACTTATAGTCCATCACTAAGGATACAAGTGAGCATTATATCAGCCTCTATGATAACTCAAACCTAATAGCTAATGTTTATGAAAAGCTTTAACACAAATGGTCATTGGAACCATAAAAACAATTGCGTGAGTTGTATTTACAAATGAAAAGTATTCACAAAGTAATGTCAAAGTTGACTTAAGATTCAATTCAAAATAAGTGTTATGAAAAGGAGTTCAAAAAATCAAAGGCATAGTGCCCAGGTTTCTAATTTTGAAAAGCAATGTTAATGTTTTCACAAAAGGTTTGGCTTGGGTTAGAGTGGAGAGAAGAAGAGAAGGGCTAGGTCCTAAGCATGCAAAGATGAAGGAAGAGAAATAAAAGCATATGGAGTTCCCTTCTTGAGATCATAGTGATGATCCAAGTTGCTCCTTTTCCTTTGGAATTAGCAAGCAATAAGCAAATAACTCAAGCAATCAAGCAAACAATCAATCAAGCTCCTAGGAATCTTCCAATTGAATTTTGTATCTCTCACTTTGGATACTCATGACAATGGTTCTTCTACTTGGCTCAAATTTAGGATCCCTAGCACACAAGAACACACAAATCAAAAAGTTCCATAATGCAATAGAAATAATGGACAAGAGTGAGTTTAGAATTAGGATCCTTTCCATGTCTTCTTCAAGATTAAGCATTCTAAAGGCATGAGGCCTAGTTGCTCTTTGACATTTTTAGCATTCTAAAGGCACGAGGCCTAGTTGCTCTTTGACTCCATTTAGCATAGGTAAGGTCCTACAATCTAAGTCCTTTCTCCATTTGCATTGGGATCACACAACCAAAATAAAACAAGCACAATAGTATATACACAACAATGTGCTCAAGTGAGCAAAAGGTAAATTGCATTAACATAAACATGGGCTCAAGTGAGCAAAGGGCAAAAGCAAATGAATTAATGTGCAAGACATTAAATTGCATAAATGTAAATTGCAAGAATTAAATGCTTGAATTAAAAGTTAGTGATTAGTAGTTAGTGGTAGTGTGCTATAAGGCAATTTAGCGCTATGTTAAGCAATCGTAAGTGGACTAATGTAGTAGTCACACCTATTTGAGGCCAGTCAATAAAACTATAGGCAACAAACACAAGTTAGAGACCATGACTAGTTAGCCAAGCTCCTACAACTTTCCATTTGTAAGACCCCAATTTTATCCCTAAGATCCCTCATGGCATCATAACATTGCATTTGCATTGCCTCAAGGATCATTAGCATCTTGGTTCCCTTTGCCTTTGGGTTGGGACCTTCTGTGAGTTGGTTTGAGATCACCAAGCATGCTTGAATTGTATATCATTGCTTTTCTCATTTTGTTTACTAACCAAAAGCACAAAAATATGTCACTAACATCTTTTGTTTGTAGCTTGAGTAATCACAAGGTCCAAAGCTTCTAGGAGATCATTGGTACAAAGACATGGTCAAGAGGAGATGATAGCAAGCATGGCAATGGTTCCCAAAGCTCTCATCCATCAAATATGCTTCCTAGTACCTCAATGCATCATTTTGATCAAAGCAAGTCAAAGGGTTTGAGGTCTTGTTCTTCAGGGAAACCCTAATTCATATATGCATCACAATGCCTTGCTCATGAAGCAACCTCAGCCCATGGTCAAATACAATCAAGGGAAGTTCTTTAATTCATCATTTCATGCATATTTGAACTTATTTGAGTGTCCTCAATCATCAATTCATCAAGATATGAGTTATGGACTTGAGAAGTTGATCAGTCAATTCATCTGACTATTTTGAAATGCACTAAGACCTAACTTTTTATGTGTTGGTAAAACGGAGATGGTTCCAAAAGAAAAAATGTTATTAAGGACAACATGAACAACTTTCATGTTCAGCAAAAATTGATTTGAAGCTTGGAAGGCCATCTGCCATTCCAATACATTATAGGTCATTTTGACTGAAACCCTAATTGTGGGTCAACTTCCCAAGGACATAAATCATTCATTATTTATGATTTGGAGGTGGGATCAAATGCATTGGAAATCTTACGATGCATACTTCAAATGTTATGTTGAACAAAATTTCAAAATCGTAAAGGAAATACATGTGATAATGCAAGACATTATAGGTCCTTTTGGGTCAAATGCATTAAAAGTAAAAAAAGTCCAACTTCAAGTGCCCATAAATCTTTCATCAAAAATCCAAATGATGCAAAAATTAAGTCCATTTTGATTTTCTTGAAAATATCTACAACTTTTATGTTGGAGGTTTTTTCATTTGGGGCTTGCATCATGGAAACAGAAGGGCTTGAAAGTTGGCTAATTTTAGAAACCTTGCCTTGACATATCTTGCACCTTGCACTTTAAACTCAAATTTCATAAATTTCCACACTTCAAATGAGTTTTTGTCCAACATAACATTTGTTCCTTATACAAAGACCTTTCCAACCATTACCCACATGCCTATGTTTGGATTTTCTTAATGCTACTTTCGAAGAGATGAATGTTTAGGTACAAATGAGAAATTCACTTGAAATCTTGTTACATGAGCAATTGCCTTGCAAGTTACACGTCCAATTCCATTTGGCTGATGC
Source organism: Lathyrus oleraceus (assembly GCF_024323335.1). Lineage (NCBI taxonomy): Eukaryota > Viridiplantae > Streptophyta > Magnoliopsida > Fabales > Fabaceae > Lathyrus > Lathyrus oleraceus. The sequence goes on from NC_066579.1 coordinate 354,773,669, forward strand.
TCAGAATTCATTTGGCATTATTTTTGGACCTTGTGCATGATCATGCAAGCCCATGCAATGAATCTCCACATGCCATGCACACGGATTGATCACAAGCTTCTTGCCACTTCCTCTATAAATAGAGATCTCATTCCATTCATTTGACACACCTAATTCAACCTCAAATGCTGTAGAATTATTTCCATAGCCATCACTAAAGAAGCAATTGCATTTCTCTCAAATTTTTCAGATCTAGAATTCAACTTCATCTGGATGAATTCTTAGATCTCATGCTTCTAAACCTTATTCATTCATCTCATTGAACTTCTGTTTTAGCAAAGCCAGCAAGGCATCAAGCTCAAGCTACTAGAATTCAAGCTTACATTTCCAACTAGTATTTTCTTCGATTCTCATCATCCATGGACCTTTTTGCTTGGATCTAATGTTTTCTAAAGTCCTCACTTGAGAGGCAAGCTAGTGGTAGCTTCAATTTTGCTTTTCCTTGATCTGTATTTTTCACACCTGAATCTTCCACCTCAAATTTCTCCATTTATAGGAATCTTGAGTGTGATTCAAGGTTACAGGGGTGATGTACATCACCCAGCTTCATTTTGGTATAAGGATCGTGCATTTCCATGAAGGTTTGAAAACCTGCAAAATTGGTCGGAATCCGCAGGCTCAACGGAGAAGAAGGTGACTCCGGTGGCCGCCTGTTCCCAGTTTGAATCCTAGCCGTTGGATGTGATTCCCAGATCGAATCCTGACCATTGCTTGTTATGACTTTTTATTCTTTCCCATGTGATTTCATTGACTTTGGTGTTCCATGGACGCGCGCCTCTGGATCCTTGGATCTGCCAACTCAATTAATGAGCTCAGATCCAAGGGCTCTCGTTTTTTGCATTTTCTATTTTCTGGTTTTAATTTCTATAATACCAATTATTTTCAAAAATCAATATCTCTTTCATTTTTTATCCAAAAATTATGGGACCAATTGCATTATTTCCCAAATAATTTCTAGTTTCTATTTCTGATTTTTAATATTTTTTAATTTGTCATTTGATATTTTTTGTGAATTTTCTCTTTCCTGGTTATTTTTAATTCATTTTAAATAGTTTTTGATATTCAAAAAATACAAAAATATTTTCCTAACCTATTTGAATGATGATGGATCTATGAAAAATATTCTCATCAATTTTTGAATTGATTTGAGATTTATTTGAGATTTTAGTTCAATTAGGTTATTTTTATTCATTTTTAATTGATTAAAAATAGTTTCTGACTTTTAAAAATGCTGAAATTTTTTGTCAAACTTTGTTTGACCTTGTTGAACTTAGGATAAATTACTTGGACCTTTCAAGGTTAATTTGAAGTAATTTTGAAGTTTGACCTTTCCATTTATTTTTAATTCAAGTTTAATTAAATATTAAAACATGCCAAAAATAGTTTATTCATTTCTTGACTTCCAATCTTCATCTCACTTCTGTTTTTGATTGTTTGACCTTGACTTTCAATGTTATTGGTCAACATATGAGGATTGGTACATTGTATTTCATTTAATGCACTTTAATTTTGCCATTTCCATTTCTCTTCTTCTTCTTCTTCTTCTTCTTCATTTTCCTTTTGATCAATGAGTTGAAGGTTGATAAGTTAGCATTGATTAGGGAGATTTAATCTTCCTTGATTCAAATCTAATTCATCTTGATCAATTGATCAAGTGAGTGGCTTTGCATTAAGGATAGGTTGTTTTCTAAATCATGCAAAAGGCTTAAACTAATACAAGTTCAATTCTCATTTTCTTTTTGGCATGGAAAGTTTTTGGGACTTGGTTCACTAATCAAGACTCCTAACTTGTGTTTGTTGCCTACATTATTATTGACCGGCCTCAAATAGTTGTGACTTCTACATAAGTCCAATTACGATTGCTTAATATAGCGCTAAATTTGCCTTATGGCACACTAACTACTAACACTAACTATTGACAATTAACCTTTACTTTATGCACTTCACTTTTATGCAATTTACTATTCTTGCACATATTATCCATTTGCTTTTCTCTTTGCTGACTTGAGCACATGTTTCTGTTAATGCCATTTGCCTTTTGCTCACTTGAGCACATAATTGTGTATATATTATTATGCTTGTGTTTTGTTTTGATTGTTGTGGACCAAATGCAAATAAATGGACTTAGTTTCTAGGACTTTCCCTATGCAAAGAATGGAGAATTGGACTTAGATTCTAGGACCTTCCTTATGCAAATTTGGAGTAAATGGACCTTAATGATGAAGATGGGTTAGAAGAACCAAATCTCTAAACTCACTCTTGTTCATTCTTGATTTACTTCATGGAGCTTTTGATGTGTTTGCTTTTGTGCTAGGGAATTCTATGAGAGCTCAAATTGGAATACCATTGTCATGCTCACCCAAAGTGAAAGACACAAAACACATTGAGGATCTCTTAGAAGACTTGTTTGATTGCTTATGCTTTGTGTGATTGCTTATTCCAAAGGATGGGAGCTACTTGGATCATCTATATGATCTCAAGAGAGGAACTCCATTGTGGTTTTGTTTCTTCTTCCCTTCTCTTTTTGTTTTACATAGGACTTAGCCCTTCTTCTTCATCTCTCCACTCTAACCCAAGCCAAAACCTTTTGTGCAAACATTTAACCTTTGCTTTCAAACATTAGAAACCTAAGCCTTATGCTTTTGATTTTCAAACTTTCTTTTCACAATACTCATTTTGAATTGAATCTTTAAGTCAACTTTGACTATTTTGTACATACTTCTAATTGGTAAATATAACCCATTCAAATTTCTTTTTGTGGTTCCAATGGCCACTTCTTAATCCAATTTTCCATAACCTTTAGCTATTAGGTTTGAGTTATCCTTGTGGTAGATATAATACTCACCTATGTCCTTAGTGATGGACAATGAGTGTTCCATGCTTATTATAGGGTTAACCCCTTACTAGCATGTTGAAGTTATCCTCACATGGTGGATTTGTGGTTTGGTTGAGTTTTCTCCCTTTGATAACAAAAGACCTTAAGGCTTTTGGACCAATCAATTCACCAACTTGTTTTGAGATTTTTACCCCAAACTACGAGGTTTTGATCCTAATCTTATTTATAAGATGGTACGTAGGCAACGGGTTTATCCATCCAAACACAAAATGTAAATAACTTGTATATTCTCCTCTCATCTCTTCAATCATGTTTGCACAAACAAATTTTCACAAAAAAACAACCTTTGCAACAAGTATGAAAAGGGCTCCCTAGGAGTACCTAGGATGTTTTGGGTGCCTAACACCTTCCCATTGCATAACCAACCCCCTTACCCAGATCTCTGTTTCTTTTACTAGTTTTTGTTAAAACTTTTAGGTTTTTGTTCGCTTTCTAACCATTCCTTTAGATAAATAGAAGTGCGGTGGCGACTCGACTTTGTATGATTTACCTTGGATTTAATCAATATCTCTAATGGTAACGAATACCCCGCTACAGAAAAGTGGCGACTTTGCTGGGTAACCCCCATTTTGCCTAGTGGGTTTTGCCAACTTTTCATGCTTGTTGTATTGTATTTGTTTTGTGACATATTTTTTGTGCAATTTGGGATTACTGTATTATATGTAATGATTGATTTGCTTGATATTAATTCCTTGCATGCTTGGTGATCTTTGTGAGATGAGTTCTATACCCGGACTCGAGTGCACTTAGGATAGGAGAATGGCGTAGTCTTGTTGACTTGTGTGGAGTTATTCCTTAGCAAGTTGACTTGCAAGTCCATTCACTTGGTGGAGGTTATGTTGGGATCAATAATGTCACACAAGTAAGTTGTGGTTAGACATTACTCTTTCCAATATAGATCTTAGAAGCCAAGGTCCATAGTTTACCAAGCCCATCTTGGCCTATTCTTAGGATGTAGTGCGAAAGTCGTTCAAGTGTAAGATTTGATACGATTGTTACGCGACACTACACTCATAAGAGTCTCTCTTTAGAATATTTTTGGAATACGAGTAGTCGTTTCTCCGATAATATCCGAAAGATGGGATGATGACTATGGGAACCTCTTGTAGAACATGTTTGGCACGTTTAAACCCTAGTACACTCCCTTTTGGGTGCTTCTTAACCTAACTCCATGCTCGTGACTTACAACAAACCCTTGATTCATGGTTGATCCGTTCATGAATCCTTAATATCAATGGAACTTGGGTGTTGATAAGGTGTAAATCATAATCCACCAAAATGGATGATTGATATTAAGGATAACATGATCCATCCCATGACCTTTGTTTGGTGTGCTTTTCTTGATCCTTGAGTGTGATTGTTGCATTCATGCATTCATGCACCCATTTTGCATCCATATCATCAATAAATAAGAAAATTTTCAAGGAACTTAAGTGGTTTATTTGCAAAATTTTCAGACATGGAAAGACAAAGAAGGAATACAAAGAAGTACAACTTCAGGCAACCAGATTTGAAAGAGTTAAGGAATTTGACATCCTATGTATTAGATCCTTTGGGTTTCAAGGCTCGTTTTGGGAAGCTTCTTCCTCTTCTGACTTCTCAGGTGGACGAAGGGTTGATGAGTGTATTGGTACAGTTCTATGATCCCTTGTACCATTGCTTCACGTTTCCGGATTTCCAGCTTTTACCTATGCTTGAGGAGTATGCCTATCCTGTGGGTATACCTATTCTAGACCAGTTTCCGTTCAGTGGCTTGGAAAGTATTCCTACTTCTCAAGAGATAGCTGACATGTTGCACATAGATGAATCTCTGGTTGGTGCTCATATGACTACCAAAGGTGGAATTCAAGGTCTCCCTTCTGAGTTCCTCGTCGCTCAAGCTACTATATATGGGAAGGCCATGAGTGAGGATGCCTTTGAAGCCATATTTGTACTTCTCATCTATGGATTGGTATTGTTCCCCAACATCGACAAGTTTGTGGATGTGAACGCTATTAGTATCTTTTCTACTCTTAATCCCGTTCCGACTCTGTTGGGTGATGCTTGTTTCTCTTTGCATATGAGGAATGCAAAAGGTGGTGGTGCCATTGTGTGCTGTTTGCCTCTGTTGTATAAGTGGTTTATTTCTCACTTACCGCAGACGTTCGCTTTCAAGGAGAACAAAGGATGTCTACGGTGGTCCACGAGACTTATGTCTCTCACTAATGATGACATCTCTTGGTACAACTGTGTGTATGATGGTGTGCAGATTATCGACTCTTGTGGTGAATTCTCCAATGTACCTCTTCTTGGTACATGTGGTGGGATTAACTACAACCCTGTTTTGGCACATCGTCAGCTCGGGTTCCCCCTAAAGGATAAACCCAATAACATTCTATTAGAGGGTGTGTTCTTTCAGGAGGTTAAAGATCCCCAAGGCTTGAAGGGCAGAATGGTCTGTGCTTGGCGCAAGATTCATAGGAAAGGAAGGAAAGAGTTGGGTCCTAAGAACTGTGTCGCTTTGGAGCCTTACACTGCTTGGGTTAGAAAGAGAGCATCCGAGTGTCTCATGCCTTACGAGTATCCGAGACCTACACCTATGATTATGGCTGGGCCTTTAACCCTCCCTAATCAAGGAGTAGAGGAGTTGAGAGACGAAGACCGTTCACGTGCTTGGATCCGTGAATGCGAAGAGTTGCTTCAGCAGATTAGAGAGAAGGACGCTTTGATTGAGTTCCTCGAACATCAGGTTATTGATGATCCTGATGATGCATCGACTTCTCTACTTCCTCAGTCTTCCAAATTCTGGAAGAGGAAGTATGATCGACTCGCCAAAGAGAAGGCGGATATGGAGGCAGCCTACGAGAGAGAGGTGTAGAGACTTCGTGCATCCTATCTTCCTGTGTCCCGAGCTTTAGACGATTGTTTCTAGGGATCCATAGGATGATTATTTTCCTTTTCTCTTGTATATGATTGACAATGCTGTACTTCTTTTTCCTGATATTATTTGATGAAATATTTCCATATGTGATAAATGTTTAATATTTCCAAAAGTTGCAAATAAAACCCTAGAGTTCCTTTGAAATAAAAAAACAAATCATATGCACAAACATTGCATGCATCATGTGCATAAGCAGGTTTTGTTCCCGGCTTCTTATCCTGTGGTCTAACTCTATGTTCTTCATTTATTTTGAAAGAGGAAGTGGCCAGACTGAGTGCTTTGATGGAATCATTCTTGGCTGCCCAGAGCCAGTCTTCTCCGACGCCTTCAACTCCTCCCCAGAGGACAGTCATCTCTGAGATTGTTTCCTCTATTGTGCCTGCAGCCAGTGCACACTTTGCTCCAACGTCCATGCCAGCCGGTTTCCCGTGGGGGATGCCTCCCAATTTTATGCTTGAGGGTCCTGCTCCAACTTTTGCTTCTATGCTGGCATCTAGCCCGGTCCTTGCTGTTCCTCCTCCTGTCGTGCATACCATGCCCAGGGTAGACGACACCATCTATCATTCTGAGCCGTCTGAAGGCCCAGATGTCTATGAGAAGATGGATGCTATGAACAATCAATTTCTTGAGCTCCGCAAGGAATTGAAAACTCTTAGAGGAAAGGATCTTTTCGGCAAGTCTACTGCCGAACTGTGCTTGGTTCCCAATGTGAAGATCCCAGTGAAATTCAAGGTCCCTGACTTTGAAAAGTACAAGGGAAATACTTGTCCTCTCAGCCACCTGGTCATGTATGCCAGGAAGATGTCGACTCAGACCGACAATGATCAGTTGCTCATCCACTACTTTCAGGACAGCTTGTCCGACGCCGCTCTGCGTTGGTATATGGGTTTAGACAGTGCGAACATCCGATCCTTCAACGACCTTGGCGAGGCCTTCGTCAAGCAGTACAAGTATAATGTGGATATGGCTCCCGATAGGGATCAATTGAGGCCCATGTCCCAGAAGGACAAGGAAACGTTCAAAGAGTATGCCCAGAGGTGGCGAGAGTTGGCAGCACAGATCGTGCCTCCGCTAGAAGAGAAGGAAATGACCAAGATCTTTCTGAAGACCTTGAGTTCATTCTATTATGAGCGGATGATTGCTAGCGCTCCTTCTGACTTCACCGAGATGGTGAATATGGGGATGCGTCTAGAAGAAGGGGTTAGAGAAGGGCGTCTAACCAGAGAAGAAGGCTCTTCTGCCAAACGTTATGGAGCATTTGCAAAGAAGAAAGATGGAGAGGCACATGCCGTGACTTCCCATGTAAAACCAAGAAGACCCTCTGTGAGGAGGAAGACCGTGCGTCCCGCCGGTAACCAGCACCAGGTGGCTCATATAGCACCTGTTTTCAGAGACAATCAACAGTACCAGCAACATAACAACAATCAGCAACCACATCCGCAATATCAACAACAACAGCACCGACCGCAACAGCAGGCCTATCAGCCTCGAAACAGTAATCAAACCAGCACGAGTTACGAGAGGAAAAGGGTCACTTTCGATCCTATTCCAATGACGTATGCAGAATTATATCCCTATTTGATAGAGAGGAAGTTGATTACTCCGAGAGACCCACCGGTTATACCTGCTAACCCCCAGTGGTGGTATAAGCCTGAATTACATTGTGTTTACCATTCTGGTGCTCCCAGCCATGACGTGGAGAATTATTACCCTTTGAAGAACCCATTGCCCGAGCATGGGAAATCTGTCAACATGGTCCAGGGTTGCCCTGGAAAGTACAAAGTCAAATATGTCAGTCATATTCGACAGTCTCTTGTCGAAATGCATCGTTTGCTATGTGAGTACAGTCATTATGAGCACGACCATGATAGATGCCGAGTATGCTCTGTTAACCGATTGGGTTGTCGCCAGGTGCGCAAGGATATTCAGGAAATGTTGGATGAAGGAGTCATTGAGATTCTTCAGAATAGGAATGTTGACGAAGATGAGCCTGAGGTCAACGTAATTTCCCCAGTATTCCGGATGCCCGCGCCTGTTATCATCAAGTATGATGGTAGCAAGAAGAAGGCTTCTCCTGTTCTTATCATTAAGCCTGCCGGTCCTGTACCGTATTCTTCCGAGAAAGCCATTCCCTTTCGTTACAACGTTGTTGCTGTAGAAGGTGGGAAAGAGGTATCCTTGCCATCGTCCTCTGTTGTTAATATCGCGGATGTTAGTGGTTTGACTCGCAGCGGTCGTATGTTTTCAGGACCTCCCAAGTCCCAGGCTAATGCTGATTTTGTTGAACGCCCGATTGGGAATGCTGTGAGCGTTCCGAATCCGGCACCTGTTGTTAAGCCCTCCTCTACATTGATAACTCCTACTTCTGTTGGCCCGAGTGGCAATGTGAAAGAAGGCTGCGATGAGATGCTGAGGCTCATCAAGAGAAGTGAGTACAATGTTGTAGACCAGCTTCTACAAACACCATCCAAGATATCTGTGTTATCATTACTTCTGAATTCAGAACCACATAGAGAGGCACTGCAGAAGGTATTGGATGTGGCATATGTAGATCATGATGTCACAATAGAACAATTCGATAACATTGTTGCAAACATTACCGCTTGTAACAACCTGAGTTTCTGTGACTCTGATCTCCCTGAGGAGGGAAGAGACCACAACTTGGCTCTACACATATCTATGAACTGCAGAGACGACGCCATGTCCAATGTGCTGGTGGACACTGGGTCATCGCTAAACGTATTGCCAAAAACCACTCTCTCGAAACTATCTTATCAAGGGCCTCCCATGAGGCAGAGTGGAATTGTTGTGAAAGCTTCCGATGGGTCGCGTAAAACTGTAATTGGGGATGTTGATCTCCCAGTCAAAATTGGACCGAGTGATTTCCATATTACCTTCCAGGTTATGGATATTCACCCATCGTATAGTTGTCTCTTAGGCAGACCATGGATTCACGAGGCAGGCGCCGTGACATCCACCTTACATCAGAAACTGAAATTTGTGAAGAATAAGAAGCTGGTGGTGGTAGGGGGAGAAAAGGCTCTCCTGGTTAGCCATTTGTCTTCCTTCTCATATATAGATGCTGATGATGAAGTTGGAACTCCTTTCCAAGCTTTATCTATAGCTGAGCCTTTTGAGAAGAGAACTCTTTCATTTACTTCCTACAAAGATGCAAAGTTGGCCATTAAGTGTGGTACAACTGCTGGTTTAGGAAAAATGATTGAGCTAGAAGACAATAAGTCTCGGGCTGGCATAGGCTTTTCTTCTGGGGTCTTCAACACCAAAGGGCTGTTCAAAAGTGGAGGTTTCATCCACACCGGTCAGGACGAAGAAGCTGTTGCTATTTTGGAAGAAGATATAGAGGATTCTGGAAATTTCATCATCCCTGGGGGAATCTGCAACAATTGGCTCGATGTGGATATTCCTACAGTTATCCATAAGTCAACGTAATGATCACTTTGTCTAAAAACCCTTCCCCCATGTCAAAGGGAGGAGTGATGACATTGTTGGCGCATAAATACAATGATATTTTCATTCAATAAATTCATGTTAAATGTTTGTTCTTCCAATTATTTTCCCTTTTCGCTTTTTGCATGAAATTGGTGATCACATAAAACCCTAAAAAACAAAATAAAATCAATCTTTTCATCTGCATAATGATTTGCCTTGTTTGATTTCTAAAAGCTTTTCATATCCAAAATCATCATGCAGGTTGATCAAACCCATTGAACATAATGATCCAACACCATCTCCCAATTTTGAGTTCCCTGTATTTGAGGCGGAGGAAGATGATGTTGAAGAGATTCCTGACGGGATTACCCGTCTACTTGAACATGAACAGAAAATCATTCAGCCGCATCTTGAGAATCTGGAAACAGTCAACTTGGGGTCTGAGGATTGTGTTCGTGAAGTGAAGATTGGGGCCCTCCTGGAAGAATCTGTCAAGAAGGGGTTGATTCAATTACTACGAGAATATGTTGATGTCTTTGCATGGTCATATGAAGACATGCCAGGTCTAGATACTGATATTGTGCAACACTTCCTACCCTTGAAGCCTGAGTGCGTGCCTGTGACGCAGAAGCTCAGAAGAACTCATCTTGATATGGCAGTGAAAATCAAAGAAGAAGTTCAGAAGCAAATTGATGTGGGGTTTCTGGTGACTTCTACATATCCTCAATGGGTGGCCAATATTGTGCCCGTGTCTAAGAAAGATGGAAAAGTCCGGATGTGTGTGGACTATAGAGACTTGAATAAAGCTAGTCCGAAAGATGATTTCCCTCTACCACACATTGATATGTTGGTAGACAATACAACTAAATTCAATGTCTTCTCATTTATGGATGGATTTTCCGGATGTAACCAGATCAAAATGGCACCCGAGGATATAGAGAAGACAACATTCATCACACCTTGGGGAACATTCTGTTATCGAGTGATGGCCTTCGGTTTGAAAAACGCCGGAGCCACGTATCAACGAGCTATGACCACCTTGTTTCATGATATGATGCACAAGGAGATCGAGGTGTATGTTGACGATATGATTTTTAATTCAAGTACGGAAGTTGAACATGTAGAGCACTTGTTGAAGCCTTTTCAGCGTTTGAGGAAATACAAGCTTCGTTTGAATCCCAACAAGTGTACATTTGGGGTCCGTTCCGGCAAGTTATTGGGCTTTATTGTTAGTGAAAGAGGTATTGAGGTTGATCTTGCAAAGGTCAAAGCAATACAAGAGATACCTGCGCCCAAAACTGAGAAACAAGTCTGAGGTTTTCTTGGCCGCTTGAATTATATTTCCAGATTTATATCCCACATGACTGCCACATGTGCGCCGATATTCAAGCTCCTCCGGAAAGATCAGTCCCATGATTGGACCGAGGATTGCCAAAAAGCTTTCGATAGTATTAAAGAGTATCTGTCTGAACCTCCGATTCTATCTCCGCCCGTGGAAGGAAGACCTTTGATCATGTATCTAACTGTTCATAAAGACTCAATGGGTTATGTCCTCGGTCAGCAAGACGAATCAGGGAAGAAGGAGTATGCTATTTACTACCTGAGCAAGAAGTTCCCTGATTGTGAGTCTCGATACTCAATGCTTGAGAAGACATGATGTGCTTTGGCTTGGGCTACTAAGCGCTTACGTCAGTATATGATAAATCATACGACTTGGTTGATATCCAGAATGGATCCAATCAAGTACATCTTCGAGAAGCCTGCTTTAACAGGGAGGATTGCCCGTTGGCAGATGTTGTTATATGAGTATGATATTGAGTGTCGAGCTCAGAAGGCTATTAAAGGTAGTATCTTGGCTGACCATTTGGCACATCAGCCTATTGAAGATTATCAGTCAGTTCAGTATGACTTCCCGGATGAGGAAATTCTGTATTTGAAAGTGAAAGACTGCGATGAGCCTACACTCGATGAAGGGCCAGAGCCTGGTTCCAGATGGAGTATGGTGTTTGATGGCGTTGTAAATCAGTATGGAAATGGTATTAGGGTAGTGATTATTACTCCTCAGGGCACACATATTCCTTTTACAGCAAGGCTAACTTTCAAATGCACGAATAATATGGCTGAGTATGTGGCATGTATTATGGGATTGGAGGAATGTATTGATCTAAGGATCAAGCATCTTGACGTATATGGTGATTCGACCCTCGTTGTTAATCAGATTAAAGGTAAATGGGAAACAAATCAGCTTGGTCTCATTCCATATAGAGATTATGCGAGGAGGATTTCAACGTTCGTTACTAAGGTTGACTTCCATCATATTCCTCGAGAGGAGAATCAGATGGCAGATGCTCTCGCTACGCTAGATTCAATGATTGTGGTAAAACTTTGGAATGAAGTCCCCAATATCACTGTGATGTGCTTGGATAGACCAGCTCATGTATTTGCAGTAGAAGAAGCGAAAGATGATAAGCCGTGGTATTATGACATCAAGTGTTTCCTTTGGAACCAGGTTTACCCGCCTGGGGCATCTGTGAAAGATAGGAAGACTTTGAGGAGGTTGTCAGGCAGTTTCTACCTCAATGGCAATGTGCTTTATAAGAGGAATTTTGACATGGTTCTGCTCAGATGCGTGGATAGACACGAAGCAGACCTGTTAATGACTGAGGTCCATGAGGGTTCATTTGGTACTCATTCCAATGGACATGCCATGGCTAGAAAGATTGTGAGAGCAGGCTACTATTGGCTGACAATGGAGTCTGACTGCTGCAAATATGTGAAGAAATGCCACAAGTGTCAGATTTACGCGGATATGATTCATATTCCTCCGACACTTTTGAATGTGATTTCATCACCTTGGCCTTTCTCCATGTGGGGAATTGACATGATTTGCATGATAGAACCAAAAGCATCTAATGGGCACAGATTTATTCTCGTAGCAATTGATTACTTTACTAAGTGGGTTGAAGCGGCATCGTATGCAAACGTGACCAGGCAGGTGGTCGTGAAGTTTATCAAGAATCAGCTTATATGCCGCTATGGTGTGCCATACAAGATCATTAATGATAATGGATCTAACTTGAACAACAAAATGATGAAAGAGTTGTGTAGCGAGTTCAAGATTGCGCATCATATTCTTCTCCTTATAGACCCAAGATGAACGGGGTTGTTGAAGCTGCTAATAAGAATATCAAGAAGATTATCCAGAAGATGGTTGTCACGTATAAGGATTGGCATGAGATGTTGCCATTTGCTTTACATGGATATCGTACATCTGTTCGCATTTCAACAGGGGCAACCCCTTTCTCTCTTGTTTATGGCATGGAGGTTGTACTCCTAGTAGAGGTGGAGATCCCATCAATGAGAGTCTTGATGGAAGCCAAGTTGATTGATGTTGAATGGGTTCAGAGTCGTTATGACCAACTGAATTTGATAGAAGAGAAGAGATTGACTGCCATGTGCCATGGTCAGTTGTATCAACAGAGAATGAAGAAAGCTTTTGATAAGAAGGTCAAGCCTCGTGTGTTCCGAGAAGGTGACCTTGTGCTCAAGAAAGTCTTGTCTTTCGCGCCCGATTCCAGGGGCAAGTGGACTCCAAACTATGAAGGTCCATATGTTGTTAAGAGAGCCTTTTTAGGCGGCACGTTGATACTTACAACTATGGATGGGGAGGATTTCACTCGTCCTGTGAATTCAGATGCAGTCAAGAAATACTTCGCCTAAAAATAAAAACAGAATAGCTCGCTAAGTTGAAAACCGGAAAGGGCGGCTTAGACAAAAATGAGCGTCTCTGTGGATTGAAAACCCGAAAGGGCGATCCAGGCAAAAGTTAGAGACATGAAAAAATGAATATTTGTATCCCGCTAGATTGAGTACCTCACCCTGGGGCAATCTAGGCAAAAATTAGGGATTTGGCAAGTAACTGCATCCTGACAAGACTTTGTTCTACATCTGTCATCCGTCAGAGATTCTTGCTCATTCATCAACCGAAGCTTCGAATACATCGAATTCAGAATTGGTGGAGAAATGTGCATTATGTTCAATGTAGCCCTTTTCCAATATACATCACCAATTTCAAACTTGTAAAGATCTATGGAGTCCTGCCATTCGCAGACTACCATTCCATCAAATAAATTTGAGCCTTTTATCCAATTATTTTCACTCTTATTTGTTTCTATTCGACAAATGTTTTGCATGTTTTAATTGAGAAAATATCATTGTTTTGAAAAAATGAATTTTTCATAACTTGCCTTTAAACAAAGTGAACATTCACAATGACGAAAGGATACTTAGGAGATTCTTAGTGCTCTCCCAAGGATGGTATGATCTCCAACAGGGTAAGATGTTTGTTCATATTCCTGGCATGACTGTATCTTCTTCCTCCGGAATCCTAAGTGGTATGCTTGTTGAGATATTCACCACTCTTCCCTTCAGCGGGGTAGCAACCTGTTTCTCCTCAGCAGACGTGATCCCCTTGGTGGGTGCAGTACTTGGTGGTTGATCCCCATAATCCCTTTATCCCTCGGATAGATGCCCCAGTAAAGTTGCTTATGTGGCAGTTTCTACCTGTGCAATAAACTCTTTTCCCCAGCTGTGACTGATGATTCATCCCCTGCGGAGGTCTTTGCTTCCTGATATCTCTGATTCCCGGCAGATTGGATACCCTCCGTTGAACCTGGCTCTCTCTCTCTTGAGATGTGGTACCGGATGCTTATCTCCTTGGAGCTCTTTGTGTTAGAAATGTCTGTTTGTCAGCATTCATCATACATACACCACGCATATGTGCATATAATTTTCGAACATTTGGATATTCATATTGCATTTTTTGCCATATATATTTTGTTTGTTATCCTCTGCTAGTTGGTAATACATTTCCCAAGCAGATGTCGGTGTCTGATCCCCATGTAGAGTCAGCCCCTTAAGCAGAAAGTGTTTATCCTTCCTTCCGCATTCCCCACTGAGTTATATCCTCGTGGGCGACGGTTGTTTTCGCTTCCTCCCAACACATATATTGGGATGGACTTCCCTATTGGGTTATATCCTCACTAGGACGAGTCTTGATTCAGTTTGCCTCTTTGGTTTGATCCTAAATTGGCCTCTTGTGACTGTTTCTTGTGCTTCCCCGTGGTAAATGAATAATTGCTCAGTAATCGATAATCATTCATCTCATCCCTGGCGGAGTCTGTGGTTCACTACCCCTATACCGGTAGTTGTAAACCCTATTTTCTCTCCTTTGCAGAGTTAACCTTTTTGTTCATCCTAAGTTGATGACGGTTACTTTTCCGTGGTTTTCTACCTAGTATCCGGTAGATGTAATCCCCTCCTTGACGGTTATCATTATCCAATATTCGGTGTTGATATTCCCTCATTCTTTCGGATAATTGCTCTGATTAGACAATTTATCCCCAACAAGCCTTCTTTCATACCGGTTGCCGGAAATGTTTGTTGCTCCCATTGATTGGTCATCATTATATACCTAGTGTTGGTATCCCGATGCCTTTCTCTCTCGGTCGATTTATCCTTTATTAACCCAGTAACCGGTTCTGGATAATCTTCCGTGCGATTATATTATCTACGTTCTGACGGAAATAGATAATATATCTCATGCACTTTTTGGTCGAAGCCTTTTGTTCTTCCCCAGTTGAGTAATATTTGTATCCCTATTTTGGAATCGAATGTCCATCCCTTAATCGAGTTTGCTCTTTGCCCTCTTTATTGAATGATGAGTGTTCTTGGAATATTCCCCAATTCACGCTTTGGTCGGTCACCTATTATATTCCCAGTAACCGGTATCCCTGGTGTTCCTTCCTTCTGCTCCCTATTATGACTTTTTATCCCCTGTGGAGTCAGATTTTCCTGAGTCGAAATATACCTTTCTAGGTCTTCCCCAGATGATTTGGTTGATTGATATCTCTCACCCTTATACCGGTCTTAGATATTCATTCTTCCCGAGCATGTTGTTCTCTCACCCTTATACCGGTGTTCAGATCACACGTCTCTTTGAGCTTATTACCCAGTAACCGGTAATACCTCATCCCGTTGCTTCCCTAGGAGATTCCTTTTTGGATATCCCCAGTGAGGTCCCTTAGTGGATTATCCTCACCTGAGTCCGAATTTTTATCCGAAGTATCCATTGTGGATAATGTTGTTGTGTTGGCATATTCCCCAATACATGCATCTTCGAGTCAGCTCGAGTCTTTCAAATGGATTTATTCCCTTTGATTTCTGCTCCCTAAGTTTCAAGTCATGACCTGCTCACGCATTTTATTCCTTTTCTTATCCCCATTAGAGTCCCTAGAGTCTTTGTCCCATTTTATGAGCATATTACTCATATGGAATTTCAATTTCCTCCTGATCTTTACCTTTGTGGACGGATATCCCCACAGAGTGTTACCATTCTGCATACATTTGCATCATGAGGTCTCTTAGGGACCAAAATTCGTCTCTTTGTTATTATTTAAGCCCATTCTACCTCGTCGAAACGAAGATTTTAACCTTCACTTCTCCGGCTAGAATGACCCTAAATAGGGGCATCTGTAAGACCCCAATTTTGTCCCTAAGATCCCTCATGGCATCATAATATTGCATTTGCATTGCCTCAAGGATCATTAGCATCTTGGTTCCCTTTGCCTTTGGGTTAGGACCTTCTGTGAGTTGGTTTGAGATCACCAAGCATGCTTGAATTGTATATCATTTCTTTTCTCATTTTGTTTACTAACCAAACACACAAAAATATGTCACTAACATCTTTTGTTTGTAGCTTGAGTAATCACAAGGTCCAAAGCTTCTAGGAGATTATTGGTACAAAGACATGGTCAAGAGGAGATGATAACAAGCATGGAAATGGTTCTCAAAGCTCTCATCCATCAAATATGCTCCCTAGTACCTCAATGCATCATTTTGATCAAAGCAAGTCAAAGGATTTGAGGTCTTGTTTTTCAGAGAAACCCTAATTCATATGTGCATCACAATGCCTTGCTCATGAAGCAACCTCAGCCCATGGTCAAATACAATCAAGGGAAGTTTTTTAATTCATCATTTCATGCATATTTGAACTTATTTGAGTGTCCTCAATCATCAATTCATCAAGATATGAGTTGTGGACTTGAGAAGTTGATCAGTCAATTCATCTGACTATTTTGAAATGCACTAAGACCTAACTTTTTATGTTTTGCTCAAATGGAGATGGTTCCAAAAGAAAAAATGTTCTTAAGGACAATATGAACAACTTTCAGGTTCATCAAAAATTGATTTGAAGCATGGAAGGCCATCTACCATTCCAATACATTATAGGTCATTTTGACTGAAACCCTAATTGTGGGTCAACTTCCCAAGGACATAACTCATCTATTGTTTATGATTGTGAGGTGGGATAAAATGCATTGGAAAGCTTAAGATGTCTACTTCAAATGGTATGTTGAACAAAATTTCAAAATCTCAAAGGAAATACATGTGATAATGCAAGACATTATAGGTCCTTTTGGGTCAAATGCATTAAAAGTCAAAAAAGTCCAACTTCAAGTGCCCATAACTCTTTCATCAAAAATCCAAATGATGAAAACTTTAAGTCCATTTTGATTGTCTTGAAAAGATATACAACTTTGATGTTGGAGGTTGTTTCATTTGGGGCTTGTATAATGGAAATAGAAGGGCTTGAAAGTTGGCCAATTTTAGAAACCTTGCCTTGACATATCTTGCACCTTGCACTTTAAACTCAAATTTCATAACTTTCCACACTTCAAATGAGTTTTTGTCCAACATAACATTTGTTCCTTATACAGAGACCTTTCCAACCATTACCCACATGCCTATGTTTGGATTTTCTAAAATGGTACTTTCGAAGAGATGAATGTTTAGGTACAAATGAGAAATTCACTTGAAATCTTGTTACATGAGCAATTGCCTTGCAAGTTACACGTCCAATTCCATTTGGCTGATGCTCATAATTCATTTGGCATTGTTTTTGGGCCTTGTGCATGATCATGCAAGCCCATGCAATGAAGCTCCACATGCCATGCACACGGATTGATCACAAGCTTCTTGCCACTTCCTCTATAAATAGAGACCTCATTCCATTCATTTGACACGCCTAATTCAACCTGAGATGCTGCAGAATTATTTCCATAGCCATCACTAAAGAAGCAATTGCATTTCTTTCAAATTTTTCAGATCTAGAATTCAACTTCATCTGGTTGAATTCTTAGATCTCATGCTTTTAAACCTTCATCATTCATCTCATTGAACTTCTGTTTTAGCAAAGCCAGCAAGGCATCGAGCTCAAGCTACTAGACCTTTTTGCTTGGATCTAATGTTTTCTAAAGTCCTCAATTAATGAGCTCAGATCCAAGGGCTCTCGTTTTTTGCATTTTTTATTTTCTGGTTTTAATTTCTTTAATTCCAATTATTTTCAAAAATCAATATCTCTTTCATTTTTTATCCAAAAATTATGGGACCAATTGCATTATTTCCCAAATAACTTCTAGTTTCTATTTCTGATTTTTAATATTTTTTATTTTGTAATTTGATATTTTTTGTGAATTTTCTCTTTCCTGGTTATTTTTAATTCATTTTAAATAGTTTTTAATATTCAAAAATTACAAAAATATTTTCCTAACCTATTTGAATGATGATGGATCTATGAAAAATATTCTCATCATTTTTTGAATTGATTTGAGATTTATTTGAGATTTTAGTTCAATTAGGTTATTTTTATTCATTTTTAATTGATTAAAAATAGTTTCTGACTTTTAAAAATGCTGAAATTTTTTGTCAAACTTTGTTTGACCTTGTTGAACTTAGGATAAATTACTTGGACCTTTCAAGGTTGATTTGAAGTAATTTTGAAGTTTGACCTTTCCATTTATTTTTAATTCAAGTTTAATTAAATATTAAAACATGCCAAAAATAGTTTATTCATTTCTTGACTTCCAATCTTCATCTCACTTCTGTTTTTGATTGTTTGACCTTGACTTTCAATGTTATTGGTCAACATATGAGGATTGGTACATTGTATTTCATTTAATGCACTTTAATTTTGCCATTTCCATTTCTCTTCTTCTTCTTCTTCTTCATTTTCCTTTTGATCAATGAGTTGAAGGTTGATAAGTTAGCATTGATTAGGGAGATTTAATCTTCCTTGATTCAAATCTAATTCATCTTGATGAATTGATCAAGTGAATGGCTTTGCATTAAGGATATGTTGTTTTCTAAATCATGCAAAAGGCTTAAACCAATACAAGATCAATTCTCATTTTCTTTTTGGCATGGCAAGTTTTTGGGACTTGGTTCACTAATCAAGACTCCTAACTTGTGTTTGTTGCCTACATAATTATTGACCGGCCTCAGATAGTTGTGACTTCTACATAAGTCCAATTACGATTGCTTAACATAGCGCTAAATTTGCCTTATGGGACACTAACTACTAACACTAACTATTGACAATTAACCTCTACTTTATGCACTTTACTTTTATGCAATTTACTATTCTTGCACATATTATGCATTTGCTTTTCTCTTTGCTCACTTGAGCACATGTTTATGTTAATGCCATTTGCATTTTGCTCACTTGAGCACATAATTGTGTATATATTATTATGCTTGTGTTTTGTTTTGATTGTTGTGGACCAAATGCAAAGAAATGGACTTAGTTTCTAGGACTTTCCCTATGCAAAGAATGGAGAATTGGACTTAGATTCTAGGACCTTCCTTATGCAAATTTGGAGTAAATGTACCTTAATGATGAAGATGGGTTAGAAGAACCAAATCTCTAAACTCACTCTTGTCCATTCTTGATTTACTTCATGGAGCTTTTGATGTGTTTGCTTTTGTGCTAGGAAATTCTATGAGAGCTCAAATTGGAATACCATTGCCATGCTCATCCAAAGTTAAAGACACAAAATACATTGAGGATCTCTTAGAAGACTTGTTTGATTGCTTCTGCTTTGTGTGATTGCTTATTCCAAAGGTGTGGAGCTACTTGGATCATCTATATGATCTCAAGAGAGGAACTCCATTGTGGTTTTGTTTCTTCTTCCCTTCTCTTTTTGTTTTACATAGGACTTAGCCCTTCTTCTTCATCTCTCCACTCTAACCCAAGCCAAAACCTTTTGTGCAAACATTTAACCTTTGCTTTCAAACATTAGAAACCTAAGCCTTATGCTTTTGATTTTCAAACTTTCTTTTCACAATACTTATTTTGAATTGAATCTTTAAGTCAACTTTGACTATTTTGTACATACTTCTAATTGGTAAATATAACCCATTTAAATTTGTTTTTGTGGTTCCAATGGCCACTTCTTAATCCAATTTTCCATAACCTTTAGCTATTAGGTTTGAGTTATCCTTATGGTAGATATAATACTCACCTATGTCCTTAGTGATGGACAATGAGTCTTCCATGCTTATTATAGGGTTAACCCCTCACTAGCATGTTGAAGCTATCCTCACATGGTGGATTTGTGGTTTGGTTGAGTTTTTTCCATTTGATAACAAAAGACCTTAAGGCTTTTGGACCAATCAATTCACCAACTTGTTTTGAGATTTTTACCCCGAACTACGAGGTTTTGATCCTAATCTTTTTTATAGGATGGTACGTAGGCAATGGGTTTATCCATCCAAACTCAAAATGTAAATAACTTGTATATTCTCCTCTCATCTCTTCAATCATGTTTGCACAAACAAATTTTCACAAAACAACAACCTTTGCAACAAGTATGAAAAGGGCTCCCTAGGAGTACCTAGGATGTTTTGGGTGCCTAACACCTTCCCATTGCATAACCAACCCCCTTACCCAGATCTCTGTTTCTTTTACTAGTTTTTGTTAAATCTTTTAGGTTTTTGTTCGCTTTCTAACCATTCCTTTGGATAAATAGAAGTGCGGTGGCGACTCGACTTTGTATGATTTACCTTGGATTTAGTCAATATCTCTAATGGTAACGAATACCCCGCTACACCATGCCAAAAGAAAAGAAGAATGATCTTGTATGGATTTAGGTTTTTTGCTTGACCAAGAACTAACCTATCTCTAATGCAAAGCCATTCACTTGATCTTTGATTAAGATGAATTAGATTTGGATCAAAGAAGGTTAAGCCCCTCATATGTCAAGGCTAACCATCAATCATTAACTCATTGATCAAAAAGAAAAAGAAGAAGAAGAAGAAGAAATGGAAATGCACATGATTGAAATTCAAATGACATAGACAAAACACGTTGGCCAAATATGGAATGGATCAACATCCATCAATGGTAAAAAGAAGCAAGATGAAGCTTAGAAGACAAGAAACAAATAAAATATTTTTGGTATTTTTGAGAATTAAAATAATACTTGAATTAAAATAAACAAATAAAGGTCAAACTTCAAATCCATTTCAAATCAACTTGGAAAAGTCCAAATGGATCATCCTAAGTTCAACATGGTCAAACAAGATTTGACAAAAAATTTCATCATTTTTAGAAACTAGAAACTAATCGAACTAAAATCTCAAATAAATCTCAAATCAATTAAGAAATTGATGAGAATATTTTTCATAGATTCATCATCACTCAAAGATGTTAAGAAAATATTTTTGGCATTTTTGAATATTAGAAGCTATTTTAAATGAATTAAAAATAACCAGAAAAGAGAAAATTCACAAAAAATATTAAATGGAAAAATAAAAAAAATATTAAAAATCATTTTTAGAAACTAGAATTAAAAAGGGAAATAATGCAATTGGTCCCATATTTTTTGGATTTAAAATGAAGAAGATATGAATTTTTGAAATAAAATGAAATAAAAGAAAATAAAAGGAAAATTAGAAATTAAGAAAAATCCTGGCGCGTTGGATCACATTCATTAATTGACGTGTCCAATCTGAGGGTTGTGAGGCGCGCGCCTATGATGATCCAAAGTCAAAGGAGAAACACGTGGCATTATTAAAAGTCATAACATTTGATGGACCAGATTAGGTCGGAGTCAAAGCATCCAAGGGCAGGGATCTCAGCCACGTGGGGACGGTGGTGGAAACCACCGTCTTCTCCGGTGAGCTTCACAGTTCCGGTGAAATTTGCAGGTTTTGAAAGCTTAACCAAAATGCACGATCCTCATATCATTGGAAAGCTGGGGTGATGTACATCACCCCTATGCCATTGGTTTCTACTCTAGACTCTCATGGAAGGAGAATCTGAGCTAGAAATTCATGGTGTTCAAACTGAACTTGAACAATTCATGAAATTTGATGCACAGATCAATTGCCTCTCACATGAGGACTTCAGAGGAACCAACAAACACAAGACATGAGCAAGATCCAAGGAGTTTCGAATCAAAAAATTTTGAACAATAACCTTTGAAGTGCAGCTTTACAAGGCGCGATCTCTTCCAATTCTTTGATGCAGTGTGATCTTGAGATGGCAAAGTAGTTGGTCTTAGGAATTGGAGCTCAATAATCAACCAAGGAAGTTGAAAATTGAACTGAAAAATTGAAGAAGAAAACTCAAAATTCCTTTTAATGGAGGTTAGTGTTGATTCTGAGTGTTGGCAGTAATTTTGGTAAAACAAAGAGTGTTCACAAGATGTTATGTGTGATGTCTTAACATGAGATATCCTATGTACCTGCTGGAGTTCAAGAACATGTCTATGCAGGATTGTTTCAGAATGCCACATACAAGGCCATGGATTATGATATTGGATGTACCTGCTGGAGCTTAAATGAAAGACATGTTCATGCAGGATTGTTTCAGGTGACATACACAATGTCATGGCATCTGATATGGTTGTACCTGCTGGAAGTTATAAAAGGAACTATTGGATTATGCAGGTTTTTTCCAGGATGTCAGACCCGATGTCATGACATCTTGTACACAGAACATTCAGTATGAATGTCTGGTGTTTTGTGATTGCAGAATTAATGGCAATCTTTGTATGATTGAAGATATGATTAGCTGGCGCATTCAATCATGGATTACAACCAGATTTACTTATTTTCCAAGGAGATCTAACCAGTTGTTATAAAAAGATTTGATTGGAAAATAGATTTAGGGTTTTCAATATGTCCAAGCCCAGCTGGATGCTTCTATAAAAAGGGACTTAGAAAACCTGTTTGAACACACAACCAATTCTGAGCGAAATATAGAGAGAGAGCTAGGGTTTGTGTCTGTTTAGTCGTGAGACTTGTAGGTCATTCAAGTCATCCATTGATGATTGAATTGGACTAATTTGTGGTTGTAATTTGTCACTCTAAAGCTGTTAACCAAGAGTGTGTGTCTTCTTGATCAAAGTTGTGAAGCAAGATCAAGAGTGTGTCTTCTTGATTGAAACTGTGAAGTAAAATCAAGAGTGTGTAATTGAAAAGTATTTTCTTTTCACAAGGGGTTGTTGTTTAAAATCTCTGGTGTGTGATTGTAGGGAAGTGAGTGGGTTCTCATATCTAAGAGTGCTTAGGTAGAAATTGCACGGGTAGAGATTAGGTGAGAAAGACTGTAACTTGTTGAAGTGTACGGAGAGTCTTTGAACTAATCCTATTTTAGTGAATTTCCTTCCTGGCTTGGTAGCCCCCAGACGTAGGTGAGTTGCACCGAACTGGGTTAACAATTGCTTGTGTTATTTGCTTTACCATTATGTATTTTTTTATCCATTATGTGTTAACAGATATTAGTGTCGTGGCATTACCTTCGACATCTTATATCTGATACCAGAATTTCAATTGGTATCAGAGCAGGCATCCTGCTCTGGTTCTGGGTGAGATCTAGGGGCAATACTTTCTGGTACAATGGAGAGAGATGGAGGATCTGTTCATAGGCCACCAATTTTCGATGGTTCTAACTATGACTATTGGAAACCTCGAATGGTAGCCTTTATGAAATCCCTTGATAACAAGGCTTGGAAAGCTGTGTTAAAAGGTTGGGTGCATCCTGTCATTACTAAAGAAGGAGAAGCCACCATTGAGAAGAAGCCTGAAGAACAATGGTCCAAGGAGGAGGATGATCTTGCTCTTGGAAACTCTAAAGCCTTGAATGCAATATTCAATGGGGTAGACAAGAATATTTTCAGGCTGGTAAACAACTATGAAGTGGCCAAAGATGCTTGGGACATTCTCAAGACCACTCATGAAGGCACCATTAGGGTAAAGATGTCTAGACTTCAGCTGCTCACCTCCAAGTTTGAAAACTTAAGGATGAAGGAAGATGAAAACATTCATGAATTTCACATGAGTATCCTTGAAATTGCTAATGCTGCAGGAGCCCTGGGAGAGAAGATGACAGATGAAAATCTGGTAAGAAAAATACTCAGGTCACTCCCTAAGAGATTTGCAATGTAGGTGTCTGCTATAGAAGAGTCTCAAGACATTTCCAACATGAGGGTAAATGAGCTAATTGGTTCCCTCCAAACCTTTGAGATGGGATTGAATGATGGAACTGAAAAGAAAACCAAAAGCATTGCCTTCATATCAAACACAGAGGAGGAAAACAGTCAAGATGTGGATAAAGAGTGGGCCAATGAAGTTGAAATGTTGGGGAGACAGTTCAACAGATTGTTTAAGAAAATGGATGTAAGATCCAAGGCAAATGTCAAGAACATCTCATCTGACATCAGCAATGGAAGAAGAGTAAGGTCATAGGAGAAGCCCAAAGAAGGAAAAGAAGTAAAGTGCTATGAATGTGATGGGTATGGACACATTAGAACAGAATGTGGAACCTACCTCAAGAAGCAGAAGATGAGTCTTGCTGCCACCTGGTCAGATGAGAGTGATACAGAGGAGGCTGCAAATTTTGTGACTGCTTTGACAGGAAGATGGGGATCTGATGAAGACTCAAGTGATGGTGAAGTAACCTTTGAGGAATTGGCCTCTACCTATAGAGAGTTGTGTCATAAAAGTGTAGAGCTGAGCAAGCAGGTTTTAAACCAGAAGAAAGAAATAACTCAACTTGAGAATGAGAAGGTAGAATACTTGGAAACCATCTCCAAATTGAAAACAGAAGTTGTGGCTCTGAAGGTCAAGCTAGATGAGAGTCAAGAAGTTGAGAGCCAGAAGATAGTACAACTGGAGAATGAAAAGGCAGAACATGTGGAAACCATCTCCAAGCTAAAAACTGAAGTTATGCTCTTAAACTCAAAACTAGAAGAGACAACCAAGTATGTAAAGATGCTAAACAATGGATCTGACTCCTTAGACAAGATTCTTCAAACTGGACTAATCACAGGAGCCAAATCTGGAATAGGGTACCATAAATCTAAGGCTGAAAGCAGTTACACTGGTTGCAAACCTCAAGCTAAACCTAAATGCAGCAATAGTAAGAGCAGTCCTAAGATGTCACATCATCAGAAGAGAAAATAGCAGAAAGGCAAACACCAAAGATGGAGATGTCATTACTGTGGGAAATTTGGACACTTAAGGCCCTTCTGCTATAAGCTGTATGGTTACCCTACCCCTGTTCATCAACAGACTCACTATCAACTCAGACCCAAACAGCACAGGCCTATCAACAAGAAGCAATGGGTTCCTAAGAGTAATGTTACAAGTCTAATAGCTCACAAAGAATAGTGGTATTTTGATAGTGGATGTTCTAGACACATTGTAAGACCCCAATTTTGTCCCTAAGATCCCTCATGGCATCATATCATACCATATCATTGCCTCAAGGATCTTTGTGCACCTTTGCTTCCCTCCTAGTGGGTGGGTTATCTTGTGAGTGTGGTTCTTGATCACCAAGCATGTATTGCATTTGTATATCATTGCTTTTCATCTGTTTTCTAACCAAAAGTACAAAAATATTGTCATCTAACCATGTTACTTGCAGATGAAGCAAGCTAGGTCAAAACAGTCAAATTATTCATTGAACAATGGATGGTGGCCATTCTTGAAGAATTTGGGCACCATGATCATTCATCAAGAGTTCATATGAGTTGTGACATCATTTTGAATCAAGATCTCAAGTGGTAGGGGCTTGGAATTCATCAGAACATGGTTCAGTCAACCAAAACCCTAGCAAAGTCAACTAAAGTCAATTGTGGTCAACTGTGCATTTAATCAGTGATTTGATGGTGGGAATTGGTTTGAGAGGTCTCATTCATGTCCATATAAGCCTCATATAACATGTCAAACATCATCATTGAAGAATTTGAGGTCAGGCAAAAAGTTTCCAAAAATAGTAAGTTGACCTGTAATTAGAATTTGCCAAAAATGGAAAGTTCTTCTCCTCAAAATTACTTCATCATACAAGCTTCAAATGAATTTTTGTCCAACATGAAAGTTTAAGATCTTGTTCTCCCATTTCCAAAAAGTCCAAGAACACTCATTTCTCATGTGTGGTTGGCAAGTTATGATCAAATCATTCTCAAGAATTTTTGAACTTCAAAGTGAGATAACTTCCAAACCATTTGGCCAAATTGAGTGAGGTTTTTTGCTACAAGTCACATTTGATATGCTCTATCCAAATCCTTCATCACATTTCACCAAAAATCATCCAATCAAAATGGCCTTTTTCAAGTGCATTGAATTAAAAATGGGAGGGGTGAAAAATTGACTTTCAAATTAAGCCTTGCCTACACTTTCTACCAATTGCAAATGTTCAAAAACCAAAATTTGGGATGTGTTTAGGCCCATTTTCGCACTGTATCATGCCATGCACATGCAACTTGAGTAATTTCACCAATTGACCAAAACACCTCCATTAAGCTAATTTCATTTACCACTTCACTAACCAAACTTAGGCATTGTTAATCAGAGTATATATTGCACATTTCAGACTGAAAACCCTAGCCACATTTTACAAAAACTCAGATTCATCATTTTCTCTCAAAAAACTCTCATTCTTCACTTGGAATTTTTGCTGAAAATTGTCAAAGGATTCGTGCTTCTGTGCATTGGTCCATCATCCACTATCCTTTTGGAAGCCTTTGCAAGCATCATCTCCCAACTGTAAAGCCAAAGACCAGCACTGTTCCATTGATTCTCTCCCATGGCAGTCGGGCTTTTGAGCTAGAATCAAGGTAGCTGAACTTTCAATACTCTTCCATTCACCTCCTGGAGCATCAAGGCACTGCTGTTTCAACTCAACACAACCAAACAACCACGAAATCCACACTGTTCTTCAAATCAGGTAAACTTTCGAACCTCTTTATTCTTGAAATCATGTTGTGCTTTGTAAAGATCTTGCCACGCTGAGTTCACTGAATGTTGTAGTTTTGATTTTGGTTAAGTATTAAGAGAGAAATACCGATTTAAAGTTTGGTTGTTGAATTTTATTTTGCTCGATGCTTCCATGATAGTTTTAATTAGGGCTAATGAATGTTGGAATATTGATGTACTCGGTGAGATGAGTTGAATGGTATGTTCGTTTCAAAAATCTGGGACAAAAGTTCATCGTGTTGATGAACATGGCAACTGTAGCATAAACCCTAATTTCTCTGTACCCAGAACCCTGTTTGATCGTATTTGGTGGTTTGCTGCATGCATTTCGTGTTTTCATGGCCATGCGCGAATCAGAGGATGACACGCCCTTAAGTGAAACGTGGCGTTTCACTTAAGGGACCAGATAATTACCAATTTGCCATTGTCGTGTTTTATTTCTTTTTAAATCATTTTGATTTTCTTTTTTTATTTCATTTGGTATGCTGACTTCAAAAATTCATAAGTTCTTCAATTTTTGTCCAAATTTGATGGGATTTTTTGTGAAATGCTCCTCATGATCTCTAGTTTATTATGGTGATTTTTCCAGATTTTTTGCACGTGTAGATTTTAAAAATGCCTAGGGTTTGTTCATGTGTGTCCATTTTGTGTATGCCATGCCATTTTGCTTGTGCAATGATGATACTTAATCCAATGCCTCTGAAATTTTTTGTGCTTAAACTAGACATGTTCATGGTGATTTTGGAATAGAGTTTGTGAATTTATCATTGCTGGTTGATGAGATATGATTTTTTGAATAGAGGTGTGACAATTTGTGTCACACCATTCATGTCCAAATTCATGATTTTAATTACCATGCTTATTGAACTCAAAATGGTCTGGATTTTTGCATGAATATACTTATGGGTGTTGAGAATACATGTGAATTTTCCTGGAATTATTGATGGCATTTCCTATTTGTTTGGAATTTTCTCCCCTGTTTGGTCATTTGTTGACTTTTTGTGATACATGTTTGTATTTGGTTTGTAGAATTCTGGTTATTAATTGGATGGATGTGAAATTTGGAATGAGTAATGTAGACATCTTGAAGTTTATCATGGCTTTGGTCCCATTCATTTATCATGTTTTGTTTCTGTTTTATGATTAATTGAAGTTGGTGCCTGTTTTGAGGCTTTGTATGAGTTTGCTTGAACTTGCTTTGACTTTCTGATTTTCATTGACCTACTTCCCTTGATCCAAATGAGCTGAAATTTGGTATGCTTGTCATGTTATGGATGATATTTGATCATGAATTATTTGCGGATTTATTGAAATGTTTGTGACTGGATTTGAGTGGAGTCTTTCTGTTGACTTCTTTGAGGTTCTATATGACATGCTTTGACCTAATTTGTTTGTAAAATGATAATGATGAATGATATGATTGTGAAACCACTTGGGTTTGTTTCTTAATTGTTTGAACTTAATTTTGGATAGCTTTCACTTGCTGTTTTGGATTTTTTATCTCCTTTTGACCCTAGGCTTGTCCTAGTGGTGTTGTTTCTCATGTTTGAGTTTGCTTTTCAGGTTAAGAAGCAAATGCTTTAAGGAGATTAATGCAAGTTGATTGAGTTTGATTGATTATCATGAACTAAATTGTTTGTTTTGTAGGATGCTTAGCTCATATGCTTTGAGCTTTGTGCATTGCACATTTGACTGATTGTGTTGACTGTTGATCCTTATCTTATATTGGTTTTGAATTTGAGTTGTATACTGATTTTATTTGATTGATTTCAGGTACCATTAGTTGCTATTAGTTCTTTGAGAACTTGCATTGCTTTGCTTGATAGCATTTGCATTGAGGTAGAATCTCTTGTCTTCATGTAGTCTGGAAGACCTGGCCTGTTACTTGGCCAGGCAACTGTCTGAAGTCCTCCTTAAGAGGCGATGTTTGTGCTTGTTTACTTTTGTACCAAGCAGGAAAAGTCCTTTGAATAAGGCAATTGGTAGACAAAAGAGATATGTAGCCTATCTCCTACTATTCTGTGAGTCACTCACCTTGCTCACACCACATGTGTTGATGCATAGTGAGTAAAAACCCAAGATCAATCGAGTCAAATAATCTGTGGAGAGAGTTCCTACTTTCTGAACTCCCACACCTTCTATCATTTGAAGCTCTCCCTGACCAGGGATAAGAGCATGAGGCACACCCCTCATATCCTTTCATCTGCTTCACCTTGGCTCTCAATGTCAAGGTTAAGAGCACCAGTAACCCTATTCCAGTTGGCTTCAATGCCCACCATTTGTATGAGCCTAATTGTTTGGTTATAGAGTGTGCTGAATGACTGTGGTTGACTGATTACTTAGTTCATTTGTACATGTCTGCTTGTATGCTTTGTGCATTTATCATCATTAATTGCTCATTAGTGCATGATCATTTCATTTGTCTTTGTGACATATCTTTGTTGTTTGCCCATTGAGGACAATTGTAAGACCATTCATTGGCCATTGTTCCTATGATATGGAAGTGAGTATAAGACCATTTCATTGGCCACTCATCTTCTCTTTGCTTGATGCATTTGTTTGTTGTATGTGAGGATGCAATTGTAAGTCCATGTAATTTGG
This sequence comes from Lathyrus oleraceus, assembly GCF_024323335.1. Lineage (NCBI taxonomy): Eukaryota > Viridiplantae > Streptophyta > Magnoliopsida > Fabales > Fabaceae > Lathyrus > Lathyrus oleraceus. The sequence continues at coordinate 354,802,678 of NC_066579.1, forward strand.
CATTTGTTTTCCTATGATCATATGTTGGAGGTTAGAGTAAGCCCAGATAGATTGGCATCTGACATCCAAGTGTTTGCTTTGTTGTTGGAGATTGGTATAAGTCCAGATAGATTGGCATCCGGTATCCACTTTTTATTTCTTTGTTGAGGAGATTGGTATAAGTCCATAGAGTGGCCTCTGATATCCAGTTTTGTTTTAGGAGATTGGTATAAGTCCAGTGATTGGCATCCGGTATCCGTTTTTGTCGACTTTCTTCCTTTGCTTTGCTTGTTTGTTATTGCTCATTGCTTATTCCAAAGGACACACTTGAGTCATCTTCTATATGATTTCAAGAGGTGAACCTTCTAGGAAGTTTTACACTCCATCTTCATCCATTCATCCCTCTTTGTCCTAAACCTTTTCACACATTGCTTTCAAAACATGAGATAAATATTGTGCAAACATCTTCATGCTTTCAAATTAGAAACCTGGACCCTAAGTCCTTGACTTTTCAAACTCCATTTCATAATACTTCTTTTGAATCAATCTTAATCATACTTTGACCCTCCTTTTGTGAATAATCATAATCAATTAACTTCACCCATTCAATTGTTTTGTGGCTTTGTCCATTCTTGTTAAGTTTTCATACATTAGCCATAGGTTTGATTTATCCTAGTTGGTTGATGTTAATCTCACCTATTTGTCCTTAGTTGATTGAATTGTAAGTCTTCCTTGCTTATTATAGGGTTAACCCCTCACTAGCAAATTGAGGCTTTTCTCACATGGTGGACTTGTTGTTTGTATAAGGTTGAGTTTTCTCCCGTGGATAACGTAAGACCTTAAGGCTTGTGTTTAAAATTGAATCCACTAACTTTTGGAAATCTTTTAGCCGAACTACGGCGTTTTGATCCTTACCTTTTATGGAAAGGTACGTAGGCAACGGGTTCATCCGTTCGAACACAAAAATAACTAAATTGTATATTCTTTTCTCATCATCCCAATCATGTTTGCACAATAAATATTTCATAACAAATAACATTTCAGTACAACAAGTGTGAAAAGGGCTCCCTAGGAGTACCTAGGACGTAGTGGGTGCCTAACACCTTCCCATTGCGTAATTTACCCCTTACCCAGATTCTCTAATCTTTTCATTAGTTTTTTACGTGTAAAACTTCTTAGGCTTTTGTTCGCCTTTTAGCCAGTCCTTTGGATAAATAAAAGTGCGGTGGCGACTCGATTCATTGTATGCTTTGCTTTTGATTTAATCAATAAATCATATAGCGACGAATACACCGCTACACACATGACTGGAAACTCAGACTTGATAACTGATCTTCACCCTCATGACATAAGCTATGTAACCTTTGGTGATGGAGCAAAGGGTGAAATAAAGGGGATAGGCAAACTTGAGTGTCCTGGGGATCCTAAACTTGACAATATTCTACTGGTCAAGGGCTTCACTTCAAATCTAATAAGCATCAGTCAGCTAGGGGATCAAGGTCTGAATATCATCTTCACTAAAACTGAATGTCTGATTATTAACAAAGACAGTGAAGTAATTATGGAAGGAATCAGGACCAAAAACAACTGTTACATGTGGAGCTCTCAAATGGATGACCCCTCTAAGATGAGTACAGTTGCTAGAAGAACCTTCAAGGGAAATGAAAAATGTCAGACAGGGATGTTACACCAGAAGCTAAGACCTAACTTCAAGGAAGAGAAGGTCATGATGGCCCAAACATTTGAAAAAAGGGAACATGTGACTGGTTGTATGCAGTCTGAAGTTAGTGAGAGCTTTGTTGGATATGGGACACAAGGGGCTATTGTGATAGAAAGTATATCAGATGAAAGCAACAATTCTCAACCAGGTTGGATGAAACTAATGATAATTATATACAATGTCACACTCGATGTCATGACATTGTATTATGACAACCTGTATGGTACAACTATGTCCAAAGATCATATTCAGCACAGCTGGACCAAGTACATTAGTTGCTGGCATCACTCATTTAGAAAATATGTGGAAAACAAACTCATAGTTCTACAGCATGAAATGCAACTAACTAACAAGGTTGCAAGGGATTTGTATGATGTCCAACTAAAATATGAAAGGGGGAAATTAGGTGCTTGGTTTCTTGAGAAAATATGGCAATTAATGTGGAGTGGAAAAGGTAACAAAAATATTGTCTGCCCAATGAAAAGAAAAAGCCACATTCAAAATGAATCATCACCTAGTATTGGAAATAGTATCTATTTCATTTGCACGCTCTGCCTGAACACAATTCTTTCCATCTTCATCAAACTACTCAGAGAACCTCTACTAGGGAAAAGAAATTTTCCTCAAAAGTTCAACAAAATGTCTCAACATCCATCATCATCTATCTCAAAACCCCTTCATACAAGAACTCCCTCCATGGAGTTTCTAGATGAAGACTTGATGGACGTGACTCCTCTGCGTATGATACCAGGTGGCATCCCAGGCTCCTCTTCCATGGCTGGAGCTAAACAAGGTAACACTCCTGAAAAATCTTCTGATAAAGAGGACATGCACTTTACTGATCGCACCATAAGAAACCTAGTTACTAGGATACTGAATGAAGAACATGGAGTCAAGGATATGTTTACCCCTATGTCCAGAAGGGATCCCTCTTCTGAGGTGGAATCCCTAGATGAGGAAGAAGATGACACTTTGGTCAATCTTGTGAAAACAAGTGTAGCTAATAAACTGAGAAAAAGGAAGAGTATGGTTGAGATAAGGACAACTAGGAGAGATAAAAAGGTTGCTGGTATAGGTCCCTCCAAGTCTTGGAGTAAAGTAGAGGTCAGGAAGAGGAAAGAAAGTGAAAGCTCTGAATCTGATGAGGATGTCGAAGACGATGTCCCAGACATCTCCCCTGTTAAAAGGAAGGTTGTAAAGAAGTCTCCAAACAAAGTGGCCACTACTCATCTAGACAATATCTATTTTCACGTAGAAGATGGTGCTGCCAAATGGAAGTTTGTGACTCAAAGAAGGGTAGCAGTTGAAAGAGAATTGGGAAAAGAGGCAGTGAAGTAAAGGAAGTAATGGAGTTAATTAAGGCAGCTGGTCTTATGAAAACTGTGACTGCTCTGCCTCAGTGCTATGAGGGGTTAGTAAAAGAATTCATTGTGAACATCCCTGAGGAGATTTGTGAAAGGAGCAGTAGGGAGGTCTGTAAAGTTTTTGTGAGAGGTAAGTGTGTGAAACTTTCACCAACCATCATCAAAAAGTTCCTAGGGAGAGGAACTGATGAAGGAGTAGACCTAGAGACCACAGACAACGAGGTCTGTAGGATTATTACAGCTGGCCAAGTTAAGGAATGACCTAGTGGGAAACACATATCAGCTAGTAAACTAACTGTCAAATATGCCATCCTGCACAAGATTGGTTCAGCAAATTGGGTACCTACTAATCATGTCTCTATCATCTCCATTGTTCTTGGAAGAATCATTCATGCAATTGGAACAAAGATAAACGATGATTTTGGAAAGTTTTTTATTGACCAAACCATCAGACATGCCTCCACAAATGATGTGAAGTTACCCATTGCCTTCCCATCCATTATTTGTGGTATTATCTTAAGTTAACAACCAGGCATACTCAATACAAATGACATGCCAAGCAGAAGAAAAACCCCTTTATCCATTCATTATAAGCTGTTTGAGGGAAGTCATGTAAATGATGTTGTTATGACATCTGCCAGAAGAGAGCCTGCATCTCAAGGAAGCTTAATTGATCAACTGAAAGAGACCTGCAAGGAACTGGAAAATGGAATAAGAGTAGCCAAGGAAAGAAAAGAAGCTTTGGAAGTTCTTATCTGCAACATGGAAAAGGAAGAAATGGAGAAGGCTGCTAGAAATTCAGTTGCAAAAGCCTAATCCAGTGGCAGATCTGAAAGTTCTGAAGGCTCTGAAGGTGAAAGTGAAGGTGAAGGTGATACTTCTTCTTCTGACTAATGGTTCCTAACTATGTTGAATACTGGTAAGGTGAAGTCTGTGAGGAGTGCTGGAAAGAGTGATGGAAGCTGGTCTGCTGTTTGGAAGGCTGATGTTTTTACTGTTTTTTTTAAATGTAATGTGTGGTAGTCCTCTTTGATGCCTGTTTTGTAATATTTAGGGCTCTTAAAGAGTTCCTTGGATTTGTTCATTATCTCAGCTATCACAGCTGTGTATAATGATGGTTTGTACTTCCTCAATATTATGTTTTAACATGATTAATGTTATAACATCTGATCTAACACTCTCTGCTAGGCTAATAGACATTTATTTTGTCTGATTGGTCACCTTTGGTCAATTTTAACTAAAAAGGGGGAGAAGTGGATATATGGAAGTTGTTGTGATAAGTGGATATATGGAAGTTGTTATGATACGTATGTGGCTGGACAGAAGGACAACTATTATTAGTGCACAGGAGGTGTTAAAACAGAATGCTAGTCTGTTGTCAAAGAGGATGTCTGATATGGTGCACAGGTGTTAGATGCCCAAATGTGCTTATTTGAGCTATCAAATGTGGGCATCTTTCACTCCTTTTTATTGCTAAAGTGTTCGAAACCGCCTTTGTTTTAGATGAATTGCATTACAATGTTAAACGATCTTGGTACCTTTAATTTTTGCGTTATTGTGCAGGAATTAGGCATGAAATAATAGAAAATGAAGGCAAAAGAAAGTTGGCAAAGGGACCAAGAAAAGAAAGCATTCATCAGCGTGCTCGCTAGGCGAGTGGTGTAGCGAAGTGCTCTCTAGGCGAGCACCCAGCGAGCTGCTAGCGAGCATTCCTAGAATTTTACAGTAGCAAAAGTCAGCAAACTCGCTAGGCGAGCACCCAGCTGTCGCATTACGCGAAAAATCGGCGGGAAAAAGAAACAACAGAGCCGCCACCGTGCGTTATTTATCCCAAAAGAGGGAAAGGAAACGCTCGAAGTAAACCTGGATAGAACATGGTCTCGCGACCAGAGAAAGATGGGATCGGGAGTCGGTTATGCGAAGGGAAGGTATTAGCACCCCTACGCATCCGTCGTACTCGACGGGATCCACACACAAAAGGAAGGGTAAAGGTTGCTAAACACTGCTCAAACAAACACACACTGGCTGAAAAGAGACACAGAAAACAAAAGAAACTAACTCGGCAGGATATCGCATCCTGGGCCTACATAGTCTGTCAGGCACAGACATCAGAGTCGACGTAGTTCGGGACAAGGGGAAACGGGCTCGCTAGGATGTCGCATCCTATGCATACGTATCTTCTCGGACTAGAGAAGAATCTGAGCACTCGTAGCTCGGCTAACGCACGCCAAACAAAACCACACAGGAAACCGACTGCCAATCGCTAGACTTACGTCAGACTCCACACAAAACAGGCAAACATGGAAACCGAATGCCAATCGCTGGACTTACATCAGACTCCGAACCAAACACACCCACACTGGAAACCAAATGCCAATTGTTGGACTTACATCAGACTCCAAGCACACAACAATAGGATACGGAATGCCAATCGATGGTCTTACATCCATCTCCTAACACACACAAGACAAAACAAAAAGGGCGCCCGAAGAGATCAGCTCATCTCCTGCCTACGTACCTCATCTGGTATGAGGATCAGGGCGACGTAGTTCCCGTACGCAGGGACAAAGGACTAGCCTAACCAGAGACTGGGAAATGACATACTAGAAGGGAGACTAACTCGAGCCTAATAGTTATCATGCAAATTCACCATGGTCCTAGGTCAAGGTTTCTATCTAACTTTCACGGGGAGCAAGCTAAACCTAAACAGCACTAGCAAAGCAAACAATCACACAAATAGCACACACTATATACAAACAAAGTGGGCTCACACAAGGGTAGGCTGTGAAACACAAGCCAACTGGCATCGGGTATTTTGTGCTCTTAACCCTAACATTGAGAGTTAGGGTGAAGCAGATGAAATGGGAAGTGAGGGGTGTGCCTCACAGCTCTTATCCCTGGCCTGGGAGAGCTTGACTCAAATAGAAGGTGTGGGAGTTCAGAAAGCAAGAACAAACAAGCTCAAAGAAGGCACAATTAGATGCATCAACTTAGCACAAGCCTAAAACAGAATCCAAACATGATAAAGACATCAAACCTAAGCCATAATAAACTTCAAAGTGTCTAGAATCAATTTGCAAAATTTCAAGTTCATATGATACACAACCAGCATTTCACAAATCATTGAAGTTCATGACTATCCAAAAGTCCACAAATGACAAGCCAGAAAGGAAAATCCCAAACAAATCAGAAATCATTTCAAACATTCCTTAAAAATTCATGATCAATCCTAACATCCAGAAGAAGCATCATGCAAAAAATCTCATCATTTGGCATTTAGTTGGCATGGAAAATAAAATCAACAAGTTGAGCAAGCAATGGTGTGACACACATTGTCACACCTACCTTAACCAAATCATATCTGAACAACAATAAATGAGAAAAATACAAACTCTACACCAAAAGTCAATTAGGATGTCTAGTTTAGGCATGCAAAGTTTCAAAAGCATTGGATGAAAACTCATCATTTCACAAAGCATAATGGCAAGCAAGGTACAAGATAGCACACATGTGAACAATCCCTAAGCCAAATTAAAATCCAACCGTGCACAATTTCTGGAAAATAGTCATAAAAAAGTAGAAATCATGAGGAACAACATGCAAAAATTCCCAGGTCATTTGGATCATCCATCAATGAGTTATGAATTTTTGAATGAATGAAAAAAAAAATCATGAATGAAGCATGTATGAACATGAATGAGAAATGGAAATAAAATGCAAATGGCCTATTTGGAAATGCCTTCGCCCGGATTCGAAGTGAGTGGACATTTGAACTTGGCGCGTTTCATCATGAAACGCACCGTTTCATTAAGTATATGTGGCAGTGCAAATCAACATCAACCAATCATAACGCCAGGCAAGCAACACGTGGACCAACGCATGGCTACTAACAAGAAAACGCATGCAAACACACGCTTCAAAGATCAAACAGGTTTCTGGACAGAAAACCCTAAGTTCATACAATGTTCATACGTGTTCATACATTCAAGAACACAAATGCACAGAAATGCAAAACAAATACACCATTGCATTCATCTTTCAACATACATCATGGATCAAGACTTGGTTAATGCTAATTCAGACTATATCAAAAGAAACGAGGCCAAGAACATTCACATGCTAAACTTAAATCAACAGAACTCAGTCATTTCTTCATGGAATTTCATGGAACAAAGCTCAGATTAATCACCAATGAAAGATCTACAGCAAGCATACAACAATTTCATGAATCGTGACATTCGAAATCTAACCTTGTTGGAACTGCAGAAGTGAAACAGGTAGATTCAAGTCCTGAAATGCAGAAACAGTTGCTCCTCAGCTCTTGAATGAATGAATGGATGAATGTTGATAGCTCAATCTTGCACGATCTTGCTTAAATCTTCAACTGCCATTAATGGATGTATGCTTCAACAGTCTCGAATCTGCACGAAATCCTTGAAATCTTGCTTCCAAAATCTTCAATTATGCTTGTGGATGAAGGATTAATCAAGAACTAAGCAAGGTTTATGAAGAAATTTGATGAAAAAGTGAGAGAACCAAATGAAGAAAATTGTGCAAATGGATCTAGATCTGAGAATTTTGATGTGTTAATCCAATTTCTGTTATAATTATGCTATATATATGTTGTGCTAATGATGTATGCTAATCACAATTAAGCCAAATGCCAAGGATTAGTGGAAATGAAGGTGTAATGCCAATTTTGCAAATTCACCCTATATGCATGAAGACCAATGCTACAGTACACGGTTTTGGTTCCAATTCACCTGAAAATGCCATGTAGAAGCCAAATGCAATGCTTGGGAGTGAAAACAATGCTTAACTTTTGAATTTGACTTTTCCCTCTAAAATTCAAATGGAAAGTCAAATATTTTTGTGATCAAAATGCATGGCTTATGATGCATGAATTGGATAGTACATGTCAAAACAAGAATGTTGCAAAAAGAACCACTTCAATTGGCCTTATGGTTCAAAAGTTATCCCCTTTTGAAGTTCAAATTCATTTGACCATGATTGATCCATATCTTCTCAACCATACATGAGAAATTCATGTTCTTGGACGTTTTGGAAAGGTGAGAGTAAGATCTTCAACTTTCATGTTGAACAAAATTTCATTTGAAACTTGCTTGGTCATGTAAACTTGAGGAGAAAACCTTTCCATTTTTGGCAATTTCCAATTACAGGTCACTTACTATTTTTGGAAACTTTTCATCTGACCTCAAATTCTTCATTGTTGATGTTTGAAATGTCAAATGAGACTTGTATGGACATGAATGAGGCCTCTCTAACCATCTCCCACCTTCAAATCCATGATTGAATGCATAGTTGACTTTGGTTGACTTTCTAGGGTTTCAGATGAATTGATCAATGACTGATGATCTCTGAGCCTCCAATCTTTGGCCAAACCACTTCAAAATGCTCCCTAGGTCATATGAACTCAATGAACCAACCCTAGGGCTTTGCTTCCATAGGAAATTCACTTGCTTGCTTGCACAACTGGATCTCCTGACCAGTCTTGACTGATGACTTGCACTTGGGCAATGGACAATGCAATGCTATGCAGTGGACAATGCAATGCTAATGACCTAAACATGAAAATGTATATGCAAAATTGAAGGTGCAAATTTGAGGTGCTACACCAGCGAAGGTGGTAGCGAACACACCCAGACTTGGTCAAAAGCACAACCAGCATTTGCTCGCTAGGCGAGCCACTAGCGAGCTCCCAGCGAACAATTCCAGTAGCAAAACCACCTAAACTCGCTGGAGCGAAGGTGGAAGCGTGGGCTTCGCCTAGCGAAGGTTTCTTTGCCTAGCGAGCATGTGAAATCTGGACTTAGATATTTTCTGGGCGCAGGCACTTCTGGTGGCCTATTTTGGGGCTCGCTAGGCGAACCATTATGCTCGCCTAGCGAGCATGACAGCTCAGCAGCAGTACTATAAGTAGAAAGGGCTACTTTTTGGAGGAGACACTTAGCATTTCTTAGATATTTTTCAGATTGTCTTGGGATCATATTTTGTAACCTAGAAACACTTTTTCTTCATTTTTCTTCATCTCTTAACATTATTCTACAAAAAGAAGGTGGATTCCCATTCAATCTCGATTCTTCGACTTGGATATTGATCAACCTTCAACCGAGACTTGTTGTGCAAGTCACCATGAAAATGAGTGGCTAAGTTCTTCATTTTGTCAAGGTTAGATGTAGATGATCATAAGCTTTGTGTGTATATGGGATGATCTTCATTTGTAAACTCTTTAATGATGAATATATGGTGAAAACTTTGTTTCATCGATAACTCTTTGTGTTGGTTTATGATCGAGAGATGTTTACCAACTCTTTACCAGGTTTTCGTCCAATCTTGTTTGTTAGCTAGAGATAGTAATGAATGATTTTGTTCACCATAAAGTTGAACCAAAAAGTTGTCATTTTGATAGATTGTGTTAGAGATAAACAATGGATTAAAATGGGAAAACCCAAAATGTGTGTTAGAGATAAACACATTGGGAGGACTTTGTGAAATAGTTTATCATCTAAAGGAGTTTATAAGTTTTGTTGATCGAACATATACATGCAAAGTGATCGTCGAACCCTAACTTTGACAATCTTTATCAAATAGAAAAACCAAAACTTTTACCGCATTTTCTTACACTTTTATGCAAGATACCGTGACTAAAACCAAAAACCCCCTTGTTACTACGAGTTAAGAATTAAAACAACTGTCGAACGACGGCGATATCTCACAATCCCTGTGGAGACGATAACAAAAACCCGACATACTAACCACATCTCAACAAAATGGCGCCGTTGCCGGGGATCGAACCCGGGTCACCCGCGTGACAGGCGAGAATACTCACCACTATACTACAACTCTCATGAATATCCAGATTGATGTGGCGAGGATAATTGCTTTAGAGTTGAAGTCCATGATTGAGAGCGGGCTAAAGTCGGGGGCACGAGTTAACTGTCCCCTTGCTTTCCTGTGTCTCATCATGGCTTTGTGCCAACATGCGAGGGTAAAGCTACCCTCCCGGAGTCAAGTGAGGATCCGGCCAGCCATCGATGACAAATATGTGGCCAAGTACTGCAAACCGAAGAACTTAAGGAGTAGTTCAGCTGCTGATGTTACCGGGGCTTCTAATGGTCCTGGTACTTTTGCTCAGGGATCCGATCCTTTCCAGCAGGCTGTTTGCAACTATAATTGGGATTGGATGGCGGCAACTCAGCGCGCCATGGTAGATATTCATGATTCTATGCAGCTGTTACAGTTGCAGGTGCGTGACCCCTCCGGTGAGCACTCGATGATGACGCGTGAGCAGTTTCTGCAGCACGCTAGCTGGCCTGTGGACAGGCCTATTTTCGGAGAAGGGGCGGGTGTCGGTGCTTCTACTGCTGGTGTTTCTGGTGGTGCTGAGGATGGTGATGACGATGATGATGATAGTGATGATGCTACCGGTTCTGAAGCTGGTAGTGATGAGGGTTTTGAGTCCTTTGAGGGCTAAGTTTGTTTTATTTTATTGTATTTTTAGATTTTTTGTATTTTGGTATTAGTTATGTACTTTTGGGGTGTTTTGTCCCCCACGCACATTTTTAAAATTTTTAAGTAATAGTTATTGTTTATGTTTTTAATTTGTGTGTTTGGTTTAAATTTCTTTTGTTTTAATAAATTTTTGGTTGTTGAGTGTCAAACCTTCTAGATTGGTTGCTCCTCAAAGAAGTATCCAATGAAGGTGCATCCGATCTTGGATGGCAATGATAAAAATAAACAAGTGAATAATGCTAAGGTACATGGTTACCTTCGGTTAGAATTTTAGAATGCATTAAGAGTTTTACTCTTTTTGTAATTGAATATTGTTCTTTTTGCAACATAATTGAATGAATGTTTCATATAGGACTTAAAACCATAAATTGTGAGGAAACCTCCATTGTACACTTAAATGTTGGATTCTAATAAACTTTGTTGATTCATTTGATTCATGTTTGGTCTTTTATTATTGTGATTTTGTGGAAGCAATTAGAAATGATCAAGGCGCTTGTTTTCTTATGAGCACAACCAGTTCCAAATACAACTTACCTGTGAGCAGAGCGAGATGTCAAAAATCTTTTTTCTTGAAACCCGAAAATTTTTGATAATTGTTCTTTTGCCGTAAAAAGTCAAGAGCATTCACTTAGGGTGAGTAAGAAATAAGTTGGGGAGAACGAAAAAGAGAATCGTAAGTGCCACAACTCTTGAAAAACCGAGCAAGCATTGAAAAAAAAATTAGAAAAGAGAAACATCTGTTTTGTAAATATGATGTAAAAGAAAAGAAAAAAATAGAGAAAATGAAAATGAATGCTTGCTTGGAAGAGAAATAGTGAAAAACAAAAATTGAGTTGTGAAATAAGAGTTGTCAAGGTTTCAAATGAGAAACAAAGGGAACGAAGTTGAGATGTGTGAATAGTGTACAGTGAATGTCTCTTTTGCATCGACAATTTCGTTTTCAATGGCCTTAGAAATGACCCTTGTTTGTAAACCTAACCAAGCTACAACCGAAAAGTCCTTAGTGATCTTCGCGCTTCCGCATTTCCATTTATAATTGTTAGACATTGTATGAATTGAATTGATTTCTTCATTGTTTGTTGGAGAGTGAGATTATTCCCGCAGTTGCAAACGTGTAATTTCTTCAATCCTTATTCGAAGAGGAGAGATAGGGTGATTCATTCAATATAATAGTGTTGTGGATTGTTACATGTTTTACATTGCTATAAAGTTTTAGGTCTTGTGCATTATGTTATTCTAACCATTGGGAATTTGTATCTGGTTGATTCGCTTGTGTTTGAGCCGTTTTATCCAACTTCGGAGAAACCTTTTTCTTAAAGCAAATCCTCTTGTCCTTCAAGAGGCATACTTTGCTTGAGGACAAGCAAGAATCTAGTTGGGGAGAGTTGTTAGATGCCCAAATGTGCTTATTTGAGCTATCAAATGTGGGCATCTTTCACTCCTTTTTGTTGCTAAAGTGTTCGAAACCGCCTTTGTTTTAGATGAATTGCAATACAATGTTAAACGATATTGGTACCTTTAATTTGTGCGTTATTGTGCAGGAATTAGGCATGAAATAATAGAAAATGAAGGCACAAGAAAGTTGGCAAGGGATCAAGAAAAGAAAGCATTCATCAGCATGCTCGCTAGGCGAGTGGTGTAACGAAGTACTCGCTAGGCGAGCACCCAGCGAGCTGCTAACGAGCATTCCTCGAATCTTACAGTAGCAAAAGTCAGCAAACTCGCTAGGCGAGCACCCAGGGAAGGTGGTAGCAAACACGCCCAGACTTGGTCAAAAGCACAGCCAGCACTTGCTCGCTAGGCGAGCCACTAGCGAGCTCCCAGCGAACAATTCCAGTAGCAAAACCACCTAAACTCGCTGGAGCGAAGGTGGAAGCGTGGGCTTGGTAAGGTGTTTACCAACTTTTTACCTAGGTTTTCATCCAATCTTGTTTGTTAGCTAGAGATAGTAATGAATGATTTTGTTCACCATAAAGTTGAACCAAAAAGTTGTCATTTTGATAGATTGTGTTAGAGATAAATAATGGATCAAAATGGGAAAACCCACAATGTGTGTTAGAGATAAACACATTGGGAGGACTTTGTGAAATAGTTTATCATCTAAAGGAGTTTATAAGTTTTGTTGATCGAACATATACATGTAAAGTGATCGTCGAACCCTAACTTTGAAAATCTTTATCAAATAGAAAAACCAAAACTTTTACCGCATTTTGTTACACTTTTATGCAAGATACCGTGACTAAAACCAAAACCCCCCTTGTTACTACGAGTTAAGAATTAAAACAACTGTCGAACGGCGGCGATATCTCATAATCCCTGTGGAGACGATAACAAAAACCCGACATACTAACCACATCTCAACAACAGGTGTTGTTGTTGAAGCTGATGTCAGAATGACATTTTGGCTGGTACAGGTGCTGGAGTTACAGTAGCTGTTATGTTCATGAAGACTGTTTGTTGTGTGCACAGATTTAGGGGGAGAAGGAGTACCCTTGTGCATTTGTGTGTCTTACTAGTTGCATCCATAACTAGTAATTCTGTTTGGTGCACAAATTTAGGGGGAGGAGAAGTACCCTTGTGCATGTGTGCATTACTAGTAGCCATAGCTAGTAATTGTTTTGCTTCTGCTGCTGATTAAACTATTGTTATGTTGTTTAACTGCTGATAGTTTACCTTGTGAACAAAAAGAACAGATATATGTTTTAGCCAAAATTTGCCAAATGGGGAGTTTGTTGATTCTAAGTGTTGGCAGCAAGTTTGCTAAAACAAAGAGTGTTCACAAGATGTTATGTGTGATGTCTTAACATGAGATATCCTATGTACCTGATGGAGTTCAAGAATATGTGCATGCAGGATTGTTTCAGAATGCCACATACAAGGCCATGGATTCTGATATTGGATGTACCTGCTGGAGCTTAAATGAAAGACATGTTCATGCAGGATTATTTCAGATGACATTCACAATGTCACGACATCTGATATGGCTGTACCTGCTGGAAGTTATAAAAGGAACTATTGGATTATGCAGGATTTTTCCAGGATGTCAGACCTGATGTCATGACATCCTGTACACAGAATATTCAATATGAATGTTTGGTGTTTTGTGATTGCACAATTAATGGCAATCTTTGTATGATTGAAGATATGATTAGCTGGCGCATTCAATCATGGATTATAACCAGATTTACTTATTTTCCAAGGAGATCTAACCAGCTGTTATAAAAAGATTTGATTGGAAAATAGATTTAGGGTTTTCAAGATGTCCAAGCCCAGCTGGATGCTTCTATAAAAAGGGACTTAGAAAACCTGTTTGAACACACAACCAATATTGAGCGAATTATAGAGAGAGAGCTAGGGTTTGTGTCTGTTTAGTCGTGAGACTTGTAGGTCATTCAAGTCACCCATTGATGATTGAATTGGACTGATTTGTGGTTGTAATTTGTCACTCTAAAGTTGTTAAGCAAGAGTGTGTGTCTTCTTGATCAAAGTTGTGAAGCAAGATCAAGAGTGTGTCTCCTTGATTGAAACTGTGAAGTAAAATCAAGAGTGTGTAATTGAAAAGTATTTTCTTTTCACAAGGGATTGTTGTTTAAAATCACTGGTGTGTGATTGTAGGGAAGTGAGTGGGTTCTCATATATAAGAGTGCTTAGGTAGAAATTGCACGGGTAGAGATTAAGTGAGAAAGATTGTAACTTGTTGAAGTGTACGGAGAGTCTTTGAACTAATTATATTTTAGTGAATTTCCTTCCTGGCTTGGTATCCCCCAGACGTAGGTGAGTTGCACCGAATTGGGTTAACAATTGCTTGTGTTATTTTCTTTACCATTATGTATTTTTTATCCATTGTGTGTTAACAGATATTAGTGTCGTGACATTACCTTCGACATCTTGTATATGATACCAGAATTTCAGTTAGGATTTCAATTCTGCAGAGTGTTAGGCGCCTTGAGGTTGTGATTGAATGAAGCCAGGCACATGTATTTATAGCAGAGCATGATGCAAGCAATGCAAAGTTCATGTGTGCATGAATTTAGATCCTCCATGCATGGGCATGTACAGGCGCATGGGAGGCCCAAACTTGATGGCAAATGCAAGCTGAAGTGTAATTGAGATGATTTGGTCGTGCAAATTTCATGGCATTGGCTTGTGCACAAAGTTTTCACATAGTTTCCATAAATGAACATAAATCTTCATCTCTTCGAAAATGCACATTCCCAAATTGAAACATAACCATGTGGGTAATGGTTGGAAAGGTCTTGAAATGAGGAACAAATGTTATGTTGAACAAAAATCCATTTGGAATTGGGAAATTTATGGAAACAGGCCATGACGTTCAAGGTACAAAACATGTGTATGTGAATTTTGCCAAAATGGACCAACTTCAATCCCTTCTGCTTCAATGATGCAAGCCTCAAATGAAAAACCCTTCAACATAAAAGTTGTATATCATTTCATGTAAATCAATTTGAAATTAAAGTTTGCATCATTTGGATTTTTTATGAGAAAGTTATGGGCACTTGAAGTTGGGCTTTTTCAAGATTCAATGGCTTTGGTCAAAAGTGACCTATAATGTTTTGTATTATCACATGTACTTATTTTAGGATTATGAAATTTTGTTCAACATAACAAATTAAGTATACATCTTAAACTTTCCATTGCATTTGATCCCACCTCAAAGTCATGAAAAATGAAGGAGTTAGGTCCTTGGGAAATTGACCCAAAATTAGGGTTTTAGTCAAAATGACCTATAATGTTTTGAAATGAATGATGACCTTACAAGCTTAACATAAATTTTTGATGAACATGAAAGTTGTTCATATGGTTCTTAAGAACATTTTTTTATCTTGGGGTCATCTTCATTTGACAAACACATCAAAAGTTAGGTCTCAGTGGATTTCAAAATAGTCAGATGAATTGACTGATCAACTTCTCAAGTCCAAACTTCAAATCTTAATGAATTGATGATTGAGGACACTCACATAAGCTCAAATATGCATGAAATTATGAATTAAAGAACTTCCCTTGATTGTATTTGATCATGGGTTGAGGTTGCTTCATGAGCAAGGCACAGTTGATGCACAGCCAAATTAGGGTTTCCTTGATCAAAGTGACAAATTGAGATACTTGGGAGGCATATATGATGATTGAGACCTTTAGGAACCATTGTCATGCTTTCTTTCAACTTCATCTGGCCACATCAATGAGCATAGGGGTCTCCTAGGAGCATTGGGTCACATGATTGTTCAAACTACAAAACAAACAAGGTTAATGACATATTTTTGTGCTTTTGGTTAGTAAACAAAATAAGAAAGGCAATAATATACAATTCAAGCATGCTTGGTGGTCTCAAACCAACTCACACAAGTCCCAACCCAAGGGTTAAGAAGCCAAGATGCTATGATCCTTGAGGCAAGATGCAATGAGCAATGTTATGATGCCATGAGGGATCTTAGGGTCAAAATTAGGGTCTTACAGATGGACATTCGATTCCATAAGGAAATACGAATCTTACTCGACTGAGGAAGAAAAAGACTTCGACTGAAGAGCGCATGAGATACATTATCTATTACCGTCAGAACATAGATAACATACTCGCATGGAAGATTATCCACAACTGGTTATTGGGTTAATAAAGGATAAATCGACCGAAAAGAAAGGACATCGGGATACCGACTACTGGGTATAAAAGGATGACCAATCATTACCAAACCAGGGTAAATGAAGGATGACTCACTAGGGATAAATTGGTTAATTAGAGCAATTATCCAAGAGATATATCACCGACTACTGGGAGATATACTCCAAACGAAGGAATATCAATACTGAATATTGGATAAAGATAACCAGCAAAGAGGGGATTACATCTACCGGTCACTGGGTAGAAAAAACCACAGAAGAGAGTAACCGTCATCCGTAAGGATGAACAAAAATCAAGGGTTAACTCTGCAAGGGGACAAAGTGGGGTTTACAACTACCAGTTACTGGGTAGAAAACCACAGAAATAGGACTTACAACTACCGGTTACTGGGTAGAAGGCCACAACATCCGCTGGGGAAGAGAATGAATAATTACTGGTTACTGAGCAATTGGTCACCTGAACCTCAGGGAACTACAGGGGAAATAACAAGAGTAGTCAATCTAGGAACAAACTAGAGAGACAAAAATGAAACAAGACTCAACCCAATGAGGACATAACTAAGGGGAGTAATTTCGTCCCAATACATGTTTTGGGAGGAAACTGAAATAAAAATCATCCACGAGGACATAAATCAGTAGGGATATGGAAGAAAAGATAAACATTTTCTTCCTATAGAGCCGACTCTATAGGGAGAGATCAGACACAATCATTGGCTTGGGGAAATATGCATCACCAAATAGCAGGAGATAACAAACAAAGATATATGGCAAAGAAATGCAACATGAATATTTGAATGTTATAATTATGCATGTATATGCGTGGTTTATGTATGATTAATGCTGACAAACAAACATATCTAAGATAACCAGGTCCAAGAATCAATGGACAGACATCCAGTACTACATCTCAAACGAGAAAGCCAGGCCCACTGGAGAAAATTCAATCTGGTAGGGGCAACAAATACCAGGAAACAAACGATCACCGCTGAGGATCAAAACAGAGTCACTACCGGGGATCAAGACCACTGCTAGGGGAACAAAAAGAATCTACTGTTAGGGATCAACAAAAGATCACAACTACCAAAGCTGAGGATCTTTCAACAGTACGCAGAGATAAGGATAAGATCAGTCAGAGACGAACTCTACTGGGGATCTTATCAGGGGGTGATGTGGAATTCTGTAGGGAACAACCACTAAAAAAAAGCACATTAAAACAACATTCACTTCTAACCAATGGAAGAAAACATCTCTACTGCGGAGA
Source organism: Lathyrus oleraceus (assembly GCF_024323335.1). Taxonomy (NCBI): domain Eukaryota; kingdom Viridiplantae; phylum Streptophyta; class Magnoliopsida; order Fabales; family Fabaceae; genus Lathyrus; species Lathyrus oleraceus. The sequence goes on from NC_066579.1 coordinate 354,820,172, forward strand.
AGGAGAACCAGATACTCCACTAGGGAAGGAATCAACACATCTTCCTCGAAGTTCCAAAGCCAAACTAAGATCAGGTAGGGCCTTAGTTGGGGAAGCTACTCAGCCACCACTAGGGAGCTTAACACGGATAAGGTCCACCAGAGAAGTAACTCTACTGGGGAAGAACCACAAAAAGATAAGAAACTCTGCGGAGAATAACCACCGAACAAAAGTTCTAATCACAATTCCTCATACTGCTGGAGAAACAATCTCTGCCGAGGAGAAGGAGGAACATCGCTCTGCTGGGGATAAGAAAATAAACATTTTCATCACCCGCTCTGCTAGGAGGAAACTATCTGAGAAGGAGGAAGTAACAACATTTAGGTTCTGATCAGCCAACTCCACTAGGGAACAACTGCTGATGACTGGACCGGGGAAAACCTGTAGGCGATCATCTGGGAATGATCTGCTGGTGACCAAACTGGGCAAGTCTAAAGCGAGCAATCCTACTGAGCATGAACAAGAGGTAAACCTGCTGGAGATTAATGTAGGTGAATCCACAGGGGATAAGCTACAAACCAATTTGTTGACAATTCCACCCATACTGGGATTTCCTTCTCACTATGCGAGAGATTTCCAATCTGAATGAGGGAAGACCAACTTCCTCGAAAAAAGATAGCATGTCAATTTATCAATCTATAAGGGATTTTAGGTCAATCCACACAAGGGATGAAAACCATATGATTGATAAAACACCTATGCTAGATCCAACCTCACTGGGGAGCTAGAAGATTAAGACCAAACTCCAAACTCTCTGGGGAATCTGGGTGGTGTGTCACCTATCTCTGCGCTCACTGAAGAGACAAACCTGAAAGATGATGAAGAGGATACAAATATGCTAGGAATATGAACAAATTTCTTACCCTTTTGGAGATCATACTATCCTTGGGAGAGCACTGACGACATCCCATTTATCCTTTCGGTCATTGTGAATGTTCACTTTATTTAAAAACAGTTTATAAAAACTTTGTTTATTTAAAACAATGATATTCATCAATTAAAACATGCAAATATTTGTTGAACAGAAACACATAAGAGTGCAAAGAATTGGATAAAGGCTCAAATTTATTTGATGGAATGGTAGTCTGCAAACGGCAAGACTCCATGGATCTTTACAAATTTGAAATTGGTGAAATATATTGGAAAAAAGGCTACATTGAACATAATGACCATTTCTCCACCAACTCTGAATCCAATGTATTTGAAGCTTCAGTTGACGATAGATGAGCGAGATTCTTTGACAGAAGACGGTTTGTAGAACAAAGTCTTGTCAGGATGCAGTTACTTGCCAAATCCCTAATTTTTGCCTAGATTTCCCCAGGGTGAGGTACTCAATCTAGCGGGATATATATTCATTTTTTTAATGTCTCTAACTTTTGCCTGGATCGCCCTTTCGGGTTTTCAATCCACTGAGACGCTCATTTTTGCCTAAGCCGCCCTTTCGGGTTTTCAACTTAGCGAGCTATTCTGTTTTTATTTTAGGCGAAGTATTTCTTGACTACATCTGAATTCATAAGACGAAAAGGCTCTCTTAACAACAAATGGACCTTCATAGTTTGGAGTCCACTTGCCCCTGGAATCGGGCGCGAAAGACAAAACTTTCTTGAGCACGAGGTCACATTCCCGAAACACACGAGGCTTGACCTTATTATGAAAGGCTTTCTTCATCCTTTGCTGATACAACTGACCATGACACATGGCAGTCAATCTCTTCTCTTCTATCAAATTCAGTTGATCATAACGACTCTGAACCCATTCAGCCTCAGTCAACTTGGCTTCCATCAAGACTCTCATTGATGGGATCTCAACTTCCACGGGGAGGACAACCTTCATGCCATATACAAGGGAGAAAGGGGTTGCCCCTGTTGAAGTGCAGACAAATGTACGATAACCATGCAAAGCAAATGGCAGCATCTCATGCCAATCTTTGTACGTAACAACCATCTTAAGGATAATTTTCTTGATGTTCTTATTAGCAGCTTCAACAGCCCCATTCATCTCGGGTCTGTAGGGAGAAGAATTATGATGTGCAATCTTGAACTCGCTACACAGCTCTTCATCATCTTATTATGCAAGTTAGATCCATTATCAGTAATGATCTTATCTGGCACACCATAACGACAAATGAGTTGATTCTTGATAAACTTCACAACCACCAGCCTGGTCGCATTTGCATATGATGCCGCTTCAACCCACTTGGTGAAGTAATCAATTGCTACGAGAATAAACCTGTGATCGTTGGACGCTTTTGGCTCTATCATGCCAATCATGTCAATTCCCCACATGGAGAAATGCCATGGTGATGAAATCACATTCAGAAGTGTCGGGGGAATATGAATCTTATCCGCATAAATCTGACACTTATGGCATTTCTTTACGTATTTGCAGCAGTCAGACTCCATTGTCAGCCAATAGTAGCATGCTCTCAACATCTTCTTTGCCATGGCATGTCCATTAGAATGAGTACCAAATGAACCCTCATGGCCTTCAGTCATTAACAGGTCTGCTTCGTGTCTATCCATGCATCTGAGCAAAACCATGTCGAAATTCCTCTTATAAAGCACATCGCCATTGAGGTAGAAACTGCCTGATAATCTCCTCAAAGTCTTCTTATCTTTAACAGATGCCCTAGGAGGATAAATATGACTCTGAAGAAAACACTTAATATCATAATACCATGGCTTATCATCCTTCACTTCTTCGACTGCAAATACATGAGTTGGTCTATCCAAGCGCATCACAGTGATATTGGGAACTTCATTCCTGAATTTCACCATAATCATAGAAGCAAGTGTAGCGAGAGCATCTGCCATCCGATTCTCGTCTCGAGGAATATGATGGAAGTCCACCTCAATAAAGAACGTTGAAATCCTCCTCGCATAATCTCTATATGGGATGAGGCCAGGCTGATTCGTCTCCCATTCACCCTTAATCTGATTAACAACAAGGGCTGAATCACTGTAAACATCAAGATGTTTGATCCTAAGATCAATACTGTAACACCCCAAGAGAAATAAGACACTTATTTAATTTAAATTAATAATTGAATGATTAATTTAATTAAATAACTGGAATTTTGGATTTTATTATTATTAATATTTTGGGAATAATAATATTTGGAAAATATATATATGTGGGAATAAAGAAAAGGGTTTCATATTTTTGGAACAGAAGAAATTTCACGTGAAACTCAGAGAAGCTGCAGAGAAGAGGAAAAAGGGCAAAGAGCCGAAAAGCACGGTTGAGGAACGGAAAAGCTAAAGCTTAGAGAATTGCCGGATTATCTCAGGTAAGGGGGGGTTTATCGTCGTTTAATGGGTATTATAGAATAACATGTCATGGGTAGTGAGAAGCCGTTGATTTTAACCCTAATTGGAACTGTATATGCTGAAATTGACGTTGAATAAACCGTGTTAAAAACTGTAGATTGAATTGATAGTTGTGTGAGTCGAAAATGTTAGACCAGGGTACGAATCCCAATTAAAAACTTGAATCGGCGCTACCAATTTACCGGACGAATGGTTCTGTTTAGAGATGGTTGTAGTTGAGGAAACGGCCGGAAAACCTGTGAAACGTAAGCTAACGGAACCCTGGAAAACTCAGAAAAATCTGAGTCTGCGCGCGAGCGGTCGACCATAGGGTCGGCGTGCGCTGACCCGTGAGGCATGCGCTGACTGCATGCATCGACGCATGGTAGTTTTGCGCCGACCAGTGAGCTAAGCGTCGACTGTATGCGTCGACGCATAGGGCTTTTGCGCCGACTCCCTCCAGTTGAGCAGAGTCTTTGCAGAATGGAAAAATAGTTGATTTTTGTTGTGAGTGCAAGTGGTAGCTGGCCTATCATAGTTAATTGTGAGGAATGAATTTATTAGGTTTATGGTTGTGAAATGTTGATGCAATGATGTTGAAAGTTGATTTTTTTTTAGTTGCCTTGTTGAAATTATTAAGTTGTAGGCCGATGAGCCAACGTTGATTCTAAGTTGATTTGTTGAGAATTACTGAGTTGTAGGCTGAAGAGCCACAGTTGATTATGAGTTGTTCTGTTGAAAAACTGTTATGTGGCTGTTGTTATTATGTTGTTGAGCTTTCAAATCGTACATGACATATACATTCATATGCATTAAGTCGGGGCTTTTGCTCACACCACGTTGGCCTGGATTGGCAAAATTATGGGGCTTTTGCTCACACCACGTTGGCCTGGATTGGCAAAATTTTAAGTTGAAAGTTGAAGGCTTATGCCTTGATGCCCACTAAACTGGCAATGATTTTAAGTTGGGAGTTTTACTCCAAATGGTACCACATGCATGAAGAGTCGAGTCTCATTGAGTTGCATTTTATGTTGTTATTGAGTTGCCTTACGTTGTGTTTGAATATGATAATTGAGTTGACTGTGCCGTTGCCTAATGCATGATATAATTAGGGTGATTAACGTGTAGAATTACTTAACATAACATGATAAATTATAATATTTGTTATATCGATTGAGGAACTCACCCTTACAGCTATATTTTTCAGGTAACGAGCAGTGAGTCGAATAGAAGCTAGTGCTTGAAGTCTAGTGTGGTTAGAGGGTCATGCTCTGATAGATGTAACATCGGGACGGGATGTTTGAATTGTTGAATAAATGTTAATTTTGATGAATTACAGATGTTGAAAGATTTTATCCGCTGCGTATTGTTAAAGAAGTTTTATGTTGAATAAAATTGAGCATGACTGCTTTTATATTGACTTTTGTGAAGAAGTTGTTGTGTGACACCCTTGAGATGTATGATTACTCTGATATGTATGATTTAATTGTTGTTATTTTATTATTAAACATTTGGGGTATTTTAGAAGGGTGTTACATTAGTGGTATCAGAGCAGGTCGGTCCGTCCGGCCAGTTGTCGTGTCGTTTTGTCTAACAATTGTGTATTGTTACCAATCTAACTTTAAGTTGTGTTGTATTGATAAGTTGAAATGGCTGGAAGGAATGACGCTGCAATGGCTGCCGCAATGCAAGCAATGGCACAAGCTGTGCAGAACTTGCCAAATGCTGGTGGAGATGCTGGATCACGTAGCTTGGCGACTTTTCAGAGAGAGAATCCGCCGGTGTTTAAAGGGAAGCATGATCCTGATGCAGCCTTGGGATGGTTGAAAGAGATTGAGAGAATATTCCGTGTTATGGATTGTACTCCAGCTCAGAAGGTTCGGTATGGTACTCACATGCTAGCAGTCGAAGCTGATGACTGGTGGCTAGAGACTCACGAGAGGTTGACCGCGGCAGGTGAAGTCGTTACTTGGGATGTATTCCGTAGGGAATTTCTGAGGAAGTATTATCCAGAGGATGTCCGTGGTAAGAAGGAGATTGAATTCCTTGAGCTGAAGCAAGGAAACATGTCTGTCACGGATTATGCTGCGAAATTTGTGGAGTTGTCCAAATTTTATCCTCATTACACTGGTGCTGGTGCTGAATTTTCAAAGTGCATCAAGTTTGAAAATGGATTGCGCTCTGAAATTAAGAAGGCTGTTGGGTATCAGAAGATACGCATTTTTACTGAGTTGGTTGATAGCTGCAGGATATTTGAAGAGGACAATAATGCTCATTACAAGATTGTCAGTGATCGCAGAGGCAAGCAACATCAAAACCGTGGCAAGCCGTATGATGTTCCAGCTGGAAAAGGGAAGCAAGTAGCTGCTCCGGCTCAGAGGACTAGTAGGGGAGGTGCTCCTACTGGTATAGTTTGCTTCAAATGTGGTCAGGCTGGTCATAAGAGTAATGTATGTACTGCTGAAGTGAAGAGGTGTTTTCGCTGTGGTAAGACTGGGCATGCAATAGCTGATTGCAAGCACAAGGAAGTGATTTGTTTTAATTGCGGAGAAGAAGGGCATATTGGAAGTCAGTGTCAGAAGCCGAAGAAAGGGAATCAGTCAGGAGGCAAGGTCTTTGCCTTATCGGGTTCTGAGACTTCTGCAGATGATCGTTTGATCCGAGGTACGTGTTATATTAATGGCTTTCCTCTTGTAGCTATTATTGACACAGGTGCGACTCATTCCTTTATATCTTTGGATTGTGCTGTGAAACTTAAGTTAGAGGTATCTGAGATGTTTGGAAGTATGGTAATTGATACTCCTGCGAAGGGTTCAGTGACTACTACTTCGGTTTGTTTAAATTGTCCTTTGAGTATTTTTGGTAGAGACTTTGGGATGGACCTAGTGTGCCTTCCACTAGTGCAGATTGATGTTATTCTGGGTATGAACTGGTTGGTGTTTAACCGAGTTTCTATAAATTGTTTTGATAAGACGGTAGTATTTCCTGAGAGTGAGGAAGGAAAGAGTTTGTTTCTATCAGCGAGACAAGTGGATGAAGAGGTAGCTGATGGGGCAGAGTTGTTTATGCTGTTAGCGACTTTGGAGGCTAAAGATAAACTGGTGATTTGCGATCTAGCTGTGGTGTGTGATTTTCCTGATGTGTTTCCGGAAGAAGTGAATGAATTGCCGCCAGAGCGTGAAGTGGAGTTCTCGATTGATTTGGTACCTGGTACTAGACCGATATCGATGGCTCCGTACCGTATGTCTGCTGTTGAGTTAACTGAATTGAAGAGTCAGTTGGAAGATTTGTTGGATAAGAAATTTATTCGTCCGAGTGTGTCACCGTGGGGTGCACCAGTGCTATTGGTTAAGAAGAAGGAAGGTACTATGAGGTTGTGTGTGGACTACAGGCAACTGAATAAAGTGACGATCAAGAATCGGTATCCTTTGCCGAGGATTGATGATTTGATGGATCAGTTGGTTGGTGCAAGTGTGTTCAGCAAGATAGATTTGAGATCTGGGTATCATCAGATACGTGTGAAAACAGAGGATATTCAGAAGACTGCTTTCAGAACAAGGTATGGACATTATGAGTATTCTGTAATGCCTTTTGGTGTAACTAATGCACCTGGAGTATTTATGGAGTATATGAATAGGATTTTCCATCCATACCTAGACAAGTTTGTTGTGGTATTTATTGATGATATTTTGGTGTATTCGAAATCGGAAGAAGAGCATGCTGAGCATTTGAGAGTGGTTTTAGAAATCCTACGAGAAAAGAAGTTATTTGCTAAATTGTCCAAGTGCGAATTTTGGTTAGGAGAGGTAAGTTTCCTTGGTCATGTGATTTCAAGAGGTGGTGTTGCTGTTGATCCTTCTAAGATAGAAGCGGTATCTAAGTGGGAAGCCCCGAAGTCTGTTGCTGAGATTCGAAGTTTCCTTGGTTTGGCTGGTTATTATAGGAAGTTCATTGAGGGATTTTCTAAGTTGGCGTTACCGTTGACGATGTTGACTAGAAAGGGACAAGCATTTGTTTGGGACTCAAAATGTGAAGAAGGTTTCCAAGAGTTAAAGAGAAGGTTAACTACTGCTCCTATTCTGACATTACCAAGTCCGTCGGAACCATTTGAGGTTTACTGTGATGCTTCATTGTTGGGTTTGGGTGGCGTGTTGATGCAGAATAAGCAGGTTATAGCTTATGCTTCAAGACAGCTGAGGGTTCATGAGAGGAACTATCCGACGCACGATTTAGAGTTGGCGGCTGTAGTGTTTGTTCTGAAGTTATGGAGACATTACTTGTATGGGTCAAGATTTGAAGTTTTCAGTGACCATAAAAGTTTGAAGTATTTGTTTGATCAGAAAGAGCTGAATATGAGGCAGAGAAGATGGTTAGAGTTTCTGAAGGATTATGACTTTGGTTTGAATTACCATCCGGGTAAAACAAATGTGGTGGCTGATGCGTTGAGTCGGAAATCATTGCATATGTCTATGCTAATGGTTAAGGAGTTGGATTTAATTGAACAGTTTAGAGATTTGAGTTTGGTGTGTGAGAGTACTCACAATAGTGTTAAATTGGGAATGTTGAAGTTAACAAGTGGTATTCTGGATGAGATCAGGGAGGGTCAGAAATCTGATGTGCTTTTGGTTGATAAGTTGACTCTAGTGAGTCAAGGTCAAGGTGGCGAATTCAGAATTGATGAGACTGGTATTTTGAAATTTGGTAGTCGGGTGTGTGTTCCGGATGTTACAGAACTTAAGAAGAGTATTCTTGAGGAAGGACATCGTAGTGGGTTGAGTATTCACCCTGGAGCTACGAAGATGTATCATGATTTGAAGAAGTTATTTTGGTGGCCGGGAATGAAAAGAGATATTGCAAGTTTTGTTTATTCCTGTTTGACTTATCAGAAGTCAAAGGTTGAGCATCAGAAGCCGTCTGGGCTAATGCAACCGTTGGCTATTCCAGAGTGGAAGTGGGATAGTATCAGTATGGATTTTGTTTCTAGGTTACCGAGGACAAGTAAGAACTTTGAAGCTATTTGGGTGATTGTGGATAGATTGACGAAGTCGGCTCGTTTCATTCCGATCAGAATGGATTATCCGTTAGAAAGACTAGCTGAGTTGTATATTGAGAAGATTGTAAGTTTGCATGGTATTCCGTCTAGTATTGTTTCGGACAGAGATCCTAGATTTACATCGAAGTTTTGGGAAGGTTTGCAGAAGGCTTTAGGGACTAAGCTGAGATTGAGTTCTGCATATCATCCGCAGACTGATGGTCAGACTGAGAGGACGATTCAGTCATTAGAGGATCTTTTGAGAGCTTGTGTTTTGGAAAAGGGAGGTGCTTGGGATTGTTATTTACCTTTGATTGAGTTTACCTACAACAATAGTTTTCATTCGAGCATTGGTATGGCGCCGTTTGAAGCTTTGTATGGTAGGAGATGTCGGACACCGTTATGTTGGTATGAGTCCGGTGAGAGTGCTGTGGTTGGACCGGAGATTGTTCAACAAACTACGGAAAAGATTAAGATGATTCAGGAGAAGATGAGAATTGCTCAGAGTCGTCAGAAGAGTTATCATGATAAGAGGAGGAAGTCACTTGAGTTCCAAGAGGGGGATCATGTGTTTCTTCGTGTTACTCCGATAACTGGTGTTGGGCGAGCCTTGAAGTCGAAGAAGTTGACACCGCGATTTATTGGTCCTTATCAGATTTTGGAGAGGATAGGAGAAGTAGCCTATCGTATCGCTTTACCGCCGTCGCTTGCGAATTTGCATGAGGTTTTTCATGTGTCTCAGTTGAGGAGGTATATTCATGATCCGTCGCATGTGATCCAAGTAGATGATGTACAGGTGAGAGATAACCTGACTGTTGAAACATCGCCTATGAGGATTGAGGATCGAGAGTTGAAGCAGTTGCGGGGTAAAGAGATTGCCTTAGTGAAGGTAGCTTGGGGAGGACCAGCAGGTGGCAATGTGACTTGGGAGCTGGAGAGTCAGATGAAAGAGTCCTATCCAGAGTTATTTGCTTGAGGTATGTTTTCGAGGACGAAAACTCCTTTAGTGGGGGAGAGTTGTAACACCCCAAGAGAAATAAGACACTTATTTAATTTAAATTAATAATTGAATGATTAATTTAATTAAATAACTGGAATTTTGGATTTTATTATTATTAATATTTTGGGAATAATAATATTTGGAAAATATATATATGTGGGAATAAAGAAAAGGGTTTCATATTTTTGGAACAGAAGAAATTTCACGTGAAACTCAGAGAAGCTGCAGAGAAGAGGAAAAAGGGCAAAGAGCCGAAAAGCACGGTTGAGGAACGGAAAAGCTAAAGCTTAGAGAATTGCCGGATTATCTCAGGTAAGGGGGGGTTTATCGTCGTTTAATGGGTATTATAGAATAACATGTCATGGGTAGTGAGAAGCCGTTGATTTTAACCCTAATTGGAACTGTATATGCTGAAATTGACGTTGAATAAACCGTGTTAAAAACTGTAGATTGAATTGATAGTTGTGTGAGTCGAAAATGTTAGACCAGGGTACGAATCCCAATTAAAAACTTGAATCGGCGCTACCAATTTACCGGACGAATGGTTCTGTTTAGAGATGGTTGTAGTTGAGGAAACGGCCGGAAAACCTGTGAAACGTAAGCTAACGGAACCCTGGAAAACTCAGAAAAATCTGAGTCTGCGCGCGAGCGGTCGACCATAGGGTCGGCGTGCGCTGACCCGTGAGGCATGCGCTGACTGCATGCGTCGACGCATGGTAGTTTTGCGCCGACCAGTGAGCTAAGCGTCGACTGTATGCGTCGACGCATAGGGCTTTTGCGCCGACTCCCTCCAGTTGAGCAGAGTCTTTGCAGAATGGAAAAATAGTTGATTTTTTGTTGTGAGTGCAAGTGGTAGCTGGCCTATCATAGTTAATTGTGAGGAATGAATTTATTAGGTTTATGGTTGTGAAATGTTGATGCAATGATGTTGAAAGTTGATTTTTTTTTAGTTGCCTTGTTGAAATTATTAAGTTGTAGGCCGATGAGCCAACGTTGATTCTAAGTTGATTTGTTGAGAATTACTGAGTTGTAGGCTGAAGAGCCACAGTTGATTATGAGTTGTTCTGTTGAAAAACTGTTATGTGGCTGTTGTTATTATGTTGTTGAGCTTTCAAATCGTACATGACATATACATTCATATGCATTAAGTCGGGGCTTTTGCTCACACCACGTTGGCCTGGATTGGCAAAATTATGGGGCTTTTGCTCACACCACGTTGGCCTGGATTGGCAAAATTTTAAGTTGAAAGTTGAAGGCTTATGCCTTGATGCCCACTAAACTGGCAATGATTTTAAGTTGGGAGTTTTACTCCAAATGGTACCACATGCATGAAGAGTCGAGTCTCATTGAGTTGCATTTTATGTTGTTATTGAGTTGCCTTACGTTGTGTTTGAATATGATAATTGAGTTGACTGTGCCGTTGCCTAATGCATGATATAATTAGGGTGATTAACGTGTAGAATTACTTAACATAACATGATAAATTATAATATTTGTTATATCGATTGAGGAACTCACCCTTACAGCTATATTTTTCAGGTAACGAGCAGTGAGTCGAATAGAAGCTAGTGCTTGAAGTCTAGTGTGGTTAGAGGGTCATGCTCTGATAGATGTAACATCGGGACGGGATGTTTGAATTGTTGAATAAATGTTAATTTTGATGAATTACAGATGTTGAAAGATTTTATCCGCTGCGTATTGTTAAAGAAGTTTTATGTTGAATAAAATTGAGCATGACTGCTTTTATATTGACTTTTGTGAAGAAGTTGTTGTGTGACACCCTTGAGATGTATGATTACTCTGATATGTATGATTTAATTGTTGTTATTTTATTATTAAACATTTGGGGTATTTTAGAAGGGTGTTACAAATACACTCTTCCAATCCCATAATACATGCCTCATACTCTGCCATATTATTCGTGCATTTGAAAGTTAGCCTTGTTGTAAAAGGAAAATGTGTGCCCTGAGGAGTAATAATCATTGCCCCAATAGCATTTCCATATTGATTTACAGCGCCATCAAACACCATGCTCCATCGGGAACCAGGCTCTGGCCCTTCATCGAGCATAGGCTCATCGCAATCTTTCATCTTCAAATACAGAATCTCCTCATCAGGGAAGTCGTACTGAATAGATTGATAATCTCAATTGGTTGATGTGCCAAGTGGTCAGCCAAGATACTACCTTTAATAGCCTTCTGAGCTCGATACTCAATATCATACTCAGCCAACGGGCAATCCTTCCAGTTAAAGCAGGCTTCTCAAAGATATACTTAATTGGATCCATTTTGGATATCAACCAAGTCGTATGATTCAACATATATTGGCGTAAGCGCTTAGCCGCCCAAGCCAAAGCACATCATGTCTTCTCAAGCATCGAGTATCGAGACTCACAATCAGTGAACTTCTTACTCAGATAGTAGATGGCATATCCTTTCTTCCCTGATTCATCTTACTAACCCAGTACGCAATCCAATGAGTCTTCAAGAACAGTCAGATACATAATCAAGGGTCTCCCTTCCAAAGGCGGAGACAGAATTAGAGGCTCGGACATATATTCTTTAATACTGTCAAAGGCCTTCTGGAAATCCTCGGCCAAATCATGACGCTGATCTTTCTGAAGGAGCTTGAATATTGGCGCACATGTGGTAGTCATGTGGGATATAATTCTGGAAATATAATTCAAGCGGCCAAGAAAACCTCGGACTTGCTTCTCAGTTTTGGGCGCAGGCATCTCTTGTATTGCTTTGACCTTGGCAGGATCAACTTCAATACCTTTCTCATTGACAATAAAGCCCAATAACTTGCCAGAACGAACTCCAAATGTACACTTGTTCGGATTCAGACGAAGTTTGTACTTCCTCAAACGCTGAAAAAGCTTCAACAAGTGCTCAACATGTTCCACTTCAGTTCGAGACTTTGCAATCATATCATCAACATATACCTCGATCTCCTTGTGCATCATATCATGAAACAAGGTAGTCATATCGCGTTGATACGTGGCTCCGACATTCTTCAAACTGAAGGGCATCACTCGATAACAGAATGTTCCCCAAGGTGTGATGAATGTTGTCTTCTCCATATCCTCGGGTGCCATTTTGATCTGATTATATCCGGAAAATCCGTCCATAAATGAGAGGACATTGAACTTAGTTGTATTGTCTACCAACATATCAATGTGTGGTAGAGGAAAATCATCTTTCGGACTAGATTTATTCAAGTCCCTATAGTCCACACACATTCGTACTTTTCCATCTTTCTTAGGCACGGGCACAATATTGGCCACCCATTGAGGATATGTAGAAGTCACCAGAAACCCCGCATCAATTTGCTTCTGAACTTCTTCTTTAATCTTCACTGCCATATCAGGATGATTTCTTATGAGCTTCTCCTTTACAGGCACGCACTTAGGCTTCAAAGGCAGGAAATGTTGCATGATATCAGTATCCAGACCAGGCATGTCTTCATATGTCCAGGCAAAGACGTCGACGTACTCTCGTAGCAACTCAATCAACCCCTTCTTTACATACTCTTCCAGCAGTGCCCCAATCCTCACCTCTCGAACACAATCTTCAGACCCCAAGTTGACTGTTTCCAGATTCTCAAGATGTGGCTGAATGATCTTCTCTTCGTGCTCAAGCAAACAAGTGATCTCATCGGGAATCTCTTCAACATCATCTTCTTCGGCCTCAAATACAGGGAACTCAAAGTTGGGAGATGGTGTTGGATCATTATGTTCAATGGGTTTGATCAACCTGCATAATGATTTTGGATATAAAAGAGATTTTAGATTTCAAACAAGGCAAATCATTATGCAGATGAAAAGATTGATTTTATTCTCTTTTTAGGGTTTTTTGTGATCACCAATTTCATGCAAAAAAGAAAGAAGTGAAAATAATTTGGAAAAACAAACATTTAGCATGAATTTATTGAATGAACATCATTGTATTTATGTGTCAACAATGTCATCACTTCTCCTTTTGGCATGGGAGAAGGGTTTTTAAACAAAAATGAACATTACATTGACTTATGGACAACTGTTGGAACATCAACAGCGACCCAATTATTGCAGACTCCTCCAGGGATGACAAAGTTGCCAGAATCTTCCTCTGCATCATCTTCCACTATAGCAGCTGCTTCCTGGTCTTCAACCGTGTGGATGAAACCACCACTCTGAAATAAACCGTGCTTGTTGAAAGTGCCTGAAGAGTACCCTATACCAGCCCGGGATTTATTGTCTTCCAGCTTGGTCATTTGTCCTAAACCAGTAGTTATGCCATGCTCAATGACCAACTTCGCATCATTGTAGGACACAAATGAAGAAGTTCCTTTCTTAGAAGGTTCAGCAATAGATAGAGCTTGGAACTGAGTCCCAACCTCATCCTCAACATCGATATAAGAAAAGGAAGACTGATGGCTTGCCAAGAGAGCCTTCTCTCCCCCTACCACGACCAACTTCTTGTTCTTTACGAACTTTAACTTTTGGTGTAGGGTGGATGTCATGGCGCCTGCCTCGTGAATCCATGGTATGCCCAACAAACAGCTATATGATGGGTGAATATCCATGAACTGAAAAGTGATCTGGAAATCACTAGGTCCAATCTTGATTGGGAGTTCAAACTCGCCAATCACAGTCTTTCTGGATCCATGAAAAGCTTTCACAACCACTCCACTCTGCCTCATGGGAGGCCCCTGGTATGAAAGTTTCGCCAGAGTGGATTTTGGCAACACATTCAGCGATGATCATGTGTCTACCAGCACATTAGACAAGGCATCATCCTTGCAATTCATAGAGATGTGAAGTGCCAAATTGTGGTCCCTTCCCTCCTCGGGGAGATCAGCATCACAGAAGCTCAGGTTGTTACAAGCAGTAATGTTTGCAACAATGCTATCAAACTATTCTATTGTGACATCGTGATCCACGTACGCCACGTCCAACACCTTCTGCAAAGCTTCTCGGTGTGGCTCGGAGTTCATCAACAAAGACATTACAGATATCTTTGAAGGAGTTTGTAGCAGCTGATCCACAACATTATAATCGCTCCTCTTGATGATCCTCAGCATCTCATCACAATCCTCTCTAATCATGCCATTCTGGACAGCAGGGACAGGAGCTCTAGCAGTCACGACAGGTCAGTCAACAGCAAGTGCCGGATTCGGAGAAGAAGAAGAATTTCCCACAGGACGGGTAGCACTATCAGCAACATCAGTTCTTCTGGTGTCAGCCTGGGGTTTCGGCGGCGCCGGGAACACACGACCACTGCGGGTCAAACCACTGACATCAATAATATTCACAACAGAAGTGGAGGGTAGAGGCACCTCCTTCCCATCTTCTAATGCAACTGCATTATATCGATAGGGAACAACCTTGTCGGAAGAGTATGGAACAGGGCCAACTAGCTTAATAATGAGAATGGGAGAGGCCTTCTGCTTGCTGCCATCATATCTGACAACAACAGGCTCAGGAAATTTGAACACAGGGGATATAAAATTAACTTCGTCCTCATCACGATTCTGAAGTACCTCGATCACACCCCGATCTAGCATTTCTTGGATGTCTTTCCTGACTTGACGACATCCCCTCTCATTGACAGTGCATACATGGCAGCTGTCATGGTCATGCCCATATTGATTGTATCCACATAACAATATGTGCATCTCGACCAGTGATTGTCTAATATGGCTGACACATCTGACCTTGTATTTACCAGGGCAACCCTGAACCATATTAACAACAGATTTTCCATGCTCGGGCAATGGGTTCTTCTTCATATTAGGACCTACATCCTCGAAAAACAAGATACTGCTTCTAATAAGGTCTTGAACCTTGGTCTTGAGAGGGTAACAGTTCTCCACATCATGTCCGGGAGCACCAGAATGATAAACACAGTGAAGCTCGGGCTTATACCACCACTAAGGGTTGGTTGGTATAGTAGGTGGGTCACGTGGAGTAATCAACTTCCTTTCAATCAATGAAGGATATAATTCAGCATAGGTCATTCGAATAGGATCAAAAATGACCCTCTTCCTATCATAGCTAGTGCTGGTTTGATTGTTGTTTCGAGGCTGGTAGGCCTGCTGTTGTGGACGATGTTGCGGTTGCTGATACTGCTAATGTTGTTGTTGCTGGTTCTGATGCTGATTATGTTGGTTCTCTCTGAAAGCAGGTGCTATATGAGCCACCTGGTGCTGGTTACTGGCGGGACGCACAGTCTTCCTCTTCACAGAGGGTCTTCTTTATTTAACATGGAAGGTCACAGCATGTGCCTCTCCATCTTTCTTCTTAGCAAATGCCCCATAACGTTTGGAAGAAGAACCTTCTTCTCTGGTCAGGCGCCCTTCCCTGACTCCTTCTTCTAAATGCATCCCCGTGTTTACCATCTCGGTGAAATCAGAAGGAGCGTTAGCAATCATCCGCTTGTAGTAGAAAGAGCTTAAAGTCTTGAGAAAGATCTTCGTCATCTCCTTCTCTTCGAGCGGGGGCACAATCTGTGCAGCCAATTCATGCCACCTCTGGGCGTACTCCTTGAATATTTCTTTCTTCTTCTAGGACATGGCCCTTAGTTGGTCCCTATCAAGAGCCATATCAATGTTAAACTTGTACTGCTTGACGAAAGCTTCGCGAAGGTCGTTGAAGGAGCGAATATTCACACTATCTAGACCCATGTATCATCTCAAAGCGGCACCGGACAGGCTGTCCTGAAAGTAGTGGATCAGGAGTTGATCGTTGTCTGTCTGAGTCGACATTTTGTGTGCATACATCACAAGATGGATGAGCGGGCAAGTGTTTCCTTTGTACCTTTCAAAGTCAGGCACTTTGAATTTGATAGGAATCTTGACATTAGGTACGAGGCATAGCTCAGCAGCAGATTTGCCAAAGAGGTCCTTCCCTCTGAGAGTTTTAAGTTCCTTGCGCAACTCAAGGAATTGATCATTCATAGCGTCCATTTTTTCGTAGACATCTGGGCCCTCGGATGGCTCAGAGTGGTAAATGGTGTCATCTACTCTCGGCAAAGTATGCATGATTGGAGGTAGCACAGCAAGGACCGGGCTAGATGCTGGCAGAGAAGAAAATGTAGGGGAGAGACCCTCTAGAACAAAGTTAGCGGGCATCCCGCAGGGAAACCCGGCTGGCAAAGCAGATGGAGCAAAGTGAGCACTAGCAGCAGGCACGGTAGAGGAAGCAACCTCTGAAATGACCTTCCTCTGGGGAGGAGTTGAAGGCGTTGGAGTGGACTAGCTTTGGGCGGCCGAGAAAGACTCCATCAGGGTAGTCAATCTTGCCACTTCCTCCTTGAGTTATCTGTTCTCTTGCTCGAGGTGATCCATTAGCTTTGATGAGTTGGCTCTGGTATAGTACCGGTGCGTCAGCTTGTCTTCAAAATAAATGAAGAACACAGAGTTAGACCACTGAACAAGGAGCCTGGAACAAAACCTGCTTATGCATATGATGCATGCAATACTTGTGCATATGATTTATTTTTTAGTCAGAGGAACTATTTGTTGGTGTAAGCCCTAGAGGCCAATACTTTTGGTACTTGTATCGAATTATTTATTAATTAATAAAAAGGCTTTTTCTTTATTATGGTTGATTAATAAAGTTCCTGGAATAGATAGTCCGTTTAATGTATTAAGTGTGACTTAATCATGAGAGCACATTAAACATAAGGACACTACTCTTAAAGTATCCGTAGTCGAGCTTTAGTGTGAAGTGGTATAACATTAAAGCATTAATACTATTATGTTTGTAGACTGATGATCACATCTCATGGATCATGGATAAAGAGTTATCAAGTCTTAAACATAGGTATGAATATTAAGAGTAATATTTATACCGGATTGACCCGCTATGAGAATACTATATAGAAAGTTATGCAAAGTGTCATAAGTTATTCTCATGGTGATAATAGTGTATACCACTGTTCGACCTGAAACCACTATGGATCCTAGATGTAGAGTCGAGTGCTTTATTGCTGATCCAACATTGTCCGTAACTGGATAACCATAAAAACAGTTGATGGGTACTCCACGAAGCATGCTGAGCGACATGAGTGTCCTAGATGGAATTTGCCCATCCTGCATAACAGGATAAATGTCTATGGGCCCAATATTGAACTGGACAAGGATGACACGGTCTATACCTTGTGTTCAATATAGACATAAGGGAAAAGGGGTAATTATACACATAATTATTATCACAGGAGGTTTTGTCAGATCACATGACATTTTCGTGACTTGGGTAGTAGTGATGTGTTGCTAGATACCGCTCACTGTTTATTATGTTAAATGTGTCAATTAATATAATTGCCAACGTCGCGAAAAACTACAGGGTCACACACAAAGGACGGATTGATGAGAGATAGAGTAACTAAGGAACATCGTAAGGTACGGTGTACTTAAGGAAAATACGAAGTATGGTAAGGTACCAAATACTTAAGTGATTTTGGCATATTGTGAGATATGGACCAAAATACACTTAAGTGGGCTTTTTGGCTTGAAGCCCACACAAGTGGTTCTATAAATAGAACTCTTGTGCAGAAGCATTGTATGGGAATACAACATAACTAAAGAGTTGGAATTTCGTATCTCTCTTTCTCTCACTTAAAGCCTTCATTCATAACAGCTAGCACTGCGATTGAAGGAATCCGTTCGTGTGAACTAAGTAGAGGTGTTGTCATCGTTCAACGTTCGTGATCGCTCCGTGGATTTGTATCCAAGGTTTTGATCGTTACAAGAAATCTGCACCAAAGGTTTGAATCGCCACAAGAGGTAACGATTCTATCACTGATCATGCCCATTCGTAAGGATCACTAAATGGAGAAATTTTAAATTCCGCTGCGCCTTGGATGGCAATTCCCCTACACTATTAGAGATCCATTTTCAAATATCTGGAAAATATTAATCATTTAGACATATATGGAATAATCATATCAATAATATCTGGAAAAAATTTAGACCAAAGAAGTACAGTCTTGGTGACCAAAATATAATACAAGAGAGAAGGAAAATGAACATCCTACGGAACCCAAGAAATAGTCATCCAAAGCTCTCGAGACCGGAAGATAAGCTGCACAAAGCCTCTTCACCTCTCTCTCATAGGTTGCCTCCATATCTGCCTTCTCCTTGGCGAGTCGATCATACTTCTGTAATACCCCAAAATTTACCATTCATTTTTCCGGGAAGCATACGCTTTACACCTCATGCATGCATTCATTTTTAGGTCATTTAACATTAGATACATTGCATTTCATCATGTCAATCAGAATTAGATCCAAGAAACTTAAAAAAAAAAATAAAAAAAATAAAAAAAAAAAGTTAAAAATAAATAAATAAATAAAATTAATTAAATAAATAAATAAAATATAACAAAAATTGTTTTGGACTTGGGTCTCTCTCATTTGAGCCCACAAAGCCATGGAATTCAGTCTATAAATACCAAGGCTTCACTTGAGAAAAAGGGGAGAAGCAAAATACTCTGGGGTTTCCTTGAAACAAAACCTTGGACAAAACCTGGAGAGAAACCTGACAGAGAGTTCAGAGCAGCCTCCAAACCCTGAAGGGAACTCAACTACACAGAATCACCTCTGCCTCACATAAACCCTAAAGATTGTTTTGTAAACCTCACGGGTGCCACTCAATTTCAATCAAGCTCTCCAATCAGGTTTGCCCTTATTCACATTACCTTTATGCTCTTAATTTGGATCATCTGAATGTTTGAGGTATGATGGATGAATTTCATTAGGTTTTTGCCCACGGGTCATAATTATGTATGAGTGTATAAATAATGCCTTGAATGCTTAATCGTTTAATTTCTGAAGTGTATGCCACAGGGTTTGAGGTTTCTGAAACCATATTGTTATCCATGAAAAAAATGCTTATCGTGTTTCACTAACCCTTTTGTTGAGTTTTTGTGAGGGCTCACGTACTCTTGCAGGGATACCATCCGGAGGTTTATCCTGATTAATCGTATTGACTGATTTTCTTTGATGGTCTAGCTGGAGAGATCTCAGGGTTGCTAATCCTTTAATTGCTGTAACTTCGGATCTTTATCCGTGTGGTAATTTTTTCCCTTTCTCGTACTTTATCGCTTTCTTAGATGGAAGACCTCGATAGGAGGCAATGTTTGAGCCCCTTGGTGGCATTTTACTTTGAGATACATGTTTTGTGTTTTGTATTCATATCCCCACATGTAGCGCGGTTCCTTCGTCAAGGACTGCCTGTTTGCCCTCGAGCATCCCAAACCCTAAAACCCATAACACACGTTTACTCCTTCTACTACAGGCGAGTAAGTCTCCAAAGGTCGAGCATCCGGTAGATTGCGTAGTGACGTCGTTCGTCCAAAACCCAATCCATAACCCCGTAGTTAGCCGAACTACGGCTTGCTCTGATTCTCATTCCAGATGAGATACGTAGGCATAAGACGCGATGTCTTAGCGAGCACACATCCCCCAACCCATAGGTCAGCCGAGCTACGAAGACTCTGATTCTCATATTCAGATGAGATACGTATGCAGTGGATGCGACATCCGCACGAGTCATTTCTCTTAACCTTTTTAGTAAATAAATACATTAGGTAAACCCACACCCTTTAGACAAAAACCACAAAAGTGGATCCCGTAGAGTACTATGGATGCGTAGGGGTGCTAATACCTTCCCTTCGCATAACCGACTCCCGAACCCAAGATTTGGTTGCGAGACCCCATTTTGTCCTTTCCTTTTTCAGGTTTACTTCGAGCGTTTCCTTTTCCTCCTTTGGGATAAATAACGCACGGTGGCGACTCTTCTGTCATTTTCTTTCACCGGTTGTTTTTTTCGCGCACTGTATTTTTCAGGTTGCGACAGCTGGCGACTCTGCTGGGGACCAAGAAGTTGACCTCTTGCTGGTCCATCTTCCCTAAGCGAGTCCCTCCTAGCTTGTGTGATTTTCTTGTTTATTGGGTGTTCATGCTTTTGTACATTTATTTACTTACTTGCTTGCATTCATCTGCTGTATCTGTTGGAGCTGTTGTTTGTTTGTTGGGATGGGATGTTCTACGAGAGATAAGCCTATTACCCAGGCTTGAGTGTACACACAGGTTTTAGAGTGGATGATCATGAGGCTTGCGTGGCATGTTGCTACATTAAGTCGTTCGTGAAGAACCACACCCAGACGAGGTTTCTTTTGGATATATTATGTCCTACATATGTTCCGTAACGACATGATGTTCCTTTAGAAATCGTCGACTCTGGTGACCATTTCCCGAGAACTCAGTCGAGGCCTCTCCTCCGAGACGTGATTATGTTAGCTCTGGTGGGCGCATTCTCGCTGATCAATTCGAGGACCCCGATACTGGGAACTTGCTTTAGGATGTCCTATTGAGGGGAGTCAGTGGAGGTCTTTTATCCCGTAATAATGCCAAACCTTCAGTGGTAAACGTATTATTCGCGACTGAAGGGCTGAAGTTGACGAACTTCTGTTCTTAGAACCTACCAGTGAGGGGCGGGCTAAATTCAGGAAACCTTAACCTCCAACCAACCCGGTTTTCTGGAGCAGAGCTTTGATCTTGTATTATATTCCTCAGTGGTTTTCTCTTCAGACAGTGTAACCCGACAGATGTTCAAGCAGATACAGCAATCCTGATTGACATACCACCGCACTGCATTCATATCATCACATCATTTGCATTCATATCATTTAACACATGTTTATTCATTTCAAGGGGGTTTACATCTTCTTCTTGATTCCAGTCGGAGTTTTTCTGGTTCTCTTAAGATGGATATTGGCAGAAAGAGACTTGTCGCCTACAAGTTTCCGGTGGTCTGTCTGGAGCCCATCCAACAGTTGATGCAGTTAATGGATCCTGGTTCTCTAGAAGGATTCCAAGAGGATTACGGTCTGATTCTAAGTTTCGTCACGGTTCTTTCCAAAGATCAACATGACGCCCTATTCACACTGCTACAGTTCTATGACCCTCCATTGAGGTGTTTCACATTCCCGGATTATATCTTGGTCCCTACTCTGGAGGAGATTGCCAGTTTTCTCAGAGTTCCTATCAGGTCACAGTTATTGTTCTACAGTTCTGAGTTTCTGCCCGATCTCAGCATGGTTGCTTCAGCCACATATTTGGAGGAATCAGTCTGGAAGGCTAATATGTGTCAGAAGGGAGAAGTTAGTGGTTTTCATCTGAGTTTCTTACTGGGAGAAGCAAAGAAGAAGCTGGAAGACGGTAACCAGAGGGGTTTCAATGCTGTGTTGGCTCTTTGCGTGTATGGGATTGTCTTGTTCCCTAATGTCGCCAAATTTGTGGACATGGACGCAATACGCCTCTTCGTGTTGAGAAATCCAGTACCGACCTTACTAGGAGATTTCTTTCATTCAGTGCACCACAGAAATAAGAATAGAAAAAGGGGATTGTTGAATTGTTGTGTGTCTTTGTTTTATAGGTGGTTTAGTTCTCACCTACCCAAATCAGGAATGTTCGTTAATGTCAAGGACTCGTTGAGTTGGTCGAAGAGATTGATGGGGTGAGAGCTGAAGATATTCCTTGGTGGTCCGACCGGAGCTTGCTTCGGGCAGATATTATTCATAGTTGTGGGAACTTCCCAAATGTTCCGTTGGTAGGAAGAAGAGGAGGAGTCAACTATAATCCTTCTCTAGCAGTTAGACAGTTTGGATATGCTTTAAGAACTCCGCCTTTGGAAAAGGATGTGGAAGAATCTCTGTTTTTCCATTCTTCGCCTGATTTGACGGTATCCCGTAAGGCAGCTGAGGCCTGGCTCAAGGTGATCAAGAGAGGAAGAACCATCCTTGGAAAAGGAGATTGTAGAACTTACCCTCGGTATGAAGAGTGGCTTCAAGGAAGAGTCGAAGAGTTTGGTCTGCCGTTCCCTATTGAAGAACCTTTGTATCCACCTACTCTTGAGCAGTCAACAATGGTGAGCCGAGAGGAGTACGACAAGTTGAAGAGTGCCATGGAGGGACTTCAAACCAAGAACTCAGAGTTAAGTGAGAAGTTGCAAGACTATATGCGTCAATTCCAGGAGGCAGAATATCAGAAGGGGGAAGCCGTCAGAATGCAAAAGGAAGCAGAAAGGAAATTTGCTGTGGAGGTGGACTTCTTCAGGAAGACAGACAAAGCCTTGAGATCATCCAGTTCTGAGTTGAGGCGAGTCAAGCAGCAGTTAGTAGATGATCATGGTAAATTAGCTGGGTGGCAGGAGCAATGGGATGCATTTTCAACTTCTTAGAAGGCAAAGGAGGAGGAGACAGTAGCCGAACTGACTGGTCAGATAGAGAAATTGACGACTTTGCTGAAGGGGAAGAACAATGAGCTTCTGTGTGCCCGTTCTACTAATGGCTACATCACAGATCAACTCCATGAGGCTCGAGGACAGATTGAAGAACTCAAGGTGTTGGCAGGTTTGAAGAAATCCAGACTTGAAGAGGTATTCAGAGAAGATGATGGGAATTACTACAGAGAGCACATCAACGAACTGGATGGGATCATTCCCAAGAGGAATCTGCTTATCCGGCATTTGACAGAATCTCCAGATCATCCCGACACGGTGGCATTACTGGATGAAGTGAGGAGCAGTCCTTATGGGTTGTATACAGGAGGCTGATTCCTGGTTTATGTTCCTCCCTTTACTTTTTGTTTCGTTGCTGTGTAGTGATAATCCACAGGCTTGTTGTGGGGATCCTCTTTTGATGTACTTTTGGCTAAGGCCCCTTTCCTGGAACTCATTTGTATGTTGGTTTCCCTTTGTTGCATCTTGATCTCAGAACTTTATCCATGACTCAGTCTTCTTGCACTATTCGCCTGATGTGAGACTGGAATCAAGGGGGTAGAATACCTTTTGGATTTGATAAACATGGCATTGCATTTACATATTCATTGTCATATCTTGCATAACAGGTACCGCTGCAGTGTTCTCATATTGTTTGGTGTCCCACTAGCAGGATAGCTGACTCAGGCATTCACCGATACGGTACCCGAAGGAATCAATAGAGAGCGATGGAGAGCCTACAAGCAGAGCTCGCCGAGATGAAGATTCGCATGAATCAATTCATGGATTTGGTTCAAGGGGTGGCTCAAGGACAGCAGGAGCTTAGATTGTTGGTACAGAGGGATCCCCCTATTACTCAACCGGAGACGTTAGTTGATCCTCCAGCTGGAGAGGCTAATGGTCCCAATGGACCGGGGGCTATCCCGATCCCGCATGTCAACCTAGATCAACAACCCATTCAGGATGGTCAGGATGATCAGTTCCCCTTGCTTCAGGACGACTTTGGCATGGACCCCATGTTTAGAAGATTGGAAGAGAGGTTGAAAGCAGTGGAAGGACAAAATCTTCTGGGAGTAGATGTTGCTGACTTGGGGCTGGTCCCAGGTGTGAGAGTGCCACCGAAATTCAAGGTCCCGATTGTAGCACCTCAAATTTTCACCTATCATTGTACATACCATATCATATTAGGTCATATCATATCATGGTCCATTGCATAGCATTTGCATTGTCCCCAGTTGCCTCAAGAGCAAGCAAGCAAAGAATTAGGTCAAACTGATCAGGAGATCAGTCAACCAATCAAGCAAGGGTGTTTCTCAAGGAGCCAAGGCCCTAGGGTTTGCCCATCAAGTTCACATGACTTGGAAGCCCATTTGAAGTGTTTAAGTCAAGGGTTGGATGTTCAGAAGCCATCAGTTCATGCACAGTCAGGCAAAAACCCTAGACAGTCAACAGTCAGTCAAAGCAGTGGATGGTGGCCATTCTTGTGGAATTTGGGCACCATGGTCAATAATCAAGAGTCCATATGTCTTGGGACATCATTTGAAGTCATGGTCTCAAGGGATTAGGGTTTGGAATTCATCAGAAGTGCACAGACAGTCCAAAACCCTAGAAAAGTCAAAGTTGGTCAACTGTGGTTGATTTTGTGGATTTGATGGATGGAATTGATTTGGAAGAGTTTATTCATGTCCTAATAGGCCTCATGTGTCATGGCAATCAACATCATGGAAGAATTTGAAGCCAATCAGAAAATTTCCAAAAATAGAAAGTGGACCTGTAATTTCAACTGCCAAAAATGGAAACTTCTTGATTCTCAACTTACATCATGATGCAAGCTTCAAATGAATTTTTGCCCAACATAAAAGTTGAAGATCTTGTTCTCCCATTTTCAAAAAGTCCAAGAACTCTCAAATCCCATGTATGGTTGTCAAGATATGATCAATTCAATTTCAAAAATTTGTGAACTTCAAAGGGCCATATCTCTCAAACCATAAGGCCAAATTTGGTGGGGTTTTTTCCTACAAACCACATTTTTCCTCCTCTTTCCAAAAATATAAATTTCACCCTCCAAAACCTTGCCAATCAAAATGGCATTTTTTTGACCTTTTCCATTTAAAAATCAAGTTTGACCAAACTTTGACTTTTTGATCCTTTGATTTTTTTTTCACTTTGGCCAATTGGAAATGCTTGGAAACATCATTTGTGATTTGTCTAGAGCTTAAATTCATGCCCATTCCATCACCATACCACAATTTTGGACCAAAGTTGCATAACTTGGTATTTTTGCAAATGGTTTGAAAAGAGTAAAACAAGTACAGCAATTCAAGAGCAGACCAAAAACAGCAATTTGGTTGGTCATTGGCAGCATGCTAGAAAGCCCAATTCGTGCAGCTACACCTCCATTTTTCACTCATGCGAAATTAGCAATTTTGGCAATTGGTCTTCATTAAACAAAACTAGCTTAGCACATGGATTAGCAAGGATAAACAGTCACATAAAAACTCATTTGCTGCCAGATTCTAACCCTAGCTGCAGAGACACACGACCAAATTCTCTTTTCTCTCTAAAATTGTATTTTTTACCAAGAGTGAATTTCTGCACAAAAACTTCAAAAGACCTCGAGTTTTCTTCATAGCTCCATCATCTGGACGATATTTGTGAGCTCATTCAAGCAACAAAATCCAGCTGGAACTCCAGCTTTTGTTCTGTTTTTCAAAGCACATCTCCCATGGCAGCTTGGAGTTAGAGGCGAATCAAGCAAGTTTGAGCTCAATCCCTTCGGGGATACATCATTTGGGACCATCATCTTCATCTGTTTCAGGCTATATCCTCAAAATAACCACTGCACATCAGTTTTCTCCAAAAATAAGTAAGTATTCGACCTCTTCCATTTGCCAAACTATGGGTTGCTTTAGATAGGTCTTTAACTGCTGAATCCACTGCAATTTGTTTCGTGTGATATGGTTTTGCATTGAGTGAGAAATCTGCTTTGTAAGTTTTGTGTTCATGCTTGTTTTTGCTCGATCTGCTTTATTCATGATGAATTAGTGAAATGGATAGCACACTCACGTTATATGTTGCATGATGATTCTATTGGTGTACTTGATTGGGTGTTCTGGGCATTTCGAAATTTTGAACTTGTTGAAGGTGATGAAGATCATGTTGCTGCTTAAACTCTCATATTTTCCAGAGAATCCATATGAACTGTGTTGTATGCTGTTGTCTGGTGGATGTATGAACATTACTAAATGCTATGCTGTTGTGTGATAGTGTTTGATTTTGCTTTGATGTTGATGAATTTGATGAATGCCATGCTAAAACCCTAAGGGTTTATGTTGAACCCAGAAACGTGAAAGCTGGTTGGCTGTTCTACTGTTCCATTGGCCATCGGCCAATGAGAACATTCCATTTTCCCTGCCCAAAACGCACAGCTTCGATTAGTGAGGCGGTTAATTACAAATTTGCCACGCTGACTTCATGTTGACTCATTACATCATGTCATTTTGTTCATGTTGCTTCAATTATTCATCCAACTTGCAAAATTAATTTCTCTTTCAATTTAATTCCAAAAATCATGAAAATTTTTCCATCATCTTCACATGGATGTCTAGTATTTGATTATGATTTTTAATTAATTTTTCATTTGCTGGATTTTAATTGGTAATTGGTTTCCTGACATGTATGCACATTTGACACCCTTTGCCATTTCAATTGTGAAATACTCATGATGTATCCATTGCCCCTGAAACTTTTTGTGGTGAAACTAGACTCATTTACCTTTGTTTCCATGTAGAGTTTATGCATTTATCATTTGTGGTTTGTGAGTTACAAATTTTTGAAGTGAGGTGTTGCATTTGGTGCTACATGAATGATATGCATTTTCCCAATTTTTGTTCACATGCTTCCTTACATCCAAATGACCCCAAATTTTGCATAAATGATCTCCTACATGTCTAGTTTGTGTATGAATTTTCTGGGATTTAATCATGCTGTTTTCCATTTGATTGTGAATTTTATTCCCTGCCTAGTCAAGTGTTGACCTTTTGTGCTACCCATTGCCAAATCCTTTGTGAAATCCTCATACCATATTGAATGACCATGAAATTTCATATGTGATAACTGGACACCTTGAGCTTTGCATTGGTGTTAATCTCATTCATTTCTCATCTGTTTTCAATTTGATATGATTTTTTGAAGTTGACCCATGTTTGTTGACTTTCATTGTGCTTATTTGAAATTGGTTTGACTTCTTGATTTTAATTGAGTGCCTTCCTCTCATCCAAATGCAATGAAATTTGACATGCTTACCATGTTAGATGTTAGGATTGAGTGTGATTTATTTGGTGATTTTTGAAATTGTTTGGGTTGACTTTTGATGCAAGTCATTCTGTTGACTTCTTTGAGCTTTCATTTGCCTTACTTTGACTTCAAATGTTCATGAAATGATAATAATGCATGATTTGAATGTGGGCCCAATTGTGATAGCTTCCTAAATGTTTGACCTTGACCTTGGTTGACTTTTCTTTGCTGTTTTAATTTTTTTTTCTTTCATCCTTGACCTTAGGCTAGTCCTAGTGGTCTTTTGAGCTTACAATTGAGTTAATGTTTCAGGTTAAGCATCAATGCTTCCAAGATCATACAAATGTGATTGGGTTTGATTACATATCATATGCTAACTTTTGTTTTGTAGGTTTGACTCATGTGTGTGAGTCTCATGCCTTGCACAGTTGACCATCTGTGTTGACTATTTACCAATTCCTTTTGATTTAAACTTTTGAACTGTTTGCTGATTGTTTTGACTTTTTTCAGGTACTTTAGTTGCTTAAGTTCTCTGAACTTGCTTTGCTTTGCTTTTAGCAACTTGCTTGAGGTATAATCTCTTTTACTTCATGTAGTCTGGAGACCCGGTCTGTTATTTGACCGGGCAAACTGTCTGAAGTCCTCCTTAAGAGGCAATGCTTGTGTATGTTTAATTTGTCCTTGTACAGAGTCAAAGACCTCCTAAGTGAAGAGGCAATTGGCAGAACCAAGGGATAAGCAATCTATCCCCTGCTATTCAGTGTGTCTTCTGTCTTGCTCACACCACTGTGTTGATGCATTTCAGATAAAAACCCAAGATCTTGTGCAATTGCACAGTTGAGTCAGTATTAAATGTGTAGAAGGGTTCCCACTTTCTGAACCCACACATTCTTGTCAAATGCTCTCCCAGGCCAGGGATAGAAGCAATGAGGCACACCCCTCATCACCTTTCATCTGCTTCACCTTAGCCCCTCAATGGCAAGGTTAAGAGCACACTTCACCCCATTACAGAGGTTTGTTTGTTGAGGTTGATATGACCCCTCGACTAAAACCTAACCCTTGTGTGAGCCTCTTGTATGTATATAGCGTGTGCTATCTGTGATTGTGATTGCTTTGCTTCTTAGGCTAGCTTAGACTTGCTTCCTGTGCAAGTTAGGTTTAGTTTAGACTAATCCGTGCTTGTTTTCGCCCTCGTTGCGATCCTTTCTCTCGCCCTCGTTGCGATCGAGACTTTCCCTTTCTCTCGCCCTCGTTGCGATCGAGTCCTTTTCCCTGCCAGCCGAACTACGGCAACTCTGATTCTCATGTTCAGATGAGATACGTAGGCACGAGACGCGATGTCTTGCCGAGTTTGACTAACAACTAACAACTAATCCTTGTTTGCTTTCGCCCTCGTTGCGATTCTTTTCTCTCGCCCGCGTTGCGATTGAGACCTCCCCTTTCTCTTGCCCTAGTTGCAATCGAGACCCTTGCTTCCTGTGCAAGCCGTGTCTAGGATAGGTTGGCCCTTGTGCCATTTAGCTAGAAACCTTAACTTAGGGTTGACTTTTGCATGACAACATCTAGGCTCGAGTCGTAGTCTCCCTAGTGTTGTGTCTCCCTCTGTTATCTGGTTAGGCTAGTCTTTTTTCCCTGCGTAGGGGAACTACATCGCCCTGATCTTCACACCAGATGAAGTATGTAGGCAGGAGATTGAGCTGATCTCTCCGGGCGCCCCTTTTTTCTTTTTCAACCCTTTGTGTCTTAACCACCCTTGTGTGTGTTCTGGTTGGAGTCCGACATAAGTCCAGTGATTGGCATTTGGGCTCCACGTTTGCCTCTTTGCGTGTGTTTGGGTTTGGATGTCGACATAAGTCCAGCGATTGGCAGTCGGGCTCCACGTTTGCCTTTGTCTTGTTTTGTTTGTATGCGTGTCCGCCGAGCTACGAATGCTCTGATTCTTCTCTCGTCCGAGAAGATACGTATGCATAGGATGCGACATCCTAGCGAGCATGTGTCGTTTCCCTAGTCCGAACTACTTCGACTCTGATGTTTATGCCTGATAGACTAAGTAGGCCCAGGATGCGATATCCTGCCGAGTCAGTTTCAGTCAGTCTCTTTCGTTTCTTTCAGCCAGTGTGTGTGAGTTTGAGCAGTGTTTAGCAACCAATTCTCTTTCCTTCTGTGCGTGGATCCCGTAGAGTACTACGGATGCGTAGGGTGCCTAATACCTTCCCTTCGCATAATCGACTCCCGAACCCATCCTCTTTGGTCGCGAGACCATGTTTTTTTCTTAGGTTTACTTCGAGCGTTTCCTTTCCCTCTTTTGGGATAAATAACGCACGGTGGCGGCTCTGTTGTTGTTTTCGTTTCCCGCCGGTTTTTCGCGTGATGCGACACCGATATTTGACAAATACCATGGCAGCTCTTGCCCCAAAACTCACGTGCAAGCCTATTTCCGTAAAATGGTTGCATACTCTGATGACGAGAAGCTACTTATGTACTTCTTCCAGGATAGCCTAGCTGGGGCATCCTTGGAATGGTATTTGAGGCTGGACAGAGCCCACATCCGTTGCTGGAGGAATTTGGCAGAGGCTTTCGTGAAGCAGTATCAGTATAATGCAGACATGGCTCCGGACAGAACTCAACTTCAGAATCTGTCTCTTAAAAGCAATGAGTGCTTCAGGGAATACGCTCAACGCTGGAGGGATACAACTTCCCGTGTTCAGCCTCCTATGTTGGAAAAGGAAATGGCCAACATGTTCATGAATACGCTGCCTGGACCTTATCTGGAGCATCTGGTAGGTTGCAATGCTTCCAACTTTGCTGATGTGGTCTCTACTGGAGAAAGGGTGGAGAATTACCTAAAGACCTATAAGAGCCAGAGTGGAGGTGGATCCTCATCAGGGGTGAAGAAGCCGTTCATTCAAGGACAGAAGAGGAGAGAAGGGGATGCAAATGCCATATCTTCTTATCAGAACAGGGATAATCGGAGGAATAATTTTCAGAATTATCATCAGCAACCGTATGTTGCGGCTGTGACCATTCCAGCTGCAGCGCCACTACAACAACAACAATCACAACGTCAACCAGCTCAGTATCAACAGCAGCAGCAACCGGGTAACAGACCCGCTTATCAACAGAGGCAAAGGATGATGGACCGGCGTTTCGACACCCTTCCAATGTCGTACGCTCAGTTGCTTTCTAGTCTTCAACAACTACAACTTGTGCAACTGCGCACTCTGGCTCCTCCTATTAGTAGACTTCCGGTGGGTTACGACGCCAACGCTAGGTGTAGCTTCCACTCTGGGGCACCTGGCCAGAATATTGAGAACTGCAAAGCTTTTAAGCACGTAGTTCAAGACCTCATAGATTCAAAGGCCATCGACCTTGCACCGGCTCCGAATGTCGTTAACAATCCCATGCCCCAGCATGGTGGTGCGAACGTTAACATGATAGAGGGAAAAGCCAAGTCCATTAAGGATGTGTTGAAGTTGAAGACTCCATTGTTGGATATCAAAGGATGCTTGCTGAAGGCCGATGTTTTCCCCGGTTGTGGGAAGGGTTGTTTGGATTGTGCCACCCAGAATGGAGGTTGTTTGAAGCTACAGCAGGGTATCCAGGCCTTGCTCGACAAAGGTATCCTCCAGGTTGAAGATTTGTCTGTCCAAGAGTCTGTGGAAGGGGTTGAGGAAGAAGTGTTTGAAGATGCTACTGATGAATTCGCAGATGTTGTTCCTGTTAATTTTGTGATTCCCAGTGAGGTCTCTGCGGTCAACAAAGAGGGTGGGGATAGTGATTGTGACATCGACAACTGGGTGCATCCGAGGATCCCGGGTGAAGTCATCAACAATTGGTCTTCTGAGGAGATTGTCCAAGTCACTTTTCTGAAGGAGTAATTATCTTTGTTTATTCATGCATGTCCAAGTCTTACGTTCCGCCCAGGACGTAATGACTCATTGTAGGGCTCATCTATGTGACACTTGCATTTTTATCATAAATAAAGGACGTATTTTTGCATTCAAATATTTCGTTCCCTGTCTTTCTATTTTTGCAGTTTTTCAAAATAAAAAAAATGGCAATGTTTTGTTTAGTTTTCACTTCTTGTTCACACTCATAAGCACATACCATCACTCATGCAGATGCACATCACCGGATCCTATTGATAACGGTTCTGCTATGGCTCGCTTCGACTTTGAAAATCCAATCTTTCAAGCTGAAGAAGAGGGTGATGAAGACTGTGAACTCCCTGAAGAGCTTACCAGGTTATTAAAGCAAGAGGAAGGGGTTATTCAACCGCATCGAGAGTCTGTTGAAGTGATTAATCTCGGCCCCGAGGACGCCAAGAGAGAAATCAAGATAGGGGCTGCTTTGGGAGATGATATGAAGAAAGGGCTGATTGAATTGCTGCAAGAATACATTGACATCTTCACCTGGTCTTATCAGGACATGCCCGGGCTGGACACAGACATCGTGGTACACCACTTGCCTCTCAAAGAAGGTTGTCCTCCGGTCAAGCAGAAGCTCAGAAGAACAAGACTAGAGATGGCTGTCAAGATAAAGGAAGAAGTGCAAAAGCAGTTGGATGCAGGGTTTCTAGCAGTCACCAATTATCCGCCATGGGTTGCAAACATCGTCCCAGTACCTAAGAAGGATGGAAAGGTACGGATGTGTGTCGACTACCGGGATCTGAACAGAGCTAGCCCTAAAGATGATTTCCCATTACCTCACATCGACGTTTTGGTGGATAATACAGCTCAGTTCTCGGTATTCTCCTTCATGGATGGTTTTTCTGGCTATAACCAAATCAAGATGGCACCAGAGGACATGGAAAAGACAACTTTCATAACCCCATGGGGCACCTTCTGCTACAAGGTGATGCCGTTTGGTCTGAAAAATGCTGGAGCAACATATCAACGAGCTATGGTGACTCTGTTCCATGATATGATTCATCATGAAATCGAGGTTTATGTGGACGATATGATTGCCAAATCTCAGACAGAAGAAGAACATTTGGTGAATTTGCAGAAACTGTTTGAGCGTTTGAGGAAATTCAAACTGAGACTTGATCCGAACAAGTGCACTTTCGGGGTGAGATCGGGAAAATTGTTGGGTTTTATTGTTAGCAGAAAAGGGATTGAGGTGGATCCCGACAAAGTAAAAGCGATACAGGAAATGCCTGAGCCAAGAACAGAGAAGCAAGTCCGTAGTTTCTTAGGGAGGTTGAACTACATTGCAAGGTTCATCTCTCACCTAACAACCACGTGTGAGCCAATTTTCAAATTGCTGAGGAAAGATCAGGCTATCAGGTGGAATGAAGATTGTCAAAGGGCTTTCGAGAAGATAAAAGAGTATCTACAGAAACCTCCAATCCTTATACCTCCAGTTCCTGGGAGACCTCTGATAATGTACCTGTCAGTGACCGAGAACTCGATGGGGTGTGTATTGGGACAGCATGACGAGTCTGGTCGAAAAGAGCATGCCATATACTACCTTAGCAAAAAGTTTACCAACTGTGAAATCAAATATTCGCAGCTTGAGAAAACTTGCTGTGCTTTGGCCTGGGCTGGTCGCCGACTGAGACAGTATATGTTGAACCATACTACCTTGTTGATTTCTAAGATGGATCCAGTGAAGTACATCTTTGAGAAGCCGGCTCTCACCGGACGTGTTGCCCGTTGGCAGATGATTTTAAAAGAGTATGATATCCAGTATACATCCCAGAAAGCCATCAAAGGGAGTATTCTGTCAGACTATCTTGCTCAGCAGCCGATTGATGATTATGAGCCGATAAAGTTAGATTTTCCAGATGAAGACATCATGTTCCTCAAGATGAAAGACTGTGAAGAGCCAGTTGTTGAGGAGGGACCTGATCCAAACTAAAAGTGGACTTTGTTGTTTGATGGGGCTGTCAATGCTAGAGGAAGTGGAATTGGCGCTGTCATTACTACTCCGAAAGGTGCCCACATACCTTTCACCGCTCGTTTGACTTTTGAGTGCACAAATAATGAAGCTGAGTACGAGGCCTGTATTTTGGGTATTGAGCAAGCCATTGATCTGAGAATCAAGACTTTGGACATCTTCGGAGATTCAGCTCTGGTGATCAATCAAGTGAATGGTGATTGGAATACTCTCCAGCCCACTCTGGTCCCCTACAGAGATTACACGAGAAGACTGTTGACTTTCTTCACAACAGTAAAATTGTATCATATACCTCGTGATGAGAATCAGATGGCAGATGCACTTGCTACTCTATCCTCCATGATTAAGGTAATTCGTTGGAACCATGCTCCCAGGATCGATGTGATGCGCCTTGACAGGGCCGCATATGTGTTTGCTGCTGAACTGGTAGTCGATGACAAGCCCTGGTATCACGATATCAAGTGTTTTCTGAAGAATCAAGAGTACCCTGCAGGGGCATCCAACAATGACAGAAAGACTTTGAGAAGATTGGCAGGCAGTTTCTTCTTGAACAAAGACGATGTGCTGTATAAGAGGAACTTCGACATGGTTTTGCTCAGATGCGTGGACAGACACGAGGCGGACATGTTAATGCAGGAAGTTCATGAAGGTTCCTTCGGTACTCATGCCGGCGGACATGCAATGGCTAAGAAATTGTTGAGATCGGGTTATTATTGGATGACCATGGAATTAGATTGCTTCAAATATGCTCGGAAGTGTCATAAATGCCAGATTTATGCTGATAAGGTGCATGTACCGCCAAATCCTCTGAATGTGATGACTTCTCCGTGGCCGTTTGCTATGTGGGGCATTGACATGACTGGAAAGGTTGAGCCGACTGCTTCCAATGGGCATCGCTTCATCCTTGTTGCCATCGACTATTTCACCAAGTGGGTTGAGGCAGCGTCGTTCGCGAATGTCACTAGACATGTGGTTGCCCGTTTCATCAAGAAAGAAATCATTTGTCGCTATGGGATTCCCGAAAGAATCATTACTGATAATGGTTCTAATCTCAACAACAAAATGATGAAGGAGTTGTGTCAGAACTTCAACATTCAGCATCACAATTCTTTCCCTTACCGCCCTAAGATGAACGGCGCTGTTGAGGCGGCAAATAAGAACATAAAGAAGATTGTGCAGAAGATGGTCGTCACGTACAGAGATTGGCATGAGATGCTACCTTTCGCCTTGCATGGGTACCGCACTTCAGTACGTACATCGACCGGGGCAACCCCTTACTCCCTGGTGTATGGTATGGAAGCAGTCCTACCTGTTGAAGTGGAGATTCCTTCTCTAAGAGTCTTGTTGGATGTCAAGTTAGACGAAGCCGAATGGATTCAGACAAGGTTCAATGAGTTGAGTCTTATCGAAGAGAAGCGAATGGCAGCCATTTGTCATGGGCAGTTGTATCAGAGTCGGATGAAGAGAGCCTTTGATCAGAAAGTGCATCCTCGTTGTTTCCAAGTCGGAGATTTAGTGTTGAAAAGGATCCTTCCTCCTCAGACAGATCACAGGGGCAAGTGGACTCCTAACTATGATTGACCGTATATTGTCACCAAGGTTTTTGATGGTGGGGCCTTAATGCTTGCAACTATGGATGGTG
The DNA here is from genome assembly GCF_024323335.1 of Lathyrus oleraceus. Lineage (NCBI taxonomy): Eukaryota > Viridiplantae > Streptophyta > Magnoliopsida > Fabales > Fabaceae > Lathyrus > Lathyrus oleraceus. Next base: position 354,854,656 of record NC_066579.1, read on the forward strand.
AAAACTTCACTTCCCCTGTGAACTCAGACGCAGTTAAAAAATACTTCGTATAAAATAGACCCGCTGGACAGTAAAAAGAATAGTCCAGGAAAAAATGGGCATCCCGACGAACCAAGAAAATGAAAAGGTTCGGGCAAAAATTAGGGATTAAAAATGAAAAGATCGTAACCCGGTAAGTTGAAAACCTGAAAAGGCAACTTAGGCAAAAATGGGTATCCCGGTGGATTGAAAACCCGAAAAGGGCGATCCAGGCAAAAGTTAGGGATTAAGCGAATGACTGCGTTCTGAGTTAGTTCTGAATCTCATCTCATGTCGATGACTGGAAATTTTCGAAAGGTAGGAAACAGTCCAATCACCTTTTCAGAAGGCTGATCATCTGGAGGATCTTGAAGACGGGCAAGTCATAGCAGAATTGGAACCCAATAGAAATCCATTTCACATTGCCATTAGATTAATTTCTGTTTTTATCTTTTGTGCGATTACCTCTTTCCAGGGATTGCTTCCTGATGTAAATGCCTATTCAGAGGCCATTCAATCAATAAATCATGTTATTCAGTATATCTCTGTTTTCATTTTACTGTTTTGTTTGCAAAAATGACGTCCGAATTTTTGATAAACATTGCATCATGACACATAAGGGCTTTACAGGTACATGCTTAATAAACATTTAAAATTGCTGTAAATTTTAAGTGCTTTGGATCGTCTATTCAGAACAGATACCCTCAGGGCATTTCCTTAAAATCCCCTGCAGATGATCGTGAATATCTTCCCCAGTGAAGTCGCCAACAGACGAATCTGGTGTCTTATCCCTGCAGAGCTGATCAGAGTGTTGGATTCTTCAATCCCTAGCAGGTTCTCACCACTGTACTTCCCCAAGCGTTTGTTTCAGGACATACACTCCCCAGTAGAGTTGACAGTGCCGGACTATATATCCCCAGTAGAGTTGACAATGCCAGACTGTATCTTCCCAGCAGAAGTGGCTGCTCCTTAGAGTTCGAGGCCAGATCGATAATCTCAATGCCAGATCCATGGTTTCTTTCCTTGAAGCAGAACCTCGGTACCGTATCAGTGTTTGCTTCCCCTGCTGAGTCATCTCTCGCAGATCGTGGTTGCCAGAACCACTATCGCTTTCCCCAACAGCAGGTTTTCAGTGTCGTTCTCTCCCCAGTCAGAATCTCGGCATTCCATCATTGCTAGAACACCGTGTGGCGGGTCATTTCCCCACATAATTCTTTGCGTTGTGCATCTCCAGCAGCCTTGCCAGGGTCCAGAAGATGGTGATCATTTCCCCAGCAGATCCCCTTGCCTCAGCTTGGCATTCTACCCAGCATTTCGCATCCATGCATGTAGAATCATATTGCATTTCATCCTTCCAAATCGCGTAGCATTTCCATTTTCATGGAGCATTACGCCATAGAAAGATTCAAACATACGCACGTAAGCATAAAACATTCTCGGTATCCCAAGTGATAAGCTAGAAGTTGTTTCCAGTACTCAGACTGAAGATTGTTCATGACTTACCTTTGTTATCCCCAGCAAGTGTCATTGGCCCATGCGCCGCCTCTATTATCTTTCCATATTTCTGCCGATGCTGACAGGCATGAAGTTTTTCCTGTATTCAGACCGAAGTGGCATTCAGGCCAATTTCCGATATTCAGATCGAAGTGGCATTCAGGCCAGTTTTCCGGTATCCAGACCGAAGTGGCATTCAGGCCAGTTTTCCGGTATCCAGACCGAAGTGGCATTCAAGCCAGTTTTCCGGTATCCAGACCGAAGTGGCATTCAGGCCAGTGTTCCGATATTCTGATCGAAGTGGCATTCAGGCCAGTTTTCCCGATATTCAGATCGAAGTGGCATTCAGGCCAAGTCTTTCCGATGTTCAGATCGAAGAAGTTTCCGACGTTCAGGTCGATGCGACTTGTGGCATTCAGGCCAATTTTCCGATGTTCAGATCGAAGTCATTTCCAGTATTCAGACTGATGAGCGGCATTCAGGCCATGGTTATTTCTGTGTTACCATTTATTTTGGTATCCAAGTTAACATTCTTTTTCGGTATTCAGACTGACTCTCACCGTACCAGACGGATTCTTCTTTCAAGACCACCTCTTTGCCGATTCTGACAGACATTGTCACTTCACTTCACTTCAGTGCAAATTTTTGGGCTTTTATTGTATTCAATCCCTTGATACCTCGAAAGTACAAAAGCAGCTGCCATCTTCTTTCCGGGTCTCCAGTTGATTGAATAGGGGCAGCTGTAATACCCTAAAATTTACCCTTCATTTTTCCTGGAAGCATACGCTTTACACCTCATGCATGCATTCATTTTTAGGTCATTTAACATTAGATACATTGCATTAAATCTTGTCAATCAGAATTAGATCCAAGAAACTTCAAAAAAAAAAAAAATAAACGAAAAAACAAAAAAACGAAAAAAAAAACAAAAAAAAAAGAGTTAAAAATAAATAAATAAATAAAATTAATTAAATAAATAAATAAAATATAACAAAAAAAATTTTGGACTTGGGTCTCTCTCATTTGAGCCCACAAAGCCATGGAATTCAGTCTATAAATACCAAAGCTTCACTTGAGAAAAAGGGGAGAAGCAAAATACTCTGGGGTTTCCTTGAAACAAAACCCTGGACAAAACCTGGAGAGAAACCTGACAGAGAGTTCAGAGCAGCCTCCAAACCCTGAAGGGAACTCAACTGCACAGAATCACCTCTGCCTCACATAAACCCTAAAGATTGTTTTGTAAACCTCACGGGTGCCACTCAATTTCAATCAAGCTCTCCAATCAGGTTTGCCCTTATTCCCATTACCTTTATGCTCTTAATTTGGATCATCTGAATGTTTGAGGTATGGTGGATGAATTTCATTAGGTTTTTGCCCAAGGGTCATAATTATGTATGAGTGTATAAATAATGCCTTGAATGCTTAATCGTTTAATTTCTGAAGTGTATGCCACAGGGTTTGAGGTTTCTGAAACCATATTGTTATCCATGAAAAAAATGCTTATCGTGTTTCACTAACCCTTTTGTTGAGTTTTCGTGAGGGCTCACATACTCTTGCAGGGATACCATCCGGAGGTTTATCCTGATTAATCGTATTGACTGATTTTCTTTGATGGTCTAGCTGGAGAGATCTCAGGGTTACTAATCCTTTAATTGCTGTAACTTCGGATCTTTATCCGTGTGGTAATTTTTTCCCTTTCTCGTACTTTATCGCTTTCTTAGCTGGAAGACCTCGATAGGAGGCAATGTTTGAGCCCCTTGGTGGCATTTTACTTTGAGATACATGTTTTGTGTTTTGTATTCATCTCCCCACATGTAGCGCGGTTCCTTCGTCAAGGACTGCCTGTTTGCCCTCGAGCATCCCAAACCCTAAAACCCATAACACACGTTTACTCCTTCTACTACAGGCGAGTAAGTCTCCAAAGGTCGAGCATCCGGTAGATTGCGTAGTGACGTCGTTCGTCCAAAACCCAATCCATAACCCCGTAGTTAGCCGAACTACGGCTTGCTCTGATTCTCATTCCAGATGAGATACGTAGGCATAAGACGCGATGTCTTAGCGAGCACACATCCCCCAACCCATAGGTCAGCCGAGCTACGAAGACTCTGATTCTCATATTCAGATGAGATACGTATGCAGTGGATGCGACATCCGCGCGAGTCAATTCTCTTAACCTTTTTAGTAAATAAACACATTAGGTAAACCCACACCCTTTAGACAAAAACCACAAAAGTGGATCCCGTAGAGTACTATGGATGCGTAGGGGTGCTAATACCTTCCCTTCGCATAACCGACTCCCGAACCCAAGATTTGGTTGCGAGACCCCGTCTTGTCCTTTCCTTTTTCAGGTTTACTTCGAGCGTTTTCTTTTCCTCCTTTGGGATAAATAACGCACGGTGGCGACTCTTCTGTCATTTTCTTTCGCCGGTTGTTTTTTTCGCGCACTGTATTTTTCAGGTTGCGACAACTTCCTCTTCCAAAACTTGGAAAACTGAGGAAGAAGAGAAGTCACCACATCCTCTGGCTCATCAATAAGCTGATGCTCCATAAATTCTATCACAACATCTTTATCTCTGAGTTGCTGAAGTAGCTCCTCTCGCTCACTGACCCAAGCACGCGAACGGTCTTCATCTCTCAACTCCTCTACTCCTTGGTTAGGGAGGGTTGAAGGCCCATCCATAACCAAGGGTGTAGGTCTCGGGTATTCATAGGGCATTCGGTACTCAGAAGCTCTCCTCCTAACCCACGAGGTATAGGGTTCCAAAGCAATACAGTTCTTTGTACCAAGCTCTTTCCTTCCCTTCCTATGAATCTTGCGCCAAGCGCGGACCATCCTGCCCTTCAAGTCTTGGGGATCTTTACCCTCTTGGAAGAACACACCTTCTAACAAAATGTTATTAGGTTTATCCTTTAAGGGGAACCCAAGCTGACGACGTGCCAAAATAAGGTTGTAGTTAATCCCACCACATGTACCAAGAAGAGGCACATTGGAGAATTCACTACAAGAGTCAATAATCTGCACACCATCATATACACGGTTGTACCAAAAGATATCATCATTAGTGAGAGACATAAGCCTCGTGGACCACCGTAGACATCCTTTGTTCTCCTTGAAGGCAAGCGTCTGTGGCAAGTGCGAAATAAACCACTTGTACATCAGAGGCAAACAGCACACAATGGTACCACCACCCTTTGCATTCCTCATATGCAAAGAGAAATAGGTGTCACCAAACAGAGTCGGAATGGGATTAAGAGTAGAGAAAATCCTAATAGCGTTCACATCCACAAACTTGTCGATGTTGGGAAATAACACTAGCCCATAGATGAGAAGTACAAATATGGCCTTAAAGGCATCCTCACTCATGGCCTTCCCAAACATAGTAGCTTGAGCAATGAGGAAATCAGATGGGAGACCTTGAATTCCACCTTTGGTAGTCATATGAGCACCAATAACAGATTCATCTATATGCAACAGATCAACAATCTCTTGGGAAGAAGGAACTCTCTCCAAGCCACTGAACGGTAACTGATCTAGGATAGGTATACCCACAAGATAGGCATACTCCTCAAGCATAGGCAAAAGCTGGAAATCCGGAAATGCGAAGCAACGGTACAAGGGATCATAGAACTGTACCAATACACTCATCAGACCTTCATCCACCTGAGTAGCAAGAATAGACAGAAGCTTCCCATGGCGAGCTTTGAACTCCAAGGGGTCTAATACATAGGATGTCAAACTCCTTAACTCTTTCAAGTCGGGTTTTCTGAAACTGTACTTCTTCGTATTCCTTCTTTGCTTATCCATGTCTGAAAATTGTCAAATAGACCTCTTAACTTCCTTGAAATTTTCTCATTGTTGATGATATGGATGTGTATGAATGCATGAATACATGGATGCAACAATCACACTCAAGGATCAAGCAAATCACACAAAGGTCACGGGATGGATCAAGTCATACTTAATATCAATCATCCATTTTGGTGGATTATGGTTTACACCTTATCAACACCCAAGTTCCATTGATATTAAGGATATACGAGAACGGATCAACCATGAATCAAGGGTTTGTTGCAAGTCACGAGCATGAAGTCTCGGTTAAGAACCACCCAAAGGGAGTGTACTATGGTTAAACATGACGATCATGTTCTACAAGAGGTTCCCATAGTCATCATCCCATCTTTCGAATATTATCGGATAAACGACTACTCATATTCCAAAAATATTCTCAAGAGAGACTCTTATGAGTGTAGTATCGCGTAACAATCGTATCAAATCTTACACTTGAACGACCTTCGCACTACGTCCTAAAATAGGCCAAGATGGGCTAGGTAATCTAAGGTCCTTGGCTTTTAAGGTTTATATTGGAAAGAGTATTACCTGACCACGACTACTCGTGTGATATTATTGATCCCAACATAACCTCCACCAAGTGAATGGGCTTGAAAGCCAACTTGCTAAGGACTAACTCCACACAAGTCAACAAGACTATGCCATTCTCCTATCATAAGTGCACTCGAGTTCGGGTATAGAACTCATATCACAAAAGACCACTAAGCACACAAGCAATTGATATATCAAGAAATTCATACATTACAAACAATACAGTCATCCCAAATTTGCACAAAAATATGTCACGAGTAAATATAAACATACAATACAACAAGCCAAAAAGTAGGTTACACCCACTAGGGTGAAGTAAGCGTCCCCGGCAGAGTCGCCACTTTTCCTGTAGCGGGGTATTCGTTACCTTTAGATTTATTTACTAAATCAAAAGTAAATCATACAATTCGATTCGCCATCGCACTTCTATTTATCCAAAGGAAAGGTTAGAAAGCGAACAAAAACCGAGAAGTTTTATCAAATCAAAAACTAATAAAAATGTCAGAGATCTGGGTAAGGGGGTGTGTTATGCAATGGGAAAGTTTTAGGCACCCAAAACATCCTTAGTACTCTAAGGGAGCCCTTTTTACAAATGTTGTAAGGTAGGTTGGTATTTGTGAAAATATTTGTGCAAACATGATTGGAGAGATGAGAAAAGAATATACAAATTATTTACAATTTTGTGTTTGAATGGATAAACCCATTGCCTACGTACCATCTTAAAAAGGTAGGATCAAAACCTCGTAGTTCGGGGTAAAAATCTCAAAAGAAGGTTGGTGAATTGATTGGTCAAAATCCTTAAGGTCTTTTGTTATCAAAGGGAGAAAACTCAACCTAAACCACAAATCCACCATTGTAGGAGAGCTTCAACATGCTAGTGAGGGGTTAACCCTATAATAAGCATGGAAGACTTATAGTCCATCACCAAAGATATAGGTGAGTATTATATCAACCTCTAGGATAACTCAAACCTAATAGCTAATGTTTATGAAAAGCTTTAACACAAATGGTCATTGGAACAAAAAAATCAATTGATTGAGTTGGATTTACAAATTAAAAGTATTCACAAAGTAAGGTCAAAGTTGACTTAATATTCAATTCAAAATAAGTGTTATCAAAAGAGTTTGAAAAAATCAAAGGCATAGTGCCTAGGTTTCTAATTTTGAAAACAATGTTAATGTTTGCACAAAAGGTTTGGCTTGGGTTAGAGTGGAGAGAAGAAGAGAAAGGCTAGATCCTAAACATGCAAAGATGAGGGAAGAGAAATAAAACCACTTGGAGTTCCCTTCTTGAGATCAAAATGATGATCCAAGTTGCTCCCTTTCCTTTGGAATTAGCAAGCAATAAGTAAATAACTCAAGCAATCAAGCTAATATTCAATCAAGCTCCTAGGAATCTTCCAATTGGCTTTTGTATCTCTCATTTTGGATGCTCATGACAATGGTCCTTCTAAGTAGCTCAAGTTTGGGATCCCTAGCACACAAGAACACACAAATCAAAAAGTTCCACAATGCAATATAAAGAATGGACAAGAGTGAGTTTAGAATTAGGATCCTTTCAATGTCTTCTTCAATATTAAGCATTCTAAAGGCACGAGGCCTAGTTGCTCTTTGATAATTTTAGCATTCTAAAGGCATGAGGCCTAGTTGCTCTTCAAACTCCATTAGCATAGGTAAGGTCATAAAATCAAAGTCCTTTCTCCATTTGCATTGGGTTCACACAAACAAAAACAAAACAAGCACAAAGCAATAGTATATACACAATAATATGCTCAAGTGAGCAAAAGGCAAATTGCATTAACATAAACATGAGCTCAAGTGAGCAAAGGGCAAAGACAAATGAATTAATGAGCAAGAAATTAAATTGCATTAAAGTAAATTGCAAGAATTAAATTCTTGAATTAAAAGTTAGTGATTAGTAGTTAGTGTTAGTGTTCCATAAGGCAATTTAGCGCTATGTTAAGCAATCGTAAATGGACTAATGTTGTAATCACACCTATCTGAGGTTGGTCAATAAAAACTATAGGCAACTAACACAAGTTAGAGATCATGACTAGTAAGCCAAGCTCCTACAACTTGTCATACCAAAAGAAAAGAAGAATGATCTTGTATGGATTTAGGTTTTTTGCTTGACCAAGAAGCAACCTATCTCTAATGCAAAGCAATTCACTTGATCTTTGATCAAGATGAATTTGATTTGGATCAAAGAAGGTTAAGCCCCTCATATGTCAAGGCTAACCACCAATCATTAACTCATTGATCAAAAAGAAAAAAAAGAAGAAGAAGAAGAAGAAATGGAATGTACATAATTCAAATTCAAATGACATAAGCAAAACACATTGACCAATCATGAATGGGATCAACATCAATCAATGGTAAACAGAAGTGAGATGAAGCTTATAAGTCAAGAAACAATAAAAATATTTTTGGTATTTTTTGGAATTAAAATAATACTTGAATTAAAATAAACAAATAAAGCTCAAACTTCAAATCCCATTCAAATCTACTTGGAAAAGTCCAATTGGATCATCATAAGTTCAACATGGTCAACCAAGGTTTGACAAAAAATTTCAACATTTTGTGAAAACAGAAACTAATTTTAAACAATTAAAAAATGAAGAAAAATAACATAATGGAACTAAAATCTCAAATAAATCTCAAATCAATTAAGAAATTGATGAGAATGTTTTTCATAGACTCATCATCATTCAAATATGTTAAGAAAATATTTTTGGCATTTTTGAATATTGGAAAGTATTTTAAATGAATTAAAAATAACCAGAAAAGAGAAAATTCACAAAAAATATTAAATGAACTCATAAAAAAATATTTAAAATCATTTTTAGAAACTAGAAATTAAAAGGAAAATTTTGCAATTGGTCCCATATTTTTATGATTAAAAATGAAAAAGTTGTGAATTTTTAAAATAAAATGGAATTAAAGAAAATAAAATGAAATTCACAAAATAGGAAAAAACATGGAGCGTCTGATCTTGGTTCATTAAATGACGTGGATGATCAGAAGGCTGATAAGCGCGCGCATGGTGTACTTGAGTCAACAGCATCACACATGGCATTAAATTGGGTCAATCAAATGGAGCGCTAAGATTAGATCCCAGGGGCCAGATCCAAGGGCCATGAACTCGTCCACATGGGGACGGTGGTGGAAACCACCGTCTTCTCCGGCGAGACTCACAATTCCGGCCAAACTTGCAGGTTTCCAAACCTTCACCAAAATGCACGATCTATATATCTTTAGAAAGCTGGGGTGATGTACATTACCCCTGTACCCTTGGTTTCCACTCAAGATCTCTATAGAGAGAGAAATTTGAGATGGAAATTTGTGGTGTTCAAATTGAACTTATACAATTCATGAAATTTAAAACTCAAACCAATTGCCTCTCACATGAGGACTTTAGAGGTACCAACAAACACAAGAAATGATCAATATTCAAGGAGTTTCGAATCAAAACAGTTTGAATAACAACCTTTGAAGTGCAGCTTTCAAACACTTGATCTACTCCAATTCTTTGATGCAGCTTGTTCTTGAGATGGCAAGGAAGCATGGTTCAGAAATTGAAGTTCCAAGATCAACCAATGAATTTGAAAATTGAACTTGAAAATTGAAAGAGAAAACTCAAAATTCCTTTTAATGGAGGTTAGGATTTCACTTGAGCAGAACTTTAGGCGCCTTTAGGTTGGATTTTGAAGTGGATGCAGCACTCTATTTATAGGCAAGGCTGATGCAAGCAAGGAGAAAACTCATGTGCATGTGAAGTTTGGTCCTCCATGCATGGGAGGCCCAAATGCAATGGAAAATGCAAGCTGAAGTCACATGGATCAGGTTTGGACGTGCAGATTTCATTGCAATGGAGTGTGCACAAAGATTCAACATGTTATGCATAATTGGGAACAAAACTTCTCCTCTTCGAAAATGCCACTTGCCAAATTGAAACATATCCATATGGGTAATGGTTTGAAAGGTCTTGACATGAGGAACAAATGTTATGTTGAACAAAAATCCATTTGGAGTTGGGAAAATATTGAAAACTGATCATGAAGTTCAAGGTGCAAAACATGTATATGGAAATTTGGCCAAAATGGACCAACTTCAAGCCCTTCTGTTTCAATGATTCAAGCCTCAAATGACAAAACCTTAAACATAAAAGTTGTAGATCCTTTCAATACAATAAATTTGGACTTAAATGTTGCATCATTTGGATTTTTGATGAGAAAGTTATGGGCACTTGAAGTTGGACTTTTTCACATTTCAATGACTTTGGTCGAAAGTGACCTATAATGTTTTGTATTATCACATGTGTTTGTTTTAGGATTATGATGTTTTATCCAACATAACAATTTACTTATACATCTTAAGCTTTCCAATTCATTTGATCCCACCTTAAAATCATAAAAAATGAAGGAGTTAGGTCCTTGGGAAGTTGACCCAAAATTAGGGTTTCAATCAAAATGACCTATAATGTTTTGAAATGAATGATGATCCTCCATGTTTCAAATGATTTTTTGATAAACATGAACGTTGTTCACATGGTTCCTAAGAACATTTTTTCTCTTAGGGTCATCATCATTTGACAGACATACCAAAAGTTAGGTCTCAGTGGATTTCAAAATAGTCAAATGAATTCACTGATCAACTTCTCAAGTCCAAACTTCAAATATTGATGAATTGATGATTGAGGACACTCACATAAGCTCATATATGCATAAAATTATGAATGAAAGAACTTCGTTTGATTGTATTTATTCATAGGTTGAGGTTGCTTCATGAGCAAGGCACAGTCAATGCATAGTTGAATTAGGGTTTCCTTGGGAAACAATCCTCAAGCCCTTTGGTTTATCTTGATAAAATTGTCAAATTTAGAAACTTGGGAGGAATATATGATTATTTAAAGCTTTGTGAACCATTGCCATGCTTGCTTTCAACTTCATCTGGCCACATCAATGAGCATAGGGGCCTCCTAGGAGCCTTGGATCACATGATTGCTAAAGCTTCAAAACAAAAGATGTTAGTGACATATTTTTGTGCTTTTGCTTAGTAAACAAAATAAGAAAAGCAATAATATACAATTCAAGCATGCTTGGTGGTCTCAAACCAACTCACACAAGTCCCAACCCAAGGGTTAAGGAGCCAAGATGTTATGATCCTTGAGGCAAATGCAATGTGCAATGATATGATGCCATGAGGGATCTTAGGGTCAAAATTAGGGTCTTACAGAGTGAAGACAGAATCTTGTTCATTGAAGAATGATTAATGTCATTACTCTCCTTGTTTCTTTCTAAAACAGTTTTGCACGCCTCATTATTCCCTTCTTGAAATACTTTCTTTCCATATTAAGATTCTTTTCGGTTACGCGTTCTGGACTGGTGAATCTACGTCAGACTCTTGATATATCAGAGTTAGTATTCAGAGGATGATTATGTATAATCCCATCAGACATTCCCAATGCACTAGACTTCTTTAGTATCAGAGTCTGGATTTAGTAGTCATTTATCAGAGCTTCTGACTTCTTAATGTTGCGCTAGTATCTGCGTTGATCAGAATCAAAACCTTCTGGACGCATCCTTTCTGAGTGGCATCTGATCATCGAATATTTTATATTTGATGTAATTTTCTATCTGATGTATGGTCAGAGTCCTGCATAATTGGTCAGAGTCATGCACACTAAGAAAAAAATCTCATTAGAGTACCATTTTTGTTTCATCCTTTGTTATCATCAAAATCTTAGAGATATATTGTAGAACCAACTTTGTTCTTACAATCTCCCCCTTTTTGATGATGACAAAACATTTCAGAGTAAAGATGAAACATTTAAAGAAAATATTAGATCAGATAGTACAGAGGGCTCCCCCTGAGTTAGATCTTTGGATAACTCAGAAGTTCTTACCGGACCTTCCTTAGTTTGGTGCTTTTAGCTACTTTCCTGCATATCTTTAGTAATAGTTTATTGAAAATGTTTGCAGTGCTTGAGAGGAATTAGTTATGTTTTCATCAGAGATGTTTTAGTTCTCCCCCTTTTTGTCAGAATCAAAAAGACATAGCAGCAAAAAAATTGATATTGATAGAGAAGCATTTACAGATAAGCACATATGTCAGAAAGCAGAAAGCAAGGAGTAAACAACAAAACATAGAAAGCAACAAGAAAATAGCCTAGGTGCCTAAGGGTTTGGAGGCGGAGGCATCCTCTGGAGCAGCTGGGACAACATGTTCTGAATGTTAACATTGACAGAGTCTTGTTGATCCAGTTTGGCTCGAACTATCTGTTGTTCTTTCTGCAGTTCCTCTAGAGTCTTCAAGACCAGAGGGACGAACCTAGAATTGGAGTGCTCCCCCTGAGTAAGTTCATCAGCGTTGGCTTTGGCAGCAGCTTCTTCACCAATACGAGCTATTTCTTCAGCGTCGGCTTTAGCTTTTTCCTCAGCCTCAGTAGCAGCAGCAGCAATAGCCTTTGCTTTAGCTTCTGTGATTCTCTGAAGTTCTTCTTTATGCACTTTCTCTTCAGCTTCCTTCCTTTCCCGTTCCTCATCTTCTCTGGCTAGGCGGTCTTGGAGTCTGATCCCAGCGTCTCTGATGAAGTCATTGCGGACTTGTTCAGAGAGGCCTTTCAGCTTGAAGGCTTCAGAGGTCATCCAACTAATCACTCTGTTCCAGTGGATCCTTAAAGCAGAGGGATCATCACTAATACCAGAGTTGATGGTCAGAGACTTGACCTTCTCAACTGAAGACTCTGCAAAAACCTTGATTGCTTCTTCAAGGGTAGGAAGAGTAGTTTCTGGTTCAGTGGCAGAGGCTGGGGAGGGTGAGGAGGGTGAGATGGAGGCACTTAGATTAAGTGTGGGAGTTGTTGGGTCAGCGGAAGTGATGGGTGGTGGTATGTTAGAGTGGATCTGTGAGGATAGTTCAGGTTGTGGGGTTGGTTCAGATGGTGGTTGGGTTGGTTGTGGTTCAAAGTGGGTTGGTTGTTGTGCATGTGGTGTTTGAGGTGGTTCAGATGTGGTTGGATTTGGATGTTCCGGAGGAGGGGAAGTGACTTCAGGTTCAGGTTCAAGATGTGATGGTTGTTGAGAGGCCAGAGCACGGGCTTAAAGCTGAGCCAGAGTGGGGATTGAGGGCCAGATGGTTCAGTATCAGAGGAGAGTTCGTAGTAAGATGGGGATTGAGGAGATGGTGATGATGATGGTGAGGTGGTTTCATTCAGCATCTCTGCTTCTGAAACTGGTAATGTTGTGGTGGCGAGATTGAATATTAGAGAATGTGGGTTAGAGGATATGGTGGTTAAGGGAAGAGTTTCAACAAAGGTGTATATGGGAGTTGTTTAGGAAAGAGAAGAAGCAATTGGTTTAATTTTGACAGAGGTAGGGAAAGATACAGACTTACCTAGAGAGCCAACCAGTGGACCTGAGGGCCTTGATCCAAAGGATTCTCCCAGCTTAGCTTTCTTCGTCTTCTTGGATTTCTCAGAGGGCTCCCGCATTCTCTTCATGAAGTTCTGTGGATGCTCAGGTAGCCAATCCACTGAGAATTCAGAGATATCCACCCCTTGATTTACAAGGTTCTGTAGATAGTAGGCTACTACCTATGGAGGGTCAATCTTGGAGAATAGGTAGAGTCTGTTGGGAATCTCCCTCTGATCTCTGAGTGCTTCCCAGGAGGTATCAAGTGTTGGTTTGGCTCTGACTTGATCAATGATTCCCATGCTCTTCGGATTTCGAGCATTAAGATGTCTTCCAGTGTCAATGGTGACATCTTCCATGAGTCTGAGCTGAATCAGGTGGTCCACGAGGCCACTCTCGATCAATACATCAGATATCAGTCTCCCCAGAGGGATGTAGTTCCTTGTCTTCATGTTGTTTCTGGTGTCTTTAACTGAATCTCTGAGGTACTTGAAGAGGAGTGCAGGTAGACAAAGTTTCAGACCCTTGTGAATGCAGTACAAGATGCACTTCTAATCTGTGTTGATGTAGTCATAAGAGTTTGAAGCAGGACGATGACGGATGGTGCCTAAGATGATCTTTAGCCAGACTCGGAGGTTCTGATGTAGTTCCTTGTTCTTGGAATGCTTGCCTTCAGCACTCTGTTGGAAGATGGAAGGGTTTATTTCCTGGGACAAGTACTTTACCCTAGGGTTTATGTTGTAGATGCGTCTTCTACCTATCTTCTCCATGTTCAGAAGGGAGGCAATTGATTTCTCAGTGATGACTATCTTGACTCCCAGAACATAGGAGACAATGTAGTTATCATCAGAGTCTACGAAATGCCAGAATTCCTTCACCAGATTCGTGTACACAGGGCCATAGAGGTGTTGAAAGTAATTTTCCCACCCTTGCATTTTCAGTTCTTCAGTGAGGTCGACGCCATTACGCTTCATGTTTTCGAGATCAACCAAATTTCACATAGAACTTCAAGCTTATCAAAGGGAGTTGCTAGATGAATGTGGGGCTCACGATCAAGGATGTGGGGTTCCCTGTAGATTGAAGTTGAGACGACGCCGGTGGTTGCAGTAGTTTGGTGGCTAGAACTGGGTGCTTGCTCTGTTGAGTTCATCTGTTGGGAGAAGTTGTAAACTGATTATTGTTGAGAATCCATGAAGAACAGTTGAGGGTGATGATGAATGTTTGAAGAACTTGATGAAGACAACAGAAATCCTTTGAAGGAGATGAAGAACTGAGAGAGAGAGGGTTTTGTGAGGTCGTGAGTGTGAAAGTGTGCAAGTGTAGTTTGTGAAATGAATATATACACATTTAGGGTGCATGCAAAACGATAATAGAAAGTGAGTTTAATAGTTAAGAAATTGAATGCAGCATGTTAACCAAGTAAGCACGTTTAGAGAAGAATGATTACAGCCCATGATGAAGGTCTAATCCCCAAATCAGCACACTGCTCGAGGAGATATCAAGAGTCTGTTTCTTGATTTCTGCTAGACAGTTGTCTAGAAGTTCCAAGGTCAGACGCAAGATGTACCACACGTTACTTTATCTAATCTTCAAGAATACCAAAGGATTGGATCCTGAAGATTTCTAACTCAGATGACTTCTAACTGGTAGTAGCATCAGAGTTAGATACAGAATCCAGGTGTTTACTTCATAGTCTTATTTTGCTATTTTAGAGGCACATTCCATTCTGAACAATTTTGAATGTTTAGATTTTTCAAGATAAAAGAGAATCTATCTTCAGCCAGGGGTTTGGTAAAAATGCCAGCCCATTGATGGTCTGTATCAATAAATTTTAATGTTATTACCCCTTTCTGAACATAGTCTCTAATGAAATGGTGTTTTATTTCTATGTGCTTAGCTCTGGAATGCAAAATAGGATTCTTACTTAAACAGATGGAGGAAGTATTATCACAGAAGATAAGAATGTTACTCTTAAAAATCTGAAGATCTTCTAGTTGATTCTTAATCCAGAGCATCTGAGTAGTGCATAGTGTTGTTGAAATCTATTTTGCTTCTGCAGTGGACAGAGCTATGGCTGATTGCCTTTTGCTGGCCCATGATATCAGATTCTTTCCCAAGAACTGACAGTTCCCAGATGTACTTTTACGTTCCATTCTGTCCCTTGCATAATCTGCACCACAGTAACCAGAAAGTTTATACTCTGATGTTTTCTCATACATCAGGTCCATGTTAGGGGTTCCTTTCAAATACCTGAGTATTCTTTTAACAGTTGTTAAATGGGATTCTCTAGGATCTGATTGGAATCTAGCACAGAGACATACACTAAACAGAATAGCAGGACGTGTAGCAGTCAAATAGAGAAGAGAGCCTATCATACCACGATAGAGCTTCTGACAAACCTTCTGGCTAACTTCTTCTTTTTCCAGAATGCAGGTTGGATGCATAGGTGTCTTAGCAGGTTTGCATTCCGCCATTTCAAATTTATTCAGAATGTCTTTTGTGTATTTACTTTGATGAACATATGTAGCTTCTGAAGCCTTATTGATTTGAATTACTAGAAAGAACTTTAGTTCTTTCATTAAGCTCATTTCAAATTCTGCCTGCATTAGCTCATAAAATTCTTGACATACAGAAGGATTAGTTGAACCAAAAATAATGTCACCAACATATATCTGGCATATCATGAGGTCATTACTAATGTTTTTACAGAAGAGTGTAGAGTCAACTTTTCCTCTAATAAAGCCATGTTCCAGAAGAAAATTGCTTAGTCTTTCATACCAAGCTCTAGGAGCTTGTTTTAAACTGTATAATCATTTCTTAAGTTTAAAAACATGTTTTGGACAACTGAAGTTTTCAAAACCTGGAGGTTGATTGACATACATTTCTTCTGATATATAACCATTAAGGAATGCAATCTTGACATCCATTTGATATAGTTTAATTGAGTGATTTACAGCAAATGAAACAAGTAAGCGAATAGATTCTAACCTGGCGACTGGGGAAAAGGTTTCGTTGTAGTCAATGCCTTCTTGTTGACTGGACCCTTGTGCCACCATTCGAGCTTTATTTCTGACAACTTCTCCAATCCATTGCCCGCTCATGGTAATGCTACTATCAATACGGTGGATGGTTGTCTAGGAAATTTCTAACTCTTTGATATACAATGTATCCGTTGGTATTTAGTGGAGATGCATAGAACTTTGTGTTTGATCAATGATTCTGAGCACGACCATGATGGTTGTGTAATCTGTAGTGTGAGCCCTCGTGGGTGTATGATTGTCAAGAGGGATATCCAGAAGTTGATGGACGAGAATGTAATCCAGACTCAACAGTCAAGGGATATAGATGATGTTAATGTGATCGTGACAGTGTTCAAGACCCCTGAGCTGGTAATAATTCAGTATGACAGTAGCATCAACAACAACATTAATAGATCAGTTTCGCCGTTGGTTATACGGTTAGCAGGTCCTGTCCCGTATCCATCCGATAAAGTTGTGCCTTATCAGTATAATGCTATAATGGTGGAAAATGGTCAAGAAGTTCCTTTTCCTATAACGAATTCTATGGTGAATATAGTTGATATTGCAAAATTGACCCGTAGTGGTCGTGTCTTCAGTCCGGTCTTTCCGAAGGAGGTAGAGGACGTCTCAGCCAGTAAAAAGGTGCATGCGCATGTGGCGAATCTAGTTAGTGCTCCAGTATGTCAGTCTAGTGAATCCAGCAAACTGAAGCCTAATGATGATAATGAAGTTTTGCGATTGATTAGGAAGAGGGATTTTAATGTGGTGGAACATCTGCTCCAAACCCCGTCAAAGATTTCAGTATTGTCTCTGTTAATGAATTCTGAAGTACACAGAGAAGCATTGTAGAAGGTACTAGAGCAAGCCTATGTTGAGTACGATGTTACTGTTGATCAGTTTGACCACATTGTTGCTAACATTACTTCCTGCAATAATCTGAGCTTTTGTGATGAAGAGCTTCTTGAGGAAGGCATAAATCACAACCTAGCACTCCATATTTTATATGAACTGCAAGGAGGATGCACTGTCCAATGTGTTGGTTGATATTGGTTCTTCTTTGAACGTGCTTTCGAAATCAACTCTTTCCAGACTCTCTTATCAAGGCGCCCCTATGAGGTACAATGGCGTGATTGTTAAAGCATTTGATGGTTATCGAAAAACCGTCATTGGTGAAGTGGACCTGCCAGTTAAGATAAGTTCGAGTGATTTTCAGATTACTTTTCTAGTAATGGATATCCACCCGGCCTATAGCTGTTTATTGGGAAGGCCATGGATCCATGAAGCAGGAGCTGTGACATCTACTCTGCACCAGAAGCTTAAATTTGTGAAAACAACAAGCTTGTCATTGTTGGTGGGGAGAAGGAGCTCTTGGTGAGCCATCTGTCATCCTTTTCCTATGTTGAAGTTAAGGAGGAGGTTGGAACTCCATTCCAAGCCTTGTCTACTGTTGAAGTAAAGAAAACGGGGGAACTCATGTCGTCTTTCAAGGATGCTCAGAAAGCTATTGAGACTGGCAGCACTTATCAGTGGGGTCGCATGGTAGAAATTGTTAAAAACAAGAATAGGGTCGGATTGGGATTTCAACTAGGTGCAATACCCCAAAATTTACCCTTCATTTTTCTTGGAAGCATGGGATTGTGTTTCACATTGCATTAGCATCATACTAGGTCATACTCATTGCATACTACATCAGTGACTTGGGAAATTAGGGTTTGATTGATCACTCCTTAACAGATGGAGCCAACACAAAGCAAAATTGAGAATTGGACTTCATTTTCCAAATATACAAGTCTAAAGGGTCTCAAGGAGGTCCAAGTGTCTTATTATGGTCCTCAGTGCATCAGTGAAAGATTCAGAGCTATCAGAGTATTCACCTGGATTTAATCAAGAAATTAGGGTTTCGTGGATACCGGCAACAGGAAATGTTTGATTGGAAGTGAAGGAGCTTATCCATTTCATGATTGGAGAGTCATCTTGGTCTAGGAAGACTCACATTTATCTCAGAAAGATCCATTGGCAATCAGTGCAATCAGTTCCTGATCATTTTTCCCTAAAACTAGGGTTTGGTATAAAATCAGTTTATTTCTGATTCCTTGGGTGAAACTCTTTTCCATGGCCCTCCATATGTCCACAAGGGTCTACATAAAAAAAATCAGCTCATTATTTGATCCAGAGGTGCTTCAATTGATCAATAGAATCGGGAATCAGATAGTATGGGAAAAGTCAACTGTGGGGCCAGAAAAGTCAACTCCTGACATTTTGAAAGTGGAATCTCAAAATTCATGCCTAAGGGAGCCTACATGTGAAATTTTATCAAGGTTGGATCATGGATTCATCATTTAATCAGGAGTTGGAAAAGTTTCTAAATTTGGAAATAGTTGACTTTCCATTTAAGGCAAGTTTTCATGATTGTTGCACCCATTTTAAGCCCATTTTCCATTAAGATGCAAGATCCATTTTAAACTTTCTCCAACATGAAAGTTGTTCCTCTTGTTCCAAGCTTTCTAGAGATATAAATTTTGTTTCATTTGGATTAAAATTGAGAAAGTTATGCTTGGTCAAAGTGAGACATTATTTTAGGACACTTAGAAAATTTTCTAAGTCCAAAATCTTCAAGATTTGTCAAGACTTATGGGCCAGTTTTCTTGCACTTCAAGGAATCTTTTGAAAATACTTTCTTCATTACAATTGTACCTTTCCATGTCCTCTTTCACATCCTTTTGGAATAATCCCATTTGGATAATTGGTTTGGGAGATGCAATCATCTAAAGTTAGCATCATGAACTGAATTTTTAGGAAGCATTTAGGCCAAACTGGCCCAGCCATTTTGCAGATGATGAGACACGATTTCATGGCCATTTTTCACCTCTTTCCACTCATCATTTCAACTTGTGTTCAACATGAAAGATGTTAAGCTCCATGCCCTCTTCCTACTGTTTGCATTGCCTTGCCATTTGGTCATGTATACATCAAGATACAAGGTCACAAAGTCACCCTGTTGGATTGTTTTTATGCTGCAGCCAAAACAGACCAATAATGCAGCAGACCAAGCATAACAGCACATGCACTCTTTACCTCATTTGGCCATGTACTTTTTTTGTCAACTCACTTAAGTTTTGCCACAATTATAAGTTTTCTCATACACCTCACTTTTGCACCTTTTGTTCATGAATCCAAACCAAACATTGCAAGCCCATTAAGGACACCTTGAGCCTACATATTTAAGACATCAAAACCCTAATATGAAGGGTGGCTGCTACTATTTTCGAGCAAGGGCAAGGTTGGACTCCATTTCCATTTTCAAAGTTCTGAAAGCACAAGCAGCAGCATTATTCCTCTTTTATCTTCTCCACCACCAAGAAGCAGTGGACTGTTTTCCACTAGGTAAACCTTTACTTCTCCATTTCCATGGCCATATATTCATGCTCACCATCAATACTTACTATGATTATGCTTGCTACTGTTTTTTCTTCATGTTATTACCATGTCATTCCATGCTTGCTTTATGTTGTCAACAATATGCTATGCATGCTTATAAAGCCCTCAACATGAGGCATTGCTTTTAGCTTGAGTTTGTGTTGTTTGATTTCTGTCATATCCATGTGCGTATGCTCACCTTGTTGTTCACTTTTCTCTATGTTCAAGTCACTATTTTTAATGAAACAAAACACCATGATGATCTACTCGTTCCATACTAGAACTTTGGTTTTTACTTCATGACGTTTGGAGCACTGTAGCGTGAGGAATGTTGGTTGAAAGATGGAAGAGTTTCGCTGAATTTCACGCGTTTTAGCTGCATGTTGTTAGGGTTTTTTTATGTTGCATGGAGAAGACCAGACGTGTCATCACGTGGGGCCATTAGATCGCGTGTGCTTGAAACAATCCTGGCCATTCGCTGTTATTTTGTCTTTTATGACTTAACATCCACATGACCGATCGATGGCAAGTGACATAATTTTTTTTAATGTCCATTTTATTTACTTGTCACGCCTGGAATAATGTGTGGACCGGGCCTAGCGCGCTACTACTACCCACACCCCCTTTCTTCCAGGCCCATCAGCAATGTTTCATTTTATTTTCATTTCTTTTCTTAATTCATTTTTATTTTCTGTTTTGCTTTTTAATTAATAAAAATATTTTATTTGTTCATAAAAATACCAAAATATATTTTTCACATTCCTTAATGTTTTATTTAATTTATTTAATTTTTATTTTCATATTTATTTATTGTTAATATTTTATTTTAATTATTTGTTTCAAATAGTCCATTCTAACACACATATTTTTATTAATTTTATTTTCTTGACTTAAAATTATTTTTAGGTTTTTATTTTTGGGATGAGGGTTGCCCAGTGTCTCATGGTCAACCTGACCTTTTCTTGGAATTTTATTTCTCATTTTCAATTTATTTTGGATTTATTTTTGACCTAGCTTGCTTGGTTGACTTTTCATTTGACTTCTGTTTTATTTCAATTAATTTATACACTAAATCATATTATTTTTAAAATATTTTTGGGGGATGATGATTTCCTGACTCCTTAGTTAGTTTAATTTTTCATAATTTTCTTGATTAATTTACTATTTATTTGATAATTTTTAAGTTGACTTGACTTTTCCGTTGACTTTTCTATGATTGATGTTTGACTTAAGGGATTGCTTAGGGAAATTGAAGAGATCTTTTGATCCTCCCTTGTTCATCTCATATGCCATGTATTAGAGGCCTTTCATCTTGATTTTATTTGATCCTTGCATCCTTTCCCGATTAAATTATTCAGTGATCCTTTGTGTGCATAGTTTCATCTGTCTGATTCATCTGATATTTTTTTATACTTGTTTCTTTCATCCATGCTTCTATTGTTTGATTGTTTAACATGTTTATACTTCTCATGCATTGTCTAATGCTTATTCATTTCATTCTTTGATTATTTGATTTGATCATATACCTGTTTATTTATCTTATCTGTTTGATTAATTGTTGCCTACTTGTATGATGTATGAGGCATATATTATTATTGTTTGATTGCCATGAACAACCCCCATTCATAACAAATGTACCCCTCTCCCATGAAGTGTATTATGCTTATTCTTTCATTCTTTATTCATCTGCTAATACAAGGATAAAAACGAACATCCGATAACCATTTCAAAACAAGATCAAAACCTCGATCCAACGTCGAGTAATCATTTTCAAACTTAATAGAACCAACATGTATTCATCCATCCTTTTGTAAGTCGATTGCTTCAGGCATCGCCATTTCTCTTGTAAGTCGATTGCTTCGTGCATCGCCATCTACCTGTAAGTCGATTGCTTCCTGCATCGCCATCTACCCTTTACCCCACTCCTCTTCTTGCTCCATCCGTCGATTCTTGTTCCGTTTAGGTAGCACCCATCAGGTAGAACCCCTTGTATGATAACATAGGTAGAACTCCCTTATTCTTTGTATGATACCATAGGTAGAATTCCCTTATTCTTTGTATGATAACATAGGTAGAATTCACTCATTCTTTGCATGCTAACATTAGGTAGATGTTCCCGTTTGTAAATCCTAACACATAGGTCCACATTGCATGACAACTCTAGGGCAGAGCTTCCCCATTTTTTAGACCTCCCGTGCGTCTCCGATCTTGTGGCATGTCAGTCCGTTCTATTGCAAAGAGGTAACTACCTAAGACTCGATTCAGCGAGCTGCGACACCTGCTGCTAGGACGTGAACACATTGCCCACTCTCCTTTGACACAACTGGTGTCCTCCTTTGTAAGTCCATGTTCAGATGGCAATCCTTAACCCGTAGTTAGCCGAACTACGACAACTTTGATTCTCATGTTTAGATGAGATACGTAGGCACGAGATGCGATGTCTTGCCGAGTTTTTGACTGACAACTAACAACTAATCCTTGTTTGTTTTCGCCCTTGTTGCGATTATTTTCTCTCGCCCTCGTTGCGATCGAGACATTCCCTTTCTCTTCCCCTAGTTGCAATTGAGACCCTTGTTCCCGTAGTTAGCTGAACTACGTTTTGCTTTGATTCTCATTCCAGATGAGATACGTAGGCATAAGACGCGATGTCTTAGCGAGCACACTTCTCTTTAACCCATAGGTAGCCGAGCTACGAAGACTCTAATTCTCATACTCATATGAGATACGTATGCAGTGGATGCGACATCCGTGCGAGTCATTTTCTTTTGACCCTTTCTTTTAGTAAATAGTACATTAGATACACACACACCCTTTAGACAAGATCAACAAGAGTGGATCCCGTAGAGTACTACGGATGCGTAGGGGTGCTAATACCTTCCCTTCGCATAATCGACTCCCGAACCCAAGATTTGGTTGCGAGACCTTGTCTTTTCCTTTCCTTTCTCCAGGTTTTCTTCGAGCGTTTCCTTTCCCTCCTTTGGGATAAATAACGCACGGTGGCGACTCTTCTGTCATTTCTTTTTCGCCGGTTGTTTTTCTCGCAGGTTGCGATACTAGGGTCGTTCAACATCAAAGCTGAAGATGTGCAACCGAGTTTCCTCAGTTGAGGGTTCATTCATGGTAATGATTAACACTCAGCTACTGTGATCGAGGATGATGAAGATGAAGCTTGTGCCAACTTTGTGACGCATGGCCAGACTTGCAACAATTGGGTTGCTATTGATATTCCTGTTATTGTTCACCGCTCTAAGTAATTTGTTTTTTATTTTTAAAAATCCTTCCCCTGTGCCTAAGGGAGAAGTGAACATTGTTAGGCATTTCAATTATCATCAATAAAATATAACTTTATTCATCCACATTTATGATGTTTTATTTTCACTTTTTGCTTTTCTGAAAATGGTAATCATAAAAAACATAAATAAATAATAATTGTCCATCTGCATAATATTTGGTCATAATTCACTTCTCTAAAATCAAAATATCAAATCATTATGTAGGTTGGTTCCCAAACCCATTGAATATAATGATCTTACTCCCTCTCCAAACTTTGATTTCCCTGTGTTTGAGGCTGAGGAAGAAACTGATGATGAAGAAATATCTGATGAATTATCTCGTTTACTTGAGCACGAGGGAAAAGTCATTCATCCATTTGAAGAGCAGATTGAATTAGTAAACTTGGGTTCCGAAGATAATGTGAAGGAAGTCAAGATTGGGTCTCAACTATGTCCAAAAGCTAAGAAGTGGTTGATTGATCTTCTTCGAGAATATTCAGATGTGTTTGCTTGGTCCTATCAAGACATGCCTGGTTTGGATTCTGAGATTGTAGAGCATAGATTGCCATTGAAGCCAGAATGCCCGCCAGTCAAACAGAAGTTGAGGAGAACTCATCCTGATATGGCAATGAAGATCAAAGAGGAGGTTCAGAAACAGAATGATGATGGTTTTCTTGTTACTGCTGAGTATCCGCAGTGGGTGGCCAATATTGTGAATGTTCCTAAGAAGGATGGAAAAGTATGCATGTGTGTTGATTATAGAGATTTGGACAAAGCTAGTCTGAAAGATGATTTCCCTCTATCACACATTGATATGTTGGTAGACAATATAGCTAAATTCAAAGTCTTTTCATTTATGGACGGATTTTCCGGTTATAATCAAATCAAGATGGCACCCGAAGATATGGATAAGACCATATTCATTACGCCCTTGGGAACATTCTGTTATAGAGTAATGCATTTCGGTTTAAAGAATGTTGGTGCAACATACCAGAGAGATATGACCACTCTTTTTCATGACATGATGCATAAAGAGATTGAAGTTTATGTTGATGATATGATTTACAAATCAAGTGATGAAGAAGAACATGTTGAGCATTTGTTGAAGTTATTCCATCGTTTGAGGAAGTACAAACTCCGCTTGAATCCCAGTAAGTGTACTTTTGTTGTTTGTTCTGGTAAGTTGTTGGGCTTTATTGTCAGTGAGAAGGGTATTGAAGTTGATCCCGCCAAGGTCAAAGCAATACAAGAAATGCATGCGCCCAAAACTAAGAAGCAAGTTAGAGGTTTTCTCAGCCGCTTGAATTATATCTCAAGATTCATATTGCATATGACTTCCACATGTGCGCCTATATTCAAGCTTCTTAAGAAAGATCAGTCTTGTGATTGGACTGAAGATTTCCAAAAAGCTTTTGACAGTATCAAAGAGTATCTACTTGAGCCTCAAATTCTGTCTCCACCTGTTGAATGAAGACCGTTGATCATGTATTTGACTGTGCTTGATGATAGTATGGGCTGTGTTCTGGGTCAGCAAGACGAATCTGGAAAGAAAGAATATGCTATTTACTACCTTAGTAAGAAGTTCACCGACTGTGAGACTCGGTACTCTATGCTTGAAAAGACATGTTATACATTGGCTTGGGCCGCTAAGCGTCTGCGCCGGTATATGTTGAATCATACTACTTGGTTGATATCCAAAATGGATCCAATCAAGTATATTTTTGAAAAGCCTGCTTTAACTGGGAGGATCTCTGATCCGTTGTCGCAGACGGGCCAAAAATGAGTTTAAAAGTGTAGTAAAACGGAAGCGACACTCGAATATCGTATCACAAGGACTCTTGAATATTATAACCAAATGAATAGAAAGAAGGGGTTTTTAAGGTTCAAAACTTAAATCGAATATGATTAAAGGTAAAAGCAAAAATTTATAAATAAGCTAATCTATTGTATTGATTTTCGACTTATCATCGATTCTTATAATTTCAATTCCCTAGCGGATTCAATCCCATTCGATTATAATACCCACTGATAAGTGCAAACGGGTATTATATGATGTATGTTCCTAATTTCCGAATTAAGCAAACGGATTTAAGCAGACGCGAATTAAGCAAACGCGACTTAATCAAACACGATAACGAAAAAGCTACGCTAACGTGATTATAGTTAAGGATCATACAAACAATCAAATTTAATCAACTCTATCCTATAAGAAACAATCGAATTAAGCAAACGAAATTAATCGAATTAAGCAAACGAGTTTATAGGAAGAATTGAAAAGAAATTGAAATTAAATTGAAATTAATAAAAACCTCAAAGTGGAATTCAAATACAATAGATCAACTCTTTGGGAATTAGCTCTCCATGAAATCTTCTAAGCAATATTGTATCATCAAAATTTAGAATTAGGATTTCTATAGTAGTGAAAGACCTAATATAATAAAAGGTAAATTTGGGCCCTTATAGGATCCGATCCGAAAATTAAAAAAACTGGCACAAACTAACTATTTTAATTAAGTCTGAAAATTCAACGAATTATTCGACCCTCCTTCACTTAGAATTATCTTTTGACTTCAACATTAAACTTTTAGCTTATCCTCTCAGCTTTCCAACGCATATTAGAACGCATCAATCTAATCCTTGTAGCTCAAGTTATGATTTGCATAGTAACAAGGTATGAAATAACTATTTATGCTGAAAATAAAGTACGAAAATAAAATAAAATAAAAAATAAACTTAAATATAAAAATACACTAAAATAGTAAAAATAATAGAATAAATTATAGAGTTTCCTAAGTATAATAGTAGAAGAATGTGCATCAAAATGCAATGATCAAACTCCTGTTGGTAGATGTTGTTATCCGAATATGATATTGAATACCGATCTCAAAAAGCAACTAAAGGTAGTGTCTTGGTTGAACATTTGGCTCACCAACCGATTGAAGACTATCAGTCAATGCAGTACAATTTTCCTGATGAAGAGATTTTGTACTTGAAAATAAAATATTGTGATGAACCATTTGTAGCAGGGTATTCGTTACCTTTAGATTTATAGACTAAATCAAAAGTAAATCATACAATTCGAGTCGCCACCGCACTTCTATTTATCCAAAGGAAAGGTTAGAAAGCAAACAAAAACCGAGAAGTTTTATCAAATCAAAAACTAATAAAAATGTCAGAGATCTGTGTAAGGGGGTTTGTTATGCAATGGGAAGGTTTTAAGCACCCAAAACATCCTTAGTACTCTAAGGGAGCCCTTTTTGCAAAGCGTATTCTAGGTTGGTATTTGTGAAAATATTTGTGCAAACAAGATTGGGGAGATGAGAAAAGAATATACATATTATTTACAATTTTGTTTGAATGGATAAACCCATTGCCTACGTACCATCACAAAGGTAGGATCA
Source organism: Lathyrus oleraceus (assembly GCF_024323335.1). Lineage (NCBI taxonomy): Eukaryota > Viridiplantae > Streptophyta > Magnoliopsida > Fabales > Fabaceae > Lathyrus > Lathyrus oleraceus. The sequence continues at coordinate 354,881,070 of NC_066579.1, forward strand.
AAACCTCGTAGTTCGGGGTAAAAATCTCAAAAAGATTAGTGAATTGATTTGACCAAAAGCCTTATGGTCTTTTGTTATCAAAGGGAGAAAACTCAACCTAAACCAACAATCCACCATGTGAGGAAAGCTTCAAGATACTAGTGAGTGATCCACCCTATAATAAGTATGGAAGACTTATAGTCCAATCACTAAGGATAAGGTGAGGTTTACATCAACCACTATGATAACTCAAACCTATGGCTAATGTTTATGAAAAGGTTTTAACAAAGGTGGTCATTGGAACCACAAAAATCACTTGAAGTGAGTTGTATTTACAAGTTAGAAGTATTCACAAAATGAAGTCAAAGTTGACTTAAGATTCAATTCAAAATAAGTATTAATGAAAAGAGTTAAAAAAATCAAAGGCATAAGGCCTAGGTTTCTAATTTGAAAACAATGTCAATGTTTTCACAAAATGAGTTTGGCTTAGGTTAGAGTGGAGAGAAGAAGAGAATGGCTAGTCCTAAACATACAAAGATGAGAGAAGAGATAAAACCCTTGGAGTTCCTTTCTTGAGATCATAAAGATGATTCAAGATGCTCCTTTCCTTTGGACTTAGCAAGCAACAAGCAATCAAAACAATTAAACATTCAAGCTCCTAGGATCTCCAATTGGCTTGTCTTTATCTTAACTTGGCTATTCATGACAATGGTCCTTCTTACTATCTCAAGTTTGGAATCCCTATCACACAAGAACAAACAATCAAAAATTTCACAATGCAATAAGAGGAATGGACAAAGAGAGAGTTTAGATTAGGGGTCCTTTGAAGACAACTTCAAGATTAAGCATTCTAAAGGCACGAGGCCTAGTTGCTCTTCAACAAAATTAGCATTCTAAAGGCATGAGGCCTAGTTGCTCTTGAACTCCATTAAGTATAGGTTAGGTCATAATTCTAAGTACTTTCTCCTTTTTGCATTGGGTTCACACAAACAAAGACAAAACAAGCACAAAGCCACAATATATTTATATACAATAGTAAGCTCAAATGAGCAAAGGGAAAATGGCATAAACATAAACATGAGCTCAAATGAGCAAAGGGAAAAGACAATATGAATAAATGAGAAAGAAATTAAATTGCATTAAAGTAAATTGCAAGAATTAAATGCTTGAATTAAAAGTTAGTAATTAGTAGTTAGTGTTAGTGTGCCATAAGGCAATTTAGCGCTATATTAAGCAATCGTAAGTGGACTAATATAGTAGTCACACCTATCTGAGGCTGGTCAATAAAACTATAGGCAAATAAACACAAGTTAGAGATCATGACTAGTAAGCCAAGCTCCTACAACTTGCCATGCCAAAAGAAAAGAGGGATGACCTTATATGGATTTTAGGTTTTTTGCTTGACCAAGAAGCAACCTATCTTGGATCCAAAGCAATTCACTTGATCTTTGATCAAGTTAAATTTGATTTGGATCAAAGAAGGTTAAACCTCTAATATGTCAAGGCTAACCACAAATCATTAACTCATTGGTCAAAATAAAAAGAAGAAGATGAGAGATGAAGATGGAATGTACAAAGTAAAAATTCAAATGACATAACCAAAACACAATGATCAAATGTGAATGGAATCAACATCAATCAATGGTAAACAGAAGTGAAATGAAGATTAGAAGTCAAGAAAGGTCAAACATATTTTTGGTATTTTTTGGAATTAAAATATTACATAAAATAAAATGAACCAAGTAAGGTCAAACTTCAAATCCAATTCAAATGAATTTGGATAAGTCCAATTGGATCATCATAAGTCTAACATGGTCAAACTAGGTTTGACAAATTTTCTCAACATTTTTTGAAAACAGAAACTATTTTTAAACAATTAAAAATGAAGAAATATAACACAAATGGACTAAAATCTCAAATAAATCTCAAATCAATTAAGAAATTGATGAGAATGTTTTTCATAGACTTATCATCATCCATATGTATTAAGAAAATATTTTTGGCATTTTTGAATATCAAAAGGTATTTTAAATGAATTAAAAACTATCAAAAATGAAATAATTCACAAAAAATATTAAATGGAATCACAAAAATAATTAAAAATCATATTAAGAAACTAGATTTTAAAAGAAAATTTTTGCAATTGGTCCCATATTTTTGTGATTCCAAATAAAAGAGTTATGAATTTCTAAAAATAAATGGAATAAAAGGAAAATAAAACAGAAATTAGAAAAAGAGAAAAATCCAGGAGCGTCTGATCAATTTCATTAAATGACGTGGACATGATCAATGGATCAGAAGCGCGCGCATACCATGTACATGATTCAAGCGCGAAGCAACATGAATTAAAATAAGTCATTTGAATCATTGGCCAGGATTAGAACGTTGGAGCCTCATCCAAGGGCCAAAACTCATCCACGTGGGGACGGTGGTGGAAACCACCGTCTTCTCCGGTGAGCAAACGAATTCCGGCCACCAGTTGTAGGTTTTGCAACCTCAACTAAAACACACGTGCCTTATACCAAATTAAAGTTGGGGTGATGTAAATCACCCCTGTAACCTTGGGTTTCTCTCAAGATCCCTATAGAAGGAGAAATCTGAGATGGAAAATCCAGATGTTCAATCTGAAATGCATCAATTCATGAAATTAAAGCCACCATTGGCTTGCCTCTCACACGAGGACTTTAGAGAACCAAACATACACAAGCACAACATAATATATGAGGAGATTCGAATCAAAACAGTTGAGATGTAAACCTTTGAAGTGCAACTTTGATGAACACGATCCACTCCAATTCTTGCTTGCAGCTTGATCTTGAGGTATGGTATGAGTGCAAGGCTAAGGAATAAGTGTTGAAGATCAACTGATTTTGTTGAAATTCAAACTTGAAAAGAGAAATGAAAATTCAAAATTCCTGTAGTGTGGCTGGGATTCAATTTCTGCAGAGCTTCAAGTTGATTCAAGGACCCGAAATGAATGAAGCATGACATGTATTTATAGTTGAAGCTGCAAGGAATGTGTGACAAACTCGTGTGCATGAAGCTTTAGGTCCTCCATGCATGGGCCTGTACAGGCGCATGTGAGGCCCAAAAGCAATTGGAAATGAATGTTGAGCTCATACCAAATGGAAATGGACGTGCAATTTGAATGGCATTTGCTTGTGTAAGAAGATTTCATGTGAAATGCATAAATGGTCACAAATATTCCTCTCTACGAAAGTCCCATGTGGAAAATCCAAACATAGGCATGTGAGTAAAGGTTGGAAAGGTCTTGACATAAGGAACAAAAGCTGTGTTGAACAAAAATCCATTTGGAGTTTGGAAAATTGTGAAAACTGTCCATGAAGTTTAATGTACAAAACATGTCTTTGAAAATTTTGCCAAAAATGACCAACTTCAAGCCCTTCTGTTTCAATGATGCAAGCCTCAAATAAAAAAACCTCAAACATCAAAGTTGTAGATCATTTCAAGATGATCAATTTGGAGTTAAATGTTGCATCATTTGGATTTTTGATGAAAACGTTATGGGCACTTGAACTTGGACTTTTTCAAAATTCAATGGCTTTGGTCCAAAATGACCTATAATGTTTTGTATTATCACATGTACTTCTTTTAGGATTATGAAATTTTGTCCAACATACTATTTGAATTATATATGCTTTCCAATGCAATTAGTGTCACCTAAAAATCCTAAAAAATGAGTGAGTTAGGTCCTTGGGAAGTTGACCCAAAATTAGGGTTTCAGTCAAAATGACCTATAATGTTTTGAAATGAATGATGACCTTCCAAGTTTCAAATGGATTTTTGATGAACATGAAAGTTTTCATATGGTTCTTCAGAACATTTTTTATCTTGGGGTCATCTTCATTTGACAAACACATCAAAAGTTAGGTCTTAGTGGATTTCAATTTAGTCATATGACTTGACTGGTCAACTTCTCAAGTCCAAACTTCAAATCTTGATGAATGAATGATTGAGGATACTCACATAAGCTCATATATGCATAAAATTATGAATGAACGAACTTCCCTTGATTAAATTTGATCATAGGTTGAGGTTGCTTCATGAGCAAGGCACAATCAATGCACAGTTGAATTAGGGTTTCCTTGGGAAACAATCCTCAAGCCTTTTGGTTTATCTTGATCAAATTGACAAATTGAGATACTTGGTAGGAATATATGATGATTGATAGCTTTGGGAACCATTGTCATGTTTGCTTTCATCTTCATTTGGCCATTTCAATGAGCATAGGAGCCTTGGATCTCATGATTGCGTAAGCTTCAAAACAAACAAGTTAGTGACATATTTTTGTGCTTTTTGTTAGTAAACAAAATAAGAAAAAGCAATAATATACAATTCAAGCATGCTTGGTGGTCTCAACCAACTCACATAAGTCCCAACCCAAGGGTAAAGGAGCCAAGATGCTATGATCCTTGAGGCAAAATCCAATGATCAATGATGTGATGCCATGAGGGATCTTAGGGTCAAAATTAGGGTCTTACAGATGCCCCTATTTAAGGTCATTCTAGCCGGAGATATGAAGGTTAAAACCTTCGTCTCGACGTGATAGAATGGGCTTAAATAATAACAAAGAGACGAGTTTTGGTCCCTAAGAGACCTCATGATGCAAATGTATGTATGCAAAAGTTAATGCTCTGTGGGGATATATAGCCACAAAGAAAAAAGAAATCCGGAGAAACTGAGAATCCAAAGGAGTAATACACTCACTAGGGAGACAGAGACTCTGGGGAGAAATAAGGTAAAAATGCGTGAGCAGGTCACGACTTGAAACTTGCTGGGAAACACGAAGGGATTCCACGAAAATAAATCGATGGAAAGACTCGAGTTGACGCAAAGATGCATGTATTGGGGAATATGCCAATACAGCAAAACTATCCACAAAGGATAGTTCGGATAGAATTCAGACTCAGGTGGGGATGTCCACAAAGGACTGAGCTGAGGAAGCGGAGCAATGAGATATTACCGGCTACTGGGTAATAAACTCAAAGAGAGACATGTGATCAAAAACCGGTATAAGGGTGAGAGAACAACACGCTTAGGGAGAAAAAAATATCTAAGACCGGTATAAGGGTGAGAGATATCAATCATCCAAAACATCTGAGGAGGACCTAAAAGGTATGTCTCAACTCAGGAAAATCTGACTCCACAGGGGACAAAAAGTCATAATAGGGAGCAGAAGGAAGGAACACCAGGGATACCGGTTACTGGGCATATAATAGGTGACCAACCAGGCGTGAATTGGGGAATATTTCCAAGACACTCATCATCCGAAAGGAGGGCTGAAAAAGCAAACTCGATTACAGGATGGACATTCGATTCCATAAGGAAATACGAATCTTACTCAACTGGGGAAGAAAAAGGCTTCGACTGAAGAGCGCATGAGATACATTATCTATTACCGTCAGAACGTAGATAACATACTCGCATGGAAGATTATCCACAACCGGTTACTGGGTTAATAAAGGATATATCAACCGAAAATAAAGGACATCGGGATACCGGCTACTGGGTATATAATGATGACCAATCAAAAGGAGAAACCATCACTACCACACAAAGGGTAAATGAAAGATGTCTCATTGGGGATACATTGACAAGAGCAATGATCCAGGAGATATATCACCAGTTACTGGGTGGTATACTTAAAAAATGAAGGAATATCAATACCGAATATTGGATAAAGATAACCAACAAAGAGGTAATTACATCTACCGGTTACTGGGTAGAAAACCACAAAAATAGGACTTACAACTACCGGTTACTGGGTAGAAGGCCCCAATCATCCGCTGGGGGAGAGAATGAACAATTACTGTTTACTGAGTAATTGATCACCTGAACCACAGGAAACTGCAGGGGAAATAACAAGAAAGGGGTCAATCTAGGAACAAACTAGAGAGACACAATGAAACAAGACTCAACCGAGTGAGGATATAACTCAGGGGAGTAATTCCATCCCAATACATAATTAGGGAGGAAACTGAAACAATAATCATCCACGAGGACATAACTCAGTGGGGAATATAGAAGGAAAGATAGACACTTTCTGCCTATAGGGCTGACTCTATATGGAGAGATCAGACACAAACATATGCTTGGGGAAGTACATTTCACCAATAGCAGGAGATAACAAGCAAAGATATATGGCAAAGAATGCAATATGAATATTTGAACCCTAAAATTATGCATGTATATGTGTGGTTTATGTATGATTAATGCTGACAAACAGACATATCTAACACGAACAGGTCCAAGAATCAATGGACAGACATCCGGTATAACATCTCAAAAGAGAAGGCCAGGCCCACAGGAGAAAATCCAATCTGGTGGGGAGCATCTAATACCAGGAAACACCAATCACCGCTTCCTTGGACAAATACTAATGATGGGGATCAGAGACCGCTGATGGGGATAAGCAAAGGTCACAACTACCAAATGTCGGGGATCTTCCAACAGTTCTCGGGAACCGCTGAAGAAACAATTCTGCCGCCGGGAGAAGGAGCAAACTGCTCCGCTGGGGAAACTATAGAGTCACCCCCAGGGCTTCGCTGCTGAACAGACAAAAGAACCTATGTAGAGGAAACTCTATCGAGGAGCTCAACACGGATAAGATCCATTGTAGAAGAAACTCTACTGGGGAACTTATCAGGGGGAAAGATATGAAACTTTGTGGGGAACAACCACCAAACAGAAGTTTCAACAAATAAAACACTTCCTTTCATCTGCCGGAGAGACATCTCTGCCAAGGAGAAAGAAACAATTCTCCGCTGGGGAAAGACACAACATCTTCACCACCAACCCTGCTAGGAGGAAACCTTCCGATAAGGAGGGGAAAACAAATATCAAGATCTGATCAGGCAACTCCACTGGGGAAGACTGAAGGCGATCATACTGGGGATAATCTTCGTGTGCAACCCTACCGAGGATGAGTTATAAGTCATCCTGCTAGGGAGAGACTATAAGTCAACTTGCTGAGGATTTCCACTCATGCTGGGAATTCCTGCTCACTCTGCAGAAGATTTCCACTTATGCTGAGGGAAAGACCAACTTCCTCGAAAATAGATAGCATATCACTTTTTATCAATTTATAAGGGATTTTAGGTCAGTCCACATAAGGGATGACAACCATATAATTGATAAAACACAGATGCTAGACTCAGACTCTCTAGGGATCTGAGGACGAATGTACACACATTTCCTAAAAGATCAAGGCCAAAAGTCCAAATTCCCTGGTGACTTGATGATGTATCACCTTCCTCTGCGCTCGTTGAGGAGACAACCTGAAAGATGATGAGGAGAAAAAAAATATGCTAGAAATATGAACAAATGCCTTACCCTTTTGGAAATTGTACTATCCTTGGGAAAGCACTGAAGACGTTCCATATATCCTTTCAATCATTGTGAATGTTCACTTTGTTTAAAAACAGTTTTACAAAAACTTTATTTATTTAAAACAATGATATTTATCAATTCAAAACATGTAAACATTTGCTGAACAGGAACAAATAAGAGTGCAAAGAATTGGATAGAGGCTCAAATTTATTTGATAGAATGGTAGTCCGCAAATGACGAGACTCCATGGATCTTTACAAATTTGAAAATGGTGATATATATTGGAAAAAAAAGGCTACATTGAACATTATGACCATTTCTCCACCAACTCTGAATCCGATGTATTTGAAGCTTCAGTTGACGATGATTGAGCGAGAATCTTTGACAGACGACAGCTGTAGAACAAAGTCTTGTTAGGATGCAGGTACTTACCAAATCCCTAATATTGCCTAGATTGCCCCAGGGTGAGGTACTCAATCTAGCGGGATATATATATATATAATATATATATATATATATATATATATATATATATATATATATATATATAATATATATATATATATATATATATATATATATATATATATATATATATATATATATATATATATATATATATATATATATATATATATCATTTTTTATATGTCTCTAACTTTTGCCTGGACCGCCCTTTCGGGTTTTCAATCCACCGAGATGCTCATTTTTTCCTAAGTCGCCCTTTCGGGTTTTTAACTTAGCGAGCTATTCTGTTTTTATTTTAGGCGAAGTATTTCTTGACTGCATCTGAATTCACAGGACGAGTGAAATCCTCCCCATCCATAGTTGTAAGTATCAAAGCACCGCCTGAAAAGGCTCTCTTAACAACATATGGACCTTTATAGTTTGGAGTCCACTTGCCCCTGGAATCGGGCGCGAAAGACAAAACTTTCTTGAGCGCAAGGTCACCTTCTCGGAACACACGAGGCTTGACCTTCTTATCAAAGGCTTTCTTCATCCTTTGCCGATACAACTGACCATGGCACATGGCAGTTAATCTCTTTTCTTCAATCAAATTCAGTTGGTCATAACGACTCTGAACCCATTCAGCCTCAGTCAACATGGCTTCCATCAAGACTCTCATTGATGGGATCTCAACCTCCACGGGGAGCACAACCTGAATGCCGTATACAAGAGAGAAAGGGGTTGCCCCTGTTGAAGTGCAGACAGATGTACGATAGCCATGCAAAGCAAATGGCAGCATCTCATGCCAATCTTTGTACGTAACAACCATCTTATGGATAATCTTCTTGATGTTCTTGTTAGCAGCTTCAACAGCCCCATTCATCTTGGGTCTATAGGGAGAAGAATTATGATGTGCAATCTTGAACTCGCTACACAGCTCCTTCATCATTTTGTTGTTCAAGTTAGATCCATTATCAATAATGATCTTATCTGGCACACCATAACGGCATATGAGTTGATTCTTGATAAACTTCACGACCACCTTCCTGGTCACATTCGCATACGATGCCGCTTCAACCCACTTGGTGAAGTAATCAATTGCTACAAGAATAAAATGGTGATCGTTTGACGCCTTTGGCTCTATCATGCCAATCATGTCAATTACCCACATGGAGAAAGGCCATGGAGATGAAATAACATTCATAAGTGTCGGGTGAATATGAATCTTATCCGCATAAATCTGACACTTGTGGCATTTCTTCACATATTTGCAGCAGTTAGACTCCATTGTCAGCCAATAGTAGCCTTCTCTCAACATCTTCTTTGCCATGGCATGTCCATTGGAATGAGTACCAAATGAACCTTCATGGACCTCAGTCATCAACAGGTCTGCTTCGTGTCTATCCACGCATCTGAGCAGAACCATGTCAAAGTTTTTCTTGTATAGCACATCGCAATTGAGGTAGAAATTGCCTGATAATCTCCTTAAAGTCTTCTTATCTTTAACAAATGCCCCAGGCGGGTAAATCTGACTCTAAAGAAAACACTTGATATCATAATACCATGGCTTATCATCTTGCACTTCTTCAACTACAAATACATGAGTTGGTCTATCCAAGCGCATCATAGTGATATTGGGAACTTCATTCCAGAATTTCACCACAATCATCGAAGCAAGCTTAGAAAGAGCGTCTGCCATCCGATTCTCATCTCGAGGAATATGATAGAATTCAACCTCAGTAAAGAAAGTTGAAATCCTCCTCGCATAATCTATATATGGGATGAGGCCAGGCTGATTCGTCTCCCATTCACCATTAATCTGATTAACAACAAGGGCCGAATCACCATAAACATCAAGATGCTTGATCCTAAGATCAATACACTCTTCCAAACCCGTAATACATGCCTCATATTCCGCCATATTATTCGTGCATTTGAAAGTTAGCCTTGCTGTAAAAGGAAAATGTGTGCCCTAAGGAGTAATAATCACTGCCCCAATACCATTTCCATATTGATTAACACCGCCATCGAACACCATACCCCATCGGGAACCAGGCTCTGGCCCTTCATCGAGCGTAGGCTCATCGCAATCTTTCATTTCAAATACATAATCTCCTCATCAGGGAAGTCGTACTGAACAGACTGATAATCCTCAATTGGTTGATGTGCCAAGTGATCAGCCAAGATACTACCTTTAATAGCCTTCTGAGCTCGATACTCAATATCATACTCAGACAACAGCATCTGCCAACGGGCAATCCTCCTAGTTAAAGCAGGCTTCTCAAAGATATACTTGATTGGATCCATTTTGGATATCAACCAAGTCGTATGATTCAACATATACTGGCATAAGCGCTTAGCAGCCCAAGCCAAAGCACATCATGTCTTCTCAAGCATTGAGTATCGAGACTCATAATCAGTGAACTTCTTACTCATGCAATATATAGCATATTCTTTCTTCCCTGATTCATCTTGCTGACCCAATACACAACCCATAGAGTCCTCAAGAACATTCAAGTATATAATCAATGGTCTCCCTTCAACCGGCGGAGACAGAATCGGAGGCTCAGACATATACTCTTTAATACTGTCAAAGGCCTTCTGGCAATCCTCAGTCCAAACATGACGTTGATCTTTCTAGAGGAGGTTGAATATAGGTGCACATGTGGCCGTCATGTGGGATATAAATCTGGAGATATAATTCAAGCGGCCAAGAAAACCTCGGACTTGCTTCTCAGGTTTGGGCGCAGGCATTTCTTGTATTGCTTTGACCTTGGCAGGATCAACTTCAATACCTTCTTCACTGACAATAAAGCCCAATAACTTACTAGAACAGACTACAAATGTACACTTGTTCGGATTCAGGCGAAGTTTGTATTTCCAAACGCTGAAAAAGCTTCAACAAGTGCTCTAAATGTTCAACTTCCATTCTCGACTTCGCAATCATATCATCAACATATACCTCTATCTCCGTGTGCATCATATCATGAAACAAGGTAGTCATAGCACGTTGATACGTGGCTCCAGCGTTCTTCAAACCGAAGGGCATCACTCGATAACAGAATGTTCCCCAAGGTGTGATAAATGTTGTCTTCTCCATATCCTCGGGTGCCATTTTGATCTGATTATAACCGAAAAATCCGTCCATAAATGAGAAGACATTGAATTTAGCTGTATTGTCTACCAACATATCAATGTGTGGTAGAGGAAAATCATCTTTCGGACTAGCTTTATTCAAGTCTCGATAGTCTACGCACATTCGGACTTTTCCATCTTTCTTAGGCATAGGCACAATATTGGCCACCCATTAAGGATATGTAGAAGTCACCAGAAACTCCACATCAATTTTCTTCTGAACTTCTTCTTTAATCTTTACTGCCATATCAGGATGAGTCCTTCTGAGCTTCTGCTTCACAGGCACACACTCAGGCTTCAACGGCAGGAAATGTTGCACGATATCAGTATCTAGACCAGGCATGTCTTCATATGACCAGGCAAAGACGTCGACATATTCTCGTAGAAACTCAATCAACCCCTTCTTAACAGACTCTTCCAGGAGTACCCCAATCTTCACCTCACGAACACAATCCTCAGACCCCAAGTTGACTGTTTCCAGATTCTTAAGATGCGGCTGAATGATCTTCTCCTCGTGCTCAAGCAAACGGGTAATCTCATCAGGAATCTCTTTAACATCATCTTCTTCGGCCTCAAATACAGGGAACTCAAAGTTGGGAGAAGGTGTTGGATCATTATGTTCAATGGGTTTGATCAACCTGCATAATGATTTTGGATATAAAAGAGATTTCAGAATTCAGACAAGGCAAATCATTATGCAGATGAAAAGATTGATTTTATTCTCTTTTTTTTTAGGGTTTTTAAATGATCACCAATTTCATGCAAAAGCAAAAAGGGAAAATAATTTGGAAAAACAAACATTTAACATGTAATTATTGAATGAATATCATTGTATTAATATGTGCCAACAATGTCATCACTTCTCCTTTTGGCATGGGAGAAGGGTTTCTAAACAAAAGTGAACACATTACATGGACTTATAGATAGCTGTTGGAACATCAACAGCGACCCAATTATTGCAGATTCCTCCAGGGATGATAAAGTTGCCCAGATCTTCCTCTGCATCATCTTCCACTATGGCAGCAGCCTCTTGGTCTTCAACAATATGGATGAAACCACCACTCTGGAATAGCCCATGCTCGTTGGAAGTTCCTGAAGAATACCCTATTCCAGCCCGGGATTTATTGTCTTCCAGCCTAATCATTTGTCCTAAACCAGTAGTTGCACCATGCTCAATGGCCAACTTCGCATCATTGTAGGACGCAAATGAATAAGGCCCTTTCCTTGAAGGCTCAGCAATAGATAAGGCTTGGAACGGAGTCCCAACCTCATCCTCAGCGTCTATGTAGGAAAAGGAAGACAAATGGCTTACCAAGAGAGCCTTCTCTCCCCCTATCACCATCAACTTCTTATTCTTGACGAATTTTAACTTCTGGTGTATGGCGGATGTCATGGCGCCTGCCCCGTGAATCCATGGTCTGCTCAGCAAGCAGCTATATGATGGGTGGATATTCATGACCTGGAAAGTGATTTGGAAATCACTAGGTCCAATCTTGATTGGGAGTTCAACTTCACCAATCATGGGTTTCCTGGATCCATCAAAAGCCTTGACTACCACTCCACTCTGCCTCATGGGAGGCCCCTTATATGAACGTTTCTCCATAGTGGATTTCGGCAACACATTTAGTGATGACCCTGTGTCTACCAACACATTAGACAAGGAATCATCCTTGCAGTTCATAGAAATGTGTAGATCCAAATTGTGGTCTTTTCCCTTCCCGGGAAGATCAGCATCGCAAAAGCTCAAATTGTTACAAGTAGTTATGTTTGCAACAATGCTATCAAACTGTTCAATTGTGACATCGTGATACACGTATGCCACGTCCAATACCCTCTGAAAAGCTCCACGGTGTGGCTCAGAATTCATCAGCAAAGATAGGACAGATATCTTTGATGGAGTTTGAAGCAGCTGATCAACAACATTATACTCGCTCCTCTTGATGAGCCTCAGCATCTCATCACAGTCCTCTTTCAGAATGCCATTCTGGCCAACAGGGACAAGAGCTTTAACAACAACGTTAGGGTCAACGCCCTTCACAGGACTGGCATAATTATTAACAGCAGCTCTTCTCATGTCATCTTGGGGTTTCGGCGACGCTGAGAAAACACGACCACTACGGGTCACACCACTGACATCAGATATACTCACAACAGAAGTGGAGGGCAACGGCATCTCCTTCCCATATTCTAACGCAACTGCATTATATCTGTAGGGAACAGCTTTATCTGAAGAGTACGGGATAGGGCCCGTTGGCTTGATTACGAGAGAGGGAGAAACCTTCTTCTTGCTGCCATCATATCTGACAACAACAGGTTCTGGTATTCTGAAAACGGGGGATATAACATTCACTTCATCCTCATTGCGATTTTGAAGTATCTCGATCACACCCTGATCCAGCATCTCTTGGATGTCCTTCCTGACTTGGCGACATCCTCTCTCGTTGACAGTGCACACTCGGCATCTTTCATGGTCATGCTCATAATGACTGTATCCACATAACAGTCTATGCATCTCGACCAAAGATTGTCTGATATGACTGACATACATGACTTTATATTTGCCAGGGTAACCCTGGACCATGTTCACAACAACTTTCCCATGCTCGGGCAATGGGTGCTTCTTAACATTCGGACCTACATCCTCGAAAAAAAATCCCACTTCTAACAAGGTCTTGCACCTTGGTCTTCAGGGGATAGCATTTCTCCACATCATGTCTGGGAGCACCGGAATGATATACATTATGTAGCTCAGGCTTGTACCACCACTGAGGGTTGGTCGGTACAGCAGGTGGGTCGCGTGGAGTAATCAGCTTTCTATCTATCAGCGACGGATAGAGCTCAGCATAGGTCATTGGAATTGGATCAAAAGTGACCCTCTTCCTATCATAGCTAGTGCTAGTATTGTTGTTGTTTCGAGGCTGGTAGGCCTACTGTTGCGGACGATGTTGTTATTGTTGATATTATTGATGTTGTTATTGGTAATGTTGAGCTTCCCTGAAGGCAGGTGCTATGTGAGCCACCTGGTGCTGTTTACTGGCAGGGCAGACAATCTTCCTCTTCACAAAGGGTCTTCTTTTAATATGGGAAGACACGGCATGTGCCTCTCCCTCTTTCTTCATTGTAAAAGCCCCATAACACTTTGCAGAAGAGCCCTCATCCCTGGTCAGACGTCTTTCCTGGGCTCCTTCCTCTAGCCTCATCCCCATGTTCACCATTTCGGTGAAGTCTGAGGGAGCACTAGAAATCATCCGCTCGTAGTAGAAAGAGCTTAAAGTCTTTAGAAGTATCTTCGTCATTTCTTTCTCTTCGAGTGGGGGCACAATTTGTGCGGCCAATTCATGCCACCTCTGGGCGTACTCCTTAAATGTCTCCTCCTCCTTCTGGGACATAACCCTCAGTTGGTCCCTGTCGGGAGCCATATCAACATTGTACTTGCACTGCTTGACGAAAGCTTCGCCAAGGTCGTTGAAGGAGCGGATGTTCGCACTATCCAGACCCATATACCATCTGAGTGCAGCACCAGACAGGCTGTCCTGGAAATAGTGGATGAGGAGTTGATCATTCTCGATTTGAGTTGACATCTTGCGAGCGTACATCACAAGATGGTTGAGAGGGCAAGTGTTTCCCTTGTACTTTTCAAAGTCAGGCACTTTGAACTTGATAGGGATTTTGACGTTGGGCACGAGGCACAACTCAGCAGCAGATTTACCGAAGAGGTCCTTCCCTCTTAGAGTCTTCAATTCCTTGCGTAGCTCAAGGAATTGGTCATTCATATCATCCATTTTCTCATAAACATTTGGGCCCTCAGATGGCTCAGAGTGATAAATGGTGTCTTCGATTCTCGGTAACGTATGCACAACGGGAGGTGGCACAACAAGGACCGGGCTAGATGCCGGCAGAAAAGCAAAGGTCAGAGCAAGACCCTCAAGTACAAAATTTGCGGGCATCCCCCAGGGAAACCCGACTGGCATAGTTGGAGGAGTGAAATGAGAAGTGGCGGCGGGCACAGTTGGGGAAGCTACCTCTTAGATGACCATCCTCTGGGGAGGAGTTACAGGTGTTGGAGAATACTGGCTCTGAGAAGCCAGCACTGACTCCATCATGGCAGTCAGCCTAGCTACTTCTTCCTTCAATTCTCTGTTCTCTTGTTCAGGATGATCCATCAGCTTTGGTAGATTCACTCTGGTGTTATACCGGTGTGTCAGCTTGTCTTCAAAATAAATGAAGAACACTGAGTTAGACCACTGATCAAGAATCCTTGAACAAAACCTGCTTATGCACATGATGCATGCAATGTTTGTGCATATGATTTTGTTTTTGTTTGAGGAACTTTTAGAGATCTATTTGCAAATGTTTGGAAATATTACTCTTTTAGACATGTATGGAATATTCATATCAATAATATCTGGAAAAAAAATTACACCAAAGAAGTACAGTCTTGGTAACCAAATACAATACAATAGAGAAGGAAAATGAACATCCTATGGAACCCTAGAAACAATCGTCCAAAGCTCTCGAGACCGGAAGATAAGTTGCACGAAGCCTGAAATTCTGGTATTAGATATAAGATGTCGAAGGTAATGTCATGACACTAATATCTGTTAACACAAATAGGATAAAGAAACAGAATGGTAAAGCAAATGACACAGGGAATTGTTAACCCAGTTCGGTCCAACTCACCTACATCTGGGGGCTACCAAGCCATGAAGGAAATTCACTAAAATAGAATCAGTTCAAAGACTCTCCGTACACTTCAACAAGTTACAGTCTTTCTCACCTAATCTCTACCCGTGCAATTTCTACCTAAGCACTCTTAGATATGAGAACCCACTCACTTCCCTACAATCACACATGTGATCTTAAACAATAATCCCTTGAGAAAAGAAAATACTTTTCAATAACACACTCTTGATTTTACTTCACAATTTCAATCAAGAAGACACACTCTTGATCTTGCTTCATAACTTTGATCAAGAAGACACACACTTAATCTTGCTTCACAACTTTGATCAAGTAGACACACACTCTTGCTTAACAGCTTTAGAGTGACAAATTACAACCACAAATCAGTCCAATTCAATCATCAAAAGATTACTTGAATGACTTACAAGTCTCACGACTAAACAGACACAAACCCTAGCTCTCTCACAATATTTCGCTCAGTATTGGTTGTGTTGTAAAACAGGTTTTCTAAGTCCCTTTTTATAGAAGCTTTCAGTTAGGCTTGGACATCTTGAAAACCCTAAATCTATTTTCCAATCAAATCTTTTCATAACAGCTGGTTAGATCTCTTTGGAAAATAAGTAAATCAGGTTGTAATCCATGATTGAATGCGCCAGCTAATCAGATCTTCAATCATACAAAGATTTCCATTAATTGTACAATCACAAAACACCAGACATTCATACTGAATGTTCTATGTACAGGATGTCATGACATCGGGTCTGACATCATGGAAAATTCCTGTATAATCCAATAATTCCTTTTAAAACTTCCAACAGGTACAACCATATCAGATGCCATGAACTTGTGTATGTCATCTGAAACAATCCTGCATGAACATGTCTTTCATTCAAGCTCCAGCAGGTACATCCAATATCAGAAGCCATGGCATTGTATGTGGCGTTCTGAAACAATCCTGCATAAACATGTTCTTGAACTCCAGCAGGTACATAGGATATCTTATGTTAAGACATCACACATAACATCTTGTGAACACTCTTTGTTTTACCAAAATTGCTGCCAACACATAGAATCAACAAACTCCCCCTTTGGCAAATTTTGGCTAAAACATATATTTGTCCTTTTTGTTCACAAGGTAAACTATCAGCAGCTAAACAACATAACAGTAGTTTAATCAGCAGCAGAAGCAAAAACAATTACTAGTTATAGCTACTAGTAATACACACATGCACAAGGGTACTTCTCCTCCCCCTAATTCTGTGCAACAAAAACAGAATTACTAGTTATGGATGTAACTAGTAAGACACACAAATGCACAAGGGTACTCCTTCTCCCCCTAAATCTGTGCACACAGCAAGTAACAGCTATTGTAACTCCAGCACATGTACCATCCAGAATGTCATTCTGACATTTGCTTCAACGTCACCACCTGTGTACCACCACATCAGACATCCCCTTTGACATATGTAAACAAAACAACATTCTGTTTAACAATAGTTGTCCATCTGTCCAGCCACATACATCTCCTCACAGCTCCAGCTCCACATAAACACTTCTCCCCCTTTTTAGTCAAAATTGACCAAAGGTGACCAATTAGACAAAATAAATGTCAATTAGCCTAGTAGAGAATGTCAGCACAGATGTTATAACATTAAAAATGTTAAAACATAATATTCAGGAAGTACAAACCATCATTATACACAGCTGTGATAGCTGACATAATGAACAAATCCAAGGAACTCTTCAAGAGCCCTAAATATTACAAAATAGACATCAATGAGGACTGCCATAAATTACACATTTTCAAAAAACAATAAAACTGTAGCATCTAAACAACAACACCAGACCAGCTTTCAAAATACCATCCACCACAATCTTCACAACACCATCTTCAGTCTTCAACACACAAGGGAGGAACCATTAATCAGAAGAAGAAGTATCATCTTCACTTTCACCTTCACCTTCATCTTCAGAGTCTTCAGAGCTTTCAGAGCTGCCACTGGATTGGGCTTTTGCATCTGAATTCTTAGCAGCCTTCTCCATCTCTTCCTTTTCCATGTTGCAGATAAGAACTTCCAAAGCTTCTTTTCTTGCCTTGGCCACCCTTATACTATTCTCTAATTCCTTGCAGGTATCTTTTAGTTGGTCAATTAAGCTCCTTTGAGATGCAGGCTCCCTTCTGGCAGATGTCATGACAACATCAATGACATGACTTCCCTCAAACAGCTTATAATGAATGGATAAAGGGGGTTTTCTTCTGCTTGGCATGTCCTTTGTATTAAGAATGCCTGGTTGTTGACTCAAGATAATACCACAAAGAATGGATGGGAATGCAATGGGCAATTTCACAGCATTTGTAGAGGCATGTCTGATGGTTTGATCAAATATAAACTTTCCAAAATCATAGTTAATCCTGGTTCCAACTTGAAAAGAGAAATGAAAATTCAAAATTCCTTTAGTGTGGCTGGGACTCAATTTCTGCAGAGCTTCAGGTTGATTCAAGGATCCGAAATGAATGAAGCATGGCTTGTATTTATAGTTGAAGCTGCAAGGAATGTGTGACAAACTCATGTGCATGAAGCTTTGGGTCCTCCATGCATGGGCCTGTACAGGCGCATGTGAGGCCCAAAAGCAATTGGAAATGAATGCTGAGCTCATACCAAATGGAAATGGACGTGCAATTTGAATTGCATTTGCTTGTGTAAGAAGATTTCATGTGAAATGCATAAATGGTCACAAATATTCCTCTCTTCGAAAGTCCCATGTGGAAAATCCAAACATAGGCATGTGACTAATGGTTGGAAAGGTCTTAACATAAGGAACAAAAGCTATGTTGAACAAAAATCCATTTGGAGTTTGGAAAATTGTGAAAACTGGGCATGAAGTTTGATGTACAAAACATGTCTTTGAAAATTTTGCCAAAAATGACCAACTTCAAGCCCTTCTGTTTCAATGATGAAAGCCTCAAATGAAAACACCTCCAACATAAAAGTTGTAGATCTTTTCAAGATGATAAACTTGGACTTGCATTTTGCATCATTTGGAGTTTTGATGCGAAAGTTATGGGCACTTGAAGTTGGACTTTTTCAAGATTCAATGGCTTTGGTCCAAAATGACCTATAATGTTTTGTAATATCACATGTACTTATTTTAGGATTATGAAATTTTGTCCAACATAACAATTTAAGTAGACATCTTAATATTTCTAATTAAATTAGTCTCACCTCAAAATCATAAAAAATGAGTGAGTTAGGTCCTTCGGAAGTTTACCTAAAATTAGGGTTTCAGTCAAAATGACCTATAATGTTTTGAAATGAATGATGACCTTCCAAGTTTCAAATGGATTTTTTATGAACATGAAATTTGTTCATATGGTTCTTAATAACATGTTTTCTCTTGGGGTAATCTTCATTTGACAAACACATCAAAAGTTAGGTCTTAGTGGATTTCAATTTAGTTAGATGACTTGACTGGTCAACTTCTCAAGTCCAAACTTCAAATCTTGATGAATGAATGATTGAGGATACTCACATAAGCTCATATATGCATAAAATGATGAATTAAAGAACTTCTCTTCATTAAATTTGATCATAGGTTGAGGTTGCTTAATGAGCAAGGCACAGTCAATGCACAGTTGAATTAGGGTTTCCTTGGGAAACAATCCTTAAGCCTTTTGGTTTATCTTGATCAAATTGACAAATTGAGATACTTGGGAGGAATATATGATGATTGAGAGCTTTGGGAACCATTGTCATGCTTTCTTTCATCTTCATCTGGCCATTTCAATGAGCATAGGAGCCTTCTAGGAGCCTTAGATCTCATGATTGCTTAAGCTTCAAAACAAACAAGTTAGTGACATATTTTTGTGCTTTTTGTTAGTAAACAAAATAAGAAAAATAAATAATATACAATTCAAGCATGCTTGGTGGTCTCAACTAACTCACACAAGTCCCAACCCAAGGGTAAAGGAGCCAAGATGCTATGATCCTTGAGGCAAAATGCAATGAGCAATGATGTGATGCCATGAGGGATCTTAGGGTCAAAATTAGGGTCTTACACCATTGCTTGAAGAATGGCCTAAACCTGGTTCTCATTGAGACATGGTATTTGATGGAGTTGTTAATCAGTATGGTAATGACATTGGGGCAGTAATTATCACTCCTCAAGGTACTCATTTTCCGTTTACATCTAGATTGACTTTCAAGTGTACAAACAATATGGCTGAGTATGAACCTTGCATTATGGAGCTTGAAGAAGCCATCGATCTTAGAATCAAGTATCTTGACGTCTATGGAGATGCATCTTTGGTTGTGAATCAGATCAAAGGTGAATGGGAGACGAATCAACCTGGTTTGATACCATATAGAGATTATGCGAGGAGGATTTCAACTTTATTTACAAAGATTGAGTTTCATCACATCCCTCAAGATGAAAATCGGATGGCAGATGCTCTTGCAACGTTGGCTTCAATGATTATGGTGAAATTCTGGAATGAAGTTCCTAATTTGACAGTGATGCGTCTTGATAGGCCAGCTCATGTGTTTGCTGTTGAAGAAGCTAAAGATGTAAAGCCGTGGTATTTTGATATTAAGTGCTTTCTCCAAAGTCATATTTACCCACCTGGGGCAGTTTAGAAAGATAAGAAGACTTTGAGAGCTAGCAACTTCTACATGAATGTTGATGTGCTCTACAAAAGAAATTTCGATATGTTTCTGCTCGGATGTGTGGATAGACACAAAGCAGACATGTTGATAACTGAAGTCCATGAAGGTTCCTTTGGTACTCATTCCAATCGACATGCTATGGCTAAGAAGATGTTGAGAGTAGGTTACTATTGGCTGACAATGGAATCTGACTGTTGCAAGTTTGTGAAGAAATGCCACAAGTGTCAAATTTATGCAGATAAGATTCATGTTCCTCTGACACTGTTGAACGTCATTTCCTCTCCATGGCCCTTGTCCATGTGGGGAATTGATATGATTCGTATGATTGAGCTCAAATCTTCGAACGAACATCGTTTCATTCTGGTGGCTATTGACTACTTAACCAAATGGGTTGAAGCGGCATCATACACAAATGTGACCAAGCAGGTTGGCGTAAGGTTTATCAAGAATCAGATTATATGTCGTTATGGTGTGCTAAGTAAGATCATTACTGATAATGGATCTAACTTGAACAATAATATCGTGGAAGCTCTTCGCAAAGACTTCAAGATTGCAAATCATAATTCTTCTCCCTACAGACCTAAGATGAATAGGGTTGTTGAAGCTGTGAACAAGAACATCAAGAAGATCATTCAGAAAATGGTTGTGACGTACAAAGATTGGCATGAGATGCTCCCATTTTCTTTGCATGGATACCTGTAGCACCTCAAATTTGCACCTATCATTGTACATACCATTTCATATTAGGTCATAGCATATCATGACCCATTGCATAGCATTGCATTGTCCCCAGTTGCCTCAAGAGCAAGCAAGTCAAGAATTAGGTCAAACTGATCAGGAGATCAGTCAACCAAGCAAGCAAGGTTGTTTCTCAAGGAGCCAAGGCCCTAGGGTTTGTCCAACAAGTTCACATGACTTGGAGGTCCATTTGAAGTGTTTAAGTCAAGGGTTGGATGTTCAGAAGCCATCAGTTCATGCACAGACAGTCAGAAACCCTAGAAAGTCAAAGTTGGTCAACTGTGGTTGATTTTTTGGTTTTGATGGATGGATTTGGTTTGAGAGAGCATATTCATGTCCCAATAGGCCTCATATGTCATGGCAATCAACATCATTGAAAAATTTGAAGCCAATCAGAAAATTTCCAAAAATAGAAACTGGACCTGTAATTTTAACTGCCAAAAATGGAAACTTCTTGATCCTCAACTTGCATCATGATACAAGCTTCAAATGAATTTTTGCCCAACATGAAAGTTGAAGATCTTGTTCTCCCATTTTCAAAAAGTCCAAGAACTCTCAAATCCCACGTATGGTTGTCAAGATATGATCAAATCAATTTCAAAAATTTGTGAACTTCAAAGAGCCATATCTCTCAAACCATTTGGCCAATTTTTGTGGGGTTTTTTCCTACAAACCACATTTCATCTCCTCTTTCCAAAAATATAAATTTCATGTACTAAAACCTTGCCAATCAAAATGGCATTTTTTGACTTGTCTCATTTAAAATTCAAGTGGACCAAAGGTTGACTTTTTGAATTAATTGTTTTCAGCACATTTGGCCATTTGGAATTGATTTATAATGTCATTTGAGACTTGCCAAGGCCCAAAATTCGTGCACATGCTATCACATACCACCATTTTGGTCAAGAGTGCAAAATTAGCAAATTGGTTCAAATGAGCAAAACTTGATTAGCATCCACTTAGCATTGCTTAAACAGATGGTATATAACACATTTTCTGCAGAATGAACAACCCTAGCAGCC
Source organism: Lathyrus oleraceus (assembly GCF_024323335.1). Taxonomy (NCBI): domain Eukaryota; kingdom Viridiplantae; phylum Streptophyta; class Magnoliopsida; order Fabales; family Fabaceae; genus Lathyrus; species Lathyrus oleraceus. The sequence continues at coordinate 354,903,088 of NC_066579.1, forward strand.
TTCACACACAGAAATTTTCTTCATTCTCTCAACTTGATCTTGCTTGCATTTTCCATTTTTCTTCCAAAACACTCAAAGTCCACGACCTGGCTAGCATTGTTCAAGCATCTAAGCATCATTGTGAACTTATTTCCATTGCCATTTCACAACTGGAAGGGGGTTTACTCTACTGTTCTTCAACACCAACCATCCATGGCAGAACTTGATTCCAGCTCTTACAAGGGATGCTGAGCCAAGTTTTCTTCATCATTCAACTTGTGGAAGAAGAATCTCCATCTGTTTTAACTATCCAAAGCCAGAAAGTTCCTGAATCTTCACTGCTCATCACTTTGGTCAGTTTTTCGATTTGCTTGTTTTGCCAAACCATGCCATGATTAGAGTAGATCCTAGTATGCTGATTACTATGAACTTTGTATCATGAAAAATAGTTAAGTATTGTGCAAGAAATCAGAAATTTAAAATTGATGTTCATATGCATTTCTGCTCGATTCTCTTTCAATAGGGTGCTTCCATGAAAATAGTGTTTGGATTTGTCTTTACCATGCTTAGATGAACACATTGGTATGCTACTTATTCATTTCTGAGAATGTTTGTTCTTGAGCAAAAGTTTGATGTGAATTTTCTCCTGTTCGATTCATGAACCATGTTGTGTTATGTTGAAAATGGATAATGGATTGTTGTTTGCCTTGCCCTAATGAACATTTCTGTGCATTCAATTTTGGTTTCTGGGATTTTTGTGAAAAATTCGATTTGAAAGGGATGATGTTCTTCATGCTGCCCAGAAAAACCCTAATCTCCATGTGCCATGCCCAGTTTCTGTTGCAATCTCCCGTGTGTGCATCCAGTTCACTGTTCCATTGGAACTGGCCAATGGGAACATTTCCCTGGCCATGAGCAAAACGCAGCGTTTTGCTAAATGAATCTCCAAATTACACAAATGCCACCCGGTCACTTATTTATTCTAATTAATCCATTTTAATTTCAATAAATATTCCATTTGATCATCACGTCTTTGAAAAATCACAACTTGCTCATTTCAAGTCCAAATCCAGTGGGGTTTTTTGCATCATGATCATGAGATTGTCTACTTTTTTATCATTATTTTTGATGATTTTTTGGATCATTGGTTTTAAAATGGCCTTAGGGTTTATATCATGTGACCAAAAATTGTACATGTTGCCAAAACCCTTGTGAAATAATCATGTTGCATCCATTTGATCTGAAAATTTTTATGGCTATTCGACACTCATCCCTGTTTGTTTTGGTGTAAATTTCATGATTTTATCATATGTGGATTGAGAGCTTTGAAATTTTGAAGTAAGGTGTGACAACTTGTGTCACACCATGAATGTGTCATTTGCTGATTTTTGTTTACATGCTTCATGACCTCCAAATAATCCAATTTTTTGCATGAATCTCCTCTGATATGTCTAGTTGACTTGTGATTTTTCTTGGAATTAATTTAGCTATTTTCCATTTGTTTGAGATTTGTCTTTCCTGCCTAGTCAATTGTTGACTTTGTGTGATACTTCTTGCCATTTCATTTGGGAAATTCTCATGCCTTATTGTATGATCATGAAATTTTATATGTGCATACTAGACACCTTGAGCTTTGCATTGGTGTTGATCCCATCCATTTCTCATCTGTTTTCATTTAGTTATGATTTTTTGAAGATGACACATGTTTTGTTGACTTCTTTGTGCACATTTGAAATTGTGTTGACTTCTTGATTTTAATTGACTGCCTTCCACTTGTCCAAATGCAATGAAATTTGACATGCTTACCATGCTAGATGTTAGGATTGAGTATGATTTATTTTATGATTTTTGAAGTTGTTTGAGTTGACTTTTGATGCAAGTCATTCTGTTGACTTCCTTGTGCTTTCATTTGCTATGCCTTGCCTTCTTTGGTTTGTGAATTGATGATGATGCATGATATGAGTTTGAAACCAATTGTGCTTGCTTCTTAAATGCTTGAACTTGACTTTGGTTGACTATTTGTTTGCTGTTTTGACTTTCCCTTTTGTTTTTGACCCTAGGCTTGTCCTAGTGGTCTTTTAGACTTATGTTGAGCTCATTGTTTCAGGTTAAGCATCAATGCTTCAAAGAAACCATGCAAATTTGGTTGAGTTTGATTATATATCATGTGCTAACCTTTATTTTGTAGGTGGTATGATTCATATAGTTGGGTCTTGTGCTTTTGCACTTCTGTTTATTGATCTAACTGTTTGATCCCTTTCTTTCTGATTTAAACTGTTGAACTGTTTACTGATAAGTTTGACTTTTTCAGGTACTCTTTAGTTGCTTTATTTGCTTGCTTTGCTATTTAGCAATTTGCTTTTGAGGTATAATTACTCTCTCTTCATGTAGTCTGGAGACCCGACCTGTTATTTGGCCGGGCGAACTGTCTGAAGTCCTCCTTAAGAGGCCATGCTTGTGTATGTTTAAAATTGTCCCAAGCAGGAAAAGTCCTTCAAGTAAGGCAATTGGTAGATCAAAGGGATAAGCAACCTATCCCCTACTATTCAGTGAGTCTTCTCCTTGCTCCCATTACATGGTTGTAGCATTGAGATCAAAACCCAAAATCTATCGAGTCAATAATGTGGAAAGAGCTCCATCTTTCTGAGCTCCCACACTTTCTGATAATGCTCTCCCTGATCAGGGATAAGAGCAATGAGGCACACCCCTCATCTCCTTTCATCTGCTTCACCTTAGCCTCTCAATGGCAAGGTTAAGAGCAACTCTTTGACCCTATCCCAGTTGGCCTCAGTGCCTAATCCTTGTGTGAGCCTCTTGTGTGCATATAGTGTGTGCTTCATGTGATTGTATTTGCTTGCTTTGCCTCTTAGGTTTAGTTTAGACTAGTTCTTTTCTCTCGCCCTCGTTGCGATCCTTTCTCTCGCCCTCGTTGCGATCGAGACTTTTCCTTTCTCTCGCCCTCGTTGCGATCGAGACTTTTCCTTTCTCTCGCCCTCGTTGCGATCGAGACTTTCCCTTTCTCTTGCCCTAGTTGCAATCGAGACCTTTGTCCCTCCGTAGCCGAACTACGGCAACTCTGATTCTCATGTCCAGATGAGATACGTAGGCACGAGATGCGATGTCTTGTCGAGTTTGACTAACCACTAACGCTAAGTCTTTTCTCTCGCCCTCGTTGCGATCGAGACTTTCCCTTTCTCTTGCCCTAGTTGCAATCGAGACCTTTGTCCCTCCGTAGCCGAACTACGGCAACTCTGATTCTCATGTCCAGATGAGATACGTAGGCACGAGATGCGATGTCTTGTCGAGTTTGACTAACAACTAACACTAATTCTTTTCTCTCGCCCTCGTTGCGATTGAGACCTCCCCTTTCTCTTGCCCTAGTTGCAATCGAGATCCTTGCTTCCTGTGCAAGTTAGGTTAGGTGTGGCTTGCTTCCTGTGCAAGTCATGTCTAGGATAGGTTGGCCCTTGTGCCATTTAGCTAGAAACCTTAACTTAGGGTTGACTTTGCATGACAACATCTAGGCTCGAGTCGTAGTCTCCCTAGAGTTGTGTCTCCCTCTGTTATCTGGTTAGGCTAGATCCTTGTCCCTGCGTAGGGGAACTACATCGCCCTGATCTTCACACCAGATGAAGTATGTAGGCAGGAGATTGAGCTGATCTCTCCGGGCGCCCTTTTTCTTTTTGTGTGTGTTGTTTGACAGTTGCTAGGCTCGAGTACCTGACTCCTTAGCAATTTGTTGTCTGTTTGTTTGAGTGTGTGCTTGACAGTTATAGGCTCGAGTCCCCGACTCCCTATTAACTTGTTGTGTTGTTGTGTGCTTGGAAGCCGATGTAAGTCCATCGAGTGGCATTTGGGTTCCAATGTGTGTGTGTTTTGGTTCGGATGCTGATGTAAGCCCAGTGATTGGCATTCAGGCTCCACGTTTGCCTTTGCCTGTGTTTGTTTGCGTGCGTGTCAGCCGAGCTACGAATGCTCTAATTCTTCTCTCGTCCGAGAAGATACGTATGCATAGGATGCGACATCCTAGCGAGCATGTGTCGTTTCCCCAGCCCGAACTACTTCGACTCTGATGTCTATGCCTTATAGACTAAGTAGGCCCAGGATACGATGTCCTGCCGAGTCAGTTTCAGTCAGTTTCTTTTGTCTCTTTTCAGCCAGTGTGTGTGAGTGTGAGCAGCGTTTTAGCAACCATTTTCCTTCCTTTTGTGCGTGGATCTCGTAGAGTACTACGGATGCGTAGGGGTGCTAATACCTTCCCTTCGCATAACCGACTCCCGAACCCATTCTCTTTGGTCGCGAGACCATGTTCTTTCCTAGGTTTACTTCGAGCGTTTCCTTTCCCTCTTTTGGGATAAATAACGCACGGTGGCGGCTCTGTTGTTTCTTTCTTTTCCCGCCGGTTTTTCGCGTAATGCGACAGCTGGCGACTCTGCTGGGGAAAAGAGAAGTTGACCTATGCTGGTCCATCTTCCCTGAGCGAGTCTCTCCTAGCGCTCTCTAGGTTAGGGTTTTGGTTGCTGTTTGTTGTTGTACTTTATTGCATTCGTTTGTATATATTTGCATTTACTGTTTGCATTAATGTTTGCATTCATATTCATTATTCATTCTGCCTGGCTGTGCTGTCTGTGTTTCTCTGTTTGGGGGTGGGAGTTACTCGAGGTAAAAGGCCCAATACCCAGGCTATGAGTGAAATCTAGGAAACCTAGGAATAGAGTGATTCATGGGAAGCGGGTGGTATGGCGCCACTTAGCGGAACATTGATATCACGAGCAGTTCAGACCCTGGTAGGATATTATTGGTGCATACATCGGGTGTGCACAGGATGATATTCTGCGAAAGGTTATTTATGCTGCGTTTCTCTCGACCTTACCCTGGCCTAGACTACACCCGTGAGTGGGGAAGGGTTCATTATTACAGGTACCGTTGGTGACTCCTGGTACTGATCGTGACTACGATTTATATTTCTGGACGCCGGAGGTTTGACCCTGGTATTGATCAGAGGGTTCCGTTTATTTCGGATCCCTAGGCTGAATTTGAGGGTACTCGCTCAGATGGTGACTCAGTTCTCCAGACTTGGGTTCAGATGCCAGCTCCTCAGATGACTTTGGGGTTTCAGATGGTTCCTCAGATGCCAGTTCCTGCCAGTCTTGGCGCCATCATTTGCATCATAGCATGTTTATTTTCCAAAAAATAGTAATGCATGAAAAAGTTAACTCGCATACGCATATCCTTTTCAGGATCATTCATGATAAAATAGCATCCGCCTCATACGCATATCATGTACATATCATCCTTACATTACAGACATGTTTGGGGACGTGACTTCTCACTTTGGGTTTTGACTGAGACAGGATTGTTGATCACCGTCCGCACCACGACCAGACTCAATCAACAGAGAAGTATGGATCAGGTTCAGACTGAGTTAGCTGAGATGAGGGCAAACATGGCCCAGTTCATGAACATGATGCAAGGAGTCGCTCAAGGTCAGGAAGAGCTCCGAGCTTTGGTTCAGGGACAAGAGACTGCACTTCAGACTTCCAACCGTGCTTCGCCTGTTACTGCACCCGCTCATGAGACTATCAATGTTGCTTCTCTCACTAACGACTATGCCGTCGGGGATGAACTTGAGGGTATAAGAATCAATGGACAGCCTCTTGCTGCAGAGGTCAATGTCAGAGCTACCCGGGCTCCGATTCGTCATCCAGCTCCGTTTGTCAACCAACAAGAGGACATGTTTAATCTCCTCAGTGAGGACTATGACGTTGTGAAAAACGAAGAGAGGGATAGAAAAGTGGATGCTCTTGCTGAGAAAATCCGAGCCATGGAATGTCAGAACTCCCTTGGGTTTGATGTGACCGACATGGGTCTGGTGGAAGGGTTGAAGATCCCCTACAAGTTCAAAGCACCTTCTTTCGACAAGTACAACGGTACCTCCTGTCCTCGCACCCATGTGCAAGCTTACTTCAGGAAGATATCCGCTTACACTGATGACGAAAAGATGTGGATGTACTTTTTCCAAGATAGTCTATCTGGGGCATCTTTGGACTGGTACATGAATCTGAAGCGAGAATCAGTCAGAAGTTGGAGAGATTTGGGTGAGGCCTTTCTGAGGCAATACAAGCACAACATGGACATGGCGCCGAGCCGAACTCAGTTGCAGAGCTTGTATCAGAAAGATAAGGAAAGCTTCAAAGAGTATGCCCAGAGGTGGCGTGAGCTAGCCGCTAGAGTGCAACCTCCTATGCTGGAGAGAGAGCTGACGGACATGTTCATTGGGACCTTGCAAGGAGTGTTCATGGATCGCTTGGGAAGTTGCCCGTTCAGCAGCTTTTCTGATGTTGTTGTCTGTGGGGAGAGAACTGAAAGCCTTATCAAAGCAGGAAGGATACAAGATCCTGGCGCTTCAAACTCTTCAAATTCTAAGAAGCTATACTCTGGGGCACCCAGAAGGGGAGAGGATGAAACAAATGCTGTGCACCGCCGAAGAAGTGCAAACAGAGGATCATATCGTCAAGTCGCTGCTGTGACTATTCCAGTAACTCAACAACAACAGAGAAGACCAACTCAGCAGCATCAGCGTCCACAACGTCATCCTCAGCAGCAGGCTTACCAGCCTCCCATTGACGATCAAGCTGGTACAAGTAATGAGAGGAAGAAGATCATTTTTGATCCAATCCCCATGTCCTACGCCGAACTGTATCCCACTCTGATAGAGCGGAACTTGATCACTCCCAGAGACCCGCCGCCCATACCTGTCAACCCTCGGTGGTGGTATAGGCCTGAACAGCATTGTGTCTATCACTCGGGTGCTCCTGGTCATGATGTGGACAGTTGTTTCCAGCTGAAGATGAAGGTTCAAGACCTTGTGAGGTCAGGTATTCTGATCTTGGAGGATTTAGGTCCCCGTGTTAATCAAGCCTGAAGATAACAAGTCCCGGGCTGGCGCCGACTTTTCTTCAGAAGGGTTGTTCAGAAAACAGAAGCTACTGATGCAAGAAATACTGACAGTTGTCATCCCCGGTGGGATCTATCACAATTGGGTCACTGTGGGCGTTCCTACAGTTGTTCATAAGTCTTTGTAATAATCACTTTGTTTAAAAACCCTTCTCCCATGCCAAAAGGAGAAGTGACGACATTGTTGGCAACATTTTGTGCAATGATATTTTCATTCAAATAAATTCATGTTAAACATTTGTCTTTCCATTTGTTTTCCCTTTTCGCTTTTTGCATGAAATTGGTGATCACAAAAAACCTTAAAAAACAAGAATAAAAGCAATCTTTTCATCTGCATAACGATTGTCTTGTTTGATTTTCAAAGTGCTTTTTATACTCAAAATCTTTATGCAGGTTGTTTCTCAAACCCATTGAACATGGTGATCGGACGTCATCTCCCAATTTTGAATTCCCTGTATTCAAAGCGGAAGAAGATGATGTTGAAGGGATTCCTGACGAGATTTCCCGACTTCTTGAGCAAGAAAAGAAGATCACACTCAGCTGCATCTCGAGAATCAGCAGAACAGCCAACTGGGGCATTATCAAAAAGAAAAAAGAAAAAAAAAAAAAAAAGAAAAAAGAAAGAGGAGGGTGCAAAATCAAAAGAAATCAAAAGAAATCAAAATCAAAAGCAAAATCAAAAGAAAAAAAAAACAAAAGAAAGATAGCACCCTCAAAGTCCCAAGTTGACTAATGCTGAATTCGACGGAAAGAAAGAAGAGATCAACTGCCATGTGTCATGGTCAAGTTATATCAGCAGAGAGTGAAGAAAGCATTCGATAAGAAGATCAAGCCTCGTGTGTTCCGAGGGACCTTGTGCTCAAGAAAGTCTTGTCTTTCGTGCCCGATTCCAGGGGCAAGTGAACTCCAAGCTATGAAAGTCCATGTGTTGATAAGAGAGCCTCTTCAGGCAATGTTTCGACACTTACAACAATGGATGGAGAAGTTCACTCGTCCTGTGAACTCTGATGCAGTCAAGAAATACTTCGCCTAAACAAAAAAAAGCAAAAGCTCGATAAGTCGAACACCCCAAAGGGCGACTTAGGCAAAAAGGAGCGTCTCGGTGGATTGAAAACCCGAAAGGGCGATCCAGGCAAAAGTTAGAGACATTGAAAAAAGGAGAGAGAATTCGTATCCCGCTAGATTGAGCACCTCACGCTGGGGCAATCTAGGAAAAAATTAGGGATTTGGCAAGTAACTGCATCTTGACAAGACTGTGCTGTACATCTGTCATCCGTCAGGGATTCTCGATCCGTCGTCAACTGAAGCTTTGAATACATCGAAAATTCAGAATGGTAGAGGAAAGATCATTATGTTCGATGTAGCCCTCTCCAATATATATCACCGATATCAAACTTGTACAGATCCATGGAGTCTCGCCCTTTGCAGACTACCATTCCATTACATCTATTTGAGCTTTTATCCAATTATTTGCACTCTTATTTGTTTCAACTCAACAAACGTTTTGCATGTTTTAATTGATAAAGTATCATTGTTTTCAAAATAAACAAATTTTTCACAAAATTGTTCTTAAACAAAGTGAACATTCACAATGATGGAAGAATACTTAGGAGATCCGCAGTGTTCTCCCGAGGGTGGTATGATTACCAACAGATAAGACATTTGTTCGTATCTCGAGCATGACTGTATCTTTATCTTGCAGAACCTCGTATGGTCTTTCCTCAGTGAATTTGCCTGACGCAGTGTTGTTTGAAGTTGTTCATCTTCATGTTCCCGGCAGTACAGATTCTTCCTCCAAATCCCTGTTAGCTCTATTATGGGGCATCCCCAGTAGAATGCTGTTTGAGCCCTATCGTGGGGCATCCCCAGCAAGTTTGCTGTTTCGGACATTATTGTGGGGCAGCTCCCCTAGCAGAGTGTTTACTGAAGACTTCAACTTTCGCCTCTCCAGCAGAGCAGTCTTCATCTCCCCCCCAGCATGGGTGCTTTTCTTGGAAGTTTCAGTATTTGGAGGATCGACATCCCCGTAATCCGGCATTCCCTCAGATAGATCCCCTAGTGGAGTTGTTCGCGTAAGGAGCTTTATCAATGCTTTTGTATTTCTCATCAGAGATCTGGTTGCTTCTCGGTATCTCAGATTTTCATCACGAGTTGTTGTGGCGCATACGCCTGTATGTTGAACTCTGTTCTCCGGTTGTGACTGACGATCCCTCCGGAAGCCTCTGGTGGCCTTCCTCCCCTACAGGATGATGATTGTTCCCTATTGTCCCAGTCCCCAGTGGATTTTCTTTGCTCTCTGGTAGCTTTGGTTTTCTCTCCGGACGGTTGATTCCCGGACCTGCGTGTTGAGCATGTCTGTTTGTCAGCATTCATCATACATTCATCATGCATAATGCATACATGCATAATCATAGCATTTGGATACTCATGTTGCAGCTGTCGCCGGGTATCTGTTGATTGTTACCTCCTGCTATTTGTTGATACAGATCTCTCCAGTGGATCCTCCTAGCAGAGTTGGGTGTGTCTGATCTCTCCATGTAGAGCCAACCCCTTAAGCAGAAAATGCTTATCCTTTCCTGCCATTTCCCCACTGAGATACATCCTCGTGGATGACGGTTGTTTCCGTTCCCTCCCTACACGGGATGGGTTTTCCCTATTGAGTTCTTTCCTCATTAGGATGAGTCCTGTTTCAGTCTGCCTTTTTGGATCGATCCTAAATCGGCTTCCTGTTGGCTGTCTCCTATGCTTCCCTGGGGCATAAATGAATAGTTGCTCACTAACCGACACTCATTCATCTTATCCTCAGCGGAATTTGTTGGCCTCTACCTACGAACCGGTAGCTGTAAGTCCTTTCTTTACGGTCTTCTACCCACTACCCGGTAGTTGTAAATCCTTTTTTCTCACTCTGTCTCTCAGCAGATCGTTTATGGCTTCTACCTACGACCCGGTAGTTGTAAGTCCTATCTTTGTGGTTTTCTACCCACTAGCTGGTAGTTGTAAAATCCCACATTCCTCTCCTTGGTGGAATTAACCCTTTGTGCTCATCCCGATGATGACTGGTTACTTTTCCATTGGCCTCTACCTACAAACCGGTAGTTGTAAGTCCTATCTTTGTGGTTTTCTACCCACTAGCTGGTAGTCGTAAAATCCCACTTTCATCCCCTTGTTGGAGTTAACCCTTTGTGCTCATCCTATCGATGACTGGTTACTTTTCCGTGGTTTTCTGCCTACTAACCGGTAGATGTAATCCCCTCTTTGTGGTATTGATACTCTTTTCCCCTTTGGATACTTGCCTTGATCAAGCAGTATTGTCCCCATTGGGTCTTCCCCTTCTTTTTGGATACTTGCTCCGAGTAAGCAACTTTATCCTCTTTTGATTGGTCATCTTTTGCATACCTAGTCTGGTACCCAGATGCCTTTCTTTTCGGTCGATCATTCATTTAACAACCTACAACCCGGTTATGGATAATCTTCCATGCGAGTGTATTATCTACGTTCTGACGGCTATAGATAATATATCTCATGCACTCTTTGGTCAATCTTTCGATTGTTATCACCAGCAGAGTAAGATTCGTATTCCCTGTGGAATCGGATGTTCATCCTCTAACAAGTTTGCCTTCGCTCTCTTCAGGATGTTTTCGGTCGATTATTCATTTAACAACCTACAACCCGGTTATGGATAATCTTCCATGCGAGTGTATTATCTACGTTCTGACGGCTATAGATAATATATCTCATGCACTCTTTGGTCAATCTTTCGATTGTTTTCACCAGCAGAGTAAGATTCGTATTCCCTGTGGAATCGGATGTTCATCCTTTAACAAGTTTGCCTTCGCTCTCTTCAGGATGTTTTCGGTCGATTATTCATTTAACAACCTACAACCCGGTTATGGATAATCTTCCATGCGAGTGTATTATCTACGTTTTGACGGCTATAGATAATATGTCTCATGCGCTCTTGGGTCGAAGTCGTCCTCCCCAGTCGAGTAAGATTCGTATCCCCTATGGAATCGGATGTCCATCCTTTAACAAGACTGCTTTTCTAGCCCTCTTCAGGATGTTGAGTGTTTTGGAACACAAACCAATTCACGCTTTGGCACTCAGGCCAATTTTCCGGTATTCAGACCGAAGGAGTTTCCGACGATCAGGTCGATGTACTCATGGCACTCAGGCCAATTTTCCGGTATTCAGACCGAAGGAGTTTCCGATGATCAGGTCGATGTACTCATGGCACTCAGGCCAATTTTCCGGTATTCAGACCGAAGGAGTTTCCGACGATCAGGTCGATGTACTCATGGCACTCAGGCCAATTTTCCGGTATTCAGACCGAAGGAGTTTCCGACGATCAGGTCGATGTACTCATGGCACTCAGGCCAATTTTCCGGTATTCAGACCGAAGGAGTTTCCGACGATCAGGTCGATGTACTCATGGCACTCAGGCCAATTTTCTGGTATTCAGACCGAAGGAGTTTCCGACGATCAGGTCGATGTACTCATGGCACTCAGGCCAATCTTCCGGTATTCAGACCGAAGAAGTTTCCGACGATCAGGTCGATGTACTTATGTTTTTTTCCGGTGTTCAGACCGAAGAAGTTTCCGACGATCAGGTCGATGTACTTATGTTTTCTTCCGGTGTTCAGACCGAAGAAGTTTCCGACGATCAGGTCGATGTACTTACGACGCTCAGACATTGGTTATCCCTGTGTTACCATTTATTTTGGTATCCAGGTTGACGTTTCTGTTTCGGTATTCAGGCCGATTTCTTTTCCGTTCCAGACGGATTGTTCTTTCAAGACTGTTTCTTTGCCGATCCTGACAGGCGTTGTTTATATTATATCCAGTTGGTGCAAATTTCTACGGTTCTTTTGTATTCAATCCCTGTTTACCCTGAAAGTCTGACAGCCGTTGCTCTCATCCATTCGGGTTCCCAGCTGATTGAATAGGGGCAGCTGTAGCACCTCAAATTTGCACCTATCATTGTACATACCATTTCATATTAGGTCATAGCATATCATGACCCATTGCATAGCATTGCATTGTCCCCAGTTGCCTCAAGAGCAAGCAAGTCAAGAATTAGGTCAAACTGATCAGGAGATCAGTCAACCAAGCAAGCAAGGTTGTTTCTCAAGGAGCCAAGGCCCTAGGGTTTGTCCAACAAGTTCACATGACTTGGAGGTCCATTTGAAGTGTTTAAGTCAAGGGTTGGATGTTCAGAAGCCATCAGTTCATGCACAGACAGTCAGAAACCCTAGAAAGTCAAAGTTGGTCAACTGTGGTTGATTTTTTGGTTTTGATGGATGGATTTGGTTTGAGAGAGCATATTCATGTCCCAATAGGCCTCATATGTCATGGCAATCAACATCATTGAAAAATTTGAAGCCAATCAGAAAATTTCCAAAAATAGAAACTGGACCTGTAATTTTAACTGCCAAAAATGGAAACTTCTTGATCCTCAACTTGCATCATGATACAAGCTTCAAATGAATTTTTGCCCAACATGAAATTTGAATATCTTGTTCTCCCATTTTCAAAAAGTCCAAGAACTCTCAAATCCCATGTATGGTTGTCAAGATATGATCAAATCAATTTCAAAAATTTGTGAACTTCAAAGAGCCATATCTCTCAAACCATTTGGCCAATTTTGGTGGGGTTTTTTCCTACAAACCACATTTCATCTCCTCTTTCCAAAAATATAAATTTCATGTACTAAAACCTTGCCAATCAAAATGGCATTTTTTGACTTGTCTCATTTAAAATTCAAGTGGACCAAAGGTTGACTTTTTGAATTAATTGTTTTCAGCACATTTGGCCATTTGGAATTGATTTATAATGTCATTTGAGACTTGCCAAGGCCCAAAATTCGTGCACATGCTATCACATACCACCATTTTGGTCAAGAGTGCAAAATTAGCAAATTGGTTCAAATGAGCAAAACTTGATTAGCATCCACTTAGCATTGCTTAAACAGATGGTATATAACACATTTTCTGCAGAATGAACAACCCTAGCAGCCTTCACACACAGAAATTTTCTTCATTCTCTCAACTTGATCTTGCTTGCATTTTCCATTTTTCTTCCAAAACACTCAAAGTCCACGACCTGGCTAGCATTGTTCAAGCATCTAAGCATCATTGTGAACTTATTTCCATTGCCATTTCACAACTGGAAGGGGGTTTACTCTACTGTTCTTCAACACCAACCATCCATGGCAGAACTTGATTCCAGCTCTTACAAGGGATGCTGAGCCAAGTTTTCTTCATCATTCAACTTGTGGAAGAAGAATCTCCATCTGTTTTAACTATCCAAAGCCAGAAAGTTCCTGAATCTTCACTGCTCATCACTTTGTTCAGTTTTTCGATTTGCTTGTTTTGCCAAACCATGCCATGATTAGAGTAGATCCTAGTATGCTGATTACTATGAACTTTGTATCATGAAAAATAGTTAAGTATTGTGCAAGAAATTAGAAATTTAAAATTGATGTTCATATGCATTTCTACTCGATTCTCTTTCAATAGGGTGCTTCCATGAAAATAGTGTTTGGATTTGTCTTTACCATGCTTAGATGAACACATTGGTATGCTACTTATTCATTTCTGAGAATGTTTGTTCTTGAGCAAAAGTTTGATGTGAATTTTCTCCTGTTCGATTCATGAACCATGTTGTGTTATGTTGAAAATGGATAATGGATTGTTGTTTGCCTTGCCCTAATGAACATTTCTGTGCATTCAATTTTGGTTTCTGGGATTTTTGTGAAAAATTCGATTTGAAAGGGATGATGTTCTTCATGCTGCCCAGAAAAACCCTAATCTCCATGTGCCATGCCCAGTTTCTGTTGCAATCTCCCGTGTGTGCATCCAGTTCACTGTTCCATTGGAACTGGCCAATGGGAACATTTCCCTGGCCATGAGCAAAACGCAGCGTTTTGCTAAATGAATCTCCAAATTACACAAATGCCACCCGGTCACTTATTTATTCTAATTAATCCATTTTAATTTCAATAAATATTCCATTTGATCATCACGTCTTTGAAAAATCACAACTTGCTCATTTCAAGTCCAAATCCAGTGGGGTTTTTTGCATCATGATCATGAGATTGTCTACTTTTTTATCATTATTTTTGATGATTTTTTGGATCATTGGTTTTAAAATGGCCTTAGGGTTTATATCATGTGACCAAAAATTGTACATGTTGCCAAAACCCTTGTGAAATAATCATGTTGCATCCATTTGATCTGAAAATTTTTATGGCTATTCTACACTCATCCCTGTTTGTTTTGGTGTAAATTTCATGATTTTATCATATGTGGATTGAGAGCTTTGAAATTTTGAAGTAAGGTGTGACAACTTGTGTCACACCATGAATGTGTCATTTGCTGATTTTTGTTTACATGCTTCATGACCTCCAAATAATCCAATTTTTTGCATGAATCTCCTCTGATATGTCTAGTTGACTTGTGATTTTTCTTGGAATTAATTTAGCTATTTTCCATTTGTTTGAGATTTGTCTTTCCTGCCTAGTCAATTGTTGACTTTGTGTGATACTTCTTGCCATTTCATTTGGGAAATTCTCATGCCTTATTGTATGATCATGAAATTTTATATGTGCATACTAGACACCTTGAGCTTTGCATTGGTGTTGATCCCATCCATTTCTCATCTGTTTTCATTTAGTTATGATTTTTTGAAGATGACACATGTTTTGTTGACTTCTTTGTGCACATTTGAAATTGTGTTGACTTCTTGATTTTAATTGACTGCCTTCCACTTGTCCAAATGCAATGAAATTTGACATGCTTACCATGCTAGATGTTAGGATTGAGTATGATTTATTTGATGATTTTTGAAGTTGTTTGAGTTGACTTTTGATGCAAGTCATTCTGTTGACTTCCTTGTGCTTTCATTTGCTATGCCTTGCCTTCTTTGGTTTGTGAATTGATGATGATGCATGATATGAGTTTGAAACCAATTGTGCTTGCTTCTTAAATGCTTGAACTTGACTTTGGTTGACTATTTGTTTGCTGTTTTGACTTTCCCTTTTGTTTTTGACCCTAGGCTTGTCCTAGTGGTCTTTTAGACTTATGTTGAGCTCATTGTTTCAGGTTAAGCATCAATGCTTCAAAGAAACCATGCAAATTTGGTTGAGTTTGATTATATATCATGTGCTAACCTTTATTTTGTAGGTGGTATGATTCATATAGTTGGGTCTTGTGCTTTTGCACTTCTGTTTATTGATCTAACTGTTTGATCCCTTTCTTTCTGATTTAAACTGTTGAACTGTTTACTGATAAGTTTGACTTTTTCAGGTACTCTTTAGTTGCTTTATTTGCTTGCTTTGCTATTTAGCAATTTGCTTTTGAGGTATAATTACTCTCTCTTCATGTAGTCTGGAGACCCGGCCTGTTATTTGGCCGGGCGAACTGTCTGAAGTCCTCCTTAAGAGGCCATGCTTGTGTATGTTTAAAATTGTCCCAAGCAGGAAAAGTCCTTCAAGTAAGGCAATTGGTAGATCAAAGGGATAAGCAACCTATCCCCTACTATTCAGTGAGTCTTCTCCTTGCTCCCATTACATGGTTGTAGCATTGAGATCAAAACCCAAAATCTATCGAGTCAATAATGTGGAAAGAGCTCCATCTTTCTGAGCTCCCACACTTTCTGATAATGCTCTCCCTGATCAGGGATAAGAGCAATGAGGCACACCCCTCATCTCCTTTCATCTGTTTCACCTTAGCCTCTCAATGGCAAGGTTAAGAGCAACTCTTTGACCCTATCCCAGTTGGCCTCAGTGCCTAATCCTTGTGTGAGCCTCTTGTGTGCATATAGTGTGTGCTTCATGTGATTGTATTTGCTTGCTTTGCCTCTTAGGTTTAGTTTAGACTAGTTCTTTTCTCTCGCCCTCGTTGCGATCCTTTCTCTCTCCCTCGTTGTGATCGAGACTTTTCCTTTCTCTCGCCCTCGTTGCGATCGAGACTTTTCCTTTCTCTCGCCCTCGTTGCGATCGAGACTTTTCCTTTCTCTCGCCCTCGTTGCGATCGAGACTTTCCCTTTCTCTTGCCCTAGTTGCAATCGAGACCTTTGTCCCTCCGTAGCCGAACTACGGCAACTCTGATTCTCATGTCCAGATGAGATACGTAGGCACGAGATGCGATGTCTTGTCGAGTTTGACTAACCACTAACGCTAAGTCTTTTCTCTCGCCCTCATTGCGATCGAGACTTTCCCTTTCTCTTGCCCTAGTTGCAATCGAGACCTTTGTCCCTCCGTAGCCGAACTACGGCAACTCTGATTCTCATGTCCAGATGAGATACGTAGGCACGAGATGCGATGTCTTGTCGAGTTTGACTAACAACTAACACTAATTCTTTTCTCTCGCCCTCGTTGCGATTGAGACCTCCCCTTTCTCTTGCCCTAGTTGCAATCGAGATCCTTGCTTCCTGTGCAAGTTAGGTTAGGTGTGGCTTGCTTCCTGTGCAAGTCATGTCTAGGATAGGTTGGCCCTTGTGCCATTTAGCTAGAAACCTTAACTTAGGGTTGACTTTGCATGACAACATCTAGGCTCGAGTCGTAGTCTCCCTAGAGTTGTGTCTCCCTCTGTTATCTGGTTAGGCTAGATCCTTGTCCCTGCGTAGGGGAACTACATCGCCCTGATCTTCACACCAGATGAAGTATGTAGGCAGGAGATTGAGCTGATCTCTCCGGGCGCCCTTTTTCTTTTTGTTTGTGTTGTTTGACAGTTGCTAGGCTCGAGTACCTGACTCCTTAGCAATTTGTTGTCTGTTTGTTTGAGTGTGTGCTTGACAGTTATAGGCTCGAGTCCCCGACTCCCTATTAACTTGTTGTGTTGTTGTGTGCTTGGAAGCCGATGTAAGTCCATCGAGTGGCATTTGGGTTCCAATGTGTGTGTGTTTTGGTTCGGATGCTGATGTAAGCCCAGTGATTGGCATTCAAGCTCCACGTTTGCCTTTGCCTGTGTTTGTTTGCATGCGTGTCAGCCGAGCTACGAATGCTCTGATTCTTCTCTCGTCCGAGAAGATACGTATGCATAGGATGCGACATCCTAGCGAGCATGTGTCGTTTCCCCAGCCCGAACTACTTCGACTCTGATGTCTATGCCTGATAGACTAAGTAGGCCCAGGATACGATGTCCTGCCGAGTCAGTTTCAGTCAGTTTCTTTTGTCTCTTTTCAGCCAGTGTGTGTGAGTGTGAGCAGCGTTTTAGCAACCATTTTCCTTCCTTTTGTGCGTGGATCCCGTAGAGTACTACGGATGCGTAGGGGTGCTAATACCTTCCCTTCGCATAACCGACTCCCGAACCCATTCTCTTTGGTCGCGAGACCATGTTCTTTCCTAGGTTTACTTCGAGCGTTTCCTTTCCCTCTTTTGGGATAAATAACGCACGGTGGCGGCTCTGTTGTTTCTTTCTTTTCCCGCCGGTTTTTCGCGTAATGCGACAATACCGTATATCCGTCTGCATTTCAACAGGGGCAACCCCTTTCTCACTTGTTTAAGGTATGGAATTTGTACTCCCGATAGAGGTTGAGATCCCATCATTACGGGTGTTGATGGAAGCCAAGTTGACAGAAGCTGAATCATGCCAAACTAGATATGATCAGTTGAATTTAATTGAAGAGAAGAGGTTGACTGCCATGTGTCATGGTCAGTTGTATCAACAGAGAATGAAAAAGGCATTTGATAAGAAGTTCAGACCTCACGTGTTCCGAGAAGGTGACCTTGTGCTCAAGAAGATTCTATCTTTCAAACCTGATGCTAGGAGAAAATGGACTCCTAATTATGAAGGCCCATATGTTCTTAAGAGAGCATTTTCAAGCGGTGCTTTGATTCTTACAACTACGGATGGTGAAGAGTTCACTCGTCCTGTGAATGCTGATGCAGTCAAGAAATACTTTGCCTAAAAAGAAAAGAACAGCTCACTGAGTTGAAAACCCGAAAGGGCGGCTTAGGCAAAAATGAGATTTTCGGTGGATTGAAAACCTGCAAGGGTGATCCAGGAAAAAATTAGAGACATAAAATAGAAAATTTATCTCGATAGATTGAGTACCCTACCCTGGGGCAATCGATGCAAAAGTTAGGGATTATGACGAGTAATTGCATTCGGTTGGTCCTAATCATTTGAGAAATTTTGAGCAAGTCAGTCAGTTCTTATTCATCATTCTCAACTGAAGCCAAGAGCGCAGAGGATATTAAAGTTGGTAGAAGGATTATTGATCATTGTGTTCAATGTAGCCCTTTTCCATGTAAATTACCATTTTTAAACTTTTGTAAAAGATCTATAGAGTCTTATCATTTACAGACTACCATCCTATTAAATAAAGTTGAGCCTTTTATCCAATTGTTTCTACTTTTATTTATTCAGTCAAATAGAATTGAATTTTATGATGATAATTAATAAGTAAAAATCATTTTTCTTAAATAATAATGAAAGCAATTACTTTAAAAAGATCAATCAATTACAATAAGGAATATCAACATCAATTTGAGAACATGTAAGTCCTAAAGTGTGAAGCATTGTTGGTTTCTCCCAAGCAGTTGGTTTGGTAACCTATTCCTCCCCAACAGCAAGTCAGTTTCCCCAGTTGAGTTTGTAATCACCTCCCCAACTGATTTGTAGGTGTAAGACCCCAATTTTGACCCTAAGATCCCTCATGGCATCATAACATTGCATTTGCATTGCCTCAAGGATCATAAGCACCTTGGCTCCTTACCTTTAGGTGGGATCTCTTGTGAGTTGGTTTGGGATCACCAAGCATGCTTGAATTGTATATTATTGCTTTTCTCATTTTATTTACTAACCAAAAGTACAAAAATATGTCACTAACATCTCTTGTTTGTAGCTTGAGCAGTCACAAGGTCCAAAACTTCTAGGAGATCCTATGTGCATTGATATGGCCAAGAGAAGATGAAAGCAAGCATGGCAATGGTTCCCAAAAGCTCTCATCCATCAAATATGCCTCCCAAGTGTCTGAATTCATCATTTTGATCAAAGTAAATCAAGGGGCTTGAGGCTTGTTTCCCAAGGAAACCATAATTCATCTGTTCATCAACTATGCCTTGCTCATGAAGCAACCTCAACCCATGATCAAATAAAATCAAGGGAAGTTCTTTAATTCATCATTTTATGCATACTTGAACTTAATTAAGTGTCCTCAATTATCAATTCATCAAGATATGAGGTTTGGACTTGAGAAGTTAATCAGTCAATTCATCTGACTATTTTGAAATACACTGAGACCTAACTTTTGATGTGTTTGTTAAATGGAGATGACCCCAAGAGAAACAATGTTCTTAAGGACCATATGAACAATTTTCATGTTCATCAAAAATTGATTTGAATCTTGGAAGGTCATCATCCATTCCAAGACATTATAGGTCATTTTGACTAAAACCCTAATTTTGGGTCAACTTCCCAAGGACATAACTCCTTCATTTTTCATGATTTTGAGGTGGGATCAAATTAATTGGAAAGCTTAAGATGTCTAATTAAAATGTTATGTTGAGAAAATTTTCAAAATTCTAAAATAAATACATGTGATAATGCAAAACTTTATAGGTCACTTTGGACCAAATGCATTGAAATGTGAAAAAGTCCAACTTCAAGTGCCGATAACTTCTTCATCGAAAATCCAAATGATGCAAAATTTAATTCGAAATTGATTGCCTTGAAAATATCTACAACTTTTATGTTGAAGATTTTGTCATTTGTAGCTTGCATAATTGAGACATAAGGACTTGAACTTTGGCCAATTTTGAAAATCTCACATGTGCATGTTTTGCACCCTACACTTCATGTCCACTTTTCATCAATTTCCAAGGCTCAAATGGAGTTCTGACCAACATAACAAATTATCCTTATACAAAAAGCTTTCCAACCATTACTCATGAGGTTGTGTTTCTATTTTGGACATAGAATTTTCGAAGACTTGAACATAATGGTGCAATTTTGGAAAATCATTTAATTTGCATTGCATGAGTCATTACCACATAACCTGCACGTCCAGTTTGCATTTGCTGATGTTCAATTGCCAAATCTAGTTGGAATTGGGCCCTCTATGTGCCTGTCCAGGCCCATGCATGGAGGCCCTTTCCATTCATGCAAGTGTGTGATCATGCACTTCAGCCATGTCTTGCCTGTAAATACAATGCATATGAGCTTCATTTCATTAACCTGAAGGCGCCCCAAATGTTGTGCAATTGAAATCCCACCCTCACACCAAAGGAACTATCTCACTTTTCTTTCAATTTTCAGATCTAGAATTCAATTGCCTCGACTGTTTTCTCAGATCTTAAAGTTCATAGACCTCTTCACCTTGATCCATAGTGTGAACTGTAAGCATTAGCATCAAGAAATTGTGACTCCAAGCCCTGCAAATCATAGGTTCACCTCACACTTTATTTTCTTCGAATCAGCTTGTATAGTGTTTAATTCTTGTTATTGTTGTGTGATCTGAAGTCCTCTGCATATAGGCAACACTATTGAGCTTTCAATTTTCAAAAATCATGAAGTTCATTTGAACACCATAGATCTTCCATCTCTGATTTCTCTTAATGTAGAAATCTAGAGTGGATTTGGTTGGTACAGGGGTGACGTGCATCACCCCAGCTCTCGATTGATGCATGGATCGTGTCTTTTGGTTAACATTTGATTCTCTGCAAATTTGGACTTGGCCGGAAGTTGGCCGGAGAAGATGGTGGCGCTGGCCACTGTCTGGTCTCCAGATTGGATCTGAGTCGTCCATCTCAGTTTCCAGATCTAATCCCATGCGTCCAACGTTATGACTTTTTTATTGGCAAGGTGCGTTTCAGTTGACCAAGGCACATGGTAGGCGTGCGCTTCCTGACCTCATGATTTGCCAGCTCAATTAATGAGCTCAGATCAAACGGTCCACGCATTTTCCTTTTTTTCATTTCTGATTTTAATTTCTTTTATTTCTTTTAATTCCATTTCTTTTAAAAAAATCATAACTCCTTCATTATTGGTCCAAAAAATATGAGACCAATTTCATTTTTCTCCTTTTAATTTCTACTTTCTAAAAATGATTTTTAATATTTTTTATTTTATCATTTGATATTTTTTAGTAATTTTCTCTTTTCTGGTTATTTTTAATTCATTTAAAATAGTTTTTGATATCCAAAAAATACAAAAATATTTTTCCAACCTCTTTGAATGATGATAGATCTATGAAAAATATTCTCATCAATTTATTAATTGATTTGAGATTTATTTGAGATTTTAGTTCAATTAGGTTATTTTTATGCATTTTTAATTGATTTAAAATAGTTTCTGACTTCTAAAAATGCTGAAATTTTTTGTCAAACTTTTTTGACCTTGTTGAACTTGGGATAATTCACTTGGACTTTTCAAAGTTGATTTGAAGTGAGTTTGAAGTTTGACCTTTTATTATTATTTTAATTCAAGTTTATTTTTAATATTGAAAAATACCAAAAATATTGTATTTGTTTCTTGACTTCTAATCTTCATTTTGCTTCTGTTTTCTATTGTTTGACCTTGATCTTCTCTATCTTTACATTTATGCAATTTACTATTCTTGTACATAAAAAAATCAAGAAACAATTAATTCTTGCTCTTTACATTTATGCAATTTACTATTCTTGTACATATTATTCATTTGCTTTTGCTCTTTGCTCACTTGAGCACATGTTTATGTTAATGCAATTTGCCTTTTGCTCGCTTGAGCACATAATTGTATATATATTATTGTGCTTGTGTTTTGTTTTGATTGTTGTGGACCAAATGCAAAAAATGGACAAATGGACTTAGTTTCTAGGACATTCCCTATGCAAAATTGGAGTAAAATGCCTAATGTTGAAGATGGATTAGAAGGACCAAATCTCTAAACTCAATCTTGTCCATTCTTGATTTACTTCATAGAACTCTTTTATGTGTGTGCTTTTGTGTTAGGGAATCCTATTTGAGCCAAATTGAAGAACCATTGCCATGTTCATCCAAAGTGAAAGATACAAGAGCCATTGGGGATCTTCTAAGAGCTTGTTTGATTATGTTGATTGCTTGAGCTTACACTTATTTTGCTTGCATATTCCAAAGGATGGGAGCTACTTGGATCATCAATATGATCTCAAGAGAGGAACTCCATTTGTGGTCTTGTTTCTTATCCTTCATCTCTTGTGTGATTAGGACTTTAGCCATTCTTCTTCTTCCCTACACTCTAACCCAAGCCAAAACTTTTTGTGCAAACATTAGAAACCTAAGCATTATGCTTTTGATTTTCAAACTTTCTTTTCATAACACTTATTTTGAATTGAACCTTTAAGTCATCTTTGACCATATTTTATAAATACTTTTCATTGGTAAATATAACTCATTCAAATACTTTTGTGGTTTCAATGGCCACTTTCTTAATCAAAAACTTTTCATAACCTTTAGCCATTAGGTTTGAGTTATCCTTGAGGTAGATGTAATACTCACATATATCCTTAGTGATGGAAAATGAGTCTTCCATGCTTATTATAGGGTTAACCCCTCACTAGCATGCTGAAGCTATCCTCACATGGTGGATTTGTGGTTTTAGGTTGAGTTTTCTCCCTTGGATAACAAAAGACCTTAAGGCTTTTGGACCAATCAATTCACCAACTTGTTTTGAGATTTTTACCCCGAACTACGAGGTTTTGATCCTAATCTTTTTTAAGATGGTACGTAGGCAATGGGTTTATCCATCCAAACACAAAATTGTAAATAACTTGTATATACTTTTCTCATCTCTTCAATCATGTTTGCACAAATAATTTTTTCACAAAATACCAACCTTACAACAAGTGTGAAAAGGGCTCCCTAGGAGTACCTAGGATGTTTTGGGTGCCTAAAACCTTCCCATTGCATAACCAACCCCCTTACCCAGATCTCTGACATTCTTACTAGTTTTTGATTCGATAAAACTTTTAGGTTTTTATTCTCTTTCTAACCATTCCTTTGGATAAATAGAAGTGCGGTGGTAACTCGACTTGTATGGTTTACCTTGGATTTAGTCAATATCTCTAAAGGTAACGAATACCCCGCTACAGTAGGCTCACATCTTCAACGGTTTGCATGGACCCGACCCAGAGTTTTATCCCCTATAAGTCCCCCAACGGAGTTCATTTCTGATCCCCGACAGTGTTGATTGTGTCCCTTGCAAGGTTGTCTCATTTGATACAATGTTGACCTAAAATTCCCCGCAAAGTTGACAATTCAGGTCTTCGGCAGATCTTCTCTCTCCATCCCCATCCAGGTTTAGGATGTTCAAAGCCAGTTGATTTGCATCCATCCATAGTGTGTTTCTCTGGTTGGTGTTCCCATCTTGTAGAGGATAGCTGAGTGTTATAGCGATGATTCAAATCAGTGACATTTGTATCCTTTGTAATTATTTTGTCAACATAATCATCAATAATATACATACACATTCATACATCTGATATTTCATTATGCATTCTATTGCATTTGACTCCTTACTTTTGATCCTCTACTACGGTGATATTATTTCCCTATGCAGGTTTGGTGTGTCTGTCCTCTTTCAACGGTAGAGTATCAGCCCTTTAAGCGGAAAGAATTTAACCTTTCTCATTCCCCATCGAGTTATTTCCTTGTGGATGATTATTATTTCAGTTTCCTCCCCGGTTGATTATCTGGATGGAACCACCCCCTTGAGTTATATCCTCATCGGACGGAGTCTTTATTTGGCCGTTTCTCTCTAGCTCTTACCTAGACAGATATCTTTGGTCCCATTGAGACTCTATTACCCAGTAATTGGTAATATTCTTTTCAATTTTGAGTACTTTCTCAATACCTCGTAAAAGTAATTTACTTCCTATTTTTCCCCAACAGATTCGTTTTCACGTTTCCCCATGCAGTCTATCTTTGATATGTCCATCCTAACCGATAACGGATATTCTCCCGTTTGTGGTTTTCTACCCATTAAAAGGTAGTTGTAATCCCTATTTCATTCCTCAGAGAGTTAATCCTTGATATGTTCATCCTAATCGATGACGGGTTTTCTCCTCTTTGCGGTCTTTTGCCCAGTAACCGGTAGTTGTAAATCCTACTTTCTCCTTTAAGTATATCCTTGATATGTTCATCCTAACCGATGATAGATATTCTTTTTTTGGTATTCTATCCAGTAACTGATAGATATAATTCCTAATTTGTCAGGCAGTTTATCCTTGATATGTTCATCCTAACCGGTGACGGATATTCTTCCTCTGAGCCTATCCTTGATATGTTCACTTTAATCGGTGACGGATATTCTCTCCTTTCGGTCTTCTACCCAGTATCTGGTAGTTGTAAATCTTCTTTGATATTTTCCCCAGTAGGCTACTCTTACCCAATAACCAATAATGAATACACCTCCTTTTTCCTCAGCGAGTCATCCTTGATATGTTTACCCTAACCGGTAACGGATGCCTCTTTGTCAGATTATATTATCTTCCTACCCAATAACCGGTAATAGATCATATACTTCTGGTACTCCTGTGTTGAAGTTCATTCTTCCCCAGTTGAGTTCGAGTGCATATTTCCTCAGTGAAATCTCCATTCCCTGTTTGGTTCAGGTATTTCAGCTTTGTTATGATTTATCTGTCCCCTCTGCAGTTTTTTCCCCTATTCCTCGGCCGAGTTCTTCCATTGATTTATTTTCATGGAATGCTCTCGTGTCCCCAGCAGTTTCTAAGTCGTAGCCTGGCCTACGCGCAACACTTTTATCCCCCAGAGACTCTGTCTCCCTAGTGAGTGTTCCTTATGGAATGCATTTTTCTCCTATGGACTTTCAGTCTCTCTGAATTCTTTTCATTTGTGGTAACATCTTTCCCCATAGAGATTACTTTTAACAGACAAATCATATGCATCATGAGGTCTCTTAGGGACCAAAATTTGTTTCTATATGTTGTTATTTAAGTCAATTCTACATAGTTGATACGAAGATTTTAACCTTCACATCCTCGGTTAGAATTTCCTTAAATAGGGGCAGTTATGAGACCCCAATTTTGACCCTAAGATCCCTTATGTTATCTCATCATATGCATTAGCATTGGGATCACACCCTGGCATCCTCCTTACCCCTCATTCATTGGGTTTGCATTAGGAGAGATCACCAAGCAAATTTTGATTGTATCATACTTTGTCTTTCATTATTTACTAACCAAAATACCAAAAATATTTCAAGGTATAGGTTGTTGCTTTTATAGGTAGTGTGTATGCCCACATATGCTATATCAAGCTCATATTTAGGGTTTAAGACCCTCAATGCAAGGAGTTCAATCAATAGATGGTTCACATTGACTCTAGATATCATATATGGATCCCAATGGTCTTCACATATAATTTTTATCAAGAATTCATCAAGAGTTTGAAGTTTGTTAGCCTTGGAAACCCTAATTCATCTAGGTGTCTTGTGTGACTTCTTCAACAAGTTTATTCATCAATTGAATAAATATTTCAAGGGATACTTCATATCAAATCATCTTATGCATATATGATCCTCCATGAGTCCCAAAAATTAACAGAATGTCAAGCTAGCAATATGGTTCATGGTGGTTGACCAGAGAAGTCAACTAGTAAAAACTAGGGTTCCCTAGACCCTATCTCCTACAATATTTGTCATATGAAAATGATTCTAAGATCAAAGTCACTAAAAATGACATTCCAAACAACTTCCATGTTGAAGTCAAGACCTAAGTTTGCTTGTAAAGTCATTTTGTATGGTGAAATATTATAGGTTATTTTGTCAGAACCCTAGTTAGGAGGTCAAATTCCCAAGACCATAACTTACTCAATTGTTATGATATGAAAGCCATTAAAATTCCATCATCAAAGTAAATATGTCTACTTAAACTTTGATGTTTGGAGAAATTTCAAATTCAACTTGCAAATACAAGTTCCACGAGGAAAGATTATAGGTCATTTTGGGCCATTACCATTGAACAAGTGATTTTCCTTAAGTTTTAAAATGCATAACTCCATCATACCAAATCCAAATGAGGACAAATTGGTGACAAAATTTAAATTTATTGAAAGAGCTACAACTTTAATGAAGGAACATTTTCCATTTGAAGTCCATAGAAAATGTTATTCAAGGTAGAAGAAGTGAACATTTGACTTGGTACTTATAAAATTTTCAAATATGTTTGAGTTTCCAAATTTCCACCTTAAAATTCATCATGATCAAAGATTCAAATGGAAAATTGTTCAACATGAAAGTTGTTCCCCTTGATCTCACCTTTCCAAAAAGTCCAAGATCATATCATTTGGATCAAAATTGAAGGACTTTCGTATGGGTGCAATGTGTGGTACCATTTGGAAGAATTTCATGATCAAACTCATTCCAACTTTGCATGGCTTAATGCAACACTTTCAGCATGACCTATGCATGACTTTGGACATTTGCAAATGATTGTTTGGGCTTTGCACACGGCCATGATAGCTCATGAAGGAACTTGCTATTTTTGAACATTTGAAAGAAAGTGTGTGAAAAGCATATGCATTGGCTATAAATAGAGAAGCATTATGATCAGAGCTCCATCAGTACCTTGCCCAAGTTTTGCCAGACCAATCCAAACCCTCCATTCCATAGAACTTTTGAAGATTTATTTTGAAATCGAGCTTGAACATCATCTTCTGTTTGGAAGTTCAAACTCCAAACATTCGCTTCCCTTTTCATCTCAATTGGTTTCTGCAAGCAAGAAGAGGAGAAAGCAAGCAAATCCAGATCAAGATCAAGTGAATTTGAAGCAACTCAAAGGTGATTTTTTAGAAAATTCATCTCTTCGATTTTCTCTTAATTCTTCACCATTCTTTGTGATTTTTGGTTGTCTGAAGTCCTACCAACGTAGCCAACAAGAATGAGTTGCGTTGAGGTCAAATCAAAGCAACTCAGTTCATAATCCTCAAAACTCAAATTCCATGTATCTTTTTATATACTTGGAATTGGACAAAATTGAGGCCAAATTCGAGCTCCTAAGCTTTTTTTAGTTGAATCCATGCCCTTGTTTTGTATTTTGGTGATGGTTGATGGTGGACCAATCCGATGAGTTCCACCGAAGAAGAAGACCGAAGCCCTAGCTCCGGTGGTGTGTTGTCACACCTCTCAACCATCAAATCTTATTTAATTGTTTTAATCATAGCCATTGGATTTAATTACCATTGTTGCAGCGCGTTGACTAGGGTGTACCATGAATGACATGCGCGCAGCCATCAGATCTGCCACCTCAATTAATGAGGGAGATCTAATGGCTCTGTTTTTTTCTATTTTTCATTTCAATTTCTGATTTTATGTTTAATCATTTATTTTGTTTAATTCATAATAATTTCATTTTTAATCCAAAAAATATGGGACTTTCACCAAAAATCTTTAAATATTTTCCTCTTTCATTTTACAAATTAAAATTATTTTTTGGATTAATTTTGATATTTTTCACGAATTAATTGTTTTTGCACATATTTTTAATTATTTAAAAATACTTCTGACTTTTCAAAAATCATAAAAAAAAATTGTCTAAGGTCATTTGACCTTGCATGGCCTAGGATAAATCTCTTGGTCATTTATTTGGTGTTTTGAAGAGATTTTAGGTTTTGACCAAATTAAATTGAATATTAATGCATTTTTAATTTGATTTTTATTTGATTAATTGTGTATAAATTATGTTGAGCCATTTTTATTGGCTTGTGATGTTTGACTTTTTTTTGGGCCTTGGTCAAGGTTGATTTGACTTTTGTTGGATTAAAATCATTGGATTTAGGGAATTGATGAAATGTATATTTCATCTCCCAAAATGAATGAATAATTTTAATTTGATAAAATTCCTCCCATGACCAATTTGTGTTTCTCTCATCTCCCCTCCCTCTTCATCTTCATCTTCAATCCCATTATTTCCCATCCCTTTCATTGACCAATGAAATCTCAAGATCCTAAGGCTAATTGGTTCATCAATAACCTTGTGTTGGATGAACCAATACAAGTATGGATGAGATAGATTCATCCTTTGATCTTTTTTTCTCTTTTAGTGTGTGGTATGTTTTAGGAGTTTGGTTCATTATACCAAATCTATAACATACATTAGCACCTAAATTTTTATTGCTCGGCCTCAGATAGTTGTGACTTCTAAATAAGTCCAATTATGATTGCTTAACATAGAGCTAAATTTGACCCTAAAGGCATAGCCTTCTAGTAAGTGAGACTGTAAGTCTCCCATATTTCATGGTATTATATGGAAACTTGGCCTTTTTCCTTCCTTTGGAAGATGTCTTGGTTCAAGGATCTATGATTTTGAATAGATGGTTGAGTGTTCTCCAAAGAATGACTTAATCAATTGAGAAGCAAAACTCAACTAACATCTAATTAACTTTGACTAACACTAACTATTATTAACTTTGCTTTAATTTCAAGTCATTTACTTTATGCAATTTAATTTCAAGTCATTTACCATTCATTGCCATTTTCATTTCATTTAACTTGTTTATGTTTATGTCATTTTCACTTTGCTCATTTGAGCCTTATATTGTGTTTGTATATATTTGTTTGTGTATTTTGTTTGTGCTTGTGGTCTTAGGACCTTAAAATACTTAATAAACAACAAAAACCCTAAAAAAATGTTTGTGTGGACTGTTGGGTTTGATCTGAACTTTTGGACTTAGGATTAGGCAACATTCCATATGCAAAAGGACTTGGCCAATGCCAACATTTATGAGACCAAGTTATTGTAATTTGAGCTTTCATATGATTCAAGTATTAGATCCACTTGAATTCATCTGCTACATGGTCTTGATGCAACTGTTATTTTGATCTTATGCCTAATACTTTATTCTGAGCAAAATCAAAGAGTATTTCATCTGGTACATGAGAAGACAAAGGAAGATTGTTAGATATGGATTTGTTTGCTTGGATATGGCCATCTTTATTTGATACCTTACTCTTCATATTGCTAATTGCTTGTGGATATTTTCTTGATTCAAATTCCAGAGAGAAAGTGGGTTTTCTATATGACATTCTTGTCTGCCCATTGGTCAGATCTTTTCAACTCTTAACTTTTAATTTTATGCTTAGGATTAGTCTCTTCATCTCCTCCCACTTATTAAATTTCAAAATCTCTCTCCCTTTTCAAAAACCTTTTTTGCTTGCAATTTCAAAAATTAGACCTTATTTCAAATTAGAAACTTTGGCCTTATGCCATTGCATTTTTTTAAAACTTTTTTCTTGATCAAAACTTGTAAATGAACTTAACAATATTGACTTGAAATTTCAAAAGATAAAAAGAACTAACACTCATTCAAACTTTTGGGTCCTTTGTGCCTCTTTTAAACTTAAATTTTGATTAAAAGCAATTCACTCATTTTGAAATTGTTACCACGAACTTGGAGGTTTTGATCCCTCATTTTTATGTTGGTACGTAGGCACAAGTCTGAAGGTTTTGTCAAACACAAAAATATAATCAATAAATTCTTTTCTCATCCCCATACTCTATTTTTCTCAAACATCTTTTATATCAAAAACACAAACACACATAAAAAGGGCTCCCTAGGAGTACCTAGAACATTTTGGGTGCTAACACCTTCCCTCTATGTAACCAACCCCTTTACCTGTAATCTCTGGTATTTTATTAGTTTTGATTTAAAAACTTCTTATCTTTGAGTTTTGTTCGTACTTTTCCCTTTTCCTTTGGAAACAATAAAAGTGTGGTGGCGACTCTAGTTTAATTGATGTTAAACTTATCCATAGTTTGATGGTTATGAATTTATCGCTACAGTGGAGACCCTTGCTTTGTGAGGTAAGTTAATCAATAGCTTAATCTCAAAAAATTTACCGCTACACAAAGGACCAAAACCAGTTGGTTTATGGTGCAAACCAAGTCAAAATTTTCCAATTTGAATCCCCAAAATCTCATTCTCAGGCATGCCTCATATCAAAACAAGTGCCCAGAATCCATCCATAAATATCACTCAAGCTTTCCCAAACACTAACTCACTTTCCCAACACCTCACTGAGCTATTGAAACTTATCGGAGTTCACTTCTGAAACCGATTCCGATCGAGTAGATATGTAGGTGTTTAATTGGCTGCATTATATGGTAAAACACTAGCTGGATTCTAATGTCTTGACTGATGTCATGACATGGTGTGTATGTGTGACTGCATTGTAGGTTAGAATATCTAACTGTACTCTAATGTCTTGACATATGTCATGACACACTTGAGTGGTTACTGCAGGATTAGCTAATACAGGATTTATTGAATGTCAAACTGGATGTTGTGACATTCATCCCTGTCAGCAGATACTAAGGAATAGAACAGCTGGTGTTCTGTTAGAACTTAGTATTTATTTCCAGTCTGGTTATCAAGGAAATACCAGACCTGGCATAAGGCCTACTGACTGAATGTCAAACTGGATGTTATGACATTCATCATTGACAACATATACTGAACGATAGACAAAGTGGTGTTCTGCTATACTTCAGCATGTTTCTTAGTCTGCTCTTCGAGAGGATAACAGAACTGACTTAAGGCCAATTGTGTAAATGTCAAATTGGATACTTTGACATTTATTAATGTAAGTTGTTACTGTAGTATGGTCATTTTGGTCATATATAGGTCAGCAAAATTGTACAGTCTGTTTTCTGGAAAAACAGACTTAGCATATGATCCTTGATGTCAAGCTGAATGTCGTGACATTCATTCCTGACAGCATATGCTATATTGTAGGTTGTTCAGTTTTCTGTTTCAGCTTTTTCTCAGGCTATTCTTCAGGGATTCAACAGCTGAGAGAAAATCCAGGAAATCAACAACCAAGCTACATTTAATGAACCTAACAAATAGCCTATTTGTTAGTAACCTAGATGTGGAATTTAGGGGAACTCGCGTGACCTTAAATTCAGGAGAATACAAATGCAAAGGCCCAAGTACTGCAATATAAAAGGAAGTCGTTCCTTCATTCAGAACTGGGGATTTTGAGGCGTGAAGATTTAGTGTGTCCATCATACTTCACTGCTGTATTTTTGTGAGTCTTGTATTAGACATATCTTGTAAGCCAAGCCATTATCACGTAGATGATTGCTTTGGCATACGGTGTTCATTGAGTTGTAAGTGTTATGTCGCTCAAAGCTTTTAAGCGTGAGTGTTGTGTATCTTGATTAAAGCTGTTAAGAACAATCAAGAGTTGTTTGAAGTGTGTCTTCAAAATTGTCTTTAATATTGATTAAAGGTAGTAATCACTGAGGTGATTGAGGGGGAGTGAGTAGGAACTCTGATCTTAGAGTAAGATTGAAATTGCATTGGGTAGGGATTAAGTGAAGAGTTGTAAACGGGTGAGTTTAGCTTTGAATTAATACTACTGATAATGGATTTCCTCCCTGGCTTGGTAGCCCCCAGATGTAGGTCATGTTGGACTGAACTGGGTAAACAATTACTTGTGTTATTTACTGCACTTACTTTTAAGATCTGCATAATTCTTGTCTGTGCAGAATTGGATGTCATAACAACCCGTGTGACATCTAAAGTCTGATAACTAGAATTTCAATTGGCATCAGAGCAGGCACCCTGCCTGTTAATTTCTGGGTGAGATCTAGGGAAGTTACTTTCTAGTACCATGGACAAGGATATAGGACACTCAAATAGACCACCCATGTTGGATGGCTCTAACTATGATGACTGGAAGCCTCGTATGATAGCCTTCTTAAGGTCTCTAGATAGTAAAGTCTGGAGAGCTGTCAACAAAGGATGGGAACATCCAACAAAGACAGGTGAAGATGGAGTCAGTGTGCAGATTCCTGAAGAAGAGTGGGACAAGGAGCAAGAGGCATTAGCTCTTGGAAATTCCAAGGCCTTGAATGCATTGTTCAATGGAATCAGTAAGAACATCTTCAGGCTGGTGCACCACTGTGAACTAGTTAAGGAAGTTTAGGATACCCTCAAGGTAACTCATGAAGGTACTTCCAAGGTGAAGATGTCCAAACTTCAGATGCTGACCACCAAGTTTGAAAATCTGAGGATGAAAGAGGATGAGACTATTCATGACTTTCACATGAATATTCTTGAAATTGCAAACACCTCTGGTGGACTAGGTGAGAAAATGGCTGAAGAGAAACTTGTAAGAAAGATTCTCAGGTCCTTGCCTAAGAGATTTGCTATGAAGGTCACAGCCATAGAGGAGGCGCAGGACATCTGCAATATGAAGGTGGATGAGCTAATTGGTTCTCTCCAAACCTTTGAAATGGGCTTGTGTGAGAATGCTGAAAAGAAGAACAAAAGTGTAGCTTTTGTATCTAATGCTGAAGAGGAGTCAGAAGCAGGATACACTGAAGGTGATGAAAGCATATCAGAAGCCTTAGCCATGCTTGGGAGAAAGTTCAACAAGTTCGTGAAGAAGATTGATCAAAGAGGTAGACCTAATGTCAAGAACATCCCGTATGACATTAAGAAAAGATCAACTTCTGAAGAGAAGTTCAACCACGGCAAGGGAATCCAGTGTCATGGTTGTGAAGGGTATGGACACGTCAGAGCTGAATGTCCTACTTACCTCAAAATGCAAAATAAGGGGCTAGCTATAACATGGTCTGAAGGAGATTCTGAAAGTGAATCTGAAGGAGAATCTGAAGGAGAATCTGCTAAACACGTCACTGCACTAACCAGTGTTTGTGCCACTGATGATGACTCAAGTGCAGATGAACTGACCTTTGATGAACTTGCTGCAGCTTATAAGAAGCTGTGTGTCACCAGTGCAGAAGTACGTGTACAAGGAGAAAAGCAAAAGAAACTCATCAAGGAGCTGGAAGATGAGAGACTGAAGCATCTGACGGCCATAGAGGATCTAAATGGTGAGATAACCCTGCTGACCTCCAAGCTGAATCAGATGACTAAATCCATCAGAATGATGAATAAAGGAACTGACACCTTGGAAGAGATCCTAAAGGTAGGACAGAAGTCTGGAACCACATCTGGTTTAGGCTTTGGGAAAAGATCCTCAGCTGAACGCAAACGCCCAAAGGCTAAAGTTCAGAAATCCAAAGGGAAGTCACATCCAATGTCTCAACATCGGGGAACCAGGATGACTAATCATCAGAAGAGGAAATTCCAGAAATGGAAATGTCACCACTGTGGTAGGCTTGGGCATATAAAAGCCTTCTGCTACAGGCTTCATGGTTACCCGAACCAAGTCCCTCATGTCAGACCTAAGCATAAGACATTTAGGCACCATGTCTCCAACAAGAAGCGACAATGGTATGCTAGGTTAGCCCACACAGCTCTAAGAGCTTCTACCAAAGAAGACTGGTACTTTGACAGTGGATGCTCAAGACATATGACTGGTATGGAAAATCTATTGGCAGATATCCAACCTCACTCTACCAGCTATGTGACCTTTGGTGATGGTGCTAAAGGAAAAATAAAAGGTGTGGGTAAGTTGGACTGCTCTGGAGTTCCAAAACTGAAATATGTGTTGTTAGTAAGAGGACTAACTGCAAACCTCATCAGCATAAGCCAGCTGTGTGATCAAGGGTTCTATGTTCAGTTTACTAAGGAGCTATGTATTGTGACGAATGGTGACAATCAGGAAGTTATGAGAGGATCTAGGTCCAAAGATAACTGCTATCTGTGGGAACCTAAAGTCTCAAACTTCTCCACAATATGCTCTTCAATCAAGGAAGAACAGGAGGTGAAGCTGTGGCATAGACGCCTTGGACATCTCCACTTACGGGGAATGAAGAAGATCATATCCAAGGAAGCAGTCAGAGGAATTCCAAAGCTGCTTATTGATGAAGGAAGAGTCTGTGGAGAATGCCAGGTGGGCAAGCAAACCAAGATGTCACATCCGAAGCTGGGACATCCTACTACTTCCAGAGTTCTGGAACTGCTGCACATGGACTTAATGGGACCTATGCAGGTTGAAAGTCTGGGGGGAAAGAGATATGCATACGTGGTGGTTGATGACCATTCCAGATACACGTGGATAAGTTTCATCGGAGAGAAGTCAGATACATTTGATGTCTTCAAAGACCTGTGCATCAGACTCCAAAGGGAAAAGGACAGCTGTGTTGTCCGAATTAGGAGTGATCATGGTATGGAATTCAAGAATTCCAAGTTTGATGAGTTTTGCTCGTCTGAAGGAATAAGTCATGAATTCTCTTCCCCTATAACTCCCCAGCAGAATGGGATAGTTGAAAGGAAAAATAGAACTATCCAAGAATCTGCCAGAGCTATGATTCATGCAAAGAAGCTCCCTATGCACTTTTGGGCTGAAGCTATGAATACCGCGTGCTATGTTCACAACAGAGTCACCTTGAGAAAAGGAACCTCCTCCACTCTGTATGAAATATGGGAAGGCAGAAAACCCACTGTGAAGTACTTTCATATCTTTGGAAGTAAATGCTACATTCTCACAGATCGTGAACAGAGAAGGAAACTGGATCCCAAAAGTGATGAAGGTATATTTCTAGGATATTCCACTAACAGCAGGGCGTACAGAGTGTTCAACTACAGGACCAATGTCCTGATGGAATCCATAAATGTCATTGTGGATGATAAAGAGGAAGGAATCGATGTCATAGAGGATGTTGCAACATTCCCTGACAGTTCAACAGACATTCCAGTCAAGTCTGAAGAAGTACAGGATCCTCCTCCTGAATGTGAAGTAGATGCAACCACCAAAATGCTATCTATCAGAATTTAGAAAGACCATCCTAAGGATCTTATCATAGGGGATCCCAATAGTGGTGTGACTACCAGGTCAAGGGGAATAAGCTCAAATTCCTGTTTTGTTTCCAAGGTTGAACCCAAGAATGTGAAAGAAGCCCTGACTGACGAATACTGGATCAATGCCATGCAAGAGGAACTTGAGCAGTTCAAAAGGAATGAAGTATGGGAGCTAGTTCCAAGACCTGAAGGGACCAACATCATTGGTACCAAGTGGATCTACAAAAACAAGTCTGATGAGAAAGGAGTAATTACTAGGAATAAAGCAAGACTAGTAGCTCAAGGATACACTCAAGTTGAAGGGGTTGATTTTGACGATACGTTTGCTCCTGTGGCTAGGCTTGAGTCCATCAGATTGCTGTTAGGTATAGCATGCATTCTGAAGTTTAAACGGTTCCAAATGGATGTGAAGAGTGCATTCTTGAATGGCTACTTGAATGAAGAAGTCTATGTGGAACAACCTAAAGGGTTCTGTGATCCTAACCAACCTAAGCATGTATACAAGTTGAGGAAAGCCTTGTATGGGTTGAAGCAAGCACCTAGAGCATGGTATGAAAGGTTGATCGAATTTCTGACCTTAAATGGATACAGAAAAGGTGGAATAGATAAAACCTTGTTTGTGAAGGATGAAGACGGCAAAATCATGATTGCTCAAATCTATGTGGATGATATAGTCTTTGGTGGTATGTCAGAACAAATGGTAACACATTTTGTTCAACAAATGCAATCTGAGTTTGAAATGAGTCTGGTTGGGGAACTAACCTACTTTCTTGGAATGCAAGTCAACCAAATGGAGGACTCTATGTTTCTCTCCCAAAGCAAGTATGCCAAAAACATAGTTAAGAAGTTTGGTATGGATAATGCTAGGCACAAGAGGACTCCTGCTCCTACTCATCTGAAGTTAACCAAAGATGATGGAGGGCCTAGTGTTGATCAATGCTTGTATAGAAGCATGATAGGCAGTCTACTATACCTAACTGCAAGTAGACCTGACATTTCTTATGCAGTTGGAGTGTGTGTTAGATACCAAGCAGAGCCTAAAGTGAGCCACTTGAATCAAGTCAAAAGGATTCTCAAGTACATCAATGGGACTTGTGACTATGGGATGCTGTACTCACATGGGTCTGAGCCTGTCCTATCTGGGTACTGTGATGCTGACTGGGCTGGGAGTGTTGATGACAGAAAAAGCACATAAGGAGGATGTTTCTTCTTGGGAGACAATCTCATATCGTGGTTCAGCAAGAAGCAGAATTGTGTATCTCTGTCCACTGCAGAGGCTGAATACATAGCTGCTGGAAGCAGTTGTTCCCAACTGGTTTGGATGAAACAAATGCTCACTGAGTACAATGTCACTCAAAATGTCATGACATTGTTCTGTGATAATCTCAGTGCCATCAATATTTCCAAGAATCCCATCCAACAAAGCAGGACCAAGCATATTGACATTACACATCACTTCATCAGAGATCTGGTGGAAGACAAGGTGATCACCTTGAAACATGTAGCCACTGAACTTCAACTAGCTGACATATTTACAAAAGCTCTGGATGCTACTCAGTTTGAAAACTTAAGGGGCAAACTGGGAATATGTCTCTCTGAGAACTTATAACAACCACTGATGTTTGGGATGTATTGTTTAATATCTCTGTGTCGCAACCTGAAAAATACAGTGCGCAAAAAAAACAACCGGCGAAAGAAAAAGACAGAAGAGTCGCCACCGTGCGTTATTCATCCCAAAGGAGGGAAAGGAAACGCTCGAAGTAAACCTGAAAAAGGAAAGGACAAGACGGGGTCTCGCAACCAAATCTTGGGTTCGGGAGTCGGTTATGCGAAGGGAAGGTATTAGCACCCCTACGCATCCGTAGTACTCTACGGGATCCACTTTTGTGGTTTTTGTCTAAAGGGTATGGGTTTACCTAATGTGTTTATTTACTAAAAAAAAAGGGTTAAATGAAAATGACTCGCGCGGATGTCGCATCCACTGCATATGTATCTCATCTGAATATGAGAATCAGAGTCTTCGTAGCTCGGCTGACCTATGGGTTGGGGGGATGTGTGCTCGCTAAGACATCGCGTCTTATGCCTACGTATCTCATCTGGAATGAGAATCAGAGCAAGCCGTAGTTCGGCTAACTACGGGGTTATGGATTGGATTTTGGACGAACGACGTCACTACGTAATCTACCGGGTGCTCGACCTTTGGAGACTTACTCGCCTGTAGTAGAAGGAGTAAACGTGTGTTTAGGAGAAGAAAAATCAATGAAGGGTTAGGGTTTGGGATGCTCAAGGGCAAAAAGGCAGTCCTCGACGAAGGAACCGCGCTACCTGTGGGGATACGAACACATACAAAACAAACACGTATAAAGTAAACATGCCAACAAGGGGCTAAGAAGTAAATAAACAAAAGAAAACAAATGCCTCCTATCGATGTCTTCCAGCTAAGAAAGCGATAAAATGCGGAAAAAGAGGTAAAAGTACCACACGGATAAAGATCCGAAGTAACAGCAATTAAAGGAGTAAGAAACCCAGGGATCTCCCAAGCTAATGCCATCAAAGGAAGGTGAGTCAGTACAGGTAATCAGAATGAAACCTCCAGGGGTTATCCCACAAATAAAGTGGGAAACCACGCAAGTTATCCCTGCAAAAGTCATGTGCCTTCACAAAAACTCAACAAAAGGGTTAGTGAAACAAGATAGGGTAACCAAGAGTTGCCCCCAAATCAAAATATAACCACATGAATCATGCTCTTTCAATTCACAAAAAGCTCACAAAAAGCAACCAAGGGTAGGAGGCCTAAACCTCTTGTCAAACACATGCATCAAAAGGGTATCAAATCCACCCATAATACCTCATACATTTAGAGCATTCAAATTAAAGGCATAAAGATGATGGATATAGGGCAAACCTGATTGGAGAGCTTTATTGAAATTGAGTTGCACCCATGAGGCAAAGGTGATTCTGTGCAGTTGAGTTCCCTTCAGGGTTTGGAGGCTGCTCTGAACTCTGTTAGCTCTTCTCTCACTATCTTTTTCCTCAGGGTTTTGTTCCAAGGAAACCTCAGAGTATTTTGCTTCTCTTCCTTTTTCTCAAGTGAAGCCTTGGTATTTATAGACTGAATTTTATGGTTTTGTGGGCTCAAATGAGAGAGACCCAAGTCCAAAATTTTTTATTATATTTTATTTATTTTTTTATTATTATTTTTATTTATTTATTTATTTTGTAAAAAATTTTATTTTTTTTTCGTTTTATTTTTCATTTTTTTTTCCATTTTTTTTTTCGGATTTAATTCTGATTGACATGATGAAATGCTAAATGAATGCATGAATGAGGAGGGCAAATTTTGGGGTGTTATAGCTGCCCCTATTCAATCATCAGCTAAACCGAGTAGGATGAAAGCGAACAGCTTATCAGACAAACGGGGTGAGCTGTGATTGAATACTAAAGACAAACCAAAAATTTGCGCTCCGAGAACACCACAAAAACGCGGAAATACACCGTGCTGTTTATTTTTCTTCAGATCCTCTGGCTTAATCTGGAGTTTCGATCCTCTGGTTGAACCTATACTCAATTTAGTCCTCTGGTTGGATATTAATTTTGATCCTCGAGCTGGATACGATTTTGATCTTCTGGCTAGATCTTCTTCGATCTTCTGGCTAGATCTCCTCCGTTTCGATTCTCTGGCTGAATCTATTTCCTTTGATTCTCTGGCTGAATCTACTTCGATCTTCTGGCTAGATCTGAATTATTTCGATTCTCTGGCTGAATCTATTTCCGGTCTTCGGGCTAGACCTGACTTCGATCTTCTGGCTAGATCTTCTTCGATCTTCTGGCTAGATCTCCTTTGTTTCGATTCTCTGGCTGAATCTATTTCGATCTTCTGGCTAGATCTGGATTGTTTTGATGATAAATTCCCATCATTAGGATCCCGCATCTGAGGCATGCGCTGGTTGACCCTCTTTTGAAATCTACACCCAACCTTCATATTAGATATGCAGCTTCGAGAATATTCCACTTTTGGGCTTCGTACATATTCTTCGGGCTAGAACATGTTGTAACGACTCCTCAATTAGACTTGGGCTTGCTGGGGAAATAAAGCTTGTAGGCGACTTCACTGGGGAATCTTCAAATTGAGTCTTAGGCTGGCTTACTGGAACACGATTCTCAGGCTGAATCTTCGAAATGACCCTCAGGCTGGATCACTAGAACACGATTCTCAGGCTGAATCTTTGAAATGACCTCAGGCTGGATCACTGGAACACGATTCTCAGGCTGAATCTTCGAAATGACCCTCAGGCTGGATCACTGGAAAACGATTCTCAGGCTGAATCTTCAAAATGACCCTCAGGCTGGATCACTGGAACACAATTCTCAGGCTGAATCTTCGAAACGACCCTCAGGCTGGATCACTGGAAAACGATTCTCAGGCTGAATCTTCAAAACGACCCTTAGGCTGGATCACTGGAAAACGATTCTCAGGCTGAATCTTCGAAATGACCCTCAGGCTGGATCACTGGAAAACGATTCTCAGGCTGAATCTTCAAAACGACCCTCAGGATGGATCACTCACGCTTGATCCTCTGGCTGGATCTCATGACCTTGGTTGTAAAGTAATTCTTCAGTCTGCTTGGAAGAACCTGTTTATCAGCTTATGTGTATGCTTGATATGATATGCATGCAAATGCAAATGTTATGCATGGTGTAAAAAGAAATCTGCTTGGGGAAGCAAACTCCGGTAGGGAACAGATCGCTATATCAATCCTTGAATGCTCTGTGGGGAATGATCCGTCTGCCGGGACCAATGAGCCACCAAAAATAAATTGGCTGCTTGAAAAGTTGACTTTGTGGGGGGAGTATCAACTATGGAAACTTTTCTCGGCGAGGCTCTGTGAGGAGAGTCTGTGGGGAAAACACTTCCTGGGGAAATGTCGTAGGAAACGACCTTTGCTGGGGATATGAACTTGCTAATCGTCCTCAAGTTGGGGATTAGAACAAATCTGTTAGAAATAATCTGCTGGGGATGAGATGAACATTGGGAACACCACCCTCTTGTCCGTTGGGTATGCAACCACTCCGCTGTTGCTAGGAAGATACAGTCTGACACTGTCAACTCCGCTGGGGATATATAGTCTGGATACTGTCAACTCTACTGGGGATAAACAGTCTGGATACTGTCAACTCTGTTGGGGAACATGCTCTGCTGAGGAGAGACTTTGTCAACCGCTTGGGGATGAGGATTCATGACTTGGCATCCGGTTCCTGTGACCTGCAACCAAAAATACACGTATGCCTCGGGGGAATTACTCGGTTTGAATTCACCGTTCGGGATTAAGCACATTCAAAGCAATTTTAAATGTTTTCCTGTGCAAATCATCTGCAAAAGCCACCATTATGTTCATATGCAATATGTTTTATAAAAAATTCTAACATTTTTGCAAACAAACTGATAAATGAAAAATAAAGAGACTCTTTAACTGAATTATTCGACTCTTAATGGGGAGAAAATTTGTGCCAGGAATGGGCGAGGGTATCAGGAAGCTGATCCCTGAAAAGAGGTGATCGCTATAAAAAGAGAACTATCCTAATGACAACGGGGATACGGGGTCCCACTGAGTTTCGACTCTGCTATGACTCGTATGTCCTCAAGACGCTCTGCTCATCTTGCTTTCTGAATTGGATGATTAGTCGATCTTTAACCTTCGAAGATTGCCGGATTGAATGAAACGGTGATATAACACTGATGAACTCAGATCACAGTCATTCGCTTATTCCCTAACTTTTGCCTGGATCGCCCCCTTTTTCGGGTTTTCAATCCTTCGGGATACCCATTTTTGCCTGAGCCGCCCTTTTGGGTTTTCGACTCACTGGGTGTACTCTTTTTTTATATCCCTAATTTTTGCCCGAACCTTTTTATTCTCTTTTCTTTGGTTCGTCGGGATGCCCTTTTTTTTCCTGGACTATTCTTTTTATCGTCCAGCGGGTCTATTTTATGCGAAGTATTTTTTTTTTAACTGCGTCTGAGTTAATAGGGGACGGTAATCCTTCGCCATCCATGGTTGTTAGCATCAAAGCTCCGCCATAGAAAATCCTTTTAACCACGTACGGACCCTCATAGTTCGGTGTCCATTTGCCCTTGTGATCTGTGTTGGGAGGAAGAAATCTTTTGAGTACCAATTCACCGACTTGATACCCCCAAGGGCGCACTTTCTGACCAAATGCTTTCTTCATTCGTCTCTGACCGAGATACGTCAATTCTGGGTACGTAGTTCCAGCATAGCACCATTTCCCGTTGGTTTGATTGATGACCAAAGCTGAATCCCCGTATACATCCAGGGTTTTAATCTGTATATTGACGGCTTCCTCAAGTCTTAGGATACAAGCTTCGTATTTGGCTTCATTGTTGGTGCAGGGAAAAGTTATTCTGGCACCAAATGGCATATGAACCCCCTTCTGGTGTGGTCAACACTACACCAACTCCGCGACCATTGACGTGGACCGCCCCATCAAACATCATAACCCATTTGGATTCAGGGTCAGGCCCCTCCTTCGGGAGTGGTTCCTCTCAATCTTTCGATTTGAGAAACATGATGTCCTCATCAGGAAAGTCAAACCTCATAGGTTGGTAATCATCAATCGGTTGCTCTGCAAGATAGTCTGATAAGACACTTCCCTTGATGGCTTTTTGTGAAGTCTATTGGATGTCATACTCTGTCAGTATCATTTGTCACCTAGTAACCTTTCTGGTAAGTGATGGCTTTTCAAAAATATACTTGACTGGATCCATTTTTGATATCAATAGAGTCGTGTGAGTCAACATATACTGTCTTAGTCGGCGAGCAGGCCATGCCAAAGCGCGATAAGTTTTCTCGAGCAATGAGTATCTTTGTTCACAGTCGGTAAACTTTTGCTAAGGTAGTATATTGCATGCTCTTTTCGACCTGACTCGTCATGCTGACCGAGCACACAACCCATTGACCTTTCTAACACAGTCAAGTACATGATCAACGGTCTTTCCTCTCGGCCTGTAGACTGGCCCCGATCTTGATCTCTTTCTTGTCGTCTTCGGTACCAACGTTGATGGTCTCAACCACCTCCTGATAAGGTGTAATAGCTCGGTCCTCCTGTTTCAACAATCTGGCTAACCCTTCAGGCAATTCACAATCTTCCTCAGCCCCTTCTTCGGCTTGATAGATAGGATTGTCGAAGTCATACTTGGCCATAGCAGTGTCGTTAGCAGTGAGATCCGAGTGGTCGGCTCTGCATGATGGAGGATCATGCTTTACCTTAGAATGAGAGATTTTTTTTTTTGGAAAGAAAGAAAAAACGAAAAAAGAAACATTGCCATTTTTTTTTGTAAAAAGTAAAAAAACTGAAAGAAAGAGAACACAAAATTGTTTTCAAAAGCCGTCCTTTATTGATGATAAAAATAATTGCGAAACGTAACTAAATGGATGGCCCTACAAATGAGCCGTTACACCTTGGGCAAAGTGTAAGAATTTATTATGCATGTAATAAAGGAAAACAATAAAAATCACTCTTTCAGCAGAGTAACCCGGACGGTTTTTTCAGACGACCAATTGTCGAGCTTTTCTCCCGGGACACACGGGCGAATCCAGCTATCTAAGTCACAGTCGCTGTCAGCCTTGTCTTCATCTGCAGCATTGACAATGTGGGGGGAAACCAAACCCCCGCTGGAGAAAGTACCGGTTTCATTCTTCTGAGATCCCGGAGCATACCCCAATCCAAACTTGTCTTCTTTGATGACTGGCTCCACAAATTTGCCCCAGCCTTGGGCATTACCAGCTTTAACCACTTCGACAGCTTGCTTGTATGAAGAGATAGAAGTCCCGACCTTCTCAAACTCAGGTGAAAAGACAGCTTCGGGCGCGACCTCATTGATGTTTGTAGTTTCGAAGCCCTGACACAGCATCTCATGCATCTCGCCATCCATCTCTACATACTTAAATGTAGACAGGTGGCTAACAAAAATATCCTCTTCACCACATACAGTGACGATCTGACCTTCTAGTTCATATTTGAGCTTCTGGTGGAGA
Source organism: Lathyrus oleraceus (assembly GCF_024323335.1). Classification (NCBI taxonomy): domain Eukaryota; kingdom Viridiplantae; phylum Streptophyta; class Magnoliopsida; order Fabales; family Fabaceae; genus Lathyrus; species Lathyrus oleraceus. Next base: position 354,945,770 of record NC_066579.1, read on the forward strand.
GTAGAAGTAACAGCACCGACAACATGAATCCAAGGCCGACCTAGCAGACAGCTGTAGGCAGGCTGGATATCCATCACATAAAAGGTGCTCTTGAACACCTGCGGTCCAATCTTAACTGGCAATTCAACTTCGCCAAAGACAGCTCTCTTAGAGCCATCAAAAGCCCTCACAACTAAGTTACTTGGCCTCAGGATGGTGTCATCGCAATCCAACTTCATTAAGGCTTTCTTTGGAAGAACATTCAGAGAAGAGCCTGTATCAACCAAAACATGGGAAAGCATCACCCCTTTGCACTCCATTGTGATATGCAAGGCTTTGTTGTGATTCCTGCCCTCAGGTGTCAGGTCATTATCGGTGAAACCTAGCCCCCGGCTAGCGTTTACATTGGAAACTACCGACTCCAGTTGGTTAACAGTTATCTCCGGTGGAACATAGGCCATATTCAGTACTTTCAATAAGGCTGCTCTGTGCGCCTCAGAGCACAACAATAGTGAGAGAATGGAGATCTTTGAGGGTGTCTGATTTAGCTGGTTGACTACCTTGTAGTCACTTTTCTTGATAATCCTCATAAACTCATCCACTTCCTCCTCGAATGCGGTCTTAGGAGGATCTTCCTCAGTAGTAACCTCTTCGGTGGATACCTGTTTCCCTTTAGCCTTGGCAGCTGCCTCGGCTTCAGTATTCGCGCGTAATGTTGATGGTGCAAATAGGCGTCCACTGCGAGTGAAGCCACCAACCCCTCCAACATTGTCTATAGCGGAGCTACCAATGTCAATGTCTTCTTCGTTAACTTTCTGCCCCTGGCAGTAGATATCAGCCCCATAGTGCCACGGGATAGCACTGTCTTTCTCATACGGAACAGGTCCTGGTACCGTGATGGTGATTGGACCAATCAAAGTCGGTTGAGGGCTGTCAGAGTAAATTGCGACTGGTGCTGAACTTTCGATGTTCACCGCTGCTGGTTCTGTACTTTCTGGGAAATATATTGTTGTCGGAGCGAGTCTCTCGGGAACACATATTTCTTCAGGAGTGAAATAAAACGTCACCGTCGATACATCATTCTTCACCGGACGGGCCTGATCGAACTGAAGACAACCTTCATCTATCAGCTGCTGAATACCCCTTCTCAAACTGTCACATCCGTTTTCGGCAGCTTGACAATTTCTGCATTCTTCCCCACAGCCCGGGAAAATCTGTCCTTTCAGAAGTCGGTCTTTAACCACCGATAGCGAAGTCTTCACCTTAGTCACATCAGAAACCAAATTCAAAGTTTCCCCACTATCAACAGCATTAATCCTCTGCCCGTCGTGAGCCGGCATCGGGTTCTGGATAACATTAGGCACCGGAGCGAAATTGATAGCCTAGGCATCTCTCAAATCTTGTACCTTTAACTGGAGAGCCTTGCAATTATCTGTAGTATGGCCAGGTGCGTTGGAGTGAAAAGCGCATCTGGCGTTGACATCATAACCTCTAGGCAAATTATTGGGATCGATTGGTGGGGCCAGAGTTCTCAATGTAACCAGATTCATGTCAATCAGCTTGGGAAATAATACTGAATAAGGCATTGGGATTGGCTCGATGACCCGGTCCGTCTGCCTTAGACGTTGTTGATAGTGTCTCTGCTGACCCGGATTACCTCCTTGTTGTTGATTGTTGTACCTGGGTTGTTGTTGCGGATGATATTGCGGTTGAGGAACAGGTGTTGGAATAGTGACTGCGGCCACTTGATCTTGATAATAATTAGGGCGTCCTTTACTCCTGCCTCTGCCGGCATACACAACGCTTGCCTCGCCTTCTTTTCTTCGCTGACCGTTACCAGCAAACGGTCTCTTGGGACCTGATGGGTTGGAAACACTATTGTCTTGAATTCGGCCCATCTTCAACAGACTCTCGATTCTTTCTCCAGCAATTACTATCTCTGCAAAGCTGATTGACGGGCAAGCAGTCAATCTCTCAATATAATTGCCTTGAAGAGTATTCATGAACATGTCCGCCATCTCCCTTTCAGACATAGGGGGTTGGACGGACGCAGCAATCTGTCTCCAACGCTGAGCATATTCTCTAAAGGTCTCCTTGGCAGTCTGGGACATACCTTGCAACAAGGTCCGATTTGGAGCCATGTCCAAGTTGTATTGATATTGCTTGAAAAAAGCCTCTGCCAAGTCTTTCCAGCTCTTGATGGTAGTACGAGACAAATGAGAATACCATTCACGAGAAGCTCCAGTTAGACTGTCTTCAAAATAGTACATCCACAACTTTTCATCTTCCGTGTGAGCTCTCAACCTTCCCAAATAAGATTGGAGATGAGTGCGTGGGCAAGAAGCCCCATTGTATTTCTCAAAAGTAGGGGGTTTGAACTTGTGAGGAATCCTTACTCCCTGAACCAGACCAAGATTTGTGACATCAAAGCCTAAGGAATTTTGAGACTCCAAAGATTTGAGCTTCTCAACAATCTCATCCATACGGCGAGTGGTCTCGAGGGCCTCGTCGTGCAAAGAAAATTGATCATACTGATAATCTTCAGTAACGGGGTGTCCATTAATCCGAATTCCTTGATTCACATTGTACCTTCCGCCAATACCATTTCCAACATTCCCTGTGTTGCCAACATTACCCGGGTTTCCATCAGCATTTGCGTTACCCGCGTTACCAGTGTTCACAGGGTTATCAGCGTTCCCAGGGTTACCAGGGTTTCCCTCAGCATTTGGTATCTCCACCTCAGGCCCCGGTTGCCCAACCAATTCCCTCAGCTTTTCTTGACCTGCTGCCATACCAGTCATCAATGTCATGAACTGATCCATCCTTTCACGCATATCAGCCAGCTCTTTCTGTACTTGGTCCATCGCTAGTCATGGACGGTTTTCCTTTGTCGGGTATCTGTGAACTCTCTTGGGACCAATAACTGCCTGATACAGGGAACAAACATTAGACACTGCGGTGACACCTGCAAAACAGACAAGGGTTAATATGCATGGTATGCGATGCACTGCTTGTTCAGTTTTAAGGCACCCCCGTTTTGAAAGGGAATACCCTGCAAATGAATAAGCATGAGATGTTGGATGCAAATATGCAGATGATGCTATGCAATGCAAAGGCATGTCAATCAGAATTGATGGATCCGCTTGAACATCTGTCAGGTTGCACTTCCTAGAGAGAAATTCACTGAGGAATATAATACAAGACCAAAACTCTGCTCCAGAAAACCGGGTTGGTTGGAGGTTAAGGTTTCCTGAATTTAGCCCACCCCTCACTAGTAGGTTCTAAGAACAGAAGTTCGTCAGCTTCAGCCCTTCAGTCGCGAATAATACGTTTACCACTGAAGGTTTGGCATTATTACGGGATAAAAGACCTCCACTGACTCCCCTCAACAGGACATCCTAAAGCAAGTTCCCAGTCTCGGGGTCCTCGGATTGATCAGCGAGAATGCGCCCACCAGAGCTAACATAATCATGCTCGGAGTAGAGGCCTCGACTGAGTTCTCGGGAAATGGTTACCAGAGTCGACGATTTCTTAAGGAACACCATGTCGTTACGGAACATCCGTAGGACATAATATATCCAAAAGAAACCTCGTCTGGGTGTGGTTCTTCACGAACGACTTAACGTAGCAACATGCCACGCAAGCCTCATGATCATCCACTCTAAAACCTGTGTGTACACTCAAGCCTGGGTAATGGGCTTATCTCTCATAGAACATCCCATCCCAACAAACAAACAAACAGATCCAATAGATACAACAGATGCATGCAAGCAGGTAAGCAAATAAATGTACAAAAGCATGAACACCCAATAAACAAGAAATCACACAAGCTAGAAGGGACTCGCTTAGGGAAGATGGACCAGCAAGAGGTCAACTTCTTAGTCCCCAGCAGAGTCGCCAGCTGTCGCAACCTGAAAAATACAGTGCGCAAAAAAAACAATCGGCGAAAGAAAAAGACAGAAGAGTCGCCACCGTGCGTTATTCATCCCAAAGGAGGGAAAGGAAACGCTCGAAGTAAACCTGAAAAAGGAAAGGACAAGACGGGGTCTCGCAACCAAATCTTGGGTTCGGGAGTCGGTTATGCGAAGGGAAGGTATTAGCACCCCTACGCATCCGTAGTACTCTACGGGATCCACTTTTGTGGTTTTTGTCTAAAGGGTATGGGTTTACCTAATGTGTTTATTTACTAAAAAAAGGGTTAAATGAAAATGACTCGCGCGGATGTCGCATCCACTGCATACGTATCTCATCTGAATATGAGAATCAGAGTCTTCGTAGCTCGGCTGACCTATGGGTTGGGGGGATGTGTGCTCGCTAAGACATCGCGTCTTATGCCTACGTATCTCATCTGGAATGAGAATCAGAGCAAGCCGTAGTTCGGCTAACTACGGGGTTATGGATTGGGTTTTGGACGAACGACGTCACTACAGAATCTACCGGGTGCTCGACCTTTGGAGACTTACTCGCCTGTAGTAGAAGGAGTAAACGTGTGTTTAGGAGAAGAAAAATCAATGAAGGGTTAGGGTTTGGGATGCTCAAGGGCAAAAAGGCAGTCCTCGACGAAGGAACCGCGCTACCTGTGGGGATACGAACACATACAAAACAAACACGTATAAAGTAAACATGCCAACAAGGGGCTAAGAAGTAAATAAACAAAAGAAAACAAATGCCTCCTATCGATGTCTTCCACCTAAGAAAGCGATAAAATGCGGAAAAAGAGGTAAAAGTACCACACGGATAAAGATCCGAAGTAACAGCAATTAAAGGAGTAAGAAACCCAGGGATCTCCCAAGCTAATGTCATCAAAGGAAGGTGAGTTAGTACAGGTAATCAGAATGAAACCTCCAGGGGTTATCCCACAAATAAAGTGGGAAACCACGCAAGTTATCCATGCAAAAGTCATGTGCCTTCACAAAAACTCAACAAAAGGGTTAGTGAAACAAGATAGGGTAACCAAGAGTTGCCCCCAAATCAAAATATAACCACATGAATCATGCTCTTTCAATTCACAAAAAGCTCACAAAAAACAACCAAGGGTAGGAGGCCTAAACCTCTTGTCAAACACATGCATCAAAAGGGTATCAAATCCACCCATAATACCTCATACATTTAGAGCATTCAAATTAAAGGCATAAAGATGATGGATATAGGGCAAACCTGATTGGAGAGCTTGATTGAAATTGAGTTGCACCCGTGAGGCAAAGGTGATTCTGTGCAATTGAGTTCCCTTCAGGGTTTGGTGGCTGCTCTGAACTCTGTTAGCTCTTCTCTCACTATCTTTTTCCTCAGGGTTTTGTTCCAAGGAAACCTCAGAGTATTTTGCTTCTCTTCCTTTTTCTCAAGTGAAGCCTTGGTATTTATAGACTGAATTTCATGGTTTTGTGGGCTCAAATGAGAGAGACCCAAGTCCAAAATTTTTTATTATATTTTTATTTATTTTTTTATTATTATTTTTATTTATTTATTTTTTTTTGTAAAAAATTATTATTATTTTATTTTTTCGTTTTTTTTTTCATTTTTTTTTCCATTTTTTTTTTTCATTTTTTTTCTTTTTTTTTTTTCCGGATTTAATTCTGATTGACATGATGAAATGCAATATGAAATGCTAAATGAATGCATGAATGAGGAGGGCAAATTTTGGGGTGTTACACTCTACCTATTAAACTATTGGAACTATGCTCTGATTGGTCAACAGATCATAGCTATGCCACTTGCAACAAGTGTGGCAACAAGAGGGTAAGGAGACACCCTAACGTGAGAAGGCCTATGCACCTGCAGGAATTCAAGGATGTTGTTTATGCAGGAGTGGTTCTGGATGTCAGAAACAAAGTCATGGCATCTGATATGGCTGTACCTACAGTAAAGCAAAAGTGGGTGATTACTTGATCAAAGCTGTGAAGCAAGATCAAGTGGGTGCTAACTTGGTTGAAACTGTGAAGTAAAACCAAGTCTGTAATTCTGTCATTTTTTTCTGTTTATGTTGTTGGCTTTGGCAACATTTTTGACAAAAAGGGGGAGTAACAGGTGATACCCCAGACAACAGACTTTCATGACAGATTCGAAGATTCCCTCCCCTGCAACTGATGTGTGTTGAAGTTTTTATTTAACTTCTGTACCTCTGTATGTGTGCTGTGGATGTGTGCTGCAATTAGAAGTTTTTATTTAACTTCTGTATGTGTGTTGTTATGTGAAGTTTTATTTAACTTCCATGTGTGTGAGTGTGTTGCCACTCTGAGTGTATTAGCTAGGTCTGTTTCCTGCTAGATGTGTGATTCCGCTGCTATGAACTCTATTATGGGGATCAAAGTGTTTTAGCCAAAAAAATTCCAAAGGGGGAGTTTGTAGGTGTTTAATTGGCTGCATTATATGGTAAAACACTAGCTGGATTCTAATGTCTTGACTGATGTCATGACATGGTGTGTATGTGTGACTGCATTGTAGGTTAGAATATCGAACTGTATTATGATGTCTTGACTGATGTCATGACACACTTGAGTAGTTGCTGCAGGATTAGCTAATACAGGATTTATTAAATGTCAAACTGGATGTTGTGACATTCATCCCTGTCAGCAGATACTAAGGAATAGAACAGCTGGTGTTCTGTTAGAACTTAGTATTTATTTCCAGTCTGGTTATCAAGGAAATACCAGACCTGGCATAAGGCCTACTGACTGAATGTCAAACTGGATGTTATGACATTCATCATTGACAGCATATACTGAACGATAGACAGAGTGGTGTTCTGCTATACTTCAGCATGTTTCTTAGTCTTCTCTTCAAGAGGATAACAGAATTGACTTAAGGCCAATTGTGTAAATGTCAAATTGGATACTTTGACATTTATTAATGTAAGTTGTTACTGTAGTATGGTCATTTTGGTCATATACAGGTCAGCAAAATTGTACAGTCTGTTTTCTGGAAAAACAGACTTAGCATATGATCCTTGATGTCAAGCTGAATGTCGTGACATTCATTCCTGACAGCATATGCTATATTGTAGGTTGTTCAGTTTTCTGTTTCAGCTTTTTCTCAAGCTATTCTTCAGGGATTCAACAGCTGAGAGAAAATCCAGGAAATCAACAACCAAGCTACATTTAATGAACCTAACAAATAGCCTATTTGTTAGTAACCTAGATGTGGAATTTAGGGGAACTCGCGTGACCTTAAATTCAGGAGAATACAAGTGCAAAGGCCCAAGTACTGCAATATAAAAGGAAGTCGTTCCTTCATTCAGAACTGGGGATTTTGAGGCGTGAAGATTTAGTGTGTCCATCATACTTCACTGCTGTATTTTTGTGAGTCTTGTATTAGACATATCTTGTAAGCCAAGCCATTATCACGTAGATGATTGCTTTGGCATACGGTGTTCATTGAGTTGTAAGTGTTGTGTCGCTCAAAGCTTTTAAGCGTGAGTGCTGTGTATCTTGATTAAAGCTGTTAAGCACAATCAAGAGTTGTTTGAAGTGTGTCTTCAAAATTGTCTTTAATATTGATTAAAGGTAGTAATCACTGAGGTGATTGAGGGGGAGTGAGTAGGAACTCTGATCTTAGAGTAAGATTGAAATTGCATTGGGTAGGGATTAAGTGAAGAGTTGTAAACGGGTGAGTTTAGCTTTGAATTAATACTACTGATAGTGGATTTCCTCCCTGGCTTGGTAGCCCTCAGATGTAGGTCATGTTGGACTGAACTGGGTAAACAATTACTTGTGTTATTTACTGCACTTACTTTTAAGATCTGCATAATTCTTGTCTGTGCAGAATTGGATGTCATAACAACCCGTGTGACATCTAAAGTCTGATAACTAGAATTTCAAGATACACTCATCCCCTTCCCTCAAACAAGTTACCATTCCACTCGAAATCATTCACTGAAGCTTAACCTTATTGTTTGAGTCTTGATTATCCAGTATCAAGCATTTAATTCTTATTTTAGGTCAAAACAAGTTTCTGTATTTTTGGAAAATACTCCACACTCAGAGCCAATCAACGGCTCATGAGTGTGGAGGTAAGAATGATGATGTGTTTGGATGATGATTCTATGTTCAAATCTCATTAAAAAACATGTGTTCTGGATTTTTTATTTTGAAGGTCTAGAGGTTGACGACGAACTCTTGCACGCTATTTGAATTTCAAATGTATTCGTTGTCTATTCCTGATTGACCAAAATGCGTGTGTGTTCACTTTTGGCATGTGTCTTAATATTTTATTTTGTTAAAGCACTTTATTATCACTAAGAGCGCTTGGCTTAGTTGGTGAGGGGGTTGACTCCATGACCCCAAGGTCAAGGGTTCAACCCCCAGCGCGCCCTGTCGCAACCTGCGAAAAAACAACCGGCGAGAAAGAAAATGACAGAAGAGTCGCCACCGTGCGTTATTTATCCCAAAGGAGGGAAAGGAAACGCTCGAAGTAAACCTGGGAAAAGGAAAGGGAAAGACAAGGTCTCGCAACCAAATCTTGGGTTCGGGAGCCGATTATGCGAAGGGAAGGTATTAGCACCCCTACGCATTTGTAGTACTCTACGGGATCCACTTTTGTTGTTCTTGTCTGAAGTGTGTGGGTTTATCTAATGTACTATTTACTAAAAAGGGGGTTAAAAGAAAATGACTCGCACGGATGTTGCATCCACTGCATACGTATCTCATCTGAATATGAGAATCAGAGTCTTCGTAGCTCGGCTGCCTATGGGTCAAATAGGAGTGTTCTCGCTAAGACATCGCGTCTTATGCCTACGTATCTCATCTGAATATGAGAATCAGAGCAAACCGTAGTTCGGCTAACTACGGGTTAAGGGTTGTGTTTTGGGGTGAACGACGTTACTACGCAATCTACCGAATGCTCGACCTTTGGAGACTTACTCGCCTGTAGTAGAAGGAGATAACGTGTTCTTAGGAGAAGAAAAATCAATGAGTTGGGGTGTTTTAGGGATGCTCATGCAAAAGGGCAGTCCTAGACGAAGGAACCGCGCTACCTTAATTGACATGTAAACGGGAGACTATACGAAGCCTAGCAATCCTATGGGGAGACGATCACACCATACAAAACAAACATGCATAAAGTAAATACGCCAGCAAGGGGCTCAAACATACATGGGTAGGGCTTTAGTCAAGAGGGGTCATATCAACCTCGACAAACAAGCCATGGGAGGGTAATCAAATGGGCTCTTAACCACTGGCATTGAACGTCAGGGTGAGCAGATCAAAAGGGTAATGAGGATAAGACCTCATAGCTCTTAACCCTGGATAGGGTGAGCTCATGACAAAGCGTGGGGATTCAGAAAGATGGAACCCTCTCCACTGACTGACCGGACAAAAGATTTTGGGCTTTTGTTCTGAAGCATCAACATGTAGTGTAAGCTTAAAGAACGACACACTGAATAACGGGGGATTGACTACTAATCCCTTTTATCCGTCAATTGCCTCTTCGGGGAGGTCTTAGGGCACAAAAGTAAACAAACAAAAGAAAAAATTGCCTCCTATTGAGGTCTTCCAGCTAAGAAAGCAGTAAAATGCGGGGAAAATAAAGGGATCAAGAGATCTACCGCACGGATAAAGATCCGAAGTAATAACGGCTAAAGAAGCAAGAAAACTAGAGATCTCTCAAGCTGGCATCATCAAAGAAAGTAGGTCAATACAGGTAATCGAAATAAACCTCCAAATGGTATCCCACAAATAAAGTGGAAAACCAAGCAAGCTATCCCTGCAAAAGTCATGTGAGCCCTCACAAAAACTCAACAAACGGGTTAGAGTAACAGGATGGAACCAGGAGAAAAAAATGCCATGATAAACACAAAAATAGATTAGAGCAAACAGAAAAAACAACTACTGTCGCGATCGCTGCTGCGTCGGTTAGCGAAGGCTTAACGAAGCCTCGCTACGGGCTCGCCTAGCGAAGGTGCTAGCGAGTGCCTGCGGGTTTTGGATTTTTTCATGGATAACAGTACGATTTTAGGGACTCCAAACCCTATGGTATCCCTTTCAGAAATCAAGTGATCAAACATTCAAAGCATTATTTTATACATCTAAAACCACATGCAAAACCTAGCGATGATACCTCATACATTCAGAGTATTCAAATTAAAAAGCATAAAGTAATGAGAATAGGGAAAACCTGGTTGAAGAGATCGAATACAATTGAATTGCCCGACTAGGTTTGCAAGGCAATGTTAGGGTTTATGCGAGATAGAATAGGTTCTCTGCAGATGAGTTCCCTTCAGTCTCTGGAGGTTGCTCTGAGTTCTGTTAGCTCTGTTCTTTCTCTCTCTGATAATAGGAATAGAATAGACTAGGGTTTTGTTTCACTGAAACTCTGAATTTATAACCTGACTTTGTGACTTGGTGGGCTCAAATGAGGGCAACTCAAGCCCAAAACTTTCTGTTATATTCTGAAAACGCGTGCGCTTCGCCTAGCGAAGGATTTGCTCGCCTAGCGAGCATGACAGTTCCCTTCGCTAAGCGAACCATTCTGCTCGCCTAACGAGCATGACAATTCAGGCTCTGCTTTTCGCTCCTTCAAGATTAGTGTTTGAATGATGAATAAACCCCATTTGAACCTGTTGGAAGTAACTCAAGTCTTTCCCTTGTGTTGACTGATCACCCGGATAGAACCCACAAAATGTCTTGGATGATATTCAAGCTTCTTGGAGCTAATTCCGATTGACATGATGAAATGCAATGTATCTAATTCTGATTGATAATGCTAAATGACCTAAAAATGAATGCATGAATGAGGAGGGCAAATTTTGGGGTGTTACACGCCCACTTTCATTTATATTAGTTTCTTATCTTTTATTTTTATTATTTTTCACTTATTTATTTCTCTTTTCATTTTATTTTTTGTCCTCACTTATTTTAATGTTGATTAAATTTTTTCCAACATAAACCCTCATTATTTTTTCCTCTTTTATTTTATTAAACTTTGTTTCATTTCATTTGGACATTTTTGATTGATTTTTAATGTCTTGAACATTGATGGCTAATGAGATCTATTAAGTCATCATTTTGGATTGATTAGGATTGATAAAATCTTTTATGTTTCAAACCTATCAATGAATGATCAATGGTAACCCTTTTCTCAAAGGTAAAATCAACCAACACACAAACAATTTCTACTCCAAACTACGAAGCTCTGATTCTTTATCACCTGATAAATGATATGTAGGCACAATGGCCCTAATCCTTGGCGAGCACAATAACAAAAAACCCAAAAACCATTATTTCACACTATTTTGAAAAATAAAGCAATAAATAAGTTAAATACCCATATACGCCAATAACTTAGATGGTTCCCTTGGACGTGAAGGGTATTAATACCTTCCCTTTGTGTAACATACTTCCAAACCCAAGTCTCAGTTGTGAAACCAATTCTTTATATGTATCTATTGCACTTCTTGTATGCGCATCTTCTCCCCGAGTGTTTTATCGACTATTTCCCCTTCCCTTCTTATAGGAATAAATAAAATTCGGTGGCGGCTCTATGTTTTCCTTTTCTTTGTAGAGGCCCACTTCTTCAGTCCTCAGTTTCATTATCGTAACCTCCATACCGTGACCTTCCAACGAACACCTTTCATTCATATGTTATCCTCCGTAAAAATCGTACCTAAGTGCTTGTACTTGGCTCACGTTAGCTTTAACTAGGCTGCTTTCAACTACCTTTTTATTTAACAATTCAATCTGATCTAAAAGAGAAGTATGGGTATCAACATCTAACATACATTTAGGCATGCCCACAGTTTCCATCTTGACTGACCTTTCACTCTTGGAACGGTATTCATTCATACACATCTTCTCAATAAGGTCTTTTACTTGTGGTTCAATCATTTGTCGAATAGTACCTCCCGCAGAAGCATCCAATAACATGTGAGCTTGAATCTTGAGACCTTTGGTGATGTTTTGCATATGCTCCATATTATTCATGTTGTGATTCAGACATATGTTTAACAAAATTTTGAATCTTTCCCACGAGTCATAAAGTGACTCAGTTTTCGACTGCTCAAAATTCATAATTTCTGCTCGGCGCTCGGTAAACTAGGTAGTAGTGAAAAATCTTTCTAGGAATTTATCCTCCAATTCCTTCCAAGTATGTATCTTTCCATTCATAAGGCAAAGTAACCAATCTTTCACCCTTCCAATCAGTGAGAACCCAAACAACCTCAATTTAACCTGGTCTTGAGTGACATCAGTTGGTTTGCACATTGAAGTTGTTTCATAGAAACGTGCAATGTGCATCCATGGGTTTCTAATTGTGTTCTCATCGAACGGATTTTCTCTTAAACCATAAAGTATTATAAAAATTAATGTCAAAGTTAGTAGGGTTTGCTGGTACAAACCCTCTTGAAACCTGTCCTTCATCAGTTCATTTATAGTAATCCCCCATAGTTAGGGGTTTTGAAGCTACCATTATGACTACTTCTTTAGAGTCAAAAGAACTTGATAGTTTCTCTTCTTTGGGTATTCCTCCGTCCAAAGCTGATTCTCTAACTGCTTTTCTGAGAGCACGTGTGAGTCTTTCAATTTTTGGATCCAATGGTATCGATGTTGATCCTGAACTGCGTACACAAACAAAAAATACCTCAATAGCACCATGATAAACAAGAAAAAAAATACTAACAAATTATAAAAAAATTCAAAAAAATTCGCCTTGTTGAAAAATTAGCAGTCCTCGACAACAATGTCAAAAACTGGATGACTTCTCGACAAGTGTATCGATACTATCGAAGTAATAAAAATATTGAATTCACATGGACTTCCTTCAAGAAAGACAAAATGTGTGCAATGTATAAAAACTAGTAAAAACGAGGGTTCTTGTTTCAGTGTGAAAAGTAAATAAACGATTAAACAATATCATGAAAGCGGTCAGATTATGTTCTAGAATCCCATATTTCTTAATTGTTGATGTTTGATGCCTTGTATGAATGGTCTTATCACTACAACAACACAATGAATTAACAAAACAGTTAGAGCTGATCCCTCACGAAATAACTCACTAACCACAACTTAGAGCTTTCTATCCCTAGTCTGCCAACCTAAGCAGGGTTAGGTGATGTATAGAATGTTTATTCTCCATGCCACTACTCAGGGTCTCTTATTCCTATTCAACTAGCGTAAGTACAACAATTTCCCTAAGTTTGACATATAGACTAATGGTCAGTATTCCCTATGTGTCCCAAAACAGATTAAAAGATTATCTCACATAAAAAGCATTAAGAATAATAAGAAATTGAATGGCATTATAAATCAAAAGGTTTATATAATAGTCAATTCAACATAGAATCCAACAATATAGAAATAGGTTCATCATAACACAACCTAGCCTATAGGAGCTTAGCTACTCATAATGAAATTAATAATACCAGAATTGATAGATGAAAATAACATATAAAATCCTTTAAAGTAATGGCCTCCAATGGTTTCAAATGCTCAAACAATCACCATTGTTGCCCTCAAAATCGGGCCTTGATCTCCTAATTTGGTAACGCTTATGAAAGTGCAAAAAATCCCCTTTTAAAGGCGTTAGAATGGATCAGAACGTGTCAGAAAAGCCCAGTAAAAGTACTTATCATGTTTAATCTCTTTTGAGGGCCTATTTTGGGTATGTTAATATTGTTTTGTTATCCATTTTTGTCCTGATTATGCGTATTTTCCAAGATATATCTTAAATTATCCTAGCTTATGTTTTAGTAGTACGCCTAAAAACCTGGCCTTGTCGTGTATTAGATTTCACCTTTTTAATAGTTTGAATGATTTGCTTTGTTGATAATTTAAATCTTTTGTTTAAATGATTAACCAATTCAGTCGTTTGTTAGAAATCTCTTTAGATCTTTGATAGGCTTGAGAGAACGTCTATGGATTCTTATTTTCATGGTCGAATTTGTTAAGTCCTAGGTTTTATTTCCATGACCCGGCTAGACATTCTTATTTTACGTGGATGATTACCATGGTCATATGTTTTATTAACATAACTCGACTAGAGGTTTTCAGTTACATGGTCGATTACTTAGGTCAAAGGTTTTTATGAACATAACCCGACCAGAGGTTTTCATTTACGTGGTCGATTACTTAGGTCAGAGGTTTTTATTAACATAACTCGACTAGAGGTTTTCATTTATATGGACGATTAGTTAGGTCAACGGTTTTTATTAACATAACCCGACTAGGGGTTTTTATTACGTGGCCGATTACTTAGGCCAGAGGTTTTATTAACATATCTTGGCCATAGGTTTTCATTTACGTGGTCGATTACTTAGGTCATCGGTGATGCCTATTATTCCTTATCGCCACGAGGACGAGCTTGACTTTACTGTAAAAATGACACACAAACATATGAGTTGAGGGTGCCTCATTAAAAACCCTTTCCCTTGCAAGGGAAAATATTGCTACACACAATGTTGATTCAAATAAAACCATTACATAATGTTTAACTGTAATAAAACCTAAGGTTGGAAATGTTCCAAGCCCTCGGTATTTCTAGTCCTTCAAAATTTTCAAGTTTGTAGGTTATATTATTCAGTTTATGCTTGATCCAGTAAGGTCCTTCCCAATTTGGGGAGAGTTTTTCCTTTTTTTGTCTGTAATCCTCTTCAGAACCAAGTCTCCTTCTTGAAACCTTCTTGGCCCAACATGCGTGTTGAACCTTCTGGCCATCCTCTTCTTTATTGCACATTCTTTCACATGATCCATTATTATGATTTCTTCTTTAAGGTCGGTCGAGTTATCCATCCCCTCCCTGTTGAGATCATCATCTAAGTTTAATCGTCGCCAAGTTTAAGAATTGACTTCTACTTGTTGAATGAGCAGTAGTGTGATAGGACCATGAGATCTCATGTAAGTACTCAACCCAACACCCATTTTCTTTATCTAACTCCTTCTTCATTCCTGATAAAATGATCATATTTTCTGATTTTTCATGGTCATTAGCCCAGGGATGATCAATTGATACAAACCAGTTATGAATGTTGAGGTGCTTACAAAATTCTATAATAAACGAGCTCGTGAACTGCGTGCCATAATCTAATACAATGATCCCTGGTAAGCCAAAATCGCATATGATATTTCTCTAATAAAAATGTCTTACCATCTATGCTATGATTCAAGATATGGGCTCGGCTTTCACCCACATGGTGAAATAATCCACCTCCACTATAAGAAATTTTAGTTGCCCGGTAGCTAAAGGAAAAGGACCGAGGATGTCTGCTCCAATCTGATAGAAAGTCTAGAGGGATATTACTGAATGTAATAATTCTACAAAAGAATGCATGAAAGGAGCATAAATCTGACATTTCTCATAACGATTTACAAACCAAGCACAGTCTTGTAGCATACTCGGCCAATAGTACCCGACCTTGAGTATCTTTCCAAATAAATCTCTTCCCTCAATATGACTTCCGCATACTCCATCATCTACTTCCTTCATTATGAGCACTACCTCTTCTTCGGCGACACAAATCAACATCGAGGCCGATATACCCATCTTGTATAGCTGGTCGGCTACCATGAGGTATCGGGAAGATATCCTTTTGATATGTCGTGCTTCAATCTCTTCATCTGGAAACGTTTCCTGAGTCAGGTATTTAATGATGGGTGTCATCCAACCCCTTTCATTTTACGGTACCATCACCTCATCCACTTCCATGCTCGGTGCTTCTATAGTCTCCTAGATTACTGTCCTATTTAACCCAGGGCCTTGGTGCTGGCTAATCGGGATAACAGATCGGCTCTAGCGTTTTCTTCTCGAGGAATATGTGTTACTTCAAATTTTGTGAACCCCTTGGATAATTGGAGGCTCATTGTAGATACTTGAGTAATATCGAATCCTTTTTCTAGTAGTCTCCTCTAATTTGACTAGCAACCAATTGTGAGTCAGTTCGAACCAACAGATAAGAAACTTTGACTTCCCTAGATAGCTTCAAACCAACAATCACTGCACCGTATTCTTCTTGGTTATTGTTGGCCTAAAAATTGAATAGTTTCTATTTACTACGATAGGATGTCCCTGGAAGTACTACCTGAGTTTCTAGGAGGTAACCACTACTGCCAAAGCTAATCGTTTGATCTTCTGATAACGAGTTTATGCTCTTTTGAGAACTTTGCTGAAAAATAGATCGGTCTTTCATCACCATCATTCTCTTGAACCAATACCGAGCTAATCGCATTATCAGATACTGCTAAATACAAGTTGAGGGGTGAGTTTTTCTTTGGACATACCAAGATCGGTGGGGCATGTGAAGTCAAACTTCTTTATGATGAATGTATTTTGATGAAGACAAAGCTCCAAGTGATAAGAAGGCAAAGATGTTACTCAAAGATAAAGCATCATGATTCAAGAATTTAAGTTATTGCACTTCAAGAAGGTATAATGAGAATATTTACCTTCACTAAAGTCTTAGATGCTCAAGTATTCAAACAATCATTATATAACCTTTTTCCTTGTGCATGGCAAATGTCTTAGGCTTATATTTTTCATGTTTTTAACTAAGTAAATCGATTTACCTTTAGTCAAATCGATTTACCACTAAAGCCTATACATTTCCAAACGCAAAGAATTAATTTTTCAACTGGGTAAATTGATTTACCTCTCATGGAAATCGATTTCCTATTGTAAGTTTTTGAAATATTTTTGAACGTTGCCACAGGAAAATCGATTTACCCACTATGTAAATCGATTTACCTATATGCGGTTTTGAAAAATCGGTAGCTTTACTAACACCTCTTCATGCACCACTTCATGGAATCATTTTATTTCAACTTGACAATTGTTCATGATATTTTTCAGACATTTACCATGATTCATTAGAGGTGTTATGCACATATAAATATATGATCTTTAAAATTCAAAAATCACCTCTTCCAATCAAAACTCGTAGAATTTTCAGAATTCACATTTCTTGTTGTCAACATTTATACAAGATATTTTATGCATATTTTCGCATCATTCAAACCTAAAAATACTTGAGCAATCTAACACCTTTGTGTTTGTGAATTGTTGTCATTGGAAGAGAAGATCAAGTACATTGATATATCACTTAGTGTGATAACTATACTACAAATTTTACACTAAAAAATTATTGGTGTAATCCATATCTTATTTTTCAGAATTGTTGAAAATAAGATTGTTTGATTTGTATTGCTTGATTTTTCAAGATTGTTGGAAACAAATGTGTGTGCAAGAAAAGAGAGGATTGTTTTCTTTTCTTGTGGTGATAGTTTTCAAGAGGATTGTTCTTGATAACCTGGTTAGAATCTTTTGTAGGAAGATCTAACAATAATAAAATCTCTTACATGTGGTAAGGGGACTAGACATACCTTCGGATTATGAAGGGAACTAGGATACATCCTTATGTTCTTTATTTGTATGCACTTTATCTCTTTCTAAACTCATCACCAAACCAGAAAAATAAGAACAAACTTGTCTCTAAAACCAAAAATTTTAATTGGTTCTATTTCACCTTAAGTCAAGAATACGAGTTATTCCAAATGCAGCCTGGAGAATCAATTCTCAACTTGCAAAAAAGATTTATGCATTTGATGAATCACTTGAAAACGCCTGGTAATACTTTAATTAATGATGAATTTAATCTTAAAGTACTTAGATCTTTAACCAGGGAATGGCAACCGAAAGCAACGACGACATCCGAAAAGAAAAATCTGTCAACGATGACGTCCGCAACATTATTTGGGAAACTCCAAGAATATGAGATGGAACATGGTAGACTTGAAAAGCATGAGAATCTAGACAAGAAATCCAAAAACATTTCCTTAAAAGTTGATTCCAAAGAAGTTGAAAAGGAAGACAATCCGGAGGAAGACGAGAACTTCATGCTTCTTGTAAAAAGGTTAGGTAAATATTTTGGTACTAACAAAAAATCTAACTTTGCGAGAAAGAAGAAATATTTTAACAAGAAGGAAGCATCTACGTCTATTCAAAACAACATTTTCTATGAATGTGGAAAGTAAGGACATATAAGACAGATTGTCAAAAATTCTCAAAGAAAAGTAGTTTCAACAAAAGAAAGGATTCAAAATCTAAAAGAGTTTACATTGCATGGGAAGATAATAAAGTGAGTTCATATTTTGATTCTGAAAGCGAAGAATGTATTAATCTTGCATTAATGGCTTCACACCTTTCCAATGATGAAGAAGAAGAGGTTAGTAATGAAACATCTTCTCATAATGATTCTCAAGGTGCTATTGATGAACTTCTTAATGAATGTAAGATTTTGTATAAAACGGTGTCAACACAAAAGAAACAAATCTTATCTCTTGAAGAAAAAATTGATACCATGGAAAAGAATTTCGAAGTTGAAAAACAAAACTTTCTTGAAAAAGAAAAACAAAATCTCACATGCAAAAATTGTGATTCACTTACTTTCCAAATTTCTCAATTAAAAAGAGTTCTTGAAAGATATGAAAAAGGACAAGTTGGATTGAAAAATGTTCTTAGCCAACAAAAAGTATTCAAATGATAAAAGTGGTCTTGGTTATTCTAATTTCAACAAACCAAGTACTAATGAAACCTTATTTGTTAAGGCAAGTGACCAATCCAACAAGGAAAAAGTGAATAAAGCACAAAAAGTTCAACAACATCCTAAGAAGATATTTCCTAAAAAGAAATTATATGTTCCTATGTATATAAGTAATTTTGTGCCTACATGCTTTTATTGTGGTATAAGTGACCATACACCTAATGCTTGATGTGTTAGAAACTTTAGTGTGGCAAGTGGGCACTATGTGTGGATTAAGAAATGTATTAATTATGAAGGACCCAAGGCACATTAGGTACCCAACAATTCTTATTTCATTAATACATTTGCATCCATTACAACCAACTCAAGGTGTTATATACCCTTGCTGTTAATCACGATCGAAACGTCGATTACTCGAACAGCAAGATACCATGTCTCTTTAGAATCATCGATGTCCTTAACATAGTCAGATTTTTGAGACATTATGTACTGCACCTAATCAGTAAAAAAGCATCAACATTTTAGCTTTCCCAACTAAAATCATGAAACAAATTTAAGCAAAATACTGAAACGACGGATAGCAATGAAACAGTACGGCAGATACAACACAAACGACAATGGAAAGCAAGCTAAAATCATGATACAAGCCTAAACCCTAAACAATGAAATAATAACAATAATATGGATACAACACGGACATCAATGTAAAAGCAAACTAATCATACAAACGATACCTTTTTCCAGCTAAAGCAAACTAAAATCATGATATATACTCATGCAAGACAATGAAACAATGGATAGTAATGGAAGAGATAACAATGAAAGGGATAACAATGAAACACGATATATAAAGTTCCTTTGGCTCGAAATTGTTACAATTGATTGCTTGCGAAATATGTCTGCTTTATGATGATTGCTTGCAAATCTACTATATAACATGAGAATACCTTAAGAGTTTTTCATAGTGATGATTCGTATTCCAAAAATGCATTGCATGGAACATGGGTAAATGGAATGGGCTTTTCGGTTACTAGAAAATGTGAATTCATGTTGGCATATTGATTTGAAAAATGAAACTGTATTAATTGAGATATAATGATTAGAAATGGCAAATTACAAATTAGGGTATGAAATACACCTTAGTATTAGTTTTAATTTGGGCAGAAATATAAAAATGATGGGTATTTCTTTTCATATTATATAGTAGATTTTTTGAGATGGAAAAATAGAGAAATATTTATATAACAGAGCGCAAATTCAAACATTTTTTTTAAAATGATGGGTATTTCTTTTCATATTATATAGTAGATTTTTTGAGGTGGAAAAATAGAAAAATCTTTATATGACATAGGGAAAATTCAAACTCTTTCTTTCAAATAATTTTTTAAAATTCACCTACATAATAGGGGGCAAAATATATATCAACTTTAATAAATACTACAACAAAAACAGTTAATCTTCCCGGTTTTTAAAGACCAAATCTTGGGAATAAAAACCTTCTCATAAAAGATGTAATCTAAAAGATAGTAGACAAAGTAGTAATAATAATAATAATAATAATAATAAATAATAATAATAATAATAATAATAATAATAATAGTAGTAGTAGTAGTAATAATAATAATAATAATAATAGTAATAATAATAATAATAGTAATAATAATAGTAATAATAATAATAATAATAATAATAGTAATAATAATAGTAATAATAATAATAATAATAATAAATAATAATAATAATAATAATAATAAATAATAATAATAATAATAATAATAATATTATTATTATTATTATTATTATTATTATTATTAGGTAACTATCCAATTCTCCCAATGTATTTTTGGCTAGTTTTAAGAAAACATTCTCCCATGTCATTTTTGGTTAGTTTTAAGAAAACATTAAAAAAAGAGTAATATAATCAAGAGAGAGAGAAACTAAGAAAGAGAAAGAGTAAGGTGAGGGAAAAAGAGAAAAGTGATGGAAATGATTCTTCAATGAGTCAACATGTTAGAGGTGGTCTTGATCCTATTTTGGTTTCTATTGTTGGTGCTGAAATTAAACAATTTCAATGATCTTCTCAGCTTGATTAGATTGTTGCTATTGTTTTCTCCACTAAGCTTAAGATTCTTAGGGTATGAAAAAGTTGAAAATTTACTTTGTTGAGTGTTCAATCAAAGTGGATTTGTTTGTTTTTTTAGTTGTATTTGTATTTGTTTTTTTGCTTTAAAGTTAACCTATAGTTGGAATGAGAACTTAATACTTTGGGTTGGAAGAGCAAGCATTGAGGTTGTTTATGGAAAGTAAAGATAGTATGTATTGTGACATTATTGTTAGTTGGATAATCCTATTCTACTCCAATTTTCTTCATATATTTTTTTATGTATGAGATTTTTAGGAACTAATCAATCTATGTGATATTTATTTATTATAAAAAATTGGATGGTTGGCGTCCCTTTCTATTTCTCTATTATTTTAGAAAAACTCATTTAAAAAATATAACATGTGGATTAAGATTTCATTGGACTGCAATGTTATGCCGGAGAAAATATTGATTGATTAAAAATTAATATGAAAAAACAAAATAAGTGTAATAAAGATAAAAATATTGTAATAGAGGTGAGATAAGACTAGACAAAATAAAATTAAAAATAAAAAAATTAGAAAAGATATTGCAATATCACCGTCATAAATAAGAGGATGAAAAATAGGTTTAGAAAGTTTGGGTATATAGAAAAAAAACATATAAATTTTGTGATAAAGAAAATAGTTCAGATAAAGATAAATCAAACAATTAGAAAAAAGATGAATATCTAAAAAAATTATATAAAAATTTACTTAAAAAAATTAAGATTAATAATATAATTAAAATATAGTTTTAAATTGAATATTACAATTCATATATCAACTTTATTTAATGGAATAAAATTTGGTTGTTATTGTTGAAAACGTATTTGTCTCGGATGGTAGTATGGGAAGTATGTATTAATCCGTTAATATTTGAAATTCAAAAAAAAGACTAACAAATATTTTCATCAAATGCAATGAATTATTAATTCATTATTAAGACTGATATTTTCTTAGCCGTTAAAGTTAGCTCATTTCATTAACAAATAATATGGTCAAAATACATAAAGGTGCTTTAATAAAATTACGAGCACTAGCTAGACCTAATCATGAGCTATTTGCTTGTTCATGGAAAAATCAATCTTAGAATTATAAAATTAAAGAGAGAATAAATGTCTACAATAAAATATAATAGCACCCAATAAAGTGAAATTTATATACCACGTGCTTAGAATCAAGTCCATATTACACTTGAATTTCGATGGTCTGACTTTGATCATTGTATTTTATTTTTTAAATTTGATTTTGGTGTATCTGATAATTGTTATATGTTATTATTAAGAGAAATATTAATATATTAATATAGACTGAATTGTTAGTAAGAAAATATATAAAATAATAGAATTATGAAGGGTTATAATTATTTAAGAAATTAAAGGTTAGTGGAGAATTAATAGAAAATAAGGGAGTTAATTGGAATAAAATAAATAAAATAAGTTAAATTAAAATTAATCATTATAAAAAGGAAGAATGAGAAAGGAAGAAAAAAAAATAGAAACATATATTTTTGAGGGAGAAAAGAAAAAGCGCAATCTAAGGAGAAAGTCATGCAAAGAGTAGGATCTTCCATCACCAAGAGTTCAATACTTTTTTGCATAATTGAGGTAAAGGGATATTGTTTTATATTTGGTGTTTGAGCATTGGAATAGTGGAGTTTCCCTTAATCCATTATAGGTTTTATGACCCTTGAATTGTGTGATTTTATGCAAAACTTCTATGTTTATGATTTATGTATGTTAATAGATTATACCGTGACTATATTGTGATATTTATGTGCAATCGTTGTATGGATTATGGTCTTGGTTATGTAATTGAGAGATGCTGAAATTGAATAATAATGTTCATATAAAAATGTGATAAATTGATGAAAAATCGTGATGGTTTATGATGATTGGTCCACTTTATATGTTGAGTTTTATGATTTTGACCTGATAATTGATGCAAAGTTACATATATTTTAATTGTCGCGTATAGGGACTGTCATGGAGTAAAAAATTGGGGTTTAAGGATTGTTCTGCGTGAAAAGGAAGAAAACCATGTACTGGTACGCAATGACGGTTGTCATCGCAAGAGGAAGAAGACGCGTCTCGCCCAGCTGACGCACACCAGCGCTAATGACGAGCGCCTAACCATACCGTCAACATATGATGATGAGTGCCCTTCCTTTCAGACTGTCGGAGAGTGACGGATAACCCTAAAGGGGCGACGACCGTCATGGCCAAGACAGTCAGACTATTAGCCCTGTTTCGTCTATTTTTCGTGTTTAGTCCGATTTTTTGCATGAATTTTAATCCCTCGGCATAATTCTTATTGTTTTAAGGGAAGAAGTACTAGGTAATGAATCTGTAATGGTCAAAAAACAATCAATGGTCAACCCATGAATAATAAATGTGAAAAGTGAGTAATTAGTGTACATTATGCCAGTTTAGTGTTGAAATGAACATAAGTGTACTTAATTTGTGAATGTCATTACTATAAGTATTATCAGGACAAATTGTGTATGAGTCGAGTTATAAGTTGGGACGTAAGTCTAGTGTTAATATAATAAGATTAATTTATGGCGAAGATTTTTAAATACCTTGTGGTTCATTATGAAATGGTGTCGTATCTTTTTAGGTTCGGTAAGAACCAAAGTTGTTTGTCTTAGGTTCTGTAAGAACCAATGTTGATTGTGTTTAGGTTCGAGAGAACCAATGTTTATCCTAATTGGCGGTGTTATGATGGTCATAAGAATTGCTGTTTAGCCTATTTGGCGATGTTTTAGGTTCACAAGAACCAATGTTAGCCTTAATTGGCGGTGTTAAAATTTGATGATGGAGGCTCAGATGAAGGATATGTATTTTTTTGAAAGCATTCATGCATCGTGTATGAAATTCTGGTGTAGTCAGTATTCAGATGTTCTACCTCAAGTCATGACATCTGATCTAACATTGTACATACAGCAAGACAGTTATTACACCCTGTACTAATGTACACCCTTTTTATTTTTTTTTTCCAGTGTCACATCCTCTCATTCTATGTCATCCTAGAATGGAGGAACACCTAGTTATGTGCACCATAACATTCACCACTGTTGTTTTCCTGCACAGTTGTCATCATGATGTCTCAATCCTGTTTTGAACATCATCTGTTACATTGTTCCAGTTTGTTGGTCATGTACTTGTATTTCCTAGATTAAAGGTTGTAACAAGTTAAACTAATCTCCACTTATTAAGGAGCTAACAAATAGATTATTTGTTAGGTTCATTAATTGTAGCTTAGTTGTTAGTTTCCTAGATTTTAGAACAGCTGGTGGATTCCTGAAGAATAGCCTGAGAAAAATCCTGAAACAGAAAAACTAACCATCCAACAATATAGCATATGCTGTCAGGAATGAATGTCACAACATTCCGTCTGACATCCAAGCCCAGAACCATATGCTCAGTCTGTTTAGTTCCTGAACACAGACATCTAAATTTGTTGTACTGTAAAAGACCAACCAGTCTCTACTTCAGTATCAGCTTACTGGATGAACTGTCAAGACATCCAGTTTGACAGTTTCCCACAGCTCTTTTGGCCTTGTCTGATATGCTTTTGAAAACCAGACTTCACTACATACTGAACTGAATTCATCAGCTTATTAAACAGTATGTGCTGTTGTTGATGAATGTCAAAACATTCTGATTGACATTCCAACAGAAGGCTATGTATCAGGTTTGTTATTAACTTGATTGGCAGACTGTAACACAACCTGAATTATGGCAGACATGATTATAACATGCAGAGGTAAACAAACACAGGAAATTGTTAACCCAGTTCAGTCCAACATGACCTACATCTGGGGGCTACCAAGCCAGGAAGAAGATCCACTATTAGTAGTATCAATTCAGAGTTAAACTCCCCCGTTTACAACTCCTCACTTAATCCCTACCCAATGCAATCTATACCTAGGAACTCCTAGATAGAAACCTCCAGTTTCCATTCCTATCACTACAAATACAATGTAATGTGCAAACACCTTGAACTTGCTTCACAGCTTCATTCAAGAACATAATTACTCTTGCCTACAGGCTTTGAGTAACAAACACTCTCAGGTTTACCACTGAGAGACACATGGTAACCTTCCCACAGATTGGGAGGTTTACCTTACACACACCCCTAAAAATTCATTCTAAGAGGCTTACAAAAACTAGATTACAATCAGCTATTTATAACCTAATCACCCAACTGGATTTGGGCCTTCAGAAAGCTGCAGCAGACTTGTTCTTTGCTGTTACAACTTCAGCAGAAAAATTCTGCTAAAAACAAGGTCTTCAAGTTCCTAATCTCTCTCCATATATATCTCCATATTTTGAGCCTATATATATTCTGAATTAGTCTTCAAGTCCTCCACAAGGGAGTTAGGATATTCACCAGATATCCTTGCTGATCCCTTGACATATACTGAATTAATTAATTCAGTCTTCTACACATGTGCGATGTCACAGACCTGACGTCGTGACATCGTACATGACATGTTGGTCCAGATGTTGAATTTCTTCAACCCAACATATTAAAACAACAGAGGTGGATACATTATTTGTTTTCTAAAATTAATGCCAATCCTGAGGTATCAACAATCTCCCCCTTTGGCAAATTTTAGCTAAAACAAATAGGCCTCTGTTATTATCTCCCCCACCATGAACACCAATGTTGGTGTACACGAGGAAGATGAGGTACACGGGTCAGTTGTACCAGAACCCTTCCCTTCAACAGGAGAGCTTCCTGAAGAGTATGTAATGCTGAGTACACGAATGATGTAACTCAGATTACAAGGCACAACTGTCCTCTTAACTCAGATCACAAGACACAAGTGGTAATTCAGTTGGTGAATTTTGTGTCTAACCCCAACCCCAACTTTCTGTTTGCTACCACAGTGATCTGTTTGCTTCTCGACCCCAGGACTATGTTTCTTTCTCTCCCCCTTTTTAGCTAAACATTTGTAAAGGCACCCTTCACAAAACCAGATCCAGGCGCAGCTTGCCCAGACCTTAACATACCCCATGATTCTGAGATTGGAGTGTTTCTGTTGTGGGGAGAGGAGAGCTCTTGCATCCTTTAAATAGTCCAGCCCGTGCCTAGGAATTTTCGGTAGAAATAAATGCTTGGTCAAGATGCATTTATTTTTGCTGAGAAACAGTCAGAGAATCACCAACAAAATCTCAGACTATCTTTGAATACCTTTTATAGCTCTTGACTGTTTCTTTTCCAAAACAGCCGTTCCAGTGCATGGAGACCATTCCATATATGCAGTCAGACACGTTGCACGCGATGTCTTAACATTCCTGCATTCAGCCAGCATTCAACAAGACCTCTGTCATACCTCCAGTAGAGACTTGACACCTAGCACTGCTACAGCTCACTTTTCACACTTCAGTTGCTGGTTACTCCCCTTGTACCACACAGCTGTAGCCATTAGTCTTATTCTGGTTTATCAGACTTTGCCACACCACCCTCATAATTCCTAATGACTTGAAAAATCAGAAGGAATCAACAGCAATGTCCAGGGCAATGTCATGACATCCGGTCAGACATTCTTCTGCTCACTCAGCCTTGACATACATCACAGCATCCTGATAACTACCTAGTCATCTGAGAGCACATAGACCACAAGCTTGGTGATTGCTTGCAGCACAAAGGCACAACTCCCCCTGTCATGGACAACCTACTCTCTTGGAGGTCACACATGATCATATCCAACACCCCAAGGTTGGACCTTCACATACTTCCTGATTCAAAGAGATTCCAGACCACTTGATGAAAGGAAAACATAAGACGCATCTTCATGTCTTCAAGAGCGCACCCTCTGTCCAACCCTCTTGGCTGAACACATCCACACTCTGTGTCAATTTCTCTTCTAACCAGAACAGAAGATCACTTCACAAGATGTTTGAACATCAGCTGAGACTTCCTTCACAGCATCACAGGGAGCACTATCTGATAGACTTCAGATATTACTGAGTCCTCATCTTGGGCCAGAGGAATCCAGACATACTTTGGGATATATACACTCTCATCCCACTACCAGAGACAGTCTTCCATAGATAGATCAGAACTTCTACCACAAGTTCCAAGGGATGAATGGAAGCCCCTCCTTTTGTCTTCAACTTCCTACTTTTCTACTCGAAAGTAATTAGTCTCAGACCTTACTCAAGAATAATCTGCTGCCATATGTTGATTATCTTGATTCTTAGAACTCACTTCTGAGATAGACCAAATGCCACTGGTTGATTACCTCCTTCATGAATCCTCACATGAAAAGGTCAAATGCTGCTTTTTGACCTCCCCAAATTTATCAGACTTCTCCCAAAGATATTCTGACCTTCCAAGTAAGAATAGAACTTCAAGCTTTTGAAGTATCCAATCTACAACCCTGTAGACCTTTCTATCTCAAGTTGATGTGCCACTTCACCAACTAAGCGTCTGATGTTGAACCAAATGTCACAACATTGTGTTTTGACATCTAGCTGTTGAATTCAGCTCCTTCTTCTGCCACTTTGAAAGAACTTCCTCCCTTCACAGAACAAGAGTTCAATGTTCTCATAGACTTGATTGTGGAACCAAGTTTGAGTAAACAACCTCCATCCTGCAGGTTTGCAGTTAAGTCATCCAAGATCACACCTTGATGAATCCCTGCTTCTTCTCCAAAGACATCAGACACTCTGATGTATGAGTCTTCAGAAGGACCAGTTAGAAACTAACCCTTCAGCTATGCCAAGGATTCCTCTTCCTAAAGCAGGGCTGTTTCCATGATGTCAAGACTGCTGTCACTAGTTCTTGACTCCACAGTGTGCATTAGCCAATGCACTTCCTTACCTAGATCAGAAATAAACTGATCCAAGTAACCACCATCAAGACTATGATGTCTTCTTCTTCTTGTACACACCAGGCCTGAACATGTTTCTTGCCAGGAAACCTTTTCAGAGATCATACGCTTTTGCTGCCACCAAAGAGACAGATCAAAGCCAATGTACTATCCTTCCTGTGATTCTGCACAGGGTCTTGAAGACGAGATGTTCCAGCATCTTTAAGAACATCAGTTGTCTTGAGCTCCAAGGATAATCAATTAAATACTTGTACTTGACACAAGTAGACATTGATCTTAAATCCTTTCCCAATTATCCTTTCAGATACTTCCACCATAAGAATACTTTGAAGGTACTCTTTTTGTGTCAACATCTTCTGCTTGCAAGCACCTCAACAGTCTTGAGACTCTTTCCAGATTAGATTCACCCTTAGGAATGAGAGAGATGAATCCTTCCTTGCAAATGTGTCACACATCAACCAGAACCCATGTGACACAGGTCAACAGCCAACCTGACCCTAGGCTGACCAAACGTGAGGGGGTTGACCAAAACTCCCCCTCAAATCAACAATCATGGAAACTCCACACCAATATCCATGCATTGTACACAAATGTCTCAACATGACATCCACCATCCCTTACCAGTGGCAACTAACTCCTCCAATCACACCAATCAGGCTTCAGCTGATCATAAGTACTTGTGAGACACACACCAGTCAATTGTAGATATGCATTGCCAGAGCATATTACCTCAACCAACCTCTGAATCTTCATATTCTCACTCCTAGTAAGAACTGCCACTTCTGAACGTGGTGTTTGAATAACAAGATTCATGGTTCCAACCCCCTTAAATGATATCACAATCAGGTTACCCCATTATTGACTGCTAACATCCAGGAGGCTTGTCTTCCAACACATCATAGTACTTCAGGGAACAACTATCCAATCCTGATCAAATTGCAGGAAGATGCCTAACAGCAGGAGATTGCACAATGTCACATCTCAACCAGCTCAACTTCTAGGGATGACCTTCTTGAGCTCACACCCAGTTGACTCTGCCCTTGTCAACTTAGCACACACAGATGTCTCCTCTTCCAGGTCAGGAGTAGGTTCCAAACAGAATTATCCCTTTGTTTGAGCCCTAATACATCTGCTCTTCAACCAGTAGCTGCATACTTGTTGAACAACATGTTCTAACATCACATAGAACATTGGTTCCACCTCCTTGGAACAAACCTTCCTTGAAGGTCTTCAAGGTCTTCATATACACTACTCAAGAGAGTAAGAGAATCAGTAATTAAGTGACTCTTACCATCCTGAAGTGAGAACGTCATGATGAGTGGACTTGAGGAGACTCAAGTATCTTTGACATCTTCAGTAGATTATGATGAGATCTTGAACACAGCAGCCTTTCATCCACATGAGGGGAAACTACATCAGAGTTTGAGTTCTTCCAGGTATTATGCAGCGGAAATCATAATACAACTCAACCTGTGAACACACACTTCACCAGATTGGCCTCCAAGACCATACCAGGTTTGAATGTGATTAAGTACTGGCACAGCTGTCTCACACTCACCCCAATTGCCAATCTCCAGAGACAGGTACACACCATTCCTGTTATGAACAGTCCATCCACCTACTTCAAGGGACCATTCAGGGAATTTCAGAACCTTACCCAGGTTCCAGCTTCAGTACTAACATAACTCCTTGCCAGCTACCAGAAAGTATCACCCATGGATCTCATCCAGAGACAGAACAGGATGCCTGCTCTGATACCAATTGAAATTCTGGTGTAGTCAGTATTCAGATGTTCTACCTCAAGTCATGACATCTGATCTAACATTGTACATACAGCAAGACAGTTATTACACCCTGTACTAATGTACACCCTTTTTATTTTTTTTTTCCAGTGTCACATCCTCTCATTCTATGTCATCCTAGAATGGAGGAACACCTAGTTATGTGCACCATAACATTCACCACTGTTGTTTTCCTGCACAGTTGTCATCATGATGTCTCAATCCTGTTTTGAACATCATCTGTTACATTGTTCCAGTTTGTTGGTCATGTACTTGTATTTCCTAGATTAAAGGTTGTAACAAGTTAAACTAATCTCCACTTATTAAGGAGCTAACAAATAGATTATTTGTTAGGTTCATTAATTGTAGCTTAGTTGTTAGTTTCCTAGATTTTAGAACAGCTGGTGGATTCCTGAAGAATAGCCTGAGAAAAATCCTGAAACAGAAAAACTAACCATCCAACAATATAGCATATGCTGTCAGGAATGAATGTCACAACATTCCGTCTGACATCCAAGCCCAGAACCATATGCTCAGTCTGTTTAGTTCCTGAACACAGACTGCTAAATTTGCTGTACTGTAAAAGACCAACCAGTCTCTACTTCAGTATCAGCTTACTGGATGAACTGTCAAGACATCCAGTTTGACAGTTTCCCACAGCTCTTTTGGCCTTGTCTGATATGCTTTTGAAAACCAGACTTCACTACATACTGAACTGAATTCATCAGCTTATTAAACAGTATGTGCTGTTGTTGATGAATGTCAAAACATTCTGATTGACATTCCAACAGAAGGCTATGTATCAGGTTTGTTATTAACTTGATTGGCAGACTGTAACACAACCTGAATTATGGCAGACATGATTATAACATGCAGAGGTAAACAAACACAGGAAATTGTTAACCCAGTTCAGTCCAACATGACCTACATCTGGGGGCTACCAAGCCAGGAAGAAGATCCACTATTAGTAGTATCAATTCAGAGTTAAACTCCCCCGTTTACAACTCCTCACTTAATCCCTACCCAATGCAATCTATACCTAGGAACTCCTAGATAGAAACCTCCAGTTTCCATTCCTATCACTACAAATACAATGTAATGTGCAAACACCTTGAACTTGCTTCACAGCTTCATTCAAGAACATAATTACTCTTGCCTACAGGCTTTGAGTAACAAACACTCTCAGGTTTACCACTGAGAGACACATGGTAACCTTCCCACAGATTGGGAGGTTTACCTTACACACACCCCTAAAAATTCATTCTAAGAGGCTTACAAAAACTAGATTACAATCAGCTATTTATAACCTAATCACCCAACTGGATTTGGGCCTTCAGAAAGCTGCAGCAGACTTGTTCTTTGCTGTTACAACTTCAGCAGAAAAATTCTGCTAAAAACAAGGTCTTCAAGTTCCTAATCTCTCTCCATATATATCTCCATATTTTGAGCCTATATATATTCTGAATTAGTCTTCAAGTCCTCCACAAGGGAGTTAGGATATTCACCAGATATCCTTGCTGATCCCTTGACATATACTGAATTAATTAATTCAGTCTTCTACACATGTGCGATGTCACAGACCTGACGTCGTGACATCGTACATGACATGTTGGTCCAGATGTTGAATTTCTTCAACCCAACATATTAAAACAACAGAGGTGGATACATTATTTGTTTTCTAAAATTAATGCCAATCCTGAGGTATCAACAGTGTATATCAGAATTAGGTTAGGAGTTCAGTCGGGTGTTAGGACTTCGGTCTGGTATTTTGAACTTCGGTCT
The DNA here is from genome assembly GCF_024323335.1 of Lathyrus oleraceus. NCBI lineage: Eukaryota > Viridiplantae > Streptophyta > Magnoliopsida > Fabales > Fabaceae > Lathyrus > Lathyrus oleraceus. Next base: position 354,976,740 of record NC_066579.1, read on the forward strand.
AGTGTTTAGGACTTCGGTCCAATGTTTTAGGATTTTCAGTAAAATAACTCTGAAATTCGGTGATGGTACCACATGCATGAGAGTATAGGAGATGAGCATTGCATATTTAATCTTGTATGTGTTGAGAACTTGTGTAACTCTTATTGACTATAAATGATGTATTGCTTATTATCCTTAATGTTGTTACACCATTTAATTATAGAATGTATTCTCACCCCTTCTTTGTTTCCGTGTTATGTAAACGTATATCTATGTAGATGATTCTCATGTCGAGATTGAGGAATCATAGTTGATAATTAATTATGGAGGATGGCATAGATGGCCTTTTCAATTGCTTTGGTTTCTAATTTATGTTTTGCTAGACCTTTAATCGGCTAGAAATTTCATTCTGAATATTAGCTATGATATTGTAACATCGGGCTGAGATCTTTTATCATTTGTTTTATTTTGGTTTGAGATAAATCCTTATGTTTTAATATTCTGTTTTGGATTTAATTTTCCATTTTCAAATAAATTTTGAGTACTTTGTTATGTGACGCCCTTAACGCATTCTATTATATTCCACAATGTTTTATAAATAAAAAGAATATTTTTATTGTGGGTTTAGGGTGTTACGTAATTGGTATCAGAGTCAGGTTCGTCCATTCGACCTTAAGTGTTAAGATTTTATTATACCCTAGTGCGCGATATGTGTGATAACACTATCAATACCTTATCCCCTTAAGCGTTATTTTCTTTATTGTTTACAACCAATTTATGTTTGGGTTGTGTAGGAAGAAATGGCTTATATTATGGTTCAAGCTACTAGGGCTTTTCTAGGTGCTCATTATTGGATTCAAGAGATTGGGAAATTTTTTAGGGTAATGGCATGGCATGTTGCGCAAAAGGTGTTGTTTGGACCTCATATGTTATCTGAAACAGATGAGTGATGAATGAAGAATACCCGTAAAAATTGGAGGTCACATACTACTATTACTTGGGAAAACTTTAAAAAAGAGTTTTTAGACAAGTATTTTCCAAAATATGTTTGTAACCATAAGGAGATTGAGTTCTTAAAGCTAAAGTTGAGTAATATAACTGTGGTGGACTATGCCACCAAATTTGAAAAACTGGTTAGGTATTGTTATCATTGTAATGGTGTTTACCCTGAGGGTCCAAAGTGTGTGAAGTTTGAAGGTAGTCTGAGTCCAGAAATCAAACAATTTATTGGTTATTAGGAGATTCACCATTTTTCAGTGTTGATGAACAAGTGCAGAACTTATGATGAAGATAGTAGTGCAATATCTACTCACTATGAGAGTGTGAATGAGAGAAATTTGCCAGAATTGTGGTAAGCTTTATGCAACCCCAAGTGCCAAAGGAAATCATAAGTATGCATTTGAGAGTGGCCAATGTAATGGTATTTCAATGGGAATAGTAGGGGAGGTGCCCCTACTTCTCAGAGTTTTGGAAATGTGGAAACCTAGGCCGTCGTGTCTTTGAGTGCAAGTAGTAAGGATTCAAGATTTATATCCACCAGCCGAGTAAAGATGTCCTTGAAACAAGATGCTTAAGTGCTCATGATGCTAGCCTCCCTGAAAGTAGAGAGCGAGGCTCCAATATAATCTTCTGGTTGTGTGTGAATTCCTTGATGTCTTCCCTTATGATATTGATGAACTGTCACCTGAAAGTGAAGTCGTGTTTTCAATAGATTTAGTACCTGGTACTAGACCTATATACATGGCATCGTATAAAATGTCTGAATCAGAATTGAGTAAGCTTAAGAAGAAGCTATTAGAAAATAAATTTTTCAGGCCAAGTGTATCACCTTGAAGAGCACTAGTGTTGTTGGTTTAAAATAAATATGGAAGCATGAGTTTAAGTGTGAAATATTTGCAGTTAAATAAGGTGACTATTTAGAACCGGTATCCTCTTCCTAGGATTAATGATATTATGGATCAGTTGAAGGGAGCTTGTGTGTTTGGCAAGATTGATCTGAGGTCAGGATACCATCAGATTGGGGTGAAGTCGGAAGATATTCCTAAGAATGCATTCAAAACCCGTTATGGAAATTATGAGTACCGATAATTCCTTTCAATGTGTCTAATGCACCAGGAGTATTCTTGGGGTATATAAATAGGGGTTTTCACCCTTATTTGGATCAATTTTTCATGGTGTTTATATATGATATCCTGGTATTTTACAAGTTAGATGAAGAGTGTGCATAACCTTTGAAAGTCGTGTTATAGACCTAAACAGACAAGAAGTTGTTTGCTAAGGTGTCCAAGTGTGACATTTTTGTTAACAGAGATAAGTTTCCTTTGACATGTGATATCTAGTGGAGGAATAGTAGTGGAGCCGTCTAAAGTAGACGTAATGTTGCAGTGGAAGATGCCTAAGTCGGTGACTGAGATCGGGAGTTTTTAAAGTTTGGCTGGCTATCATAGGAGGTTCATAAAAGGTTTCTCAAAGTTGGATTTGACTTTGAATCAGTTTACCTGGAACGTGTAAAGCCTATGTATGGGATGTTCATTGTGAATAAAGTTTTCAAGAGCTTAAGAAGATATTGACATCAACGTCTGTCTTGATTCTACCAAACCTAAGTGATTCTTTTGTTGTATATTCTTATGCATCTAAGTTGGGATTAGCTTGTGTGCTTGTGCAGAAGGGTCAAGTTGTAGCTTATGCTTCTTGATAGCTCAAGACTGATGAAATAAATTCTCCTACCCATGATTTGGACAACGAGATAGATTTAATTGAACAATTTAGAGATCTAAGCTTGGTATGTGGACTAACACCAAAATGTGTGAAGCTAGGTATGTTCAAATTAACTAACAATGTGCTAGAAGAAATTAAAGAAGGTAAAAAGTTGGATTTATATTTGTTAGATAAATTGGTGCTAATCCGTTAAGGAAAAGAAATGGATTTCAGAGTAGGTGATAATGGAATTACGAGATTTCGGGTTAGAGTTGTGTGTCAAATATATCAAAACTTAAGAAGATACCTCTAGAAGTAGGTCATATGAGTGGCTTGAATATTCGTCTAGGAACTACAAAGGTGTATCAAACCTTAAAAGAATATTTGATGGCCAAACAAAAAGAAGGACATTGCAAAGCTTGTGTCTTATTTCTTAGTTTATCATGAGTTGAAGATAGAACATTACAGTAGCACAACTATAGCGTGATTTGGGAGCTAGAAAGTCAAATGAAGGAGTCTTATCCAGACTTGTTTGTTTCAGGAAAACTTTCAAGGATGAAAATTCAATAAGTGGGGGAGAGTTGTAACACCTCAAAATTCGTTTTATTTTATTTTATTCCTTAAATCCTATTTTGGTTTGTTTCATGATTATTATGTGTTATTATTTATGGAAATATTAATATAAATACTGAATTGTTAGTAAGAAAATATTAAAAATAATAGGATTATGAAGGGTTATAATTCTTTAAGAAATTAAGGGGTTAACGTAGAATTAATTGAAATAAAATAAATTAGAATTAGAATTAGTCATTATAAAAAAGGGAGAAAAGGAAAAATAGAAACATGTATCTTTGAGGGAGAAAAGGAAAAGAGGCAAGGTTTTTTTACAAAAATAACCCACTTTTTCAAGGAAATTCCCAAAATACCCCTGGTTTCAAAAAAAAACCCAAACTACCCCACTTTTAGGAGGAGTCGCCAATTGGATTGGATACTCCTCTTAAAACTTGAATGGAGGCGCCAATTGGATTGGCTAGGGAAGCTGCCCTAGCCAATCCAATTGGCGCCCCTGTGTAGGTTTTAAGAGGAGTCGCCAATTCAATTGGAGACTCCTCCTAAAATGGAATTTTTGTGTTATAAATAGATGCGTTGTGTGAGTAAATGTTTCACATCTCACACAATCATTTGGCAATCATGTTTGGTGTTCGTCGCCGATACGGTAAGGTGATTTATGCGAGAGATGAACCTTAGATGTTGATGCTGTTCTGGAACATCACTATGTTTGATCAACTGAAGCGGGAGCTAGTTCGTTGGTTAGATGGGAAAATACCAGAAGGGCAAAAAATTAGAAGTATTGAGAGACTTGACAGTATCTTTGGTTGGGTGTGAATGAAGACTGATAAGGATGTTAGGAAAATGATGTTCGGTCGAGACGACATCAATTTGATTGTTGTAATTAGTTAGAAATATTTATGTTTTCAGATAGCTTATTTTGTACTGATGTTTGTTGTGAACCTCGTTGTAACAAAAACTTAATGATATATAATGATTGAAGGTTACAGAAATACAATGTTACAAAAAGCTTAAGACCTAGATGATGCTCCTCGATTGGGACAGTTGTTCTTGTTGTGTCCTGGTTGACGACAGATACTACCTAATCTTATCATTTTATCTGTGGAATCCATCTCTGTTCTGATATGTGTGCTGTTTGGCCTTCCTTTCTTCTTTCTACGCATCTCGTTATTGTGCCAAAAAATATCACCTTCATATGGAGGCCAGTAATCCTCCATTGGTAGTACTGAGAAACTTTGGTTATATACATTCATGATGGTGTTGGCCTTGTACACATCAGATAAATGGTTGTAAGCATCTTGACGAGTATAAGCGCATGCTGCAATGACATGGGAGCAAGGTATGCGGAAGGCCTGGAATTTTCCACAATCACACTGTCGCACCTCGATTAAAAATGGGGATACGACTTTAAGCGAAGCGCAATCGCACACTCGTAATGATGGACTGAATAGAGTCGCCACCGAACTTTATTTATTCCTAAAAAGGAAAGGGGAAATATCGATAAAACCCAAGACAAAACGACAATGATTTTTTGTCGTCGCAACCAAATCAGGGTTCGGGAGTCGGTTACGCAACGGGAAGGTATTAGCACCCCTCACGTCCGTTGTATTCAATGGGAACCGTTTAGTTAGTTTCGTTTTTGAATGTTAGCTTATGTTAGTCTTCTCAAGTTATAATGAGGGAGAGAATAATAGGATCAAAAGAAAAGAGAAGATGTTTTTGGATTTTTTTTGAAGAAAGACTAAACCTAAGTTTTTTATTAGTGGGCCTGACAAGATTTACAAATCCTGCTCCTACGTATCTCAATAGAGAAGTCAAGGCTTACGTAGTTTTGGGTAGAAAAATGTTTGTTTGTTGGTCGATTTTAGTGAAAGCTATATTGTCTTAATTGATGAAAAACATTATTTTACCCAAAACAAATGAGGAGCGAACGTATATCACACATCGAATGGATTTATAAATCTACATTCGGAAAAACGTCACCTATCTCGATTCAACATTCGTGGCCGAAACATTGCTTTGCATCACCTTAAGACAATATATTTTTCGTTTATGAAAAAGGTTTTTGAGTGGTCGCACGGCGGCGAGAAAAGAGTTTGATTGGTTGGATGTATTTTGAGTGATGGCGAGAACTTGGATGAGCGAGATATCCATCTCGAATCCTAGTCTCAGGAGTGCACGGTATACACCATGTTCCATTTCCATCTTATTTGACAAAAGTATTTAGTAAGGATTAAGTATTTTTAGGTTTGATTGAGAAAGGGGTTTGAAGAAACCGCAATGACAATTTTAAACGATGGCGAGAGCTAAGATAGGCAAGGCATCCACCCTGAATCTTAATCTCAGGAGTGCACGGTATACACCGTGTTCCATTTCCATCCTTATTGAAAAAGTGTTAAGGTAGGAATTAAGTATTTTTTGAGTTTGAAAAACGGATATTTGAGAATGAGACATAAGCCCTAAGATCAAAAATTCAAGGTTCCACCGGAATGCTAGATTCCAATGGTCCTCTTCTTTTTTATATGTTTAGAAAAAAGTTTTAACATTACACTTAAATGGGAAAATGTTCGAGTCAAGATAAAACATGATTTAATCGGATTTAGAAAAAAATACTTGATGTTGCACCAAAATTACTTATTCTATTTAATCAGTGTCATCATAGTTACTTACTTAATTTTGCAATAAATAAATAAATAATTAGTTAAATAATAGAATGAATAATAAAAACAATTTAGAAATTATAATTAGTTATATTATCCAATTAATAATAGTAACAATTATTTAATTAACTAATAATAACTAAATAAATAGATTAAATAAAATAGAAAAATGAATAATATTTTTTTTAGAGTTATATGCATCATAATTATCATAAGAACAAATGCTAGTTAAGAAGAAAAAAAACAAGCCCAAATGGTCCAAATCAATAATTCAAAATGAAGCAGAAAGGAGGTGTTGGCATAGAATGGGGTGTTAGTTAAGTAATTAGCAAGGCTCGGTAGACTTAAACCTAAATCATCAAAACATAAATCTATCCTTTTGGAAATTAAAACAAAAACAAAAAAAGAATGAAAATGTTTCAAATGTCAGGCGCTTCTTTACTGATTAAGGTTTTTTAAAAGAATTTGACTTTTCCAACTCTAAGATCCAATATATAAATGACATATGGCATGAGATATTTAAATTTTAAAAATAATAAATAAATGATAAAACACTCAATATCAGAAATTATACCCTTTCCTCTTCTCTTCCACGCTACTTTAAGAAAAAAATGCATAGTTGCTCTTTCCAAACTCAATCGCCTCTTCTAGTTCGAATGCATGGTGAGAGGTTGATCCTTGACGAGCTCCCAATCGGTGAATGAAGCAGGGTTTGATAGATCGAAGCTTGAATCATATAGAGCATCGACGTATGGATCTTCGTCGTGCGGTGGGGAACGACAACGCCAGTGTCTACCTCACGCGGTGGTGGTTTTCTGCATGATTTCGGTGTCGATGAAATAGTAGCTCTGACGCGGTTATGATTCACCTTTGAACCTCAACTTCTTCTGTATTTTTCTTCTCTTTAGATCTGATTTGAAAACTGTTTATGGTTTTAGAGTGTTGTTAAGTTGTGTTGGTTATGGTTTGAAGATGAAGCATTGATGGAGGAAAAGCAAATTGAAAATATGCAGAGTCAGTGATAATATGTGATTTTTCCTTTTTGATTTGTATAGAGGTGAAGAGGGTGAGTGAGATGTTGAATGACCGGTTCGAGATCGTGTGGTTTGAAGAAAGGCTTATGGAGTTTTATTTTCCTGCATTTCTATTTTTTTTATGATGCCACGGGTTGAAGAAGGGTGATATGGAGTGGTGAATGTTGTTGATTTCGGGATACCAAGTAATATACTATTGGGAGGAATACTTGGTGAAGTTATCGTTATTTTTTGGGTGTTATGGTGAATCTGTGAAGAGTTTGGTGTAGTGAAATATGTAGGTTGTAGATTGTTTCATGATAACAGGTTTTGATTTGTGATGAAGATGAGAGTTTATGTTGGAATGGTTATGATTTGAAGATGGTTGAGTGAAGGTTAGTAGTGGTGTTGTTTAATGGGTGAGTTTGGAAGTGAAGCTTGGTAGTTTAAAAATGAGGTTCATGTGTGTTTTGTGTAGTTTTTTTTAGAAATGCGGTGTATTTTTGTTACTGTGAAAATGGAGTTGATGAAGTAGAAATTCATTACATTGAAAGAAGTTCATCGATTTTCACAAGGAAGAAAAAGGTTGTAGGTGTGAAGATTGGGGCAGGTTTTGATGAGAGTAGAAAGCTGGGAATTTGAGAAGCCGTGGGATTTCAATAAGGCGAGGACTGAATCAGGGTTATGTGAGTTGTTGAGTAGAAGTTTGGTGGAGATTTTGAGTGGGTGAGATGGCGAGAGAAGAGGCCGCTTAGGATTCACCATCTCTTTTCTTCATGAGCAAATCCATACTTATATAGTGTACCAATTAGGGTTTTTATTTTTTACAAATGCCAATAATGCCCATAAGATGTTTTATGAATTAAAAAGGGTTTAGAAATAATTAAATGTAATAAAATCAGATGAATTAAAATAAATAAGATAAAATTAAAACAACAAGAGGATTAATCCTATTTATTTTTCGAAATTTTGATAAAAAAAAACAAAAATGAAAGGGCTCAAAATAAATAATAATTGATCGCAAAAAACGTTCAAAAAATTAAAATGAATGTACCAAGATGATCAGTATGAAATAAACTTTTCGGAAAAATACAGCGTTTGAGCCAATTTTGAAATAAATTTTGACCGGTTAAGCAGGCTTGAGCTGATCAAAAAGTGGCCGAAGAATTAGCTGAAAAATAAATCGAGCATACCAGATTAAACTATGCGAAACGTAGATTAATAAAATTGATATCTAGAAGCTTGATTTTAAAATTTCCGTTCACTGATTTGATGCACATCCGTTGATTAATTCAACCGGTTTGTCTATAGATCCGAAAAAATTATTTCAACTGATATTTTAGGCACTATGCGGTATGGAATGCATGGTATGCTATGTAGACATGCAATAGCTATGACGAATGTATTGAATCAACGATTCAGGGTCAATATTGGGGTGTGACATGCACCAATTTCTGTTTAGTCTAATAGCATAGGCTAAATTTGGTCTCCCCTTGTTGTGGTCCATTGTTTCCTGGACGCTGAAATTTTGCCTATGACGATCAAAGACTGTTACAGCGTGTGTGCTAGCTTTGATGCTCTCCTCTTTCATGACCTTCATGCAACCTTCATCCATTTTCCTATAAATACATCCACTCCATCAACACTTCTTCCACACCATCACTCTCACTACTTCCTCTACAATACTTCTTCTACAATTTCATCTTCAACAACTTCTTGTAGTTTCATCTGCACCAACCCTCCCGACAAAATGTCTATCCTCACAATGGGCGAAGCACATAGAGGAACAGTTGCAAACATCGCAACATATGTATGTTTTTTCTTTTGTTAACTTTTTATCTTTCATATTCACCAACCCCCTTTTATTTTAACATACCAACTTAGTCAAGTTTTTTATTCTTTCTTTTATAGGATGTATCAAGGTTCCGAACTCGGGTCCACGAATATGTCCATATGGACCCGATGATTCAACTTTATGTTGAACTCGCCGGTTTTGGTCATATAAGCAAGATTTTGTCTTGGTCCATAGATAACAAATTCATTCTAGCTTTATGCGAAAGATAGAGACCAGAGACACACACATTTTGGTTCCCAACCGGTGAGTGTACCGTGACGTTAGAAGACGTCTACATGCTTTTGGGACTACCCATTGAAGGTAAGGTTGTTAATGGTAAAACCAACTATGCAAATTTAATTTGCATGGAGCTCTTAGAGACTGATTTATTAGATGATAATGCAAGACGTCAAGGTATACTACTCTCACGCCTTAAGTCGTACTATAATAGTTTATACTTAGATGAGCATTCTACTGAAGATGCTCAAATAATAAAAACTAGGTGTTACATTATGCTGTTAATTGGCTCGTTTTTATTTCCCGAAGGTAGTGGTTCTAGCATGCATATTATGTACTTACTTCTACTTAGACATGTAGATAGAGTAGGAAGTTACAGTTGGGGATCTGCTTGTCTAGCCTATCTCTATAGCTCCTTGTGCAAAAACTCACACAAAGACACATCTACATTTTCTGGATGTGCTGTTTTGCTACAAGCATGAGGTTGGTCAAGACTACCGTCTCTAGCACCCGTCAATAACAACCCTTTCACATTTATGTATGCACAAAAGTAAGTTGTTTAAATTGCTATATCTTTACTTACTTCTTTAAAGATTATTACCTCTAACTAATATTTTTTGACTTTTTGGTGTAGATGGTCTGCACGTGGTATGAGTTACAACAGATGTCCAAGACACTATATTACTCAGTATCGCAACCTGTTGGATCACCTTCGACTGACAGACGTAAGGAAAATAACTTAATTATTTCGTTATATCTTGTTAACTTCTTCTACATTGACTATAATCCTATCTTCTTTCACATTTCAGTTCATTTAGCGTCCATACCTTAATTTGGATCATGACCATGAGGTCAACGCTGAAGACGCGGCCGTATGGACTGCATGCACACCGATAATATGGTTCACAACTGTGGAGATGCACAACAGTGATCGTGTGAAGCTGCAGTTCGGTATGCTCCAAAATACCCCAGATCCCCCAACTAGCCTAGGAGAATGGCATATGCGCAAAGTTAACGATCAATGGAACTTCAATCCATGGCAAAGCTTCGCAAGATCGGAGTGTCGCAAATGGAAGCACCGTCATGACCATGCGTTAACTGACGCAGTCATGCCAACTTAAGAAAAACCAAGTCGTACTTATATGGTTTGGTATAGATCGGTTGGTGTTCAGTTCATCGCCGAGGATATGTACTTGTACGACCCATGCCAGATGACTTACACACCTGACACCTCAACATCAAACCCCCAAGAACAGTGTCAGACCGGATACACACAACCCCATGTCCGTCAAACGTTCCGTTCAACCAACACACAAACATACAACCAAAACATGCCATACACCCAACCCCAATACCAAGAGCATACCCCATACCACCAACAACAAATTGACCATCAACCTGAGACCAAACATCGCTTCGCACCCACCCCATCACCCTACCAAAGTCGCCTTAGCCAGAACATCCAATAATCATTCAACACCAACCGCCCATCCTCCTACCGTAGCCAAGAAGCCCAAACATCACAAAACCAAAACATCCAACAACCCTATCTCTACCAAACACCCCAACAACCTTTCTAACCTTTCCTCGATGCATCGTTCACACCCATGTCTCCCTTCAACCGTCCCGGTCGCCCATCAATCAGTCAACCACATCCCAACTTCTCTGGCATGGGTCATGAGCTCAGCTACGGCGGTACACCATCGATGCATACTGAAGACTATGTCGACTTGTCTGAATACCTCAATAGACCTTCTCCTGTAGTTGGTAGTGACGCTCCTGGCCCCTCAGATGATCAAACACCGATGCAGAATCGTCAACATGGGTTAGGGTCAAGGGTTAGGGTAGCTAGAGGATGTGGGGCCGGAGGTTGGTTAGGTGATCCCGGTCATCACCATTAGGTTTCTTTGTGTAAATGGCAAATTTTATTAATATCAAGTGGTCATATATCAAATTTATCTATCACGTATACCATATAACACAAAAATTGCATTTTAGGAGGAGACTCCAATTGAATTGGCGACTCCTCTTAAAACCTACACAGGGGCGCCAATTGGATTGGCTAGGGCACCTGCCCTAGCCAATCCAATTGGCGTCTCCATTCAAGTTTTAAGAGGAGTCTCCAATTCAATTGGCGACTCCTCCTAAAAGTGGGGTACTTTCGGATTTTTTTTGAAACCGGGGGTATTTTGGGATTTTTCTTGAAAAAATGGGTTATTTTTGTAAAAAAACCAAGAGGCAACCTTAGGAGAAATTATGCAAAGAGTAAGATCTTCTATCACCAAGAACTCAAGAATTTTCTGCATAATGAGGTAGGGGATTGATCTATATTTGAAGTTTGAACATTGGGGTAGTGTAGCGGGGTATTCGTTACCATTAGAGATATTGACTAAATCCAAGGTAAATCATACAAGTCGAGTCGCCACCGCACTTCTATTTATCCAAAGGAATGGTTAGAAAGCGAACAAAAACCTAAAAGTTTTATCAAATCAAAAACTAGTAAAAGAGAGTCATAGATCTGGGTAAGGGGGTTGGTTATGCAATGGGAAGGTGTTAGGCACCCAAAACATCCTAGGTACTCCTAGGGAGCCCTTTCCATACTTGTTGTAAGGTTGTTGTTTTTTTTTGTGAAAAAAATTTGTTTGTGCAAACATGATTGAAGAGATGAGAAGAGAATATACAAGTTATTTACATTTTTGTGTTTGGATGGATAAAACCATTGCCTACATACCATCTTAAAAAGATTAGGATCAAAACCTCGTAGTTCGGGGTAAAAATCTCAAAATGAGTTGGTGAATTGATTGGTCCAAAAGCCTTAAGGTCCTTTGTTATCCAAGGGAGAAAACTCAACCTAAAACCACAAATCCACCATGTGAGGATAGCTTCAACATGCTAGTGAGGGGTTAACCCTATAATAAGCATGGAAGACTCATTGTCCATCACTAAGGATATAGGTGAGTATTACATCTACCACAAGGATAACTCAAACCTAATAGCTAAAGGTTATGAGAAAGTTTTGATTAAGAGAGTGGCCATTGAAACCACAAAAGACATTTGAATGGGTTATATTTACAAATGAAAAGTATATACAAAATATGGTCAAATTTGACTTAGAGATTCAATTCAAAATGAGTATTAAGAAAAGAAAGTTTGAAAATCAAAAGCATAAGGCTTAGGTTTCTAATGTTGAAAACAAGTGTTAGATGTTTGCACAAAGGTTTTGGCTTGGGTTAGAGTGAAGAGAAGAAGAAGAAGGGCTAAAGTCCTAAACATACAAGAGGTGAGGGATAAGAAACAAAACCACAAAAAGGAGTTCCTCTCTTGAGATCATATGGATGATCCAAGTAGCTCCCATCCTTTGGAATAAGCAATCACGTAAGCATAAACTCAAGCAATCAACAATCAAATGAACTCTTGGAAGGTTCCTCAATGTATCTTGAATCTCTCTCTCTTAGAAGCACATGGCAATGGTTCCTCAATTTGGATCAAGTTGGAATCCCTAGCACAAAGAAACACACACATCAAAAGGTTCTATTTACAAATCAAAGAATGGACAAGATGGAGTTTAGAATATGGTCCTTTCAATGTTCATCTTCAAGCTTTAAGCATTCTAAAGGCATGAGGCCTAGTTGCTCTTTGACATTTATAGCACTCTAAAGGCATGAGGCCTAGTTGCTCTTTGACTCCATTTTGCATAGGGAAGGTCCTAAAGTCTAAGTCCTTTTGTCCATTTTTTGTATTTGGTCCACAACAATCAAACAAAACACAAACACAATAGTATATACACAATTATGTGCTCAAGTGAGCAAAAGGCAAATTGCATTAACATAAACATGTGCTCAAGTGAGCAAAGGAAAAAACAAATGGATAATATGTGCAAGAATAGTAAATTGCATAAAAGTAAAGAGCAAAAGTAAATGTTAATGGTTAATAGTTAGTGTTAGTAGTTAGTGTGCCATAAGGCAAATTTAGCGCTATGTTAAGCAATCGTAATTGGACTTATGTAGAAGTCACAACTATATGAGGCCGGTCAATAATAATGTAGGCAACAACACAAGTTAGAAGTCTTGGTTAGTGAACCAAGTTCCAACAACTTGCCATGCCAAAAAGAAGAAGAGAAATGATCTTGTATTGGTTTAAGTCTTTTGCATGATTTAGGAAACAACCTATCCTTAATGCAAAGCCGTTCACTTGATCAATTGATCAAGATGAATTAGATTTGAATCAAGGAAGATTAAGTCTCCCTAATCAATGCTAACTTATCAACCTTCAACTCATTGATCAAAAAGAAAAAGAAGAAGAAGAAGAAAGAGATGAATAATGGAAAAGGAAATGGAAAGAATAAAGTGCATAAGGTGAAATAAAATGTACCAATCCATGTGTGTTGAGCAAATGACATTTGAAGTCAAAGTCAAATAATGAGAAACCAGAAATGGGATGAAGATTGGAGGTCAAACAACAAGCAAAATATTTTTGGCATTTTCAATATCAAAATAAACTTGAATTAAAAATAAAAGAAAGGTCAAACTTCAAAATCACTTCAAATCAACCTTGAATGGTCCAAGTGATTTATCCCAAGTTCAACAAGGTCAAACAAGGTTTGACAAAAAATTTCAGCATTTTTAAAAGTCAGAAACTATTTTTAATCAATTAAAAATGAATAAAAAATAACCTAATTGAACTAAAAGCTCAAATAAATCTCAAATCAATTAAAAAATTGATGAGAATATTTTTCATAGATCCATCATCATTCAAATAGGTTAGGAAAATATTTTTGTATTTTTTGAATATCAAAAACTATTTAAAATGAATTAAAAATAACCAGAAAAGAGAAAATTCACAAAAAATATCAAATGACAAAATAAAAAATATTAAAAATCAAAATTAGAAACTAGAAATTATTTGGAGAAGAATGCAATTGGTGCCATATTTTTTGGAATTAAAATGAAGAAGATATGAATTTTTGAAAATAAAAGAAATAAAAGAAATTAAATCAGAAAATAGGAAAATCAAAAAAACCAGGAGCGTCTGATCAAGCCTCATTAATTGACGTGGCTGATCAGACGCTCTACATGCGCGCTTCCATGGTACGCTTTAGTCAATGCGAAACATGTGACATTATTGAAAGTAAACAAAATGCATGGCTGAGATTAAAACGTGGGAGATGCATCCAACGATCCAGATTGAATCTCGCAAGGTGGACGGTGGCCAGCGCCACCGTCTTCTCCGGCGAGCACTCAAGCTCCGGCCAGAGTTTCAGGTCCCCTAAACTCAACCAAAATCCACGATCTAGGTACCAAATTAAAGCTACTCTAGATCTCCATAGTGAGAGAAATCAGAGGTTGAAACTTGATGGTGTTCATCATGAACTTGTTAGATTTTGAAAATTGAATGCACAGCAATGATGCCTCTATGGAGAGGACTTCAGACAACACAATAGCCAAGCAAATAGGTCAAGAAATAGTGAGTTTCGAAGAAAAAACCAGTTGGAGAGAACCTTTGAGTTGTGGTGATCTGAGCTTGCTTCCTTGCTTCCTTTGGCCAAACAGAAGTACAATGGACTATAGGATGAAGGTCTAGGAACTTTAGATCTAGAAATTCAACCAGATTTAGTTGAATTTTAGATCTGAGAAATTTGAGTGAAAATGAAATAGTTCTTTTGGTGAGAGGTTTGGTTTTCAGTTCAACAACATTTCAGGTTGATTCATGGATGATTTCAAGTGAAGCAAGCAAGTCTATTTATAGTGGAAGCTGATGCAAGGAGGTGGAAAATCCGTGTGCATGGCAAGAGGATATGCATTGCATGGGCTTGCATGATCATGTAAAAGGCCCAAATCCAATGCCAAATGCAATCTGAGATATAATTGAGCTGAAATGGACGTGTAGTTGGCAATGCATAGGCTTGTGTAATGAGTTTCAACATGTTATGCACAATTATGCCTAAAACTTCCCCTCTTCGAAAATGCCATTTGCCAAATCCAAACATGAGCATGTGAGTAATGGTTGGAAAGGTCTTGATGTAAGGAACAAATGTTATGTTGGGAAAAAATCCATTTGAAGTGTGGAAATTAGTGAATTTTGAGTTTAAAGTGTAAGGTGCAAAACATGCAAAGGTGAGGTTTCCAAATTTGGCCAATGTTCAAGCCCCTCTGTTTTGATGATGAAAACTTCAAATGAAAAAACCTTCAACATTAAAGTTGTAGATCTTTTCAAGAAAATCCAAATGGAATTAAATTTTGCATCATTTGGATTTTTGATGAAAGAGTTATGGGCACTTGAAGTTGGACTTTTTTGCCTTTCAATGCATTTGGTCCAAAGTGACCTATAATGTTTTGCACTATCACATGTATTTCCTTTGCGATTTTGAAATTTTGTTCAACATAATATTTTAATTAGACATCTTAAGCTTTTCAATGCATTTGATCCCACCTCAAAATCATAAAAAATGAATGAGTTATGTTCTTGGGAAGTTGACCCAAAATTAGGGTTTCAGTCAAAATGACCTATAATGTCTTGGAATGGGAGATGACCTTCCAAGTTTCAAATAAATTTTTGATGAACATGAAAGTTGTTCATATTGTCCTTAAGAACATTTTTTCTTTTGGGATCATCTCCATTTGACCAACACATAAAACGTTAGGTCTCAATACATTTCAAAATAGTCAGATGAATTGACTGATCACCTTCTCAAGTCCATGACTCATATCTTGATGAATTGATGATTGAGGACACTCAAATAAGTTCAAATATGCATGAAATGATGAATTAGAGAACTTCCCTTGATTGTATTTGATCATGGGCTGAGGTTGCTTCAAGAGCAAGGCATTGTGGATGATCTGATGAACTAGGGTTTCCTTTGGAAACAAACCTCAAACTCTTTGACTTGCTTTGATAAAAAATGATGAACTGAGATGCTAGGGAGGCATATTTTATGGATGAGAGCTTTGGGAACCATTACCATGCTTGTTTTCATCTTCTCTTGGCCATATCTTTGTACTTATGATCTCCTAGAGGCTTTTGACCTTGTGATTGCTCAAGCTACAAACAAGAAATGTTAGTGACATATTTTTGTGCTTTTGGTTAGTAAACAAAATAAGAAAAGCAATAATATACAATTCAAACATGCTTGGTGATCTCAAACCACTCACAAGAGGTCCCACCCAAAGGTAAGGGGAACCAAGATGCTTATGATCCTTAAGGCAATGCAAATGCAATGTTATGATGCCATGAGGGATCTTAGGGACAAAATTGGGGTCTTACAGATGCCCCTATTTAAGGTCATTCTAGCCGGAGAAGTGAAGGTTAAAATCTTTGTCTCGACGAGGTAGAATGGGCTTAAATAATAACAAAGAGACAAATTTTGGTCCCTAAGAGACCTCATGATGCAAATGTATGTATGCAAAAGGTAACACTCTGTGGAGATATGCGTCCATAAAGAAGGAAAAGAAATCAGAAGAAACTGATAATCCATATGAGTAATTTACTCCATGGGAGAGAGACTCTAGGACTCTCATGGGGATAAGAAAGGAATAAAATGCGTGAGCAGGTCACGACTTCAAAGCTTGGGGAGCAAAATTCCAAAAGGAGTAAATCCATGGAAAGACCCGAGCTGACTCAAAGGCGCATGTATTGGGGAGTAATGTCAATACAGCAAAAATTATCCATAACGGATACTCCGGATAAAATCCGGACTCAGGTGGGGAAATAACAAATGAGGTATTACCGGTTACTAGGTAATAAACTCAAGGAGACATGTGATCTGAACACCGGTATAAAGGTGAGAGAACAACAAGCTTGGGAAGAATGAATATCTAAGACCGGTACAAGGGTGAGAGATATCAAACGTCCGAAATCATCTGAGGTATACCTAAAAAGGTAAAGTTTGGCTTAGGAAAAAAACTGACTCCGCAGGGGGACACAAGGTCATAATAGGGAGCAGAAGGAAGGAACACCAAGGATACCGGTTACTGGGCATATAATAGGTGACCAACCAAAACGTGAGTTGGGGAATATTCCCAAGACACTCATCATCCGAAAGAGGGCTAAAAGCAAACTCGATTATAGGATGGACATTCGATTCCAAAAAGGGATACAAATCCTACTCAACTGGGGAAGAGCAAAAGGCTTCGACCAAAGAGTGCATGAGATATATTATCTATTACCGTCAGAAAGTAGATAATATACTCGCATGAAAGATTATCCACAACCGGTTACTGGGTTAATGAAGGATAGATCGACCGACAAAGAAAAGCATCGGGATACCGAAACTAGGTATATAATGATGACCATTCAAGGGGAGCAACAACCATTACCGGCAATCGGTAAATGAAAGATGGCTTGCTAGGGATAAACTGCTTGATAAGAGCAATCATCCAAGAGATATATCACCGGGGGGTGAAGGACTTATCAATACCGAATATTGGATAATGATAACCGTGAAAGAGGGGATTACATCTACCGGATACTGGGTAGAAAACCACGGAAGAGTAACCGTCATCGATTAGGATGAAAAAAGAGGTTAACTCTGCAAGGGGATGAAATAGGGTTTACAACTACCGGTATAAGGGTAGAAAACCACAGACTCCGTCGGGGATAAGATGAATGATTACTGATTACTGAGCAATTATTCATTTGTACCACAGGGAAGTGCAGGAAACAATCACAAGAAGCCAATCTAGGATCAAACTAAAGAGGCAAACCGAATCAAGACTCATTCCAATGAGGATATAACTCAATGGAGACTCCCATTCCAATATATGTGTTGGGTGGACACAGAAATAATCATCATCCACGAGGATATAACTCGGTGGGGAATATGGAAGGAAAGATAAATACTTTCTGCTTAAGGGGTTGACTCTATATGGGGAGTTCAGACACCGACATCTGCTTGGGGGAATGTATTACCAACTAGCAGGGGATCTCAAACAAAGATATATGGCAAAGAATGCAATATGAATATCCGAATGTTTGAAAACTATATGCACACATGCGTAGTTTTATGAATGCTGACAAACAGGTATCTCTAACACCAACAAGTCCATCGAACAAGTACAAACATCCGGTACTACATCTCAAGAGAGAAAGCCAGGATAACAAAGATCTCCGCAGGGGAATGAGCAAAACATTCCAACTGGAGGCAAAGATCATCAAAAATCTGCCATGGAAACACTCTACTGGGGAAATCATCAGAGGGGATCATGGAACTCTGTGGGGAACAACCACCAAATCAGAAATTTCCAAAGGTCATCAAACACTGTCCCAAATAATAAAATCACATCTTCCGAGAAGGAAGAATCACTATTCTGCTGAAAGAAGGAGGGAGGAATAAATCTTCCTAACACTCTGCTAGGGGGAGAAACCACAAAAGGCTCAGGAGGAAGAGGACACCGACATGCCAGGAATATGAACAACTGCCTTACCCTGTCAAGAATCTTACCATCCTTGGGAGAGCACTGAAGGCATTCCCAGTATCCTTATGTCATTGTGAATGTTCACTTTTTTTAAAAACAAAGTATGAAAAATTTGATTATTTAAAACAATGACATTTTTTTTTCAATTAAAACATGCAAAACATTTGTTGAATAGAAACAAATAAGACTGCAAATAATTGGATAAAGGCTCAAGTTTATTTGATGGAATGGTAGTCTGCAAATGGCAAGACTCCATAGATCTTTACAAATTTGAAATTGGTGATATATATTGGAAAAGGGCTACATTGAACATAATGACCATTTCTCCACCAATTCTGAATCCGATGTATTTGAAGTTTTGGTTGATGATGAATGGGCGAGAATCTCCGACGGATAACAGTTGTAGAACAAAGTCTTGTCAGGATGCAGTTACTTGCCAAATCCCTATTTTTTGCCTAAATTGCCCCAGGGTGAGGTACTCAATCTAACGGGATACATACATTCATTTTTTTATGTCTCTAACTTGTGCCTGGATCGCCCTTTCAGGTTTTCAATCCACCGAGACGCTCATTTTTGCCTAAGCCGCCCTTTCGGGTTTTCAACTTAGCGAGCTATTCTGTTTTTATTTTTAGGCGAAGTATTTCTTGACTGCATCTGAATTCACAGGACGAGTGAAATCCTCCCCATCCATAGTTGTAAGTATCAAAGCACCGCCTGAAAAGGCTCTCTTAACAACATATGGACCTTCATAGTTTGGAGTCCACTTGCCCTTGGAATCGGGCGTGAAAGACAAGACTTTATTGAGCACAAGGTCACCTTCTCGGAACACACGAGGCTTGACCTTCTTATCAAAGGCTTTCTTCATCCTTTGTTGATATAATTGACCATGGCACATGGCAGTCAATCTCTTTTCTTCTATCAAATTCAACTGGTCATAACGACTCTGAACCCATTCAGCATCAGTCAACTTGGCTTCCATCAAGACTCTCATTGATGGGATCTCCACCTCTACTGGGAGCACAGCCTCCATGCCATAAACGAGAGAGAAAGGGGTTGCCCCTGTCGAAGTGCGAACAGAGGTACGATATCCATGTAAAGCAAACGGCAGCATCTCATGCCAATCTTTATACGTGACGACCATCTTCTAGATAATCTTCTTGATATTCTTAATAGCAGCTTCAACAACCCCATTCATCTTAGGTCTGTAAGGGGAAGAATTATGATGCGCAATCTTGAACTCACTACATAACTCTTTCATCATCTTGTTGTTTAGGTTAGATCCATTATCAGTAATGATCTTATCTGGCACACCATAACGGCATATGAGTTAATTCTTGATAAACTTCACAACCACCTGCCTGGTCACATTAGCATATGATGCCGCTTCAACCCACTTTATGAAGTAATCAATTGCTACGAGAATAAATCTGTGTCCATTGGACGCTTTTGGCTCTATCATGCCAATCATTTCAATTCCCCACATGGAGAAAGGCCATGGTGATGAAATCACATTCAGAAGTGTCAGGGGAATATGAATCTTATCCGCATAAATCTGACACTTATGGCATTTCTTCACATATTTGCAACAGTCAGACTCCATTGTCAGCCAATAGTAGCCTGTTCTCAACATCTTTCTAGCCACGGCGTGTTCATTGGAATGAGTACCAAATGAACCCTCATGGACCTCAGTCATCAACAGGTCTGCTTCGTGTCTATCCACGCATCTGAGCAGAACCATGTCAAAGTTTCTCTTGTAGAGTACATCACCACTGAGGTAAAAACTTCCTGATAATCTCCTCAGAGTCTTCCTATCTTTCACAGATGCCCCAGGCGGGTAAATCTGGCTCTGAAGGAAACGCTTGATATCATAATACCATGGCTTATCATCTTGCACTTCCTCTACTAAAAATACATGAGCTGGTCTGTCCAAGCGCATCACAGTGATATTGGGAACTTCATTCTAAAGTTTAACCACAATCATTGAATCAAGCGTAGCAAGAGCATCTGCCATCCGATTCTCATCTCGAGGAATATGATGGAAGTCAACCTCAGTAAAGAACGTTGAAATCCTCCTTGCATAATCCCTATACGGAATGAGGTCGGGTTGATTCGTTTCCCATTCACCCTTAATCTGATTAACTACGAGGGCCGAATCAGCATATACATCAAGATGCTTGATCCTTAGATCAATGCACTCCTCCAACCCTATAATACAAGCTTCATACTCAGCCATATTATTCGTGCATTTGAAAGTTAGCCTTGCTGTGAAAGGGAAATATGTGCCCTGAGGAGTAATAATCACTGCCCCAATACCATTTCCATATTGATTTACAGCGCCATCAAATACCATGCTCCAATGGAAACCAGGCTCTGGCCTTTCATCGAGCGTAGGCTCATCACAATCTTTCATTTTCAAATACAGAATCTCCTCATCTGGGAAGTCATATTGCACTGACCGATAATCCTCAATTGGCTGATGTGCCAAGTGGTCAGCCAAGATACTACCTTTAATAGCCTTATGAGCTCGATACTCAATATCATACTCAGATAACAACATCTGCCAATGGGCAATCCTCCCTGTTAAAGCAGGCTTCTCGAAAATATACTTGATTGAATCCATTCTGGACATTAACCAAGTCGTATGATTGTTAGATACCCAAAAGTGCTTATTTGAGCTATCAAATATGGGCATCTTTCACTCCTTTTCCTTTCTAAAGTGTTCGAAACCACCTTTGTTTTTGATGAATTTCAATACAATGATAAACGATCTTGGTACCTTTGATTTGTGTGTTATTATGCAGGAATTAGGCATGAAATAAGAGAAAATGAAGCCACAAGAAAGTTGGCAAAGGGACCAAAGAAAAGATGCATTCATCAGCTTGCTCGCTAGGCGAGGGCTGTGGCAAAGGGCTCGCTAGGCGAGCGCCCAGCGAGAACCCAGCGAAAAGCTCCAGTATTTTACAGTGGCAAACATCAACAAACTCGCTAGGCGAGCTGCCAGCGAGGTGTGTAGCGAACACGTCCAGACTTGGTGAAAAGCGCAGCCAGCACTCACTCGCTAGGCGAGCCATTAGCGAGCTCCCAGCGAGCATTCCAGTAGCAAAACCTCTCAAGCTCGCTGGAGCGAAGGTTGAAGCGTGGGCTTCGCCTAGCGAAGGTTTTGTTCGCCTAGCGAACATGCCAGTCTGGCAAAGGTTATTTCTCTGGGCGCAGGTGCCTCAGGTGCCTCATTTAGGGGCTCGCTAGGCGAGCCATTCTGCTCGCCTAGCGAGCATGACAGCTCAGTAGCAGCTCTATAAGTAGCAAGGGCTACTTTTTAGAGCCATACTTTTACACCTCCATACTTTTGTACTTTTTAAGATATTTTTCCAGCATTGCTCTAGAGATCTTTTGTGACCTAGAAATCATTTCTCTTCATCTCTTAACAATCTTTCACAAAAAGAAGGTGGATTCCCATCCAATCTCGATTATTCGACTCGGATGTTGATCAACCTTCTTCCGAAACTTGTTGACCAAGCTACCATGAAAATGAGTAGTTAAGTTCTTCATTTTGTCAAGGTTAGATGTAGAAGATCATTAGCTTTGTGTGTAAATGGGATGATCTTCATTTGTAAACTCTTTAATGGTGAATATATGGTGAAAACTTTGTTCTTATTCAAAACTCTTTGTGTTGGTTTATGATCGAGAGATGTTTACCAACTCTTAACCTAGGTTTTCATCCAATCTTGTTTGTTAGCTAGAGATAGTAATGAATGATTTTGTTCACCATAAGGTTGAACCAAAAAGTTCTCATTTTGATAGATTGTGTTAGAGATAAACAATGGATCAAAATAGGAAAACTCACAATGTGTGTTAGAGATAAACACATTGGGAGGACTTTGTGAAATAGTTTATCATCTAAAGGAGTTTATAAGTTTTGTTGATCGAACATATACATGCAAAGTGATCGTCGAACCCTAACTTTGGCAATATTTCTCAAATATTAAAACCAAAACTTTTACCGCATTTTATTACACTTTTATGCAAGATACCGTGACAAACACCAAAACCCCATTGTTACCTTAAGCTAAGAGTTAAAACAACTGTCGAAAGGCGGTGATATCTCACAATCCCTGTGGAGACGATAACAAAAACCCGACACTTAAAATTACATTCAACAAAATGGCGTCGTTGACGGGGATTGTGAATTGATATTGCGAGCATCGCAATGGTTGCTTAATTTTTAGCTTTCGAATTTTTGACTTGTGCTTGTAATTTGTTTGGTTTAGTGTGCAACTTTTGTTTTATGCGAGGGCAGATCCCTGTGGACGAACTTCTTTTTGATCCCGAGATCGAGAGAACCGCAAGGAGGCTGAATAGCAAAACGAGATGAAGGAGGCAACGGGCTAGACAACGACAAGAACAAGGAGAAAGTTCTTCTACCACACATCCACCACCGTTCATACCAATCATGGAACCACCACCACCGCCCATTTCCACTCCATGTGTAAACAGTCCAAGGAACACTGCTTAGTTTGCCAACCACACGGGAAGGCAAGCCGAGATGAAAACGGGAACTCTCAATTTATTATATGGAAGTCCATTCACCGGAATGGAACATGAAGATCCCTTTTCTTTTCTCACAAAATTTTATGAGATAGCATTGGCGGCCGGAGTGGATCAGGCTCAAGAGCTACCGTTGTTCAGAAGATTATTTCCCCACGCTTTGCTCGGCAAAGCAAAAGATTGGTACTTAGATCAAACACCAGCCGTCATGATAGACTAGAACGTGTTGGAAGAGAAGTTCATCGAAAGATTCTTCTCCCATAACTGGTTCATGGAATCCAAGACGGCCATCTCTGTGTTTTCACAAGGAATCAATGAATCATTAAATGAGGCATGGGAAAGATTCAAATCCATGCTTCGGAAGTGTAAAGGGCATGGATTTGATGAATTGACTCAACTCCATATTTTCAAAAATGGACTTCAACCAAATTGCAAGACGTTGTTGGATGCTACCTCGGGTGGTTCCTTATTGTCTAAAAGCGCCGAAGAAGCTACAAATATCATAAATCGAATGGCTCTAAATGATCTTCAAAGTCAAAATAGAGGCAACTCTTTGAAGAAGCCGGGAGTGCTTGAACTTGGGACGAACGATGCCATCCTTGCCCAAAACAAACTCATCTCACAACAAGTGGAACTCTTAACGCAACAAATAAAAGAGTTGAGAGAACCTTCAAAAGCTAAACAAATAGCTTGTTGTGAGCTTTGCAACGGTGAGCATGACACCGGATTTTGTCCACCTCCCGGGTTCGAAGAAGTAAACTACATGGCAAACCAACGGGACTACTAACCGAGACAACAATAACAACAACCTTATCAACCACACCCTCAAAATCAACAACAACATTTCCAAGGGAATCAAGGGTTCCAACCTAGGAGTAACTATTACCATAACCAAGGTTATGGAGGTGGTTCTTCTAGCCGTCAAAACCCTCCCCAAAATCCTTATCAACCTCAACAACCGCCGGTTGTAACTTCTAAGTTGGAAGAGACATTGACACAATTTATGCAAATGTCAATGGCTAATCAAAAGAGCAACGACGCGGCTATAAAAAATCTCGAGACTCAAGTTGGGCAACTTGCTAAGCAACTAGCGGAACAACAACCCGGTCCTTCCTTTTCGGCGAACACGCAAACAAATCCTAAGGAGCATTGTAAGGCGATCACGACAAGAAGTGGGAGGGAGTTGACTAGTGAGAATAAAAAAAGAGATGAGAGTGAACAAAGAGAGGAAAAAGAAGAAAATGAGGAGGAAATATTGGAGGACCATATTGATGGTGAAGTGGGGGAGTGGAGTGAGGAGGAAGAAGTTGAAAAGAAAAAAAGTGTGGAAATTGAGAAAAATAAAAGTGATGAAGTGATGGTGGAGGAAGTAAAAAAGAAAAGAGCAAGAAGTTCTAGAGTTGCTAAAGGAAAGGAGGTAGTGAGCGCTACTCCGATCCAAAACCTTCCTTATCCACATGCTCCATCCAAAAGGGAGAATGAACGGCATTACGTCCGGTTCATGGATATTTTTAAACAACTGCAAATCAACATTCCGTTTGCCGAAGCCTTGGAGAAAATGCCCAAGTATGCCAAATTCATGAAGGACATACTTACAAAAAAACGGAGGTATACGGAACCGGAGACCATCGTCCTAGATGCGAGATGTAGTGCAATTATTCAAAGGACGCTTCCGAAAAAAGAGGTTGATCCGGGACGAGTTACTTTGCCGGTTAAAATTGGTGATATCTATGTCGGAAAGGGACTAATTGATTTGGGGTCAAGCATTAATCTTATACCATTGTCTATTGTAAAGAGGCTTGGCAATATTGAAATTAAGTCCATCCAGATGACGTTGCAATTGGCGGATAAGTCGACCACCCATCCTCATGGCGTAGCCCAAGATGTTTTGGTTAAAGTCGACAAATTCTTTTTCCCGGTCGATTTTATTGTTATTGATATGGAAGAAGATGATGATGCTCCGCTCATTCTGGGCCGACCGTTCATGAAAACCGCGCGCATGATGATAGACGTTGATGACGGTTTGATGAAGGTGAGAGTCCAAAATGAAGAAGTTACATTCGATCTATTCGAAGCAATGAAACATTCAAAAGATAGAAGTGATAGCTTTCGCATCGATGTGATCGAAGAGGCAATTTTGGAGGTTTCTAAGCATATTCATGA
The DNA here is from genome assembly GCF_024323335.1 of Lathyrus oleraceus. Taxonomy (NCBI): domain Eukaryota; kingdom Viridiplantae; phylum Streptophyta; class Magnoliopsida; order Fabales; family Fabaceae; genus Lathyrus; species Lathyrus oleraceus. Next base: position 355,001,848 of record NC_066579.1, read on the forward strand.
GATATCTCCTATGGAGTTAGCTCTTGACGACTCATTTGAAGTTTTCACAGCTGAAGAAGAGCAAGCTCTTGATGAATGCTTAAGGGAACTTGATGGTTTAAACGAACTACAACCGTGGGAAGTTGAGGAGGAAGACTTGAAGAAGGAGGTTAATGACGAAAAAGCGCCTATTAAATTGAAAATGTTACCTTCTACTTTGAAGTATGTATTCCTAGATGAGACCGAAGCAAAGCCGGTCATCATAAGCAACCTTTTGTCAAATGATGAAGAAGCCCGTTTGATCAATGTGCTGAAAAAAAATCAAGAAGCCATGGGTTGGACTCTTTCCGATCTAAAAGGAATTAGTCCTTCCTATTGCATGCACAAGATCTTGATGGAAGAGGATTTTAAGCCGGTAGCTCAACCACAACGCCGTTTAAATCCTACTATGAAGGAGGTTGTTAGAAAAGAAGTTGTAAAGTTGTTGGATGCGGGAATGATTTACCCGATTTCGGATAGTCCATGGGTTATTCTTGTGCATGTGGTTCCGAAGAAAGGTGGAATTACCGTGATCCGCAATGACAAGGATGAGTTGATCCCTACTAAAGTTGCAACGGGGTGGCAAATGTGTATTGATTATAGGCGGTTGAATACCGCAACTCGAAAAGATCATTTTCCACTCCCGTTCATGGATCAAATGCTCGAAAGACTCTCGGGGCAACAATATTATTGTTTCTTGGATGGCTATTCCGGGTATAACCAAATTGCGGTTGACCCGGCCGATCATGAAAAGACGGCTTTCACATGTCCGTTTGGAGTTTTCACATACCGAAAAATGCCCTTTGGGTTGTGCAATGCACCGGCGACTTTCCAACGATGTGTGCAAGCCATTTTTGCCGACCTTATTGAGAAAACAATGGAAGTCTTCATGGATGACTTCTCGGTATTTGGTGGTTCCTTTAGTCTATGCTTGGCAAACTTGAAAACGGTGCTTGAAAGATGTGTGAAGACCAATCTTGTGCTTAATTGGGAGAAGTGTCACTTCATGGTGACCGAGGGGATAGTGCTTGGCCATAAAGTCTCTTCAAGAGGGCTTGAAGTTGATCGTGCTAAGGTTGAAGTGATTGAAAAGTTACCGCCTCCGGTGAATGTGAAGGGAATCCGAAGTTTTTTGGGGCACGCCAGGTTCTATCGGCGCTTTATCAAAGACTTCTCAAAGGTGGCTAAGCCTTTGAGTAATTTGCTAGCTAAGGACCAGGTATTTCTCTTAACCGATGAATGTTTGCAAGCTTTTGAAACTTTGAAAGAAAAATTGGTTACCGCTCCAATTATAGTCGCTCCAAATTGGAATTTAAATTTTGAGTTAATGTGTGATGCGAGCGACTATGCAATCGGAGCGGTATTAGGCCAAAGAAAAGAAAAAAAAAATCATGTGATACATTACGCAAGTAAAGTTCTTAATGAGGCTCAAATTAACTATGCCACCAATGTAAAAGAATTACTTGCGATAGTGTATGCGCTTGAAAAGTTTAGGTCTTATCTTATAGGGTCTAAAGTCGTAGTGTATACCGACCACTCGGCGATTAAATATTTGCTCACCAAACCGGATTCGAAGCAAAGGCTCATCCGTTGGATCCTCTTGTTGCAAGAATTTGATGTTGAAATCAAAGACAAGAAAGGATCGAAAAATTTGGTGGCGGATCATTTATCCCGCTTAGTTAATGTGGAGGTTACCGCGTCAGAGAAGGAAACCCGGGAAGAATTTCCTGATGAAAAACTGTTCAAAGTTCAAGTTAGGCCGTGGTTTGCAGACTTTGCAAACCATAAGGCTAGTGGTTTTGTGCCTCCCGACCTAACTTCGAACCAAAAAAGGAAGTTTCTTTCGGATGCCAAGTATTACGTATGGGATGACACGTACTTGTTTAAGTTGGGTAGTGATAACCTTTTAAGGAGATGCGTTACTGGCGATGAAGCGCAGAGCATCCTTTGGCATTGTCACAACTCGCCTTACGGTGGACACTATAATGGGGTGAGAACGGCCACTAAAATCCTTCAGTCAGGATTTTATTGGCCCACTATTTTCAAAGACGCACATACCCATGCGCAAAGTTGTGATAGTTGCCAGAGAAGCGGTGTGATTGGTAAGAGAGACGAGATGCCTCTCCAAAACATCCAAGAGGTCAAAGTATTTGATTGTTGGGGCATCGATTTTGTAGGACCATTCCCACCCTCTTATGGTAACGAGTATATGCTTGTCGCAGTTGATTACGTTTCTAAGTGGGTTGAGGCGATTGCCTCACCTCGGGCGGATGCGAAAACGGTAATAAATTTTTTTGAAGAAAAACATATTTTCCCGTTTCGGAACCCCCCGAGTGTTGATAAGTGACGGAGGGTCACACTTTTGTAATGCACCGTTGGAAAGCATTTTAAAACATTACGGTGTATCACACAGAGTGGCAACTCCGTATCACCCACATGCTAATGGGCAAGCCGAGGTCTCTAATCGTGAGATTAAGAGAATTCTCGAAAAAACTGTGTCAAATTCGAAAAAAGAGTGGTCACAAAAATTGGATGAAGCGTTATGGGCATACCGTACCGCCTTTAAAGCTCCAATTGGCCTAACTCCTTTTCAATTGGTGTTTGGTAAAACTTGCCATTTGCCGGTCGAATTGGAGCACAAAGCCTTGTGGGCTCTGAAATTTTTAAATATTGAAAAGGATTTGGCCGGTGAAAAAAGGAAGGTGCAACTGCTTGAGTTGGAAGAGATGCGCAATGCCGCATATCACTCAAGTTGGTTGTACAAAGAAAAGGTAAAAAAATATCATGACAAAAAGCTTCGAAAGAAAGAATTCGTGCCCGGACAGTTGGTCCTACTATTCAATTCCAGGTTGAAGTTATTCCCCGAAAAGTTGAAATCAAAATGGTCCGGGCCATTTCGGGTCAAAGAAGTTAAGGAGTACGGAGCTATTGTCATTGAGGACATGGAAAAGAAGGACAGTTGGACCGTTAATGGCCAACGTTTGAAGGTTTATCTTGGCGGTCATGTGGATCGCGAGAGCTGTGCTATTCCTTTGGATGCTCCTCTGTGAGCATCGCACCGTCGAGCTTATCCGACGTTAAACAAGCGCTTATTGGGAGGCACCGCAATATTGTAAGTATTTACAGTTTTTCTGTTGTGACGTATTGGGATTCCAATTGTTAAAACTTGCTGAATGTACCAGGAATGCTATTTTTGAAAAAGCAAATGTTGTCATGCTCGCTAGATCCTCGCTAGGCGAGGCAGTAGCGAGCAGATTCGCTAGCTGCTCGCTAGGCGAAGCAGTAGCGAGCGCTGCGTGGCAGCACTAATTTAATTCTCAGCAGGCCACTCATTTTGGGCCCAAAAGCAATTTTCCTTTTCATAACTCTGAACCGAACACTCACAAGCACTCTCTCACTTTTCATCTCTCTCACAAACACTCAAACCCTAAACTGAAGCATTGCAAACTTCACTGCACTTCAAATTCAATCAATCTATTTTACTAAGGTTTGCCCTAATTCCATTTCTTTATGTTTGAACTTTGTAAATTTCTGATTTGCATGTCATTTAGGGTGAATTTGGGGGAATGGGTATTTTAGGTTTTGCATGTGGGTTTAGAATTACATGTATCCTAGAACGATTCTTTTCTTGATAGATCATTTTGTTCTGAAATAGATACCATGAGAACTTGGGTTTTGCCAAAATTTCACTGTAAACATTGCAGAACCCAAAAACCCGTAAAGTTCGCTAGCAACTCGCTAGGCGAACCAGTGGCGAGCATTCGCTGCCACTTCGCTAGGCGAAGCAGCAGCGAGCATGACAGTAGTTGGAATTCTGGTTTTGCTTGCTAATCTGTTTTGTGTTTGTGTTGCCTCCTCTCTATGTTTTGCAGATGGAATCCAGATCCGGAGCTTCGAAAAAGAGAAAGGGCGGGAACACTTCCCGTCCCGTACCAATACAATTCGACACCGACAAGTTTGTCGGGCCAAAGCAAGCCGTAAGATATATTGCTTTGGAAAAGCGAAAGATTTTACCGGAAAAGAGATTCTTAATCAACCCTGAAGGCACGAACCGAACATTCGCCGGGTTGATTAACAGCAAAAAGTGGGATCGGTTAATATCCCCCCTGGAGCATTACGATATCGCAACAGTGCGTGAGTTCTATGCGAACGCACTGCCGGATGATGACGAGCCATTCACATGGATATCTAGAGTGTCCAGCCATCCTGTTGCGTTCGATCGGGATGCAATTAACCGTGTCCTGGGTGAACCGCTCCAACTGGGAGCCGAGGAGAGAGACACCTACCACCAAGAATTAAGGCTTCACCGGGATACTGATGCAATTTCTGCTGCCCTGCTTTTGAGAGGGAAATCAGTTGAGCTGAACCCATCTGGGGTTCCCATGAGATACCATAGGGAGGACATGACTCCCTTGGCTCAACTGATCCTTTTGTTGGTTCTTACAAACATCGCACCCAAGTCTCATACTTCTACAGTGCCGATCCCAGTGGCACACTTGGTACACAACATCCTCACTAACGTCCAGATTGATGTGGCGAGGATTATTGCTTATGAGCTGAAGTCCGTGATTGAAAGCGGGCTAAAGTCGGGGGCACGAGTGAATTGTCCCTTGGCTTTCCCTTGCCTAATCATGAGCTTGTGCCTGCAAGCGAGGATAAGGCTACCCTCTAGGGGTCAAGTAAGGATCCCGCCACCCATTGATGACCGATACGTGGCCAAGTATTGCAAACCGAAGAATGTACGAGGTAGTTCAGCTGCTGAGGTTACCGGGGCTTCTGATGGTCCTGGTACTTCTACTCTAAGATCCGATCCTTTCCAGCAGGCTGTCTGCAACTACAACTGGGATTGGATGGCGGCAACTCAGCGCGCCATGCTCGATATGCACGATTCTATGCAGCTGTTACAGCTGCAGGCACGTGACCCCTCCGGTGATCACTCATTGATGACGTGTGAGCAGTTTCTGCAAAACGCTAGCTGGCCTGTGGACAGGCCTGTGTTTGGAGAGGGGGCGGGTGCATGTGCTTCTTCTGGTGCTGCTGATGGAGGTGATGATGATGATGATGAGGCTACCGGTTCTGAAGCCGGTAATGATGAGGGTTTTGAGTCCTTGGAGGGCTAAGTTATTTTATTTTTCATATTATGTTTTATTTCTATTGTATTTTCAGAATTGTGTATTTTGATTTTGGCTATGTACTTTTGGGGTGTTTTGTCCCCCATGAACAAATTTAAATTTTGAAGTAATGTTATTATTTATGTTTTAAATTTCTTCTGTTTTAATAAATTTTTGGTTGGTTGAGTGTTAAACCTTCTAGATTGGTTGCTCCTCAAAGAAGTATCCAATGAAGGTGCATCCGAGCGTGGATGGCAATGATAAAAATAAACAAGTGAACAATGCTAAGGTACATGGTTACCTCCGGCTAGAATTTTAGAATGCACTAAGAACTTTACTCTTTTTTGTAATTGAGTATTGTCTTTTTGCAACATAATTGAATGAATGTTTCATCTAGGACTTAAAACCACAAATTGTGAGGAAACCTCCATTTTACACTTAAATGCTGGATTCTAATAAGCTTTGTTGATTCATTTGATTCATGTTTTGTCTTTTATTATTGTGAATATGTGGAAGCAATTAGAAATGATCAAGGCACTTGTTTTCTATCGAGCACAACCAGTTCCAAATACAACTTACCTGTGAGCAGAGAGAGTATTCGTTAACCCCTTTGAGCTTAAACAGTTGAATCTCAACTTGAAATAAAGCGAGATTTCAAAAATCTTTTTCTTGAAACCCGGAAAATTTTGATAATTGTTCTTTTGCCGTAAAAAGTCAAGAGCATTCACTTAGGGTGAGTAAGAAATAAGTTGGGGAGAACGAAAATGAGAATCGGTAAGTGCCACAACTCTTGAAAAACCGAGCAAGCATAAAAAAAAAGATATATATATATATATATATATATATATATATATATATATATATATATATATATATATATATATATATATATATATATATATATATATATATATATATATATATATATATATATATAACATAGAAAAGAGAAACATCTGTTTTGTAAATATGATGTGAAAGAAAAGAAAAAAATAAAGAAAATAAAAATGAATGCTTGCTTGGAAGAAAAATAGTGAAAAAACAAAAATTGAGTTGTGAAATAAGAGTTGTGAAGGTTTCAAATGAGAAATAAATGGAACGAAGTTGAGATGTGTGAATAATGTACAGTGAATGTCTCTTTCGCATCGGCAATTTCGTTTTCAATGGCCTTAGAAATGACCCTTGTTTGTTAACCTAACCAAGCTTCAACCGAAAAGCCCTTAGTGATCTTCGTGCTTCCACATTACCATTTATAATTGTTAGACATTGTATGAATTGAATTGATTTCTTCATTGTTTGTTAGAGAGTGAGATTATTCCCGCGGTTGCAAACGCGTAATTTCTTCAATCCTTATTCGAAGAGGAGAGATAGGGTGATTCATTCAAGATAATATTGTTGTAGATAGATACATATTTCGCATTGCTACTAAGTCTTAGTTCTTGTGTATTATTTTATTCTAACCGTTGGAAATTTGTATCTGCTGATTCGCTTGTGTTTGAGTCGTTTTATCCGATTTCGGAGAAACCTTTTTCTTAATGCAAATCCTCTTGTCCTTCAAGAGGCATACTTTGCTTGAGGACAAGCAAGAATCTAGTTGGGGAGAGTTGTTAGATACCCAAAAATGCTTATTTGAGCTATCAAATATGGGCATCTTTCACTCCTTTTCCTTTCTAAAGTGTTCGAAACCACCTTTGTTTTTGATGAATTTCAATACAATGATAAATGATCTTGGTACCTTTAATTTGTGTGTTATTATGCAGGAATTAGGCATGAAATAATAGAAAATGAAGCCACAAGAAAGTTGTCAAAGGGACCAAAGAAAAGATGCATTCATCAGCTTGCTCGCTAGGCGAGGGCTGTGGTGAAGGGCTCGCTAGGCGAGCGCCCAGCGAGAACCCAGCGAAAAGCTCCAGTATTTTACAGTGGCAAACATTAACAAACTCGCTAGGCGAGCTGCCAGCGAGGTATGTAGCGAACACGTCCAGACTTAGTGAAAAGCGCAGCCAGCACTCACTCGCTAGGCGAGCTCCCAGCGAGCATTCCAGTAGCAAAACCTCTCAAGCTCGCTGGAGCGAAGGTTGAAGCGTGGGCTTCGCCTAGCAAACATGCCAGTCTGGCAAAGGTTATTTCTCTGGGCGCAGGTGCCTCAGGTGCCTCATTTAGGGGCTCGCTAGGCGAGCCATTCTGCTCGCCTAGCGAGCATGACAGCTCAGTAGCAGCTCTATAAGTAGCAAGGGCTACTTTTTAGAGCCATACTTTTACACCTCCATACTTTTGTACTTTTTAAGATATTTTTCCAGCATTGCTCTAGAGATCTTTTGTGACCTAGAAATCATTTCTCTTCATCTCTTAACAATCTTTCACAAAAAGAAGGTGGATTCCCATCCAATCTCGATTATTCGACTCGGATGTTGATCAACCTTCTTCCGAAACTTGTTGACCAAGCTACCATGAAAATGAGTAGCTAAGTTCTTCATTTTGTCAAGGTTAGATGTAGATGATCATTAGCTTTGTGTGTAAATGGGATGATCTTCATTTGTAAACTCTTTAATGGTGAATATATGGTGAAAACTTTATTCTTATTCAAAACTCTTTGTGTTGGTTTATGATCGAGAGATGTTTACCAACTCTTAACCTAGGTTTTCATCCAATCTTGTTTGTTAGCTAGAGATAGTAATGAATGATTTTGTTCACCATAAGGTTGAACCAAAAAGTTGTCATTTTGATAGATTGTGTTAGAGATAAACAATGGATCAAAATGGGAAAACTCACAATGTGTGTTAGAGATAAACACATTGGGAGGACTTTGTGAAATAGTTTATCATCTAAAGGAGTTTATAAGTTTTGTTGATCGAACATATACATGCAAAGTGATCGTCGAACCCTAACTTTGGCAATATTTCTCAAATATTAAAACCAAAACTTTTACCGCATTTTATTACACTTTTATGCAAGATACCGTGACAAACACCAAAACCCCATTGTTACCTTAAGTTAAGAGTTAAAACAACTGTCGAAAGGCGGTGATATCTCACAATCCCTGTGGAGACGATAACAAAAACCCGACACTTAAAATTACATTCAACAAAATGGCGTCGTTGACGGGGATTGTGAATTGATATTGGGAGCATCGCAATGGTTGCTTAATTTTTAGCTTTCGAATTTTTGACTTGTGCTTGTAATTTGTTTGGTTTAGTGTGCAGCTTTTGTTTTATGCGAGGGCAGATCCCTGTGGACGAACTTCTTTTTGATCCCGAGATCGAGAGAACCGCAAGGAGGCTGAATAGCAAAACGAGATGAAGGAGGCAACGGGCTAGACAACGACAAGAACAAGGAGAAAGTTCTTCTACCACACATCCACCACCGTTCATACCAATCATGGAACCACCACCACCGCCCATTTCCACTCCATGTGTAAACAGTCCAAGGAACACTGCTTAGTTTGCCAACCACACGGGAAGGCAAGCCGAGATGAAAACGGGAACTCTCAATTTATTATATGGAAGTCCATTCACCGGAATGGACCATGAAGTCCATTCAAGCGTCCAAGAAAACCTCGGACTTGCTTCTCAATTCTGGGCGCAAGCATCTCTTGTATTGCTTTGACCTTTGCAGGATCAACTTCAATACCTCTTTCACTGACAATAAAGCCCAATAACTTAACGGAACGGACTCCAAATGTACACTTGTTGGGATTCAGGCGAAGCTGATACTTCCTCAAAAGCTGAAAAAGCTTCAACAGGTGCCCTACATGCTCAACTTCCGTTCTTGACTTAGCAATCATATCATCAACATATACCTCGATTTCCTTGTGCATCATATCATGAAACAAGGTAGTCATAGCTCGTTGATACGTGGCTCCGACGTTCTTCAAACCGAAGGGCATCACTCGATAACAGAATGTTCCCCAAGGTGTGATGAATGTTGTCTTCTCTATATCCTCGGGTGCCATTTTAATCTGATTATATCCGGAAAATCCATCCATAAATGAGAAGACATTGAATTTAGTTGTATTATCTACCAACATATCAATGTGTGGTAGAGGGAAATCATCTTTCGGACTAGCTTTATTCAAGTCTCTATAGTCCACACACATCCGGACTTTTCCATATTTCTTGGGCACGGGCACAATATTGGCCACCCACTGAGGATACGTAGAAGTCACCAGAAACCCCGCATCAATTTGCTTCTGAACTTCCTCTTTGATCTTTACTACCATATCAGGATGAGTTCTTCTGAGCTTCTGTTTCACAGGCACGCACTCAGGTTTCAAAGGTAGGAAATGTTGTACAATATCAGTATCTAGACCAGGCATGTCTTCATATGACCAGGCAAAGACATCGACGTATTCTTGTAGCAACTCAATCAACCCCTTTCTTAACAGACTCTTCCAGGAGTGCCCCAATCTTCACTTCTCGCACACAATCCTCAGACCCCAAGTTGACTGTTTCCAGATTCTCAAGATGCGGCTGAATGATTTTCTCTTCATGCTCAAGTAGACGGGTAATCTCGTCAGGAATATCTTCATCATTATCTTCTTCCGCCTCAAATATAGGGAATTCAAAGTTGGGAGATGGTGTTGGATCATTATGTTCAATGGGTTTGATTAACCTGCATAATGTTTTTGGATATAAAGAGCTTTTAGAATTCAGACAAGGCAAATCATTATGCAGATAAAAAGATTGATTTTATTCTATTTTTAGGGTTTTATGTGATCACCAATTTCATGCAAAAGCGAAAAGGGAAAATAATTGGAAAAACAAACATTTAACATGAATCTATTGAATGAAAATATCATTGTATTTATGCGCCGACAATGTCATCACTTCTCCTTTTGGCATGGGAAGAGGGTTTTTAAACATAATGAACATTACTTTGACTTATGGATAACTGTTGGAATATCCACAGCGACCCAATTATTGCAGACCCCTCCAGGGATGACGAAGTTGCCAGAATCCTCTTCGTCCTCTTCCAAGATGGCAGCAGCCTCCTCGTCTTGACTGGTGTGGATGAATCCACCATTCTTGAACAGCCCTTGTGTATTGGAAACCCCAGAAGAATAACCTATGCCAGCCCGGGACTTGTTGTCTTTTAACACAATCATTTGCCCCAAACCAGCAGTTGCGCCATGCTTAATGGCCAACTTCGCATCTTTGTAGGAAGCAAATGAAGAAGTTCCCTTCTTAATAGGCTCAATAATAGATAAAGCTTGGAACAGAGTTCCAACTTCATCCTCAGCATCTATATAAGAGAAGGAAGACAAATGGCTAACCAGGAGAGCCTTTTCTCCCCCTACCACTACCAGCTTCTTATTCTTTACAAATTTCAATTTTTGGTGTAGGGTTGATGTCACGGCGCCCGCCTCGTGAATCCACGGTCTGCCCAAAAGACAGCTATACGATGGGTGAATATCCATAACCTGGAAGGTAATCTGGAAATCACTTGGTCCGATTTTGACTGGGAGATCAATCTCACCAATCACAGTTTTGCGAGACCCATCGAAAGCCTTCACAACTACTCCACTTTGCCTCATGGGAGGCCCTTGATATGACAGCTTCGCAAGAGTGGATTTCGGAAATACGTTTAATAATGACCCAGTGTCCACCAGAACATTGGACATGGCGTCATCTTTGCAACCCATAGATATGTGTAAATCCAAGTTGTGGTCTCTTCCCTCCTCGGGGAGATCAGAGTCACAAAAACTCAAGTTGTTACAAGTGGTAATGTTTGCAACAATTCTATCAAATTGTTCTATCGTGACATCGTGATCCACGTACGCCACATCCAAAACCTTCGGCAGAGCCTCTCGGTGTGGTTCTAAATTCAAAAGCAATGACAACACAGATATTTTGGATGGCGTTTGTAGAAGCTGGTCTACAATGTTGTACTCGCTCCTTTTGATGAGCCTCAGCATCTCATCACAGTCTTCTTTCGCATTGCCACTCGGGCCAGCAGAAGCAGGAGTTCTTAACGTAGAGGAGGGCTTAACAACAAGTTCCGGATTCGGGGTGCTCATAGCATCCCCAATCGGGCGCTCAACAAAATCAGTATCAACACTTCCTCGGGCATCAGCTTGAGGCTTCAACGGTGCTGAAAATACACGGCCACTGCGGGTCAACCCACTGACATCGGCAATGTTAACAACAGATGAGGAGGGCAAGGAAACCTCTTTCCCATTTTCCACTGCCACAGTGTTGTAGCGATAAGGAACCGCTTTCTCAGAGAAGTACGGTACGGGTCCGGCTGGTTTGATGACGAGAGCAGGAGAAACCTTCTGCTTGCTACCATCATACTTGATGACAACTGGCTCAGGTATCCGGAACACCGGGGAAATTACATTGACTTCGAGCTAATCTTCGTCAACATTTCTATTTTGAAGGATCTCAATGACTCCTTCGTCTAGCATCTCTTGCACATCTTTGCGCACCTGGCTACATCCTCTCTGATTGACGGAACAGACTCTACATCTATCATGGTCATGTTTATAATGGCTATAGTCACACAGCAATCTATGCATCTCTTCCAGCGATTGCCGGATATGACTGACATATTTCACCTTGTACTTGCCAGGGCAGCCCTGGACCATATTGACAGACTTCCCATGCTCGGGCAATGGGTTCTTCTTCACGTTCGGACCTACATCCTCGAAAAACAGAATCCTACTTCTTACAAGGTCTTGCACCTTGGTCTTCAAGGGATAACAATTCTCTACGTCGTGTCCGGGAGCACCGGAATGATACACGCAATGAAGTTCAGACTTGTACCACAACTGGGGGTTAGCAGGTACAGCGGGAGGGTCTCGCAGAGTGATCAACTTTCTATCGACCAGGGATGGATAAAGTTCGGCATAAGTCATCGGAATTGGATCAAAGATGACCCTCTTCCTCTCATAGCTGGTACTGGTACTGGCTTACTCGCAATCTACCGGATGCTCGACCTTTGGAGACTTACTCGCCTGTAGTAGAAGGAGATAACGTGTTCTTAGGAGAAGAAAAATAAATGAGTTTGGGGTGTTTAGGGATGCTCATGCAAAAAGGCAGTCCTAGATGAAGGAACCGCGCTACCTTAAATGACATGCCACGAGAGGCTATACGAAACCTAAGAAATCGGTAACATGCGGGAAAAGTAAAGGGATCGAGAGATCTACCGTACGGATAAAGATCCGAAGTAACAACAATTAAAGAGATAAGAAACCCAGAGATCTCTCAAGCTAGCACCATCAAAGAAAGTGAGTCAGTACAGGTAATCGAAATAAACCTCCAGGTGGTATCCCACAAATAAAGTGGAACACCAGGCAAGCTATCTCTGCAAGAGTCATATGAGCCCTTTGTTGGTGTAAGCCCTAGAGGCCAATACATTTTGGTACTTGTATCGAATTAATAAAAGGCTTTTTCTTTATTATGATTGATTAATAAAGTCCCTGGAATAGATAGTCCGTTTAATGTATCAAGTGTGACTTGATCATGAGAACGCATTAAACATAAGGGCACTATTCTTAAAGTATCCGTAGTCGAGTTTTAGTGTGAAGTGGGATAACACTAAAGCATTAAGACTATTATGTTTGTAGACTGATGATCACATCTCATGGATCATGGATAAAGAGTTATCAAGTCTTAAACATAGGTATGAATATTAGGAGTAATATTTATACCGGATTGACCCGCTATGAGATTACTATATAGAAAGTTATGCAAAGTGTCATAAGTTATTCTCATGGTGATAATAGTGTATTCCACTCTTCGACCTGAAACCACTATGGATCCTAGATGTAGAGTCGAGTGCTTTATTGCTGATCCAACGTTATCCGTAACTGGATAACCATAAAGACAGTTGATGGGTGCTCCACAAAGCATGCTGAGGGACATGAGTGACCTAGATGGAATTTGCCCATCCTGCATAACAGGATAAATGTCTATGGGCCCAATATTGAACTGGACAAGGATGACACGGTCTATGCCTTGTGTTCAATATAGACATAAGGGCAAAAGGGTAATTATACACATAAGCATTATCACAGAAGGAATTGTCAGATCACATGACATTTTCGTGTCTTGGGTAGCAGTGATGTGTTGCTAGATACCGCTCACTGTTTATTATGTTAAATATGTGATTTAATATAATTGCCAACGCCGCGAAAACCTACAGGGTCACACACAAAGGACGGATTGATGAGAGATAGAGTAACTAAGGAATACCGTAAGGTACGGTGCCCTTAAGTGAGTTATGGAACATCGTAAGGTACGGTGTACTTGAGTAGAATACGAAATATGGTAAGGTACCATGTGCTTAAGTGATTTTGGGCATATTATAAGATATGGGCCAAAATACACTTAAGTGGGCTTTTAGCTTGAAGCCCACACAAGTGGTTCTATAAATAGAACCCTTGTGCAGAAGCATTCATTGCGGTTGCATTATTTTTGTTTTCTCTCTCTCTCTCTCTCTCTCTTTCACTCAAAGCCTTCATTCGTACCAGCTAGCACTGAGATTGAAGGAATCCGTTCGTGTGGACTGAGTAGAGACGTTGTCATCGTTCAACGTTCGTGATCGCTTCGTGGATCTGCATCAAAGGGTTTTGATCGTCACAAGAGATCTACACCAAAGGTTTCGATCATCACAAGAGGTAAATATTCTATCACTGATCATGACCATTCGTAAGGATCTCTAAAGGAGAAATTTTAATTTCCGCTGCATTTTGGACCGCAATTCTCCTTCACCCTCACAAAACAAAACTCAACAAACAGGTTAGAGAAACAAGATAGGGTAATCAAGAGTTTCCCCCAAATCAAAATGTAACCACATGAATCATGTCATTAAAATTCACAAAAAACTCACAAAAAGCAACCAAGGGTAGGAGGCCTAAACCTCTTGTCAAACACATGCATCAAAAGGGTATCAAATTCATCCATAATACCTCATACATTCAGAGCATTCAAATTAAAAGCATAAAGTAATGGGAATAAGACAAACCTGACTGGAGAGATCGAATGAAATTGAATTGCACGGTTGGGTTTGCAAAGCACTCTTAGGGTTTATATGAGAGGGAATTGGTTCTTTGTCGATGAGTTCCCTTCAGTCTCTGGAGGTTGCTCTGAACTCTGTTAGCTCTTCTCTCAATATCTTTTTCCCTGCCAGGGTAATAGGAATAGAATGAAATTTTGTTTCACTGAAACTCTGAATTTATAACCTGATTTTTGTGGACCTGTGGGCTCAAATGAGAGAGGCCCAAGTCCAAAATTTTTCTGTTATATTTTATTTGTTTATTTATTTATTTATTTATTTATTTATTTATTTATTTATTATTTTTTATTTTATTTTAATTTTTTCGTTTTTCGTTTTTTTTTTCGTTTTTCATTCTTTTTTTTTGTTTAAACACGTGGGCTTCGCCTAGCGAGCATGAGAGTTCAAGAAATTCCTCTGAGCGTAGGTGATTCTGGTGGCTTTTCTTAGGACTCGCTAGGCGACCCATTCTGCTCGCCTAGCGAGCATGACAGCTCATGAACAAACTTTTGCTCCTTCAAGATTAACGTTTTGACTGACGAATAAACCCTATTTGAACCTGTTGGAAGTATCTCAAGTCATTCCCTTGTGTTGACTGATCATCTAAATAGAACCCACAAAGTGTCTTGGATGATACTCAAGCTTCAAACAAAAGATGTTAGTGACACATTTTTGTGCTTTTGGTTAGTAAACAAAAGTAAGAGAAACAATGATGTATAATTCAAGCATGCTTGGTGATCTCAAACCAATCACAAGGAGTCCCACCCAAAGGCAAAGGGAACCAAGATTCTAAAGATCCTTGAGGCAATGCAAATGCAATGTTATGATGCCATGAGGGATCTTAGGGTCAAAATTGTGGTCTTACAACTACTAACACTAACTATTGACAATTAACATTTACTTTATGCAGTTTACTTTTATGCAATTTACTATTCTTGCACATATTATCCATTTGCTTTTCTCTTTGCTCACTTGAGCACATGTTTATGTTAATGCCCTTTGCCTTTTGCTCACTTGAGCACATAATTGTGTATATATTATTGTGCTTGTGTTTTGTTTTGATTGTTGTGGACCAAATGCAAAGAAATGGACTTAGTTTCTAGGACTTCCCCTATGCAAAGAAATGGAGAATTGGACTTAGATTCTAGGACCTTCCTTATGCAAAATTGGAGTAAAAGGATCTTAATGGTGAAGATGGATTAGAAGACCCAAATCTCTAAACTCACTCTTGTCCATTCTTGTTTTACTTCATGGAACTTTTGATGTGTGTTCTTTTGTGCTAGGAGTTTCCATTTGAGCTTAATTGGAGGACCATTGCCATGATCATCCAAGTGGAAGATACAAGATACATTGAGGATCTCCTAAGAGACTTATTTGATTGCTTATGCTTTGTGGTTGCTTATTCCAAAGGATGGGAGCTACTTGGATCATCAATATGATCTCAAGAGAGGAACTCCTTGTGTGGTTTTGATTCTTTATCCCTTCTCTTTTTGTTTTACTTAGGACTTAGCCCTTCTTCTTCTTCTCTCACTCTAACCCAATCCAAAACTCTTTGTGCAAACATTTAACCATTGTTTTTTAAAAACATTAGAAACCTAAGCCTTATGCTTTTGATTTTCAAACTCTCTTTTCATAACACTTATTTTGAATTGAACTTGTAAGTCAACTTTGACCATTTTTGTATATACTTCTAATAGGTAAATATAACCCATTCAAATGTCTTTTTGTGGTTCCAATGGCCACCTTCTTAATCAAATTTTCCATAACCTTTAGCTATTAGGTTTGAGTTATCTTTGTGGTAGATGTAATACTCACCTATATCCTTAGTGATGGACAATGAGTCTTCCATGCTTATTATAGGGTTAACCCCTCACTAGCATGTTGAAACTATCCTCACATGGTGGATTTGTGGCTTGGTTGAGTTTTCTCCCTTTGATAACAAAAGACCTTAAGGCTTTTGGATCAATCAATTCACCAACTCATTTTGAGATTTTTACCCCGAACTACGAGGTTTTGATCCTAATCTTTTTATAAGATGGTACGTAGGCAATGGGTTTATCCATCCAAACACAAAATGTAAATAACTTGTATATTCTCCTCTCATATCTTCAATCCTGTTTGCACAAACAAATTTTCACAAAAGAACAACAACCTTCACAACAAGTATGAAAAGGGCCCCCTAGGAGTACCTAGGATGTTTTGGGTGCCTAACACCTTCCCATTGCATAACCAACCCCCTTACCCATATCTCTGTTCCTTTTACTAGTTTTTGTTAAAACTTTTAGGTTTTTGTTCGCTTTCTAACCATTCCTATGGATAAATAGAAGTGCGGTGGCGACTCGACTTGTGTGATTTACCTTGGATTTAGTCAATATCTCTAATGGTAACGAATACCCCACTACATAAAAGTGGCGACTCTGCTGGGGACAAATGCCTAGTGGGTTTTGCCAACTTTTCATGCTTGTTGTATTGTATTATCTTGTGACATATTTTTGTGCAATTTGGGATTACTGTATTGTATGTAATCATTGATTTGCTTGATATTAATTCCTTGTATGCTTGGTGATCTTTATGAGATGAGTTCTATACCCGGGCTCGAGTGCACTTAGGATAGGAGAATGGCGTAGTCTTGTTGACTTGTGTGGAGTTATTCCTTAGCAAGTTGACTTGCAAGTCCATTCACTTGGTGGAGGTCATGTTGGGATCAATAATGTCACACAAGTAAGTTGTGGTTAGACATTACTCTTTCCAATATAGACCTTAGAAGCCAAAGACCTTAGTTTACCAAGCCCATCTTGGCCTATTCTTAGGATGTAGTGCGAAAGTCGTTCAAATGTAGGATTTGATACGATTGTTACGCGATACTACACTCATAAGAGTCTCTCTTGAGAATATTTTTGGAATACGAGTAGTCGTTTCTCCGATAATATCCAAAAGATGGGATGATGACTATGGGAACCTCTTGTAGAACATGTTTGGCAGGTTTAAACCCTAGTACACTCCCTTTGGGTGGTTCTTAACCTAAACTCCATGCTCGTGACTTACAACAAACCCTTTGATTCATGGTTGATCCGTTCATGTGTTCTTAATATCAATGGAACTTGGGTGTTGATAAGGTGTAAGCCATAATCCACCAAAATGGATGATTGATATTAAGGATAACATGATCCATCCCATGACCTTTGTTTGGTGTGCTTTGCTTGATCCTTGAGTGTGATTGTTGCATTCATGCATCCATGCACTCATTTGCATCCATATCATCAATAATGAAGAAAATTTTCAAGGAACTTAAGGGGTTTATTTGCAAAATTTTCAGACATGGAAAGACAAAGAAGGAATACAAAGAAGTACAACTTCAGAAAGCCAGATTTGAAAGAGTTAAGGAATCTGACATCCTATGTATTAGATCCTTTGGGTTTCAAAGCTCGTTTTGGGAAGCTTCTCCCTCTTCTGACTACTCAGGTGGATGAAGGGTTGATGAGTGTATTGGTGCAGTTTTATGATCCCTTGTACCGTTGCTTCACGTTTCCGGATTTCCAGCTTTTGCCTATGCTTGAGGAGTATGCTTACCTTGTGGGTATACCTATTCTAGACCAGTTGCCGTTCAGTGGCTTGGAGAGTATTCATACTTCTCGAGAGATAGCCGACATGTTACACATAGATGAATCTCTGGTTGGCGCTCATATGACTACCAAAGGTGGAATTCAAGGTCTCCCTTCTGAGTTCCTCATTGCTCAAGCTACCGTGTATGGGAAGGCCATGAGTGAGGATGCCTTTGAAGCCATATTCGTACTTCTCATCTATGGGTTAGTATTGTTCCCCAACATCGACAAGTTTGTGGATGTGAACGCTATTAGGATTTTCTCTACTCTTAATCCCATTCCGACTCTGTTGGGTGATGCCTATTTCTCTTTGCATATGAGGAATGCAAAGGGTGGTGGTACCATTGTGTGTTGTTTGCCTCTGTTGTATAAGTGGTTTATTTCTCACTTACCGCAGACGGTCACCTTCAAGGAGAACAAAGAATGTCTACGGTGGCCTACGAGACTTATGTCTCTCACTAATGATGATATCTCTTGGTATAACCGTGTGTATGATGGTGTGCAGATTATCGAGTCTTGTGGTGAATTTTCCAATGTACCTCTTCTTGCTACATGTGGTGGGATTAACTACAATCCTGTTTTGGCGCGTCGTTAGCTTGGGTTCCCCCTAAAGGATAAACCTAATAACATTCTGTTAGAGGGTGTGTTCTTTCAAGAGGGTAAAGATCCCCAAAACTTGAAGGGAAGAATGGTCCGTGCTTGGCGCAAGATTCATAGGAAAGGAAGGAAAGAGTTGGGTCCTAAGAATTGTGTCACTATGGAGCCTTACACTGCTTGGGTTAGGAAGAGAGCTTCTGAGTATCTCATGCCTTACGAGTATCCGAGACCTACACCTTTGGTTATGGTTGGGCCTTCAACCCTCCCTAACCAAAGAGTAGAGGAGTTGAGAGACGAAGACCGGTCACGTGCTTGGATCCGTGAAAGGGAAGAGTTGCTTCAGCAAATCAGAGAGAAGGTTGCTTTGATAGAGTTCCTCGAACATCAGGTTATTGATGATCCTGATGATGCATGGACTTCTCTACTTCCTCAGTCTTCCAAGTTTTGGAAGAGGAAGTATGATCGACTCGCCAAGGAGAAGGTGGATATGGAGGCAGCCTATGAGAGGGAGGTGAAGAGACTTCGCGCATCCTATCTTCCTGTGTCCCGAGCTTTAGATGATTGCTTCTAGGGATCCATAGGATGATTATTTTCCTTTTCTCTTGTATATGATTGACAATGCTGTACTTCTTTTCCCTGATATTATTTGATGAGATATTTCCATATATGACAAATGTTTAATATTTCCAAAATTTGCAAATAAAACCCTAGAGTTCCTTTGAAATAAAAACAAATCATATGCACAAACATTGCATGCATCATGTGCATAAGTAGGTTTTGTTCCCGGCTTCTTGTCCTGTGGTCTAACTCTGTGTTCTTCATTTATTTTAAAGACAAGCTGACTCACCGGTATTACACCAGAGCCAACATTTCGAGACTGATGGATCACCTAGAACAAGAGAACCGTGAGCTGAAAGAGGAAGTGGCCAGATTAAGTGCTTTGATGGAATCATTCTTGGCTGCCCAGAGCCAGTCTTCTCCGACGCCCTCAACTCCTCCCCAGAGGACAGTCATCTCCGAGATTGTCTCCTCGATTGTGCCTGCAGCCAGTGCACATTCTGCTCCAGCGGCCATGCCATTCGGATTCCCGTGGGGGATGCCTCCTAATTTTATGCCTGAGGGTCCTGCTCCAACCTTTGCTTCTATGCCGGCATCTAGCCCGGTCCTTGCTATTCCTCCTCCTATCGTGCATACTATACCCAGAGTAGACGACACCATCTATCATTCTGAGCCGTTTGAGGGCCCAGATGTCTATGAGAAGATGGACGCTATGAATGATCAATTTCTTGAGCTCCGCAAGGAATTGAAAACTCTCAGAGGAAAGGATCTTTTTGGCAAGTTTGCTGCCGAACTGTGCTTGGTTCCCAATGTGAAGATCCCTGTGAAATTCAAGGTCCCTGACTTTGAAAAATACAAGGGAAATACTTGTCCTCTCAGCCACCTGGTCATGTATGCCAGGAAGATGTCAACTCAGACCGACAACGATCAGTTACTCATCCACTACTTTCAAGACAGTCTGTGCGGTGCCGCCCTGCGTTGGTATATGGGTTTAGACGGTGCGAACATCCGATCCTTCAATGATCTTGGCGAGGCCTTCGTCAAGCAGTACAAGTATAATATGGATATGGCTCCCGATAGGGATCAATTGAGGGCCATGTCCCAGAAGGACAAGGAAACATTCAAAGAATACGCCCAGAGGTGGCAAGAGTTGGCAGCACAGATCGTGCCTCCGCTAGAAGAGAAGGAAATGACCAAGATCTTTCTGAAGACCTTGAGTTCATTCTATTATGAGCGGATGATTGCTTGCGCTCCTTCTGACTTCACTGAGATGGTGAATATGGGGATGCGTCTAGAAGAAGGGGTTAGAGAAGGACGTCTAACCATAGAAGAAGGCTCTTCTACCAAACGTTATGGGGCGTTTGCAAAGAAGAAAGATGGAGAGGCACATGTTGTGACCTCCCATATGAAACCAAGAAGACCCTCAGTGAGGAGGAAGACCGTGCGTCCCGCCGGTAACCAGCACCAGGTGGCTCATATAGCACATGTTTTCAGAGACAATCAACAGTATCAACAACACAGCAACAATCAGCAATCACATCCGCAATATCAACAACAACAGCATCGTCCGCAGCCGCAGGCCTACCAGCCTCGAAACAGTAATCAAACCAGCACGAGTTACGAGAGGAAAAGGGTCACTTTCGATCTTATTCTGATGACGTATGCAGAATTATATCCCTCTTTGATAGAGAGGAAGTTGATTACTCCGAGAGACCCACCGGCTATACCTGCCAACCCCCAGTGGTGGTATAAGCCTGAATTACATTGTGTTTATCATTCTGGTGCTCCCAGCCACGACGTGGAGAATTGTTACCCTTTGAAGACCAAGGTTCAAGACCTTGTGAGGTGTGGCATTCTGTGTTTCGAGGACGTAGGTCCTAATGTGAAGAAGAACCCATTGCCCGAGCATGGGAAATCTATCAACATGGTCCAGGGCTGCCCTGGCAAGTACAAAGTCAAATATGTCAGTCATATTCGACAGTCCCTTGTCGAAATGCATCGTCTGCTATGTGATTACAGTCATTATGAGCACGACCATGATAGATGCCGAGTATGCTCTGTTAACCGATTGGGTTGTCGCCAGGTGCGCAAGGATATTCAGGAAATGCTGGATGAAGGAGTCATTGAGATTCTTCAGAATAGGAATGTTGACGAAGATGAGCCTGAGGTCAACGTAATTTCCCCAGTATTCCGGATGCCCGAGCCTGTTATCATCAAGTATGATGGTAGCAAGCAGAAGGCTTCTCCTGCTCTTATCATTAAGCCTGCCGGTCCAACACCGTACTCTTCCGAAAAAGAAATTCCTTTCCGCTACAACGCTGTTGCTGTAGAAGATGGGAAAGAAGTGTCCTTACCATCTTCCTCTGTTGTTAATATCGCAGATGTTAGTGGTTTGACCCGCAGCGGTCGTGTGTTTTCAGCACCTCCCAAGCCTCAGGCTAATGATGGTTTTGTTGAACGTCCGATTGGGAATGCTGTGAGCACCCCGAATCCGACACCTGTTGTTAAGCATTCCTCTACATTGATAACTCCTACTTCTGTTGGCCCAAGCGGCAATGTGAAAGAAGACTGTGATGAGATGCTGAGGCTCATCAAGAAAAGTGAGTACAATGTTGTAGACCAACTTCTACAAACACCATCCAAGATATCAGTGTTATCTTTGCTCTTGAATTCAGAACCACATAGAGAGGCACTGCAAAAGGTATTGGATGTGGCATATGTAGATCATGATGTCACAATAGAACAATTCGATAGCATTGTTGCAAACATTACCGCTTGTAACAACTTGAGTTTCTGTGACTCTGATCTCCCTGAGGAGGGAAGAGACCACAACTTGGCTTTACATATATCTATGAACTGCAGAGACGACGCCATGTCCAATATGCTGGTGGACACTGGGTCATCACTAAATGTATTGCCAAAAACCACTCTTTCGAAACTATCTTATCAAGGGCCTCCCATGAGGAAGAGTGGAATTGTTGTGAAAGCTTTCGATGGGTCGCGTAAAACGGTGATTGGGGAAGTTGACCTCCCAGTCAAAATCGGACCGAGTGATTTCCAGATCACCTTCCAGGTTATGGATATCCACCCGTCGTATAGCTGTCTCTTAGGCAGACCATGGATTCACGAGGCAGGCGCCGTGACATCCACCCTACACCAGAAACTGAAATTCGTGAAGAATAAGAAGCTGGTAGTGGTAGGGGGAGAAAAGGCTCTCCTGGTTAGCCACTTGTCTTCCTTCTCATATATAGATGCTGAGGATGAAGTTGGAACTCCTTTCCAAGCTTTGTCTATTGCTGAGCCTATGGAGAAGAGAACTCCTTCATTTGTTTCCTATAAAGATGCAAAATTGGCCATTGAGTGTGGTGCAACTGCTGGTTTAGGGAAAATGATTGAGCTAGAAGACAACAAGTCTCGGGCTGGCATAGGCTTTTCTTTTGGGGTCTTCAACACCAAAGGGTTGTTCAAGAGTGGAGGTTTCATCCACACCGGTCAGGATGAAGAAGCTGTTGCTGTCTTGGAAGAAGATACAGAGGATTCAGGCAATTTCATCATCCCTGGAAGGGTCTGCAACAATTGGGTCGTTGTGGATGTTCCTACAGTTATCCATAAGTCAACGTAATGATCATTTTGTTTAAAAAACCCTTCTCCCATGCCAAAAGGAGGAGTAAAGACATTGTTGGCACATAAATACAATGATATTTTCATTCAATAAATTCATGTTAAATGTTTGTTTTTCCAATTATTTTCCCTTTTCGTTTTTTGCATGAAATTGGTGATCACATAAAACCTAAAAAATAAAATAAAATCAATCTTTTCATCTGCATAATGATTTTCCTTGTTTGATTCCTAAAGCTTTTCATATCCAAAATCATTATGCAGGTTGATCAAACCCATTGAACATAATGATCCAACACCATCTCCCAATTTTGAGTTCCCTGTATTTGAGGCGGAAGAAGATGATGTTGAAGAGATTCCTGAAGAGATTACCCGTCTACTTGAGCATGAAGAGAAGATCATGCAGCCGCATCTCGAGAATCTGGAAACAATCAACTTGGAGTCTGAAGATTGTGTGCGAGAAGTGAAGATTGGGGCACTCCTTGAAGAATCTGTTAAGAAAGGGTTGATTGAATTGCTAGGAGAATACGTTGATGTCTTTGCATGGTCATATGAAGACATGTCAGATCTAGATACAGATATTGTGCAACATTTCTTACCTTTAAAGCCTGAGTGCGTGCCTGTAAAGCAGAAGCTCAGAAGAACTCATCCTGATATGATAGTGAAGATTAAAGAAGAAGTTCAGAAGCAAATTGATGCAGGGTTTCTGGTGACTTCTACATATCCTTAATGGGTGGCCAACATTGTGCCCGTGCCCAAGAAAGATGGAAAAGTCCGAATGTGTGTGGACTATAGAGACTTGAATAAAGTTAGTCCGAAAGATGATTTCCCTCTATTACATATTGATATGTTGGTAGACAATATAGCTAAATTCAATGTCTTCTCATTTATGGATGGATTTTCCGGATATAACCAGATCAAGATGGCACCCGAGGATATAGAGAAGACAACATTCATCACACCTTGGGGAACATTCTGTTAACGAGTGATGCCCTTCGGTTTGAAGAACGCCGGAGCCACGTATCAACGAGCTATGACCACCTTGTTTCATGATATGATGCACAAGGAGATTGAGGTATATGTTGATGATATGATTGCTAAGTCCAGAACGGAAGTTGAACATGTAGAGCATTTGTTGAAACTTTTCCAGCGCTTGAGGAAGTACAAGCTTCGTCTGAATCCCAACAAGTGTACATTTGGAGTCCGTTCCGGCAAGTTATTGGGCTTTATTGTTAGTGAAAGAGGTATTGAGGTTGATCCTGCAAAGGTCAAAGCAATACAAGAGATGCCTGCGCCCAAAACTGAGAAGCAAGTCCGAGGCTTTCTTGGCCGCTTGATTTATATTTCCAGATTCATATCCCACATGACTACCACATGCGCGCCGATATTCAAGCTCCTCCAGAAAGATCAGTCTCATGATTGGACCGAGGATTGCCAGAAAGCTTTCGACAGTATTAAAGAGTATCTGTCTGAACCTCCGATTCTGTCTCCGCCTGTAGAAGGAAGACCTTTGATCATGTATCTGACTGTTCTTGAAGACTCAATGGGTTGTGTCCTTGGTCAGCAAGACGAATCAGGGAAGAAGGAGTATGATATTTACTACCTGAGTAAGAAGTTCACTGATTGTGAGTCTCGATACTCAATGCTTGAAAAGACATGTTGTGCTTTGGCTTGGGCTGCTAAGCGCTTACGCCAGTATATGTTGAATCACACGACTTGGTTGATATCCAGAATGGATCCAATCAAGTACATCTTCGAGAAGCCTGCTTTAACTGGGAGGATTTCCCGTTGGCAGATGTTGTTATCTGAGGATGATATTGAGTATCGAGCTCAGAAGGCTATTAAAGGTAGTATCTTGGCTGACCACTTGGCACATCAGCCTATTGAAGATTATCAGTCAGTTCAGTATGACTTCCCAGATGAGGAGATTCTGTATTTGAAAATGAAAGATTGCGATGAGCCTACACTTGATGAAGGGCCAGAGCCTGGTTCTAAATGGAGTATGGTATTTGATGGCGCTGTAAATCAGTATGGAAATGGTATTGGGGCAGTGATTATTACTCCTCAGGGCACACATATTCCTGTTACAGCAAGGCTAACTTTCAAATGCACGAATAATATGGCTGAGTATGAGGCCTGTATTATGGGTTTAGAAGAGTGTATTGATCTAAGGATCAAGCACCTTGATGTATATGGAGATTCGGCCCTCGTTGTTAATCAGATTAAGGGTGAATGGGAAACGAATCAGCCTGGTCTCATTCCATATAGAGATTATGCGAGGAGGATTTCAATGTTCTTTGCTGAAGTTGACTTCCATCATATTCCTCGAGACGAGAATCGGATGGCAGATGCTCTTGCTACACTTGCTTCTATGATTGTGGTAAAACTTTGGAATGAAGTCCCCAATATCACTGTGATGCGCTTGGACAGACCAGCTCATGTATTTGCAGTAGAAGAAGCGAAAGATGATAAGCCATGGTATTATGACATCAAGTGTTTCCTTCAGAACCAGGTTTACCCGCCTGGGGCATTTGTGAAAGATAGGAAGACTTTGAGGAGATTGTCAGGAAGTTTCTACCTCAATGGCGAAGTGCTTTATAAGAGAAATTTTGACATGGTTCTGCTCAGATGCGTGGATAGACACGAAGCAGACCTGCTAATGACTGAGGTCCATGAAGGTTCGTTTGGTACTCATTCCAATGGACATGCCATGGCTAGAAAGATGTTGAGAGCAGGCTACTATTGGCTGACAATGGAGTCTGACTGCTGGAAATACGTGAAGAAATGCCATAAGTGTCAAATTTACTTGGATAAGATTCATATTCCTCTGACACTTCTGAATGTGATTTCATCACCATGGCCCTTCTCCATGTGGGGAATTGACATGATTGGCATGATAGAGCCGAAAGCGTCCAACGGGCACAGATTTATTCTCGTAGTAATTGATTACTTCACCAAATGGGTTGAAGCGGCGTCATATGTAAATGTGACCAGGCAGGTGGTAGTGAAGTTTATCAAGAATCAGCTTATATGTCGTTATGGTGTGCCAGATAAGATCATTACTGATAATGGATCTAACTTGAATAACAAAATGATGAAAGAGTTGTGTAGTGACTTCAAGATCGCGCATCATAATTCTTCTCCTTACAGACCCAGGATGAATGGGGTTGTTGAAGTTGCTAATAAGAACACCAAGAAGATTATCCAGAAGATGGGTGTCACGTATAAGGATTGGCATGAGATGTTGCCATTTGCTTTACATGGATATCGAACATCTGTCTGCACTTCAACAGGGGCAACCCCTTTCTCTCTTATTTATGGCATGGAGGTTGTACTCCCAGTAGAGGTGGAGATCCCATCAATGAGAGTCTTGATGGAGGCCAAGTTGACTGATGCTGAATGGGTTCAGAGTCGTTATGACCAGCTGAATTTGATAGAAGAGAAGAGATTGACTGCCATGTGCCATGGTCAGTTATATCAGCAGAGAATGAAGAAAGCTTTTGATAAGAAGGTCAAGCCTCGCATGTTCCAAGAAGGTGACCTTGTTCTCAAGAAAGTCTTGTCTTTCGCGCCCGATTCCAGGGGCAAGTGGACTCCAAACTATGAAGGTCCATATGTTGTTAAAAGAGCCTTTTCAGGCGGTGCTTTGATACTTACAACTATGGATGGGGAGGATTTCACTCGTCCTGTGAATTCAGATGCAGTCAAGAAATACTTCGCCTAGAAATAAAAACAGAATAGCTCGCTAAGTTAAAAACCCGAAAGGGCGGCTTAGGCAAAAATGAGCGTCTCGGTGGATTGAAGACCCGAAAGGGCGATCCAGGCAAAAGTTAGAGACATAAAAAAAATGAATATTTGTATCCCGCTAGATTGAGTACCTCATCCCGGGGCAATCTAGGCAAAAAAAAATTATTAGGGATTTGGCAAGTAACTGCATCCTGACAAGACTTTATTCTACAATTGTCATCCGTCAGAGATTCTTGCTCATTCGTCATCAACCGAAGCTTCAAATACATCGAATTCAGAATTGGTGGAGAAATGGTCATTATGTTCAATGTAGCCCTTTTCCAATATATATCACCAATTTCAAACTTGTAAAGATCTATGGAGTCCTGCCATTTGCGGACTACCATTCCATCAAATAAATTTGAGCCTTTTATCCAATTACTTGCACTCTTATTTGTTTCTATTCAACAAGCGTTTTGCATGCTTTTAATTGAGAAAATATCATTGTTTTGAAAAAATAAATTTTTCATAACTTGTTTTTAAATGAGGTGAACATTCACAATGATGAAAAGGATATTTAGGAGATTCTCAATGCTCTCCCAAGGATGGTATGATCTCCAACAGGGTAAGACATTTGTTCATATTCCTGGCATGACTGTGTTTTCTTCCTCCGGAGCCCTGAGCGGTATGCTTGTTGAGATATTCACCATTCTCCCCTTCAGCGGGGTAGCAACCTTTTCTCCTCAGCAGATGTGATTTCCTTGGTAGGTACGGTACTTGGTGGTTGATCCCCAGAATCTCTTTATCCCTCGGATAGATTCCCCAGTAGAGTTGCTTATGTGGCAGATTCTACCTGTGCAATAAACTCTTTTCCCCAGCTGTGATGGGTGATTCATCCCCTGCATAGATTTTGTTGTTTCCTGGTATCTCTGATTCCCGGCAGATTGGATACTCTCTGGTGATTTGGCTTTCTCTCTTAAGATGTAGTACCGGATGTTTGTATTCCTGTGAAGCCTGTTTGTGTTAGAAATGTCTGTTTGTCAGCATTCATCATACATTAACCACACACATGTGTGCATATAATTTTCAAACATTCGGATATTCATATTGCATTTTTGCCATATATCTTTTGTTTGTTATTCTCTGCTAGTTGGTAATATATTTCCAAGCAGATGCCAGTGTCGGATCCCTCAATGTAGAGTCAGCCCCTTAAGTAAAAAGTGTTTATCTTTCCTTCCGCATTCCCCACTGAGTTATATCCTCGTGGACAATGGTTGTTTTCGCTTCCTCCCAGCACATATATTGGGATAGGTTCCCCTATTGAGTTATATCCTCACTAGGACGAGTCTTGATTCAGTGTGCCTCTTTGGTTTGATCCTAAATTGGCCTCTTGTGGTTGTTTCCTTTGTTTCCCCGTGGTATAAATGAATAATTGCTCAGTAATCAGTAATCATTCGTCTTATCCCCGGCGGAGTCTGCGGTTTTCTACCCTTATACTGATAGTTATAAACCATATTTTCTCCCCTTTGCAGAGTTAACCTTTTGTTCATCCTAGTTGATGACGGTTACTTCTCCGTGGTTTTCTACCCAGTATCCGGTAGATGTAATCCCCTCTTTGACGATTATCATTATCCAATATTCGGTATTGATATTCCCTCCTTCTCTTGGATAATTGCTCTGATTAGACAATTTATCCCCAGCAAGTCATCTTTCATACCGGTTGCCGGTAATGTTTGTTGCTCCCCTTGATTGGTCATCATTATATACCTAGTTTTGGTGTTCCGATGCCTTTCTCTTTCTCGGTCGATTTATCCTTTATTAACCCAGTAACCGGTTGTGGATAATCTTCCATGCGAGTATATTATCTACGGTCTGACGGTAATAGATAATATATCTCATGCACTCTTTGGTCGAAGCCTTTTGTTCTTCCCCAATTGAGTAAGATTCGTATCCCTGTTTTGGAATCGAATGTCCATCCCTTAATCGAGTTTGCTTTTTGCCCTCTTTTTGGATGATGAGTGTTTTGGGAATATCCCCCAATTCACGCTTTGGTTGGTCACCTATTATATGCCCAGTAACCGGTATCCCTGGTGTTCCTTCCTTCTGCTCCCTATTATGACTTTTTGTCCCTTGTGGAGTCATATTTTCCTGAGTTGAAATATACCCTTTTAGGTCTTCCTCAGATGATTTGGAGTTTTGATATCTCTCACCCTTATACCGGTCTTAGATATTCATTCTTCCCGAGCATGTTGTTCTCTCACCCTTATGCCGGTGTTCAGATCACATGTCTCTTTGAGCTTATTACCCAGTAACCGGTAATACCTCATTCCGCTACTTCCCCAGGAAGGTCTGTCTTTTGGACATCCCCAGTGAGGTCCCTTAGTGGATCGTCCTCATCCAGATTTTTATCCGAAGTACCCGTTGTAGTTAGCTTTTGTTGTATTGGCATATTCCCCAATACGGGCGTCTTCGAGTCGGCTCGAATCTTTCCAATGGATTTATTCCCTTTGGATTTCTGCTCCCCAAGCTTTGAGTCGTGCCCTGCTCACGCATTTCCTTCTTACCCCCACTAGAGTCCCCAGAGTCTCTGTCCCATTTTTATGAGCATATTACTCATATGGAATTTCAATTTCCTCTTGATCTTTACCTTTGTGGACACATATCCCCACAGAGTGTTACCATTCTGCATACATTTGCATCATGAGGTCTCTTAGGGACCAAAATTCGTCTCTTTGTTATTATTTAAGCCCATTCTACCTCGTCGAAACGAAGATTTTAACCTTCACTTCTCCGGCTAGAATGACCTTAAATAGGGGCATCTGTAAGATCCCAATTTTGTCCCTAAGATCCCTCATGACATCATAACATTGCATTTGACATTGCCTCAAGGATCATTAGCATCTTGGTTCCCTTTGCCTTTGGGTGGGACCTTCTGTGAGGTGGTTTGAGATCACCAAGCATGCTTGAATTGTATATCATTGCTTTTCTCATTTTGTTTACTAACCAAAAGCACAAAAATATGTCACTAACATCTTTTGTCTTGTAGCTTGAGCAATCACAAGATCCAAAGCTTCAAGGAGATCATTAGTACAAAGACATGGTCAAGAGGGGATGATAGCAAGCATGGTAATGGTTCCCAAAGCTCTCATCCATCAAATATGCCTCCCTAGTACCTCAATTCATCATTTTGATCAAAGCAAGTCAAAGGGCTTAAGGCCTTGTTCTTCAAGAAAACCCTAATTCATCTATGCACCACAATGCCTTGCTCATGAAGCAACCTCAGCCCATGGTCAAATATAATCAAGGGAAGTTATTTAACTCATTATTTCGTGCATATTTGAGCTTATTTGAGTGTCCTCAATCATCAATTCATCAAAATATGGGTTGTGGACTTGAGAAGTTGATCAGTCAATTCATCTGACTATTTTGAAATGCACTAAGACCTAACTTTTTATGTGTTGGTCAAATGGAGATGGTTCCAAAATAAAAAATGTTCTTAAGGATAATATGAACAACTTTCATGTTCATCAAAATTTTATTTGAAGCTTGGAAGGTCATCTGTCATTCCAATACATTATAGGTCATTTTGACTGAAACCCTAATTTTGGGTCAACTTCCCAAGGACATAACTCATTCATTTTTTATGATTTTGAGGTGGGATCAAATTCATTGGAAATCCTAAGATGTATAATTCAAATTTTATGTTGAACAAAATTTCAAAATCTCAAAGGAAATACATTTGATAATGCAAGACATTATAGGTCCTTTTTGACCAAATACATTAAAAGGCAAAAAAGTCCAACTTCAAGTGCCCATAACTCTTTCATAAAAAATCCAAATGATGCAAAATTTAAGTCCATTTTGATTTTCTTGAAAATATCTACAACTTTGATGTTGGAGGGTTTTCCATTTGAGGCTTACATCATCAAAGCAGAGGGGCTTGAAAGTTGGCCAATTTTAGAAACCTTGCCTTGACATGTCATGCACCTTGCACTTTAAACTCAAATTTCATAAATTTCCACACTTCAAATGGATTTTTGCCCAACATAACAATTGTTACTTACATCAAGACCTTTCCAACCATTACTCACATGATCATGTTTGGATTTTTTCATTGGGACTTTCGAAGAGATGAATGTTTAGGTACAAATGAGGAATTCACTTGAAATCTTGGTACATAAGCAATTGCCTTGCAAGTCACATGTTCAATTTCATTTGGCTGATGCTCAGAATTCATTTGGCATTGTTTTTGGGCCTTGTGCATGATCATGCAAGCCCATGCAATGAAGCTCCACATGCCATGCACACGGATTGATCACATATTCCTTGCCACTTCCTCTATAAATAGAGACCTCATTCCATTCATTTCACACACCTGATTCAACCTGAAATGCTGCAGAATTCTCTCCATAGCCATCACTAAAGAAGCAAATTTCATTTTTCTCAAATTTTTCAGATCTAAAATTCAACTTCATCTGGTTGAATTCTTAGATCTAATGCTTCTAAACCTTCATCATTCATCTCATTGAACTTCTGTTTTGGTAAAGCAAGCAAAGAATGAAGTCCAATTCTCCAGAAATCAAGCTTACTCTTCAACTGGTATTTTCTTCGAATCTCTCATTTCTGTGATCTATTTGCTTGGCCAAAATGTTTTCTGAAGTCCTCACTTGAGAGGCAAGCTAGTGGTAGCTTCAATTTTTCTTTTCCTTGATCTGCATTTTGCATACCTGAATCTTCCACCTCAAATTTCTCCATTTATAGGAATCTTGAGTGTGATTCAAGGTTACAGGGATGATGTGCATCACCTCATCTTCATTTTGGTATAAGGATCGTGCATTTTCATTAAGGTTTGAAAACCTGCAAAATTGACTAGAATCTGGAGGCTCACCGGAGAAGAAGGTGGCTCCGGTGGCCGCCTGTTGCCAGTTTGAATTCTGACCATTGGATGTGTTTCCTATATCGAATCCTGACCATTGCTTGTTATGACTTTTTATTCTTTCCCATGTGATTGCATTGACCGTGGATTACCATGAGTGCGCGCCTCTGGATGCCAGCTCAATTAATGAGCTCAGATCCAAGGGCTCTCGTTTTTTCCAATTTCTAATTTCTGTTTTTATTTTCTTAAATTCCTTTTTATTTCAAAAATCAATATCTCTTTCATTTTTAATCCAAAAATTATGGGACCAATTGCATTATTTCTCAAATAATTTCTAGTTTCTATTTCTGATTTTTAATATTTTTTATTTTGTCATTTGATATTTTTTTGTGAATTTTCTCTTTTCTGGTTATTTTTAATTCATTTTAAATAGTTTTTGATATTCAAAAAATACAAAAATATTTTCCTAACCTATTTGAATGGTGATGGATCTATGAAAAATATTCTCATCAATTTTCAAATTGATCTGAGATTTATTTGAGATTTTAGTTCAATTAGGTTATTTTTATTTATTTTTAATTGATTAAAAATAGTTTCTGACTTTTAAAAATGCTGAAATTTTTTGTCAAACTTTATTTGACCTTGTTGAACTTGGGATAAATTACTTGGACCTTTCAAGATTGATTTGAAGTAATTTTGAAGTTTGACCTTTCCATTATTTTAATTCAAGTTTAATTTTAAATATTAAAAAAATGTCAAAAATAGTTTATTCATTTCTTGACTCCCAATCTTCATCTCACTTCTGTTTTTGATTGTTTGACCTTGACTTTCAATGTTATTGGTCAACATATGAGGATTGGTACATTGTATTTCATTTAATGCACTTTAATTTTGTCATTTCCATTTCTCTTATCCATCTTCTCCTTCTTCTTCTTCTACTTCTTTTCTTCTTGATCAATGAGTTGAAGGTTGATAAGTTAGCATTGGTTAGGGAGATTTAATCTTCCTTGATTCAAATCTAATTCATCTTGATCAATTGATCAAGTGAATGGCTTTGCATTAAGGATAGGTTGTCTTCTAAATCATGCCAAAGGCTTAAACCAATACAAGATCAATTCTCATTTTCTTTTTGGCATGGCAAGTTGTTGGAACTTGGTTCTCTAATCAAGACTTCTAACTTGTGTTATTACCTATATTATTATTGACCGGCCTCAGATAGTTGTGACTTCTACATAAGTCCAATTACGATTGCTTAACATAGCGCTAAATTTGCCTTATGGCACACTAACTACTAACACTAACTATTGACAATTAACATTTACTTTATGCAATTTACTTTTATGCAATTTACTATTCTTGCACATATTATCCATTTGCTTTTCTCTTTGCTCACTTGAGCACATGTTTATGTTAATGCCCTTTGCCTTTTGCTCACTTGAGCACATGATTGTGTATATATTATTGTGTTTGTGTTTTGTTTTGATTGTTGTGGACCAAATGCAAAGAAATGGACTTAGTTTCTAGGACTTCCCCTATGCAAAGAAATGGAGAATTGGACTTAGATTCTAGGACCTTCCTTATGCAAAATTGGAGTAAAAGGATCTTAATGGTGAAGATGGATTAGAAGATCCAAATCTCTAAACTCACTCTTGTCCATTCTTGTTTTACTTCATGGAACTTTTGATGTGTGTTCTTTTGTGCTAGGAGTTTCCATTTGAGCTTAATTGGAGGACCATTGCCATGATCATCCAAGTGGAAGATACAAGATACATTGAGGATCTCCTAAGAGACTTATTTGCTTGCTTATGCTTTGTGGTTGCTTATTCCAAAGGATGGGAGCTACTTGGATCATCAATATGATCTCAAGAGAGGAACTCCTTGTGTGGTTTTGATTCTTCATCCCTTCTCTTTTTGTTTTACTTAGGACTTAGCCCTTCTTCTTCTTCTCTCACTCTAACCCAAGCCAAAACTCTTTGTGCAAACATTTAACCATTGTTTTTTTAAAAACATTAGAAACCTAAGCCTTATGCTTTTGATTTTCAAACTCTCTTTTCATAACACTTATTTTGAATTGAACTTGTAAGTCAACTTTGACCATTTTTGTATATACTTCTAATAGGTAAATATAACCCATTCAAATGTCTTTTTGTGGTTCCAATGGCCACCTTCTTAATCAAATTTTCCATAACCTTTAGCTATTAGGTTTGAGTTATCTTTGTGGTAGATGTAATACTCACCTATATCCTTAGTGATGGACAATGAGTCTTCCATGCTTATTATAGGGTTAACCCCTCACTAGCATGTTGAAGCTATCCTCACATGGTGGATTTGTGGCTTGGTTGAGTTTTCTCCCTTTGATAACAAAAGACCTTAAGGCTTTTGGATCAATCAATTCACCAACTTATTTTGAGATTTTTACCCCGAACTACGAGGTTTTGATCCTAATCTTTTTGTAAGATGGTACGTAGGCAATGGGTTTATCCATCCAAACACAAAATGTAAATAACTTGTATATTCTCCTCTCATCTCTTCAATCATGTTTGCACAAACAAATTTTCATAAAAGAACAACAACCTTCACAACAAGTATGAAAAGGGCTCCCTAGGAGTACCTAGGACGTTTTGGGTGCCTAACACCTTCCCATTGCATAACCAACCCCCTTACCCAGATCTTTATTCCTTTTACTAGTTTTTGTTAAAACTTTTAGGTTTTTGTTCGCTTTCTAACCATTCCTATGGATAAATAGAAGTGCGGTGGCGACTCGACTTGTATGATTTACCTTGGATTTAGTCAATATCTCTGATGGTAACGAATACCCCGCTACACTGCCGACATGATAGTAGTCCAAACAATAATCTACATGCTCGAAATGTTCATCTGGATCCCCGATCCGGTCGTAACTCAGTAGTTTTAGTGGATTCTCTAAAAAAATTGGATTATACTCTCCAAGATGCAAGTAAATAAGGGATTTTTCTTCCTTGTATGAGCAACGTCTTCCTCATATCCTTCCCTTCTCCAAGGACAATGAATTTCAAGAGGAGTATGGTCACCTCTTCCTCCTTCAAGCTCAAAGGAAGGAGTCTAGTGCCTTTATCGTCGAGGCTTGGTGACATATAGATCTCTTATTGGTTCAGGGATGACATTTTCGTTCCAACACGAAGATGCCTCTTGTATTGTGTTTTTCTTCGGATTGGCATGGTCTAAGCTTTCTTAAATATGAAATAATCTTTCTTCTATGGTTTGGTAGTTTTGTTGATGCACCATTTAGTAGACATTGTTCAACAAGTCATTGGCTCCCTTCACTCTGAAGCTAGCTTGCAGCTGTTGAAAGCTGAGAAGTATTTCTTGTCAAACAATTGTAGGCATCGATGGAGGTCTAAATGAAGTTTTTCCCTAGAAAAAATGTTGGTGTAGATTCGAGGAATCAAGGAGGTTGAAATTCGGTATGGGTTGCCTTAGGTTGGATAAGATCTTGTGGTAAAGGAACAAATGTGGAAACCATTAGGACTTGATCGTTAGTCTCTTGAGGAGGAGATGGGGGAGCCTCAGTAATGACATCGGCTTGTCGTTGGACAGAGGAGTGAGTAACTTTGATAGCCGCCATTGTCGACGAACTCGATGGAGGATTCAATGGATAAGAGCCTGAAATTTTATATGAGTGACTAGAAAATGGAGATATGCACTTCGGTTGAAGGAGATCTGAATTTTTAATGGAGGATATTCGATTGAATCAATAGAGGTTTGATCGTGGAAAATTGTAGGAATGAGAAGTCGATTCTCACAGATGATGTCAATGTTCCATGTTGGAACTATAGTTGATCGGAAAATATGAATTTAGAGTTTATTGCAGTGGTTCGGAGCTTCTAATGCGATTAAGAGGAGACTGACCTACAATGTTAGAAATTCAACGCTTAAGCCATTATGAGAGTGGAAAAGTGGCATTTGAATGGAAAAATATTCGAATACATGTGAAGTGCCGCACTTTCCTCTTTAAATAGGAGAAATGGTGGTTAACTACACTCGTGTGAAACAATGTGGAATGCAGTTAACCGTTAGATCAATCTGGGCAGTTAGCATTAAATTCACATAAACGATTTTTTATTTAGTGAAAAGAAAGGATCTACCTGTTTTGAATTTGGTGCTTCGCCATTGAACTTTGTGGTCGGTCCAAAGTATTTTCTATAAATCCAAGATCATATATTACACAAACAAACAAAACATATTAAAATATCTTTGTTTGTAATTATATTATTATAAAAAATAACTCTTCAAATTATTTTAAAATATATATAAATATATATATATATATATATATATATATATATATATATATATATATATATATATATATATATATATATATATATATATATATATATATATATATATATATATATATATATATATATATATATATATATATATATATATACAAAAATTATTTAGCTTTGAATAGACGAGAGATTAATCTCTATGGATTGATTAAAATTCTTATCACTAATTATCTAACATAGCAAGGTTGAAATCTCCATTCCTATTTACCCATAAAAAATTTCAAGCATTCATAATTGATTCCAAGAGAGGCACTGCTTTATTTGCCGAATGACTCCACCAGAAATAATTTATCATTTTTTCAATCTCATCACTATGTGAAATTTAAATATAAAAAAATACTCAAATTAAATTAACTCTGTGTAAAAAATATCAGACATAGATACATAAATTTGAACCTAATAATATTTTATTTATTTATTTTTAATTGATAAATTTCAGCAACTAAATTATTTTAAAAAATAAAATACTCAACATATGATGATAGCTTCAAGAACTGATTTAATCATCACTACCTTCTATAAATAAATTCTTACTGCTCCAAGATATCATCATATTTCTAAATTCTTTTATAACTTGTAAATAAAACAATGATGTTATAAATAAATTTTATACTATAGTTTAACGCAGCTTAATTTTATTCGTTTTAGAACGGATCACTTATAAGTAGCTATATATATACATATTTTGATCAGATTTTATTTTTATCACATACAAGCTAGATCATATCTTGAATTTTAAAAGATGTTATCATATCTTCTTGTCTTAAATAAAACAATTCAAGTAATTTAAAATATTTGATAGGATCAGAAGGAAAGAAACTTAATCTCTTTAAATTATTATAGGGAGTGGCATGATAGTTTGTCCAGGTTTCAAAATTAATAGTGGGGCAGTATGTATGGTGTAGGAGTTTCACGAGAAGATATAGTGGTGGGGTATGTATTGCTTTGTATCATATTATTATTATTTTAATTCCATCATGGTGTAAGTAATAATGTTGTGATTATCTACCAAACAATAGAATGGTTTAAATCAGTTTTAAAAGTCGACTCGGACCGGTCGACTAAACTGATGGAATAGAGAAACGGATGATAACTAATTTGAATTGGTCATATAACCAAATTAATAAAAAAAAGTATGAATTGATCATCAGTAAAAAGTGAATACGAGGTTTTGTCAAACCAAATGAAAAAGATAATTTTTTTTTTAATTCAAAATATATTTTGTAGTTTTAGAAAGAAATTAATACAATTTTAAAATTAAATTAAATTTTAAAAATTCAAAATTAAAAATAATAAAAAGAAGAAATTTTATTAGTTAGATCTTTATCTTGTTCGTGAAAGAAAACACAAAAAAAAGTTTCATAAATATAAAACTGAATTAATTTAAGATATTTTTTTTTATATTTTTTAGATGTCATAGTATTTTCAAAATATTTTAAAAGTTATTTATTCAATTCAATCTCTTTAATTCAAATCAAATTATATGAATTGATCACTCAATTTTATCTAAGTTAATAAAATAAAATTCAACTAATAATTCTCTAGTTCGACCATCGACTCTCTCACCTTGTGATCTAGATTAAATAATGGTCAAATTAATTTTTAAAATGATTTAAATAATTATCTACTTGTTTTAAATATAACTAATGTAGATAATAAAATTACTAAAATATAAATTATCTAACAAATAAAAATAAAAAGATATTTTTATTAAAGTATTATTATTATTGATCAAAAATACATATAACTAGAATATATTA
This sequence comes from Lathyrus oleraceus, assembly GCF_024323335.1. Classification (NCBI taxonomy): domain Eukaryota; kingdom Viridiplantae; phylum Streptophyta; class Magnoliopsida; order Fabales; family Fabaceae; genus Lathyrus; species Lathyrus oleraceus. Next base: position 355,039,045 of record NC_066579.1, read on the forward strand.
ACCCAAAGAAAAAAATGTTGCGATTGTTTAGGCTTATAATTGAAATGCTACGTGTGAGAGAGATAGGTGCTCACATCCGACCCCGTGTTCCACATGATTGAAAAAGTGAAAGCATGGGCTGCTCAAATATTAAAATGATAACGCTAATTTATGTTTCAAGGGTAAAAGTTAAGATATTAATATAGAAATAAATTCTTGAAAATTATGTATTGAATTTATTAAAAATTTATAATTAATAATTTTATTTATTTTTTCAATACAAATTTTTATTTGTAGGTTCCTTAACATGTGTCATTGGAGCACAAATTAGTATTACCCGTATTAAAATAATATACATATCCTACGTGTTTCTTTTTACAATTATTGCAATAACACATGAGAGTAACGGTTATCCTGCAAATCACAAGGTCATCATGGAGCGTTTTTTATTATAAATTATTTTTAACTTATCATAAGAAGTATTAAATAATATAATTATTATTGTATGAAAATAAAAAATTATAAATGTTTTTAAAATTATTCTTTATTAATGATATGAAAAAAATAAATTTATATAATTGAAAAAAAAGAGAGAATAATAAACTTTTAAGGGTATAATAGGAAAAATAACATTAATTCTTCGTTAGTAATGTAAAGTGACTTATATTGTGGTACAATTTTTTTTCTAAAACGACTTTTAATAAAAAACGGAGGGAATAATAAGGAATATATGATTTTGATATTGAATCACGATATTAGGGATAACAACAATATATGGTACTTTGGAGTGGTTAACGGATATATTCGTTTCGTCTAACTCCGTCCCACAAAAGTCTACGAAAAATAAAGTTTGAGCATTATTAAGAACGTGGATCTAAAATCTTGATTTGTTTCACACAAAAAAATGGTGAGTCCACGGATACTATACTTTAAGTCTAAAAATTGCAAAAATTTATATTAATGCATACATTAGCAAAAAAAATCGCAAAAAAAGGGACAGACGGAGCGAACATATTAGAGGGGACAGACCTAAAACCATGGCTCGCTCCACGAAAAAATGCAGACAAAACGAACATGTCTAACGGGAAAAATCGTCAATATTATACTACCCGTCTTCATCATTACAATTTGATAAAAAATAACTTCAATTTATGTTTTTGTATCTTTTGACTATTTTAATACCGATATATTTTGGATACCTACTTACTCGTATCCAAACATGTTACTCGGATTTTAAGAATAGGCAAAATCTTTTATGGTATTGTCACTAATATTATTAAACAATTTTCTACTTTACATGTGTCTTAGATCGAGCCAAAGCTTAGTATCTATAGGCCTAGAACGCTTGACTCACAAGTATGTAGCTGAACCATAGGATGGACACGTATAAGAGGCATGTTAGATCAAGATTGGTTGGCATAAGAAGACTGTCAAATGAGAAAAATGTAAAGGATCTCTTGAAACATGTCTGTGAGACAGTTATTTCAAAGAAGGTTCTGGAGTCTCTAAACTCTGAATCTCTTATATAAAGTCGAATATATGGTTTATTCCCAAGTACATATTATTCTATATCATAAACCTCAGATTCACGACCTTCACTAACTTGATCGTTAGAATGTTTGCACGTACACCCCCACCTCAAAAAGGTGCAGAACAATAAACGTCTACTAACATCTTGTCACATCCAAATATCTTTAAGGTCATTTGGTCGTACTAAATCGTTGATAATATCTTTAGGAAACAAACTTAGTGTTTCCACCATCACTTTTGTTACAGATCTATGGTGAACTTGCGATATACTCTGACTACAAACATCGTGGCCGCCAAAAACTTATAGTAACGATGTACCTTTTCAAGTGAGACTGTGAAGAACGCATATCCATAACAGGTTGTCAAAATTATGTATTTTTCCTTCTTTAATGAAGCTCATACCTAAAACGGAGGGGGAGATTCACATCCCAAATAAGGGAGAAATTTTGCAAGACATGAAGATTCCCAAGATCTTTCAACGGATGCCAAGACACTAATAATATTCTTAGAGATCTTTTGGAAGCTAAGTAGAGATAATCTAAAGTTATCAACAAAAAAAAGAACAACCACCAGAGTCGAATATTCCAACCACATCGTCGCATAATCCATCAAATAAAATGCTTTATACATATCTTAGAAGACCAAAGCTTAAGATGCTCGTTAGTTACGTCCCTAGTTTTGTGTATCACCAAGGCCCAAATTTGGCAGATATTATTAGTTACAATTCATTTCAGTTGCATTTAGACTTAATTTGGTTTTCATTTGAAATTCATTTAGTATTGAACATGTGTATATAAGTAATACTGAGAATCAATTGTAATAGATTTTGATCAATAATAGAATTTCAACTTTCTGTTAGAGTTTGTGATAAACTTTTCTCTCTCTTCCATTTTCATCATCTCCCTCTTGTGTTCTAATAATTGGTATCTAGAGCTCAGGTTCAGATCCACAGGAAACTCCAAGGAAAACACAAGTAGACGAGAGACACGTGTGATTGATTTTGTTTCTTGAATTCGCTTTGAATTTACAATCGAAATCGTAACAGAATCACATTTCTTGACTATGAGGGATTGAGAAACACAAGTGTTTGGTGAGATATGCGTGAATTATTTCACAAGATAATAGTAGCTTGAACACGAAGCTTCCAACCTTTTATTGAAATGATTGGAATCAATGGATGATTCAGATGCATGTGTTGTTTGGTGCTTAAGATGTTCTTGATCTCTTTAATAAAGGTTATGTAGTGGTTGCAGTAGATACAACTGAAGCACAAAGGAACACATATAGAGAGTTGAGGAAGAAGGATCATAATGCTTTGTTCTACATCCATCAGTGTGTGGATGTGAATGTGTTTGAGAAATCGTTGATTCAACGATGCCGAAGGATGCATGGGACATACTGGTACGTTGTTATGTAGGTGATGCATCAATAAAGAAGGTGAAGCTTCAGTCTCTACGGAAGGAGTATGAGAATCTCAATATGAAGAACAGTGAGAAGGTACCAAATTACATCTCTAAAGTGATTCTGATCATAAATGAGATGACATATTATGGAGACACTCTTTCTAAACAAGTAACCATCGAAAAGGAATTGGGATCACTTACTCTTCAGTTTGATTACATTGTTATAGAAATTTAACATTCTAAGGATACGATCACCATGAGAATTGAAGAGTTGTATAGCAGTCTACAGGTACAAGAGTTACGTTTGACTGAAAGAACCTCTGAAAGAGAGGTAAAGTAGGCTCTGAAGGTGTCTTATGGTAAGAAGAATCAGAAGAAGTCTTAGTCTGAGGCCAAGAAAAGACATGGTGGTGGTTATCAGAAGTCAGAAGTCTCCAAATCTGATGAGAAGAAACATCAGAAGGGAAAGGAGAAGTTAGACAAGAAGAAGGTTCAATGCTATTGTTGTAAGAAGTTTGGTCACTTTGTTGTTGACTGCTAAGGAAAGGAAATCAGAAGAATCAAATATAGCCAGAGGAGAATCTGATAATGAACTTGTGCTAGTGATGTCTTATGAGTCTGATGGTGGATATTTGGTAGATTGGTGGATATTCGGTAGACACTGCCTACTAAAATCACCTAATTGGAAACAAACAATGACTGATTAATTTTGACTATAGAAAGAGGACAAAAATTAGATGTTTCGATGATAAGTATCTGAATGCTAAGGGAATTGGAAATGTCAAGGTTAGAATGTAGAATGGAAAAATTATTCTGATCAAAGATGTTTGGCATGTTCTTGGCATGAAAAGTAATCTGATGAGTTTAGGTCAGCTAATTGACAAAGGTATCTCAGTTACCATTATCACAACCAGATGGTTACAAGGAACCGGGACTGAACAAAAGAATGCCTCATTTCAATCAAAGAGGAGAAAGAGAGAAGGCATATCAAAATAGTTACCACCGAATTTTATTTTGAATTCCTCTATCAGAGAGGAGAGGAGAAATAGTCGATAAAACCCTCGAAAGAAAGAGGATGTGCATGGGAAGCACAAAGGTACGGATAAAGAACCGGTCTCACAACCGAGACTTGGGTTCGGAAGTCAATAACTGATAACGCGAAAACACATCAGATAATTGCCTTGACTTACACTCAAAGATCACACCATTTCAATTAATATCCCGATTATTCCGCAAGTATTTGAGTTGTTTTTGCAGGTATTTAAATCTCCAAGCATTAATGAGCAAAATGAGCAAAAGGAAGAAAAAGAAGAAGAAACAGGTGAGAAAGCACAGGAAAAAGCAGAAAACCAGAATATGCAGAATTTGCTGATGTGACGACCATCACAGATTCATGACGTTCGTCACGACCCAGACTGTGACGACCGTCACAGGCCCATGACGAGCGTCACGCGGCCAGAACATGCGCTTTGAAACAGTCAATCACAGGCACCCAAACGTGCCTAAATTCCCTCCAACAACTTCTCCCACGGATTCCTCATTCAAACCAAGTCTTCCTTAAAAATCTCAACCACCAAGACCTAAAGGAGCACTATATAAAGGACCAAAATGGGAAAAATTGGGGACGCCTACATTCATACTTACGCTCTGCAATTTAGTTTTAACGGCTTTCTAGCTTTTTAGTATTTTCTTTTCAGCAACCTTGTTTCCATTGCCTTAGTTTATTCACCATTCTTTTTAGAATTCCTTTTTCCCTTTTCCTTTCCGTTTTCCAGTTAGCCATAGTAGTAGTTTCCTACATTGGGGAACTACTATACTTTATTTAATTTTAGTAAGCAATTTATATTGAAGAAGCAAAGCCTACTGTTGAAAAGTATATCTTCGGCAAATATTTTTACATCGTATCCATAGAGATTGGTTGTTATTACCGCCGTTCTATAATCCAAGTTGTTATAAGTTTGAAAAGTAACAAAGTTGTTTTGTTTGGAAAATTATCTTGTGAGTAAATGTCACTAAAAACAGTAAAATGGTTTTAATCAAATGTAAAAGCTTTGCAAGATTGGAGTTCACTATTCTAAATGCTTATGATTCCTTATGATAACTATATAGATTTAAGATTATTGATGATGTTCAAGTATCCTCTCAAAGTCATTTATGTCTAAATGATATTGTGATAATCACTATATTGATCCTTAGAGGATCTCTCCACCTAACTATCAATATACCAATCTTTAATGTTTAATACCAAAGAAGAGTAATGAATAAACCTATCTCTACAACTTATTCACTACTTGAAAATCTGTTTTATGTCAAGACTCAAATAATCTCTTTCAACAACTACTCAAATCTGGTTTTCAACTTAGGGCAAAAACAGTATTCAATACATCAACAATCTTTATCATATATAAAAGTTAAATGGAATACATAAACAAATGAGAATAGCTACTACCTCCAATCTTGACAAAAGGGAGTTTAGCTCCTCATCATCATTGTTACAAAGCAGAATGTTAATGGAAGAAAAACTCTGTTTTTCTCTCTTACAAAAATATCTCAATATCTCAATGTGTGAAAATAATAATCATGAATGTCTTAGAATAATGTGTTCTCCTATCCTAAAAGAGTTGACATTTCCTTAATTGATCATTTCCATCCAAAGCAGAAAAGTTATTCCAAGGTAGACACCAAAATGGCAAGACAGCAGGTCATGAAAGAGAGCACCCTTGGCCCAAAATCAGCTTGCTGGATTCGCAACCTTCGCGACGCGAAGGCGGTTTGCGGCGCGAACTGAAGCTTATCCAGCTTCCTTGCTTTGCAAGCTTCATCCAAAATCTTCCAAATTGTGATTGTGCATTCCAAAAGCTCTTTCATCTAACAATTCTACAAAACTAACAAATCTGTGAAATAACTATTCAAAACAAAATAAATTAAATCTAATTGCATTTATACAAATTAATAAGAATAAAAGTGTGTAATTACATCAAAGTTTGGTAAAAGGGACCAATAAAATGATATAAAAAGTAGTACTAATTGGTCCCTAACAACTCTCCCCAACTTAGCATTTTGTTTGTCTCTAAACAAAAGTTTCCACCCTCACAACCAAAGCAAAGACACAAAAGATTGGAACAAGGATTTACCAAGGACATTCAAATGGTTCAAAAGTGTTTAGCAATTTCTCAATCCACCTATCTCAATTCTAGACAAAACATGAATAAGGAGAATGGTTGAGTGCAAAAATCATTCCAAGGAATTCAAAGCCATATATGTCAAAATTGAATCAAACTTACACACACATCATAATAATGATGAATAACATGAAGGGTTACTTTCACTCATCCAAACAATTAAATCAACAACAATTCAAATCATACGGTTATCACAACAAATACCAAATCATGTGAAAAATGAGAATCAAGAGGTCTTTCAAAGGTTGTAATGTGGCTTAGGTTACAAGAAAGGATATGATTAAGATAATTCAACAAAGTTGCCTATCCTAAGGGAGCATTCCCACGCATTCAACTTCTACACAATTTCCCTTTCTTTGATCCCTATTTTTCTTTTTTTTTTCTTTTTCTTTTTACATCCACACAACCATGAGCATTTTCTTTGATTTCTTTCTTTCTTTACTTTTTTCTTTAATCTATGGTTTCAAGGGTGATTTCTTTTTCTTGTTTCTTTTCAAATTTTCACCCTTTTATAAAAACTCACTTTTCCAAGTTTCTAATCAACTTTTCACTTTACTCTCCCCAACTTAGATTCCAAAACCAAATTTATTCAATAATGCTCCCTACTTAGAAATAAGCAAAAAGCAAAATTTGCAAACAACTCGATTTGAGGTTTCAATTGACACGAAAGAAATTAGGATTCATTTATTCCACAATTTTCAATTGATTTTTCAATGATCAATAAAATGAATCCTAAAATAAGCTCAAAGGGGTTTAACTAAGGATTACTCCTCACAAGGTTAGTTGATTCAAACTTTTTGGTCAAGTGGTTTTTCTCACAAACAATGCCTCTATCATTTTCAAAATTTTCACACAAAATAGATTGATGCATGATTTAGCATGATAAGAATGAGTTGAAATAATGCTTGGTTTCCCGCTTTTTAGTGTACAATGGAAAGCTTCCTCACAATTGGTTAAGTCTTCTTTTGATTCAAAGGTGACATACATTTCATTGAGTTTATGATATGAAATTTGCACACACCATCAACTACTCATGTTAAGTCTAGAAAGCGATAAAGTGTACCTTGAAATACCGACACTAATTCTTATCATCACCACTCGAAGTGTCCTATGCTTCTTTCTTTGCGAACATTTCTCGGTTGCTTTAAGCTTGACTTAAGAGTAAGAACAATTAAACAAAAAAAATGTTGGTAAACCAATTTGATTGTAACACACTTAACTCTCAAATAGTATTCATGCAATTATCAAAACAACTAACAAAAAACAAAGTTTTGGTGAACTAGAGCCACCCAAAAGTACATAAAAAATTTTCCAAAATAAAAATAATACAAAGAAAACTCAAAATGACAACAACTCCTCAAATTCACCAACTTCTCAATCCTCCTCCTCTTGGCCACCACCTACATCACCAAGGACGTCCTCCATCTCATCATTAGGGTTTGCACCACCTCCTGCACCCCCCATAAAATCTGGCCTGCCCTCAGGCCAATTAGCATAAGCCACATATTCTGCCCGAGAAGGAAATGTGCGGGCTTCGGGTGCAAGGAACGTGTCCTGGAATTGTTGTTGCATAGCATCGAAGATAAATGATTGAGACCTCCTAGAGGCCTCAAAGTTCTCGCAACAATAATTGGCAAACGCCATCTGGTAAAAAACTGGAGTAGTGTGGGGTCGGGGTCGGGGTCTGGATGACGAGGTTCCAGCTCCTTCGGTTCTATCCATTTGGCTTTGGCAGAACCTATTCAGATAGGCATTGTTAATCACACTGGTGATAGAGAAATGCACTTCATCCGGAATGTGAACATTTGCCCGTTGGCAAAGTCCCATGATCAGCCCCGGGTACGCAAGCACACCTGCTTTACCACCAAATTTGGTTCCACTTAAAACCATCTTCCTTAATTCTCCCGCTATGATAGATGCTACATCCACAGATTTTCCAATCATAATGTAGTACAGCAAACATCCTACATCCAGAGGGATTGTGGTGGTGTGGCTCCTTGGCTGAATATTGCTCAACAGCAGCACAAGAAAAGCCCTAGCTTCCAGATTGACATTTTCTCTTTTCCAAGATTTTGGGAGTCCTTGCTCATTTAGATCAAATGATTTTCCTCTCAGGCACAGGGTAGCATTCACCGCATGAAGATCCCACCTATTAGCCAATTCCTGGGTACGATACTCGCACCGCTCATTTTCTCCCAGGGTTAGAGGATTACCAAGATATGAATTAATGACATCTCTCCCAAAAGAAATGATCCTGCCTCTTACCCTTGATTGGTAGTTGACAGCTACCCCCTCTTCTTGATGCATGGCGTTTTCATAGAACTCCCAAACAATATCATAGTTGATTGCCGCTTCTGGTTCACACAGTTTCATCCACCTTCGTCTCTCAAAATTTGCAACCACGTTCCGGTAAGTCCCACCCGGTAATAGACGGATGAACCTTTCCGGCTGGATGGTTCTCTTGATAAGGTTTTCGAATCGTTCCTCGTGTTCGTCACTTGTAAACCTTCTTAAAGTACAAGGATGAGCGGGAGTCGTGGTTTTGGTTCTCTTTTACATCTGCATTAAACATCAGAACAACCACACAACACAACATGAAGAGAGTTAGCAATCAATCAACATAAAAACATGGCCCTGGAATTTCCCAGTTCGCGGCGCGAAGGCCCGTTCGCGGCAGGAACCCTGCGAACCAGGAAATCTCCAGGAGCTTCATAGGGTTCCAAAAAATGTGAGGTATGCTACTTCTAACAGTCAAGGTCTCCAACTCTATCCTATTCCTAATCTAAATCAGACATGCATAGTGATTTCAAGTGTCAATCTTCAAATTTTTCCAATCCCTAACCAAACCTAAATGTGAACCCAAAAGGAAATGGAGAAGAGGAATTGAAAAGCATAACATACCTTACTGAAGCACTTGGTTCTTGTTAGCAAATGAAGATTAGGGATTTGGGAAAGGAAAATTTTCAGTTTTGGGAAGTTTTTGGGAGTGGAAGTGAAAGCGAGGCAAACTTGGTGTTTTGAAAATGAGTTGAAATGAAAAGGAAATTATAACCTAACAGAACTTAAGTGGTTCTGCCACGCACTGTTCGCGGGGTAAACCTTGTTCGCGGCGCGAACTGAAGCTTTGCATTCAGTTCGCGGGGCGAACGGTAAAAAACAGAACCCAATTTCACAAAATTTAACACAGCAGAAAATCAACACAGCAGAAAAAATAAAATGCAGACTTACAACGTTGGGTTGCCTCCCAACAAGCGCTTTGTTTAACGTCGTTTAGAGCTCGACGGTCCACTGATTACCGCGGTCCAGATAGAGACACGACACACACATCACGATTTACATCGCCACTATGGTAGACTTTAAGTCTTTGACCATTTACAGTCCAGCTCTCTTGTGACTTTGGATCCTCGATCACAATGGCTCCATAATTGCGCACCTCTTTGACAACGAACGGTCCTGACCACTTTGACTTCAACTTACCAGGGAATAACTTCAACCTTGAGTTGAAAAGCAATACCATTTGTCCAACATGAAACTCCTTATGACGGACCTTTCCATCATGGTATGCCTTTACCTTTTCCTTATACAGCTTATTCGAATGGTAACCATTATTCCTTAATTCCTCCAATTCATGGAAATGTCCTTTTCTTCTTTCTCCAGCAAGAGTGGAGTCGAAATTCAAGAATTTAAGAGCCCATAATGCCCTATGCTCCATTTCCACTGGAAGATGACAAGTCTTCCCATACACCATTTGAAACGGAGTTAGCATAATAGGTGCTTTGTAGGCGGTACAATACGCCCACAAAGCTTCATCCAGTTTTAAAGACCAATCTTTTCTTGAATTCGAGATTGTTTTCTTAAGAATCCACTTGACTTCCCGGTTCGAAACCTCTGTTTGACCATTCGCTTGTGGATGGTAGGGAGTGGTCACCTTGTGCTTTATACCATAATGTTGCAAAACTTTTTCTAGAGGTGTATTGCAAAAGTGTGAGCCTCCATCACTTATCAACACCCTAGGCACACCAAAACGTGAAAATATGTTTTTCTTTAAAAATTTAATCACTGTTTTGGCATCGGCCTTAGGTGAGGCAATTGCTTCTACCCACTTCGAGACATAGTCAACGACCACTAGTATGTACTCATTTGAGAAAGAAGAGGGGAATGGGCCAACGAAATCAATACCCCAACAATAAAAAACTTCTACTTCTAGCATGTTGGTTAGAGGCATTTCGTCCCATTTTCCTATTCCTCCACTCCGTTGGCATGTATCACAACTCTTCGTATGTTCATGCGCATCTTTAAATAAAGATGGCCAATAAAAACCCGATTGGAGCACTTTAGTGGCTGTTCTCAAACCGCTATAGTGACCTCCATACGGAGAGTTGTGACAATGCCAAAGGATGCCTCTTGACTCCTCAATTGTTACACACCTTCTCAAAATATTGTCTGCACCCACTTTAAATAGATAAGGATCATCCCAAACATAATATTTTGCATCCGCCAAGAATTTCCTTCTTTGATTGCAAGTGAGGTCTTCCGGTGTTAAACTGGTTGCTTTGTAGTTAGCAAAATCAGCAAACCAAGGCCTCACTTGAATCGCATACAGTTTTTCATCTGGAAATTCTTCTCTCACCTCCTCTTCTTTGTTTGTAATGTCTACATTGACCAAACGAGACAAATGATCCGCAACCAAATTTTTGGAACCTTTTTTATCCCGGATTTCCAAATCAAACTCTTGTAGTAAGAGAATCCAGCGAATTAGTCTTTGTTTGGAATCCGGTTTGGTTAGCAAATATTTTATCGCCGAGTGGTCAGTGTAGACTACAACTTTTGATCCAATCAAATAAGCTCTAAACTTTTCCAATGCGTACACTATGGCTAGTAACTCTTTTTCAGTTGTCGCATAATTGACTTGTGATTCATTTAACACTTTACTAGCATAGTGGATATCATGAAAAACTTTATCTCTTCTTTGACCCAACACCGCACCAACCGCATAATCGCTTGCGTCACACATAAGTTCAAAATCAAGTTTCCAATTTGGTGCCACGATTATGGGTGCGGTGACTAACTTTTCTTTTAAATCAAGGAAAGCTTTGAGACATGACTCATCGAAAATAAAATGCGTACCTTTGTTGAGCAAATTGCTCAATGGCTTTGCTATCTTTGAAAAATCTTTGATGAATCTCCGGTAGAAGTCGGCATGTCCGAGAAAGCTCCTTATTCCTTTTATATTTGTTGGGGGTGGTAATTTCTCAATTACTTCCACCTTGGCTTTGTCAGCCTCTAATCCTTCGGAGGAGATCTTGTGACCGAGTACAACACCTTCGGTGACCATGAAGTTGCATTTTTCCCAATTGAGCACTAAGTTGGTCTCCACGCATCTCTCCAAAACCACATCAAGATGTTTTAAGCACAAATCAAAAGATGATCCGTAAACGGAGAAATCATCCATGAACACCTCAATGTATTCTTCTATTAAGTCCGAGAATATAGCTTGCATACACCGTTGAAATGTTGTCGGTGCATTACATAACCCAAAAGGCATTCTTCGGTAAGCAAAGATGCCAAAAGGACATGTAAAAGCTGTCTTCTCATGATCCGCCAGATTGACCGAAATTTGATTGTACCCTGAATAACCATCCAAGAAACAGTAGAAATTTTTTCCGGCTAACCTCTCCAACATTTGGTCCATGAAAGGTAGTGGGAAGACATCCTCCACTACTTAGCTTGGTTCAACCTTCGATAGTCAATACACATCCTCCACCCGGTTACCGTTCTTGTCGGAATCAACTCATTTTTATCATTTTTGATAACCGTCATGCCACCTTTCTTGGGAACTACTTGTACCGGACTCACCCATGCACTATCGGATATAGGATAAATCATTCCGGCTTCCAAGAGTTTGACAACTTCTTTCCGAACTACCTCTTTCATCGATGGATTTAGACACCTTTGAGGTTGTGCAACGGGTTTAAAATTCTCCTTCATCATGATCTTATGCATACAATAGGCTGGACTAATACCCTTCAAGTCGGATAACACCCACCCTATTGCACCTTCATTCTTTTTCAGCACTTGAATCAATCTATATTCCTCTTGTGTGGACAAGGTGCTGCTTATAATCACCGGTTTAGTACATTCATCACCAAGGAACACATACTTTAAGTGTGAAGGAAGCATTTTGTCCTCTAATTTTGGTTCTTCCGTTTTCTTCGTTGCACCCAAGTCCTCCTTTGTTTCTTCTTGATAAGTAAGCTCACCACAAGATTCTAAATCATGCAACATTTCTTCAATCTCTTTTTCCTCATTTTCGGTCAACACATTGTAGGCTCTGATAAGAGATCTTTCTAGAGAATTAGAAATATGAACTTGGTTTGCGACCTCCACTACTTCCTCTTCGATTGCATCAATTCGAAAAGAATCATGCTTGTCATTTGGATGCTTCATAGCTTCAAAAAGATTAAAGGCCACCTCTTCGTCTTGCACTCTCACCTTCATTAGTCCATCATCTATGTCAATCATCATCCGGGCTGTTTTCATGAATGGTCTTCCAAGAATTAGAGGAACATCACGATCCTCATCCATCTCTACTATCACGAAATCTACCGGAAACAAGAATTTGTCCACTTTCACTAACATGTCTTGAGCAGTTCCGTATGGTGAGGTGGTAGACTTGTCGGCTAGTTGTAAAGTCATCCTTGTCGATTTGATCTCAACATTTCCCAATATTTTCACAATGGAGAGGGGGATTAAATTGATGCTAGACCCCAAGTCAATCAAACCATTACCAATGTATGTGCTTCCAATGGTTACCGGTAAAACGACTCGGCCCGGATCAGATTCCTTCCTTGGGAGAGTCTTTTGAATGATGGGACTACAACGTGCATCAAGCAATATGGTTTCGTCTTCCACGTGCCTCCTTTTCTTTGTAAGAATGTCCTTCATGAACTTTGCATATCGTGGCATTTGTTCTAATGCATTGGCAAATGGAATATTGATTTGAAGTTGTTTGAATATGTCCATGAACCGTGCATAATGCCTAGCATTGTCCTTCTTCGATGGAGCATGTGGATAAGGTAGATGTTGGGTTGGAATGACGCTCACACCTTTCTCTCCTTTCTTCTTCTTTCTTGGTTCAGCATCCTTTTTCACCTCCCATTCAGGCTGCTCCTTTGCTGACAAACCCTGCTCTTTTTGCGGCGCGAACTGTGAAGTTCCAACCACTTTCTCCCTTCCACCAACCATGTCCTCTTTTTCCAGCACTTCATCCATATCATTTTCTACTGTAATTTCCTCACTTTTTTCACTTATCAACTCTTTACCGCTCCTTGTGACAATTGCTTTACAATGCTCCTTTGGATTGGTTTGAGTGTTAGCGGAAAATAATGATCCTGCGTTTTGTTCTGACAGTTGCTTCGCAAGTTGGCCTACTTGATTTTCCAGATTCTTAATTGCTGCTTCATTACTCTTCTGATTTGCCATGGAAGCTTGCATGAATTGTTGAAGAGTGTCCTCTAGCTTGGAACTTCCTCCTTGCGACTGCTGTCCTTGAGAATTTGGATGTTGATAAGGACTTTGCTGCTGAAAATTTTGATTGTTGAACCTTGATGGTTGATAGCCTTGATTGTTTCTTGGTTGGTAGCCTCGATTGTTAGGAGGTTGTCTTTGATAGCCCTGATTTTGATTGTTCACATAACTCACTTCTTCTAGTGGATGACAAAAACCAGTAGGGTGATCCCCTTGACATAATTCGCAACATGCTACTTGATGCCGAACTTGAGACCCTTGAATTTCTTTCATTTGCTGTGGAAGCTTGGCCATTTGTTGAGTGAGCAACTCCACTTGTTGAGAGAGTAGCTTGTTTTGAGCAAGAATGGCGTCATTGGTATTCAACTCAAGAACTCCCGGTTTACGTTGTGAAGGGCTACAATCATGTTGACTTTGGCGATCATTGAGTGCCATCCGATCAATAATGACTTTAGCTTCTTCCGCATTCTTTGACATGAGCGAGCCACCCGCGGTAGCACCCAAAAGTGTCTTGTGAGTTGATTGGAGCCCATTTAGAAAAATATGGATTTGAGTGAGCTCATCAAAACCATGACCCTTGCATTTTCTCAACATTGACTTGAATCTTTCCCAAGCCTCATTCAAAGACTCGTTGCTTCCTTGAGTGAATACTGCAATAGCCGTTTTGGCTTCCATAAATTGGGATTGAGGGAAATATCTTTCTAAGAACTTTTCTTCTAGAAAATTCCAATCCGTCATCACTCTCGGTGCTTGATCAAGGTACCACTCCTTTGCCTTTCCCACTAAGGAGTGTGGGAACATCCTTTTGAATAATGCCTCTTCACCCGTTTCATCAATTCACGTAGAACCCGCAATCTCATAGAATTTGATGAGATGGGTATAAGGATCTTCATGGTCCATTCCGGTGAATGGATTTGCATAGATAAGTTGGAGGATTCCGGTCTTCATCTTCGTATTTCTTCCTCCACGGGCAAATTGAGCATTTCTTCTTGGACTATTAGCGGACATTTCGGTACGATTGTCATCCGCCATGTTTTCGTCACAAGCTTCTACAACCACTTCTTCAATTTGAACAAGTGCGGAAGTAGATGCTTCTTCTCTCCGGTTCCTCTCTTCGGCTAGTTTCCTTCTTCTTCGTGTTTTGCTATTGAGCTTCCGAAGTGTTCTTTCAATTTCGGGATCGAATTGAAATTGCTCCTCGGTAGCTTTTCCTCGCATGCACTAGAATCTACAAAACTAACACACCAAGTGAAACAAAAGAGGGATAGTAATACAAGTAACAAAACTTAAAACAATGAATTATTTGCAATGCTTGTAATATCGAACACCAATCCCCGGCAACGGCGCCAATTTGTTGAAAAGTATATCTTCGGCAAATATTTTTATATCGTATCCACAGATATTGGTTGTTATTACCGCCATTCTATAATCCAAGTTGTTATAAGTTTGAAAAGTAACAAAGTTGTTTTGTTTGGAAAATTATCTTGTGAGTAAATGTCACTAAAAACAGTAAAATGGTTTTAATCAAATGTAAAAGCTTGGCAAGATTGGAGTTCACTATTCTAAATGCTTATGATTCCTTATGATAACTATATAGATTTAAGATTATTGATGATGTTCAAGTATCCTCTCAAAGTCATTTATGTCTAAATGATATTGTGATAATCACTATATTGATCCTTAGACGATCTCTCCACCTAACTATCAATATATCAATCTTTAATGTTTAATACCAAAGAAGAGTAATGAATAAACCTATCTCTACAACTTATTCACTACTTGAAAATTTGTTTTATATCAAGACTCAAATAATCTCTTTCAACAACTACTCAAATCTGGTTTTCAACTTAGGACAAAAATAATATTCAATACATCAACAATCTTTATCATATATAAAAGTCAAATGGAATACATAAACAAATGAGAATATCTACTACCTCCAATCTTGACAAAAGGTTGTTTAGCTCCTCATCATCATTGTTACAAAGCAGAATGTTAATGGAAGAAAAACTCTGTTTTTCTCTCTTACAAAAATATCTCAATATCTCAATGTGTGAAAATAATAATCATGAATGTCTTAGAATAATGTGTTCTCCTATCCTAAAAGAGTTGACATTTCCTTAATTGATCATTTCCATCCAAAGCAGAAAAGCTATTCCAAGACAGACACCAAAATGGCAAGACAACAGGTCATGAAAGACAACACCCTTGGCCCAAAATCAGCTTGCTGGATTCGCAACCTTTGCGGCGCGAAAACGGTTCGTGGCGTGAACTGAAGCTTATCCAGCTTCCTTGCTTTGCAAGCTTCATCCAAAATCTTCCAAATTGTGATGTTGCATTCCAAAAGCTCTTTCATCTAACAATTCTACAAAACTAACAAATCTGTGAAATAACTATTCAAAACAAAATAAATTAAATCTAATTGCATTTATACAAATTAATAAGAATAAAAGTGTGTAATTACATCAAAGTTTGGTAAAAGGGACCGATAAAATGATATAAAAAGTAGTACTAATTGGTCCCTAACACCTACCGACTTGTGGAGGACTGCTTAAGTACTCCAAGAATCGATATACTCTGTTATTTCAATTTCCAGGTTTTTATTGAATTATTATTATTATTTCCAAATTATTATTATAATCATGTTTGCCGCAATGTTGATCTGTTTATGCATTGTGTTTGCCTTATTTAACATGTCCGACTAAATTACCGGTATCGATATGTAGCAATTTAATTAGATGGGATTTAATAATAATCGGTGAAAACCCTTTTTCTCAAACAATCTTTTAGGCTGAAGTTTTTAATTCAAATTTAATTAACTTTATCACAAAAGCGTGAAAAGCTATTTAATACGATTTTGCCACGAGAGTGAGAAATTAACTAAGGTGAGAACCAACAATCGCGAGAGCGTGAGGCTCGAGCTGGATAGTAAAAATTAGGCATTGAGTTTAAAAACAGCGAGAGCACTTTAAAAGCAATTAGAACTTATTTATTTTAAAAAGTAATTTTAACTTCAAATGGGACAGCGAGAGCGTACATTCTGACTTAAAGCTATAGGCCGAATCAACAATCACGAGAGTGTGAGATAAAGCTTTTTAAATAAATATTTTCTACTGAGAGATATTTGACATTTAAACTATTCACCGGTGACTTATCGAATCCCTGACAATTGATGCGCTGCATACTGATTCCTTCCATCTATTATTTCTTAAAACCAAATTTCCCTTAGATTTACTATTTTGCCCCGAACTTCTACTAATCAATTCCCTTAGCTAAACGTAGTGACGTTAGTAACACTAGTTTGACCATAAGTCCCTGTGGGATCGATATCTTTTAAAACTAAAGCGACTGGACTGTGCACTTGCAGTCAAGTACCCGATAGACTATATTTTATATATAGCCAGATCAAGCATCAAGTTTTTGGCGCCGTTGTCGGGGGACCTGTTTTAGTCTAATAGTGAGATTCTTTCGTTGCACGGTATAGACTAAGGTAAAAATAAAAACTAATCTTCTCTCCCTTCTTTCCCTGATTGTATGCCAAGTACTCGCTCACAAGGCGATAACTTAGCACCACCGATCCCCGAATTAGAGCGTTTCTTATACGTGAGACACCGAATACACGAATATCAATAAAAGTACGATATTCCCGATATCTTCTCTTCTCTTAAATCAGAAGAAAAACCAAACATGGCTGAAGAAAGACCACATAATCGTCCTCTTAAATTCTACGCTACCCCGTCCCAACAAGAACCTCACAACAGCATTGCTGCCCCCGCTATAAATCGAAACGATTTCGAGATGAAACCCCCGCTATTATCAGCCGTCGAACAACATCAATTTGCTGGAAATCCTATGGACGATCCTAATGAACACCTGACCAAGTTTGTGCAGTACGCAGATACTGTAAAGGCGAATGGTGTATCTCAAGATGCGATAAGACTGCGCCTCTTTCCTTTCTCACTAAGAGACGGAGCTTGGGCTTGGTTGCAATCCTTGCCATCCAACTCCGTTACAACATGGGAAGAACTGAAGAAAATTTTCTTATCCCGATATTTTCCACCGAGCAAAACTGCTATGCTGAGAGCTCAAATCAACGGATTCAGGCAAAAAGATGTAGAATCTCTCTACGAAGTGTGGTTGAGATACAAGGACATGATGAGGATATGTCCACATCACGGTCTCGAAGACTGGATGATCATTCACACAATTTACAATGGGCTTCTGTATAACACAAGACTTACAATAGACGCTGCCGCGGGCGGTGCACTTATGGACAAGCCATACAACGAAGCCTATCAACTCATTGAAAACATGGCCCAAAACCATTGCCAATGGGGAGGTGAACGAACTCCAGTGGAAAAATCCCAAACAAAGGGTGGAATGTACAAAATCATTAGCCTTGACCATGTTCATGCAAGGTAGATGCCCTTGTCCAAAAATTAGATAACTTGTCCATACCACCTGCAGCCACTGTGGCTGCTGTAACTCTAAACTGTGAGTTATGTGGAAACCCTGGACACACTGCACAAGAATGTCAAATATTAGCAGGAGTCCTAACCGATCAAGTGAATTACACACAAGGAAATCCATATTCGAATACCTACAACCCAGGTTGGAAAAACCATCCTAATTTCTCGTATAAGAATAACAATGCCCTGTATGCACCTGGCCAAGCACCAGCTGTTCCGCCTGGATATCAAAAGCCAGCTAATAATGCTCCTAACATGCCTAGGAAGTCAAATCTAGAATTGATGATGGAAAGCTTCATAGCTACCCAAGCACAGACAAACAAAGACTTCTTGAACCAAAACATACATACTAGCGAGCAACTTAAACAACTAGCGAACAAAGTAGACGCCTTAGCCACCCACAATAAAATGCTTGAAACACAAATTTCACAAGTGGCTCAACATCAGGCATCTACAGACGCTCCAACTGGAACATTTCCTGGATAGTCGCAACCTAATCCAAAGGGACATGCAAATGCCTTTATACTGAGGAGTGGAAAAGAAGTAGATGGACCCGTAGATCCAAGACTCCAAAACCCTGCCATGTACCAAAAAATAGATAAAACCTCAACTGAGCAAGTGAAAGAACCAGAGGAAACAGAAGATAATACCCAAGAGGCCGAAGAGAAAGAAAAATCTTATGTGCCTCCACCTCCTTATAAACCACCCATTCCGTATCCTCAAAGACTCAAAAGTTCTAAATCTGCGAGTCAATTTAGGAAATTTGTTGAACTTCTGAAGCAACTAAACATTACGATACCCTTTACAGAAGCCATCACACAAATGCCCTCCTATGCCAAATTTCTTAAGGAAATCCTATCCAATAAGAAAAAGATTGAGGATGACGAAACAATTACACTTACTGCCGAGTGTAGTGCCATAATCCAAAATAACATGCCTCCCAAACTAAAGGACCCAGGTAGTTTCTCCATACCCTGTGTCATTGGAAAATTCATCATAGACAAAGCTCTATGCGATATAGGAGCCAACATCAGTGTAATGCCCTTAACCATTTGTAAAAGGCTCAGTATGGGAGAATTAAGACCGACCAAGATGTCTGTTCAATTAGCTGACCGCTCAATCAAATATCATATCGGTATACTAGAGAATGTCCTAGTACGTGCAAGCCAGTTCTATATTCCTACGGACTTCATAATCATGGACATCAAAGAAGATTCCAGTACACCTATCATAGTAGGAAGGCCATTCTTGGCTACCGCCGAAGCCATAATAGACGTAAAGAGAGGTAAGCTGACATTCGAAGTTGGAGAGGAAAAGGTTGAATTCATCTTAACCCAATTCTTATAAGCGCCAGCTATAGACGACACCTGCTATCAAATTGATGTCATAGACGAGTGCGTGAGTGAGATGAAGATGCAAGAAACCACATATTCGGATATAATGAAAATCCAAATCTCTCCAATCTTTGAAGATAGTAATTGGCATGAACCATACCAAAACGAAAGTCTGAGCGAATGCTTAACACTTACACCCGACCACATGCCATGCCTAAAGAAACCTGACTTGGAACTAAAAGCACTACCAAAGAACCTAAGATACGAATTCCTAGACACTGAACTGAAAAGACCAGTAATAGTCAACACTGACTTAGGACAGATGGAAACTGAGAAATTACTAGATGTCCTAAGAAAATATCCAACAGCGTTAGGATATAACATCGCCGATCTTAAAGGAATAAGTCCTTCTATCTGTATGCATCGCATTATGCTGGAGGAAGATTGTAAAACCTCTAGAGAACACCAGAGAAGGATCAACCCAATCCTAAGTACCATAGTCAAGGATGAACTAAAGAAACTTCTAGATGCTGGAATCATATACCCGATCTCCGATAGTCAATGGGTTAGCCTCGTTCATGTAGTACCCGAGAAAGGAGGTGTTACAGTTGTTAAGAACGAGAAGGGCGAGTCCATAGCACAAAGAGTTGTGACCGGAAGTAGAATGTGAATTGACTATAGAAAACTAAACAAAGCCACTCGGAAAGACCATTTCCCTCTACCCTTCATTGATCAAATGCTTGAACGATTGGCTAAGCATTCTCACTTCTGCTATCTAGACGGTTATTCAGGATTCTTTCAAATCCCAATCCATCCTGACGACCAAGAAAAGACTACCTTCACATGCCCTTATGGTACATTCGCCTATCGACGAATGCCATTTGGCTTATGTAACGCTCCCGCAACATTCCAAAGATGCATGATGGCAATCTTCACCGATTTTATAGACGACATCATGGTCCATGGAAGATTTTTCTGTTTATGGGAAGAGTTTTGAAGGATGTCTATCTAACCTTGAAATGGTACTCGAAAGATGCGTGAAAGTAAACCTCGTTTTAAACTGGGAGAAATGCCATTTCATGGTTCAACAAGGAATTGTGTTAGGTCACGTGGTATCTGACAGAGGAATTAAAGTAGACAAAGCTAAGATCGATATCATAGAGAACCTTCAACCTCCAAAAACCGTACGAGAAATAAGAAGCTTTCTAGGACACGCCAGTTTCTACCGACGTTTTATTAAAGATTTCTCGAAAATAACCAAGCCACTTACAGGATTATTAATGAAAGACGCTGAGTTCATATTCGATGAAAAAGGCTTAACAACGTTCAACCAACTGAAAACATCTTTAATCACCGCACCCATAATGCAACCACCTGATTGGAGATTACCTTTTGAAATCAAGTGCGATGCGAGTGATTACGCAGTAGGTGCAATACTAGGACAAAGGAAGGATAAGAAGCTTCATGTTATTTACTATACAAGCAAAACGCTAGATCCAGCCCAAATGAACTACGCCACCACTGAAAAAGAACTTCTAGCAGTCGTGTTTGCTTTGGACAAATTCCGTTCCTACCTTGTAGGGGCGAAAATTATCATCTATACCGACCACGCCGCTATTAGATATTTGTTAAGTAAAAAGGATGCCAAACCAAGACTTTTAAGATGGATCCTGCTCTTACAAGAATTTGATTTAGAGATAAAAGATAAGAAAGGTACTGAAAACGTAGTAGCAGACCACTTATCACGTATCGAAGGGAACAAACCTGAACAAATCCCAATTAATGATGATTTCCCTTACGAACGACTCATAGCCCAAATGGAAAGCGATATGTCTGAACTAACATTAAACGATACAGAAATAGAAGAATCCGTGGAAGAAATACATGCGAATGCAACTCTGCCATGGTATGCTAATTTTGTCAACTACCTAGCTGTAGGAGTACTTCCACCGGACTTATCTTACCAACAGAAGAAGAAATTCTTCCATGACCTAAAACAGTATTACTGGGATGAACCTCTAATTTTCAAAAGAGGGATCAACGGTATTTTCCGTCGATGTGTTCCAGAGGACGAAATAGATGATATAATCTCTCACTGCCACTCCTTTCCCTATGGAGGGCATGCAAGTACCTCAAAGACCTGCACTAAGATCCTGCAATCATGCCTCTTTTGGCCTACTCTATGGAAAGACGTCCATAACGCGGTTATAAAATACGACCGGTGTCAACGCACTGGTAACATCTCAAGACGCGATGAAATGCCACAAACGGGAATCTTAGAAGTGGAAGTCTTTGACGTATGGGGGATTGACTTCATGGGACCATTCCCAGCTTCTTTTGGTAATAAATACATACTCGTTGATGTCGACTATGTTTCAAAATGGATCGAGGCTGTAGCTTCTCCAACAAATGACACACGAGTAGTGATCAAGTTATTCAAGAATATTATCTTTCCCAAATTCGGTGTTCCAAAACTAGTAGTTAGTGACGGTGGCTCCCACTTCATATCGAATATATTTGGAAAACTTCTTCTGAAGTATGGAGTCCGACACCGCGTAGCAACACCGTATCATCCACAAAATAGCGGGCAAGTCGAAGTCTCGGATCGAGAAATAAAACAAATTCTTGAGAAGACCGTAGGAATATCCAGAAAAGACTGGTCATCCAAACTAAACGAAGCTTTGTGGGCCTATAGGACGGCTTACAAAACCCCGATAGAAACCACACCCTTCAAACTAGTTTATGGTAAATCATGTCACCTCCCTGTAGAATTAGAACACAAAGCATATTGGGCAATTAAAACCCTAAATATAAACTACACTTCTGCAGGCGAGAAACAGATTCTGGACATCCACGAACTAGAAGAGCTGAGATTGGACGCTTACGAGAATGCCAGGATCTATAAAGAGCGAACCAAAAGATGGCATGACAAACGCATTTCTAGGAAGGAATTTAAAGTCGGCGACGTAGTGCTACTATTCGATTCAAGACTTAAACTTTTTCCTGGAAAACTCAATTCTAGGTGGTTTGGCCCTTTCGAGATCACCAAAGTCCTCAATAGTGGTGCGATAGAAATAAAAGGTAGGAATAATGACCCTTTTATAGTAAATGGGAAGCGACTAAAGCATTATCATAATATAGAAAATAGAGACTATTCGAACAATCTCAGACTCATAGAGCTGCCCACTCAACCCCAAACCTAGTACAACGCGACGCTACTGTCGAACTTACGACATTAAACAAAGTGCTTAGTGGGAGACAACCCACCCTTTTTTTTGTTATCTTTATTTCCCTTCTTTGATTTTCTTCTTTATTTTGTTTTCTCCCCTCTTCTTGATTCTTTACAGTCACTCTTGTTGCTTCTAGTAACTAACTTAGACATATTGGATACTGATAAACAGGAAAATTACTAACTAGTTAGTTAATTACTTTCATCATGCAACAAATAGAGAGAGTTTTCATAGGCAGAGTTCAACGAAGGCGTTATGATTATCTAGACCGGAAGGATATGGCATTGACCTTATATTATGATGGACCGACCATGGATAAATTAGGCATCCAAGATAGCATCCTATTTATGTTTAACCAACTTGGGTGGGAGAACGCAACCATTAAGAGACGGTTTGTCACGTATCGTGAACTAACCTTAGAATTCCTGAGCTCCCTTGTATACAACCCCGAATATGGTTACGGACTTAACAAAGGGTTGATATCCTTTAGGTTATTTAGCATGAACTTCACCTATACCCGTCGAGACCTTGCTGACCTCCTAGGATTTCCTAGTGGCACTTTCGCTTTTACTACCCGCCAAGAGGACCTAATCGATGACATCGACCTAGATGACTTTTGGGGTAGCATAACTGGAGAATCCAACCCTAACCCGAATGAGATGCACTCATAAAAGATCCATAACCCTGCTATCCGATACTTTCATAAAATACTAGCCCACACCTTATTTGGTAAGGAAGAGAATAACACCTAAGTGTCCCGCGATGAACTCTTCATCTTGCTATGTGTCGATCAAGGTCGACATGTCAATATCGTGACATTCATGATGGAAAGATTTGTCCACCTTGCTAAGAACAACTGTACCCCAATAATAATAGGTGGCCTACTTACCATGATAGCAGACGCCATAGTTCTTGTACGCCCACTTTATGAGCTTGTACCTTTTGGAAACATCCGACCCATGGATATCGAATTTTGCTTTAACCGCAAAATCATAGGAAACATTGGGACGAATACCTTTGATTATCTAATCAGTAACGAAGTGGTTTGACTATTTACCTTGCCTAACCATGAGAAAGCGAGTGTTCACAACCGCAATAACTGGCTTTATGACTTATATGAACACCCTATTTATCCACCTTCACCTCCCGAGACTCCACCTAAATATGAGTGTATCAATGACCCTATCCATATGGAAGAATCTGACCCTGAAACACCTCCCAACTATTCTAACATTGATGAAACGGTCCCTCCATCATACGCTGATAATCATGCCATGCTCATCACCCGTCTGAATGGTTTTCAAGCTGACATCACATTTGTGAAAGAAAAGATAAAGCTCATACGCTTTGATGTCCTAGGCCTGATGGATATAGCCGTTGAGCAGTTTCATCATCTGAACGAAGTTGTAGCTGCCTTGGGACAAAACCGTGGCTAATACTACTGACCACTGATTTCTCCTACTCGCACTAAGCAATGAGGACACTGCTTTGTTTTGTGTGGGGAGGGAGCACATTTATTTTACTACCTTTGTTATTTTATTGCTTTTGTTTGCTATGTTATCGTTACTATTTTTCCTATGCTACATTTAATTTCAATTTATTAATTCAATTGCTAATCATTTATCTCTGCTTATTCATTTATTTATTTATTTTTGCATTTATGCTTTTAAAATTCAATTGCTTAGTTATCATTATTATGCTTTTATCATATGTTGTTGCAACCTGTGATGAGAAAATTGAAAACCAGTGTGTGACGACCGTCACATATAGGGTGACGCCCGTCTCACATACGTGACGACCATCACGGATCTGCCACAATCGTCACACGGCATGCAAATGACCGTTACGAGAATCTGACTGTTGCAGACGACCGTTACGCATCCATTGCGCGTGACGACCGTCACACCCCCGTGACGACCATCACGAATTCCAGAGAGCTCGCCTATAAATGCAGGCGCTCTTTCTCCCTTCTTCCTCATCAATTACCACTCTCATTACCATTCTGCTCTTCATCTATTAAATTCTTTACATTTTCTTCAAGCGCGTAACTCACAAATATTCCATCCCACCCACCAATACCAAAAGTCTCATAAACCTTACAAATGGCCCGTCAAGAAAGAGCTACTCCCGACCTATCAACCGTCGTATTTCAAAATGGAGAAGCCGACGAATGCCAAAGAAGCAACTACCTCAAGTTCTACCAACGCTCCGTTCAAGCTACGAGGTATGTTGATCATGAATGCCTGACAGAGTTAGGACTTTTGGAGGGCGTGGAGTGGATGCTAGCAAACTCCAGCTTGACGCAACTCTGTACCATGCCACAACCAACCTACGAAGCGCTGACCCTGGAATTTCTGAGTTCCTACTCCTATGTCACACCCCCTGGCGCTACCCAATATCTCACCGGTGTCACCATATTTAGAATGTTCGGCACCCAGTATTCCCTAAATCAAACCCAGATAGCGAGAATGCTTAGTTTCCGACATGGAGAAGGAATCCACTGCTGCATCCCGGAAGGATGGTCAGAGATAACATTTCCAGTTTGGCACAACCTCACCAACATGAACGCAACGAGCTAGGATATGCTTAACGCAACATATATCCGCAACCCAGCCATTAGATACTTTCACCGAGTCCTGGGGCATAAAGTTTTTGGAAGAGTCAGCAACCATAAGGTAAACTCCAAGGAACTTTTCCTTCTTCACTGTGTGTTTGCCCAAATTGCGTTCAATGTTACTCCTTTTCTACTAGCCAACATCCAGGTTGCGTGCATGAGAGGCAGCCAGGCGTTTATTGTGGGGGAATCATCACCTCCATAACATTAGGCTTGAACCTGGGAGATAGGCTAGCCAATTTACCTGCCTTAGAGGCAGAATTCCTCGACATCGACTACTGTCGTGCTTCACACCTGATCAAAGCGAGAGATGACGGGAAGTATCATCCTGTTGTCAGAAGCAAGGTAGTTAGAAGCATTATCATGCCCAACAGGAACCGCACAGATCCAAGAGAAATGGCAAATTGGATTTTTGATTTGGATGCCCCCGAGGCAAATGATGGGAATCCTGGTAATGGTGCAGATGAAGTCGAGGAGGAGCTTGACAGAGGCATGCCTCAACCACCTCAAGAGCACGTTGCAGAGACTTCCTCCCGAGGACAACAGAGAAGCGAACAAAGACCCGCCTCCATGGAAAACATCTACGCCGAGATGTTGCGACACAACCAAAGAATGGAAGACCGCCAAACGGAAATGATGCAAGCGATCCGGCAAATACAGCGGGATTGACACGATTATGCTAACTGGCATGATCAGGGGATGACGAAACTTTCAGACCAGATGAGTGCCATGACTTATCGCGTAGATGCCATCTAGGAGTACACTCAACATGTAGGATTGGATCCTACCCAGCGAGGAAGAGGTGAGCGCGCAAGAGCAAGAGCTAGAGCACGCAGAAGCCAGCAGCGTAACGACGAGCAGTGATTTTTGTTTATTTCTTTTATTTTTATTCTGTACACTGTCGCATTGAGGATAATGCATTGTTTAAATGTGGTAGGAAATCCTTATCACTCCTCTACTTGTTTCTATTGCTAATATTTTCACCTAATACAAAAAAAAATTGTTTGTCCTTATCAATCATTTTTACATATTTTGGCATAACAAATTTTTTTCCTTAAGATTAAATGCATACCCTACGAGTATATAGGCTGTCTTGCGGAGGTTTTGTTAGGAAAACTGAAAAAGATCTAACAAGATTGATACCGTCCCGACACCCTAGGTCCCTCACTTCTACGAGATCAGTTTGAATAACCATAATACCGACACCTTAAGTCTCCATTCTAGATTAACCCCTAGTAGTTTATACTAGCAGTCAACACCGTCTCAAGCGTAAACCACGTGGAGAGCCGATGAATATAAATGTTTGATGCCTACAAATTAAGAAATTCCTTCATACTGTTGCTATCAAGGAGTTGATAAAAGAACCATACAAAAGGTTGCAAAGTTATACAAAAAGAAGGAATAGAAACCCCAGTTGGTTAGTCCAGAGGTACCTGGTACTGGACTCGGTAGGGCAAACTACGGTTCGATCCCCCACAACCTTCAAAAAGGGGATATATAAAGGGGTGCCACACTAGTGTACCAGACCCTCGTGCTGAGAAAAGGATCAAAGTCACTAACCGGCTACTTCACTAAGTGCGTGCGGAGGCAAAAGGCTTAATGTGATTGCGCTAGAATGAAACCGGGTGAAACGGAAACAGAGACACTAGGTTGAGCTATAATAGCATGATTTGGACTGGCTTGTGCAAAGGAGAGATCTACGCTAAAGCTGAAAGCTCGTGTCGTCACAATATCTTTGGTGTTTTACTTGAATATCGGTCATCTTAACCATCCGCATGACAACCATGTACGAACGGGTAATGTATTCGCGCTTAACTTTGTTTTCAAATTGTATTTGCGTGAGGACAAGCAAAGATTCAAGTTTAGGGGAGTTTGATAACGTGAAAACACATCAGAAAATTGCCTTGATTTACACTCAAAGATCACACCATTTCAATTAATATCCCGATTATTCTGTAAGTATTTGAGTTGTTTTTGCAGGTATTTAAATCTCCAAGCATTAATGAGAAAAATGCGCAAAAGGAAGAAAAAGAAGAAGAAACAGATGAGAAAGCACACGAAAAAGCAGAAAACCAGAATATGTAGAATTTACTGATGTGACGACCGTCACAGATTCATGACGCTCGTCACGACCCAGACTGTGACGACCGTCACAAGCCCATGACGAGCGTCACGCGGCCAGAACATGCGCTTTGAAACAGTAAATCACAAACAACCAAACGTGTCTAAATTCCCTCCAACAACTTCCCCCACGGATTCCTCATTCAAACCAAGTCTTCCTTAAAACTCTCAACCACCAAGACCTAAAGGAGCATTATATAAAGGACCAAAATGGGAAAAATTGGGGATGCCTACATTCACACTTACGCTCTGCAATTTAGTTTTTACAGCTTTCTAGCTTTTTAGTATTTTCTTTTCAGCAACCTTGTGTCCCTTGCCTTAGTTTATTCGCCATTCTTTTTAGAATTCCTTTTTCCCTTTTCCTTTCCGTTTTCCAGTTAGCCATAGTAGTAGTTTCCTACACAGGGGAACTACTACACTTTATTTAATTTTAGTAAGCAATTTGTATTGAAGAAGCAAAGCCTACCGACTTGTGGAGGACTGCTCAAGTACTCCAAGAATCGATATAATCTGTTACTTCAATTTCCAGGTTTTTATTGAATTATTATTATTATTGCCAAATTATTATTATAATCATGTTTGCCGCAATGTTGATCTGTTTATGCGTTGTGTTTGCCTTATTTAACATGTCCGGCTAAATTACCGGTATCGGTATGTAGCAATTTAATTAGATGGGATTTAATAATAATCGGTGAAAACCCTTTTTTTCAAACAATCTTTTAGGCTGAAGTTTTTAATTCAAATTTAATTAACTTTATCACAAAAGCGTGAAAAGCTATTTAATACGATTTTGCCACGAGAGTGGGAAATTAACTAAGGTGAGAACCAACAATCGCGAGAGCGTGAGGCTCGAACTGGATAATAAAAATTAGGCATTGAGTTTAAAAACAGCGAGAGCACTTTAAAAGCAATTAGAACTTATTTATTTTCAAAAAGTAATTTTAACTTCAAATGGGACAGCGAGAGCGTACATTCTGACTTAAAGCTATAGGCCGAATCAACAATCACGAGAGTGTGAGATAAAGCTTTTTAAATAAATATTTTCTACTAAGAGATATTTGGCATTTAAACTATTCACCGGCGACTTATCGAATCCCTGACAATTGATGCGCTGCATACTGATTCCTTCCATCTATTATTTCTTAAAACCAAATTTCCCTTAGATTTACTATTTTGCCCTGAACTTCTACTAATCAATTCCCTTAGCTAAACGTAGTGACGTTAGTAACACTAGTTTGACCATAGGTCCCTGTGGGATCAATATCTTTTAAAACTAAAGCGACTGGACTGTGCACTTGCAGTTAAGTACCCGATAAACTATATTTTGTATATAGCTAGATCAAGCATCAATAACGCAAGGGGAAGGTATTAACACCCCTCACATCCACGGTAGTCCATGGGAACCATTTAGGTTGTCTGCGTATGTGGGTATTTATCTGCTTATTTCTATTTATTCTTATTTACAAAAATGAGTGTGAAAGAAAGGGTTTTGGGTTTTTTATTATTGTGGTTGCCAAGGATTGTGGCTATTGTGCCTGCGTATCACTCATCAAGTGATGAGGAATCAGAGCTCCTTAGTTTGAAATAGAAAATGTTTGTGAGTTGGTTGATTTTACCTTTGAGAAAATAGTTTTCGGTGTGAAGCCCTAAGGCACAAAAAAGAAGTTTAATGGGTTGAATTGTTTTTACCTTAAATAAGGGTTTATTATAAAAGAGTTTATGATTATATTGCACTAAAGTCTATGGGAGGAGGTAAAAATTCTAGACAAACAAGCCAAACGTCTTATGTCCAAAATAATCAGAGTAAGGGTAGGAAAGCTTAATTCTTACTCATTCTCCACCACTTAAGGCTCGTGGCGCACAATACTAATCGTAGTTTTTATGTATTTTGAATTTGATTAGGAAAATGCCGCTTGGCGTTGGATCAAGGTGTAGCACCTCAAATTTGCACCTCCCATTTGTACATTCATTTCATTTTTAGGTCATTAACATTGCATAGTACATTGCATTTCATCAGTCAAAACTGGTTAGGAGGATTCATCTGTGCAAGAGAGCAAGGGTTTTTCCATGAGATAAAGGCCCTATGGTTGTTCTAGGGAGCTTACATGAATCTAGGTTCATTTTGATGCAATTTGGCCAAGTGTGGAAAGCTCAAAGTCCACAGTGCAATTTCAGGTCATCTGGGCCCATAAAAGTCAACTGCAAGTCAACTGAGGGCTAGGAAGTGGAGAAATGGTTTGAGTCACTTCATTCATGTCCAAAAGAGGCTTATCCATCATGACAAGTGTCTACATTGAAGATTTTGAAGTCAGATCAAAAGTTTCTAAAAATGGAAAGTGACCTGTAATTTGAAAGTTTCCAAAAATGGCAAGTTTTGAACCAACTTCAACTCAATCTTCCAACATCAAGGAAGCTTCAAATGAATTTTTGTCCAACATGAAAGTTGCAGATCTTTCTCTCCCATTTCCAAAAAGTCCAAGATCATGAATTTATGATGAATGGTTAAAGAGTTATGATCAAATCATGACAAAGTGTGCTTGAAACTTCAAATGGCCATATCTTTTGAACCAAAACTCCAAATTGAGTGGCTCTTCTTGCATTGTTCTCCTTTTGACTCATATTTTCCAAATACCTCATCACATGGCATGAAATTTGAAAATATGATCATTTTCTTATTCATGAAGTTTTTGAAGGAAAATTGCCAAAATCAAAATTGGTTGATCACATGCATATAATTCCAATTCTAATGTGTGCATGGGCTGATTTTGAGTGATTTTGGGCCTTCATTGTGCACTGTTCACGTGGCCATTCCATGCATGAGGTGAAATTGTCAAATTGTGCATGCACCTTATATTCTTCTAATCTCAATTAGCTTTGGCCTAATCATGATTTCAGATTAATTAGCAGGGCATATATAAGCTTAATTGCAACTGTATTGAAGAGAACACACAGTTTCAGATCTAGAATTTGAGTTTTGATCCAAAATTTCTCTCACAAAGAACTTCAAAATTCCTCACATAAGCACCATTTCTCTTGGTGAATTGTTGATCCTGGTGAAGTTTAGAGTGTGATTCAACGTGCAATTGGTGAATTTCTGCTCAAATTCGTGCATGCTACAAGCTTGAAGGTGTTAATGGAGATTTCAAATTAAGCTGGTTTCAAGCCTTCTCACGTGCTGTTTCTTGCATCAATCTTCCTTGGAGCTCAAAGCAAGCAGAACTGGACATTGCCAAGCCTTGGATCTACTGTTTCTGCACATTGATCTTCAAGAAGGTGAAAATTCGATCTCAATTATTTGCCAATCCATGTACATATTTGTGTAGATCTTTTAACCCTGAGCATTCTGAGCTAAATTTCATGAAAAATGATGCATTATTGAGTGAATTATGTGTGATTGAAGTTTTGCATTCAAAAATGTTTCTACTCGATTTGAACTTGTTATGAGGAATTAGGCTTAGATTTTTGTTGATCTATAATCACCATGGAAAGATCTTTAAAATGATGTATAATTCTGGAATTTCTGGAAAAATATTTCGCGCCTTGCTACTGTTCATCTTCATCTTCATGAAGAAGATGAAGATCTTCATACTAGCGTCGGATTTGCGACAGATTTGCGTCCATTCTGGGTTCGCTAGGGTTTTCAAGCAAAACGACAGCGTTTCATACGCGCGCGCTTCACATTCAAATTCGCACCCGGTTCGAATCCCACATGCGCCAGTTTTTCAAATGTCATTCCATTTTTTCATTTCCCTCCTTATTTCCATATGCTTTGACCATTTCATTTTATTTTTTATGCTAACTTAGAAAAATCATATCTAATTGAAAAATGGCCCAAATAATTCCAAATGTTTTGCAAAATGATCCTCTGCTTGTCTAGTTTTTTATGATGATGAATTTTGAAGTTGTGCATGGCTGGATTTTTGTTTGTGTTAGAATGATTGAACCTATGTGCTTTTATGACCTTGCCTTGCTCTTTCTATTGTGAAATGCTTGATTTTAATCCAATGCTTTGAAATTTTGTATGATGTTTCTTGACATGTTGATGGATGTTTGAGACTTGGTTTGGTATTTTTCTCATTTGCCATTTCTGTTTTACACACATGTTTGTATGGTGTGAGAATTTGTGTCACACATTTGGTTGTTCAACTTGTGCAATTTAATTTCCATATCAAATGATCTTTGTTGGTTCTGATTTTTTGTATGATGATCATGTTGGATGTGTTGAATGCTCATGAATTTTTCCAGAATTATTTGAATCATTTCTGTTTTAATTTAGAATTTTCATTCTCAATGTCCAAATGTATGCCTTGAATTGGTCTTTGACTTCTCTTGCTCACCACATGACCTTGCTTATTGATTTTGGTTTGGTCCTTTTCAGGACTTGTTCTTGATTGACTAAATATGATTCATGTTGAATATCAAGTTTTGTTTTGGCTTTTTGATCCACCTTTGACCCTAGGCTTTGACCTAGTGGTTTGGACTTACCATTTGAGTTGTGAATTTCAGGTTCAAGTATGCATCTCCATGATTGATGTTGCTCCTTCATTTGAGCTTGGTCATTTGTTGTTGTTGGCTAACATTTGTTGGTTTTGTAGGCTTTGAGGATAATTCACTTGTGTTTGCCTTATGGCTTATATGCTGTACATTGGGATTGTCTGTTTGCTATTGACTATTGTCTGTTTGTCTGAGTATTGTACTGATTTGTTTAGTTGTTTCCACAGGTACCTAAGTTGCTTTGAGTTCATTTGAACTTTGCTTTGCTTTGCTTGTGGTTGGCATACCACTTAGGTATAATCCCTTGATCTTCATGTAGTCTGGAAGACCTGTCATGTTACTTTGGCAGGCACCTGTCTGAAGCCCTCCTTAAGAGGCAATGTTTGTGGTTGTTTATCTTTGTGCCTTGTACATTCAAAGACCTCCTAAGTGAAGAGGCATTGGCAGATAGAAGGGATGTGCAATCCATCCCCTACTATTCAGTTGTGCCATTCATCTTGCTCACACCATGTGTTGATGCACTTTGAATAAAAACCCAAGATCTTGTTGTGTCAGTCACGTGGAGAAGAGTTCCTTCATTCTGAACTCCCACACTTTCTATTGGTTGAAGCTCTCCCAGGCCAGGGATAAGAGCTATGAGGTCATACCCTCATTCCCATTTCATCTGCTTCACCCTAATTCTCAATGTTAGGGTTAAGAGCTAACCACACCCCTTTCCAGTTGGCTTGTTTGTCGAGGTTGATTTGACCCCTTGACTAAAGCCCAACCTTGTGTGAGCCAATTGTTTGCATATAGTGTGTGATACTTGTGCTTGTGATTGCTTATGTGCTGTTTAGGACAACTTGCTTCCTGTGCAAGTTAGGATTAGAGACCTCAACATAGGGATCATATGCATGACAACTTCTAGGCTCGAGTCGTAGTCTCCCTAGTAGCTTGTTATCTCCCTAGTCTCTGGTTAGGATAGAAGTTCTTTCCCTGTTAAGGGGAACTACGTCGCCCTGATCCTCATACCAGATGAGGTACGTAGGCAGGAGATGAGCAGATCTCTTCGGGCGCCCTTTTTCTTTTTCAACCCCCTTTGTGTTGTGTGGAGTCTGACGTAAGTCCAGTGATTGACAGTCGGTTTCCTGCGTTTGTTTGTTCTTTGGGTGGAGTCTGACGTAAGTCCAGCGATTGGCAGTCGGTTTCCCGTGTCTTATTTGTTGGTTCGGAGTCTGATGTAAGTCCAGCGATTGGCAGTCGGTTTCCTGGGTGTGTTTGTTTGTTTGTTTGGAGTCTAACGTAAGTCCAACGATTGGCAGTCGGTTTCCTGTTTGTGGTTTGTTTGGCGTGTGTTGGCCGAGCTACGAGTGCTCTGATTCTTTCTCTGGTTAGAGAAGATACGTATGCATAGGATGCGACATCCTAGCGAGCACATTCCCATGTCCCCGAACTACGTCAACTCTGATGTTTGTGTCTGACAAACTACGTAGGCCCAGGATGCAATATCCTGCCGAGTCCTCTTCTTCCGTCTTTCATCTGTGTTTGATTCCAGCGTGTGTGCAGTGTTTGAGTAGTCTTTTAGCAACCTTTCCTCTATTCTCTCTGAGCGTGGATCCCGTCGAATACGACAGATGCGTAGGGGTGCTAATACCTTCCCTTCGCATAACCGACTCCTGATCCTTGCAATCTCTGGTCGCAAGACCATTTCCTTTCCAGGTTTACTTCGAGCGTTTCCTTTCCCTCCTTCGGGATAAATAACGCACGGTGGCGGCTTTGTGTCTTTCTCCCGCCGGTTTTTCGCGTAATACGACAGCTGGCGACTCTGCTGGGGACTATAGAGAAGTTGACTTCCTGCTGGTCCATCTTCCCTAAGCGAGTCAATCCTAGCGCTCTTTAGGATAGTTGCGATTGCTTTTACTGCTTTATTTATTGCATTTATGATTATGATGTGATTGTATATACTTGCATATATGTTTGCATGCATCAATTATCATTGTGCTGGCTGTGTCTCTGCTTCTCTGAGGGGTGGGAGTCACAAGAGGTAAAAAGCCCAATACCCAGGCTATGAGTGAACTTTAGGACACCTAGGAATAGAGTGATTCATGGGAAGCGGGTGGTATAGCGCCACTTAGCGGAACATGATATCATGAGCAGTTCAGATCCTGATGGGGTATTATCATTGCATACATCTGGTGTGTATATGATGATATTCTTGAAAGGGTTGCTTATCCTGCGTTTCTCTTATCCTTACCCTGGCCTAGATGACACCTGTGAGTGGGGAGGGATTGAATCATTTGCAGGTACAGATGATGACTATGGTTCAGATGGACCTATGGATATCTATCTCTGACACGCCGGAATTCTGTCCGTGATATCTATCAGCGGGTTCCGTTTATTTCGGATCCCCGGGTTGAATTTGAGGATACTTGTTCAGAGGATCTGGTTGTCATCCGTTCAGTGGATTTCTTGTGATGATAGTGATATATCCCCCAGTTTCGTTTATTTCGGAACTTCCCAAGTTGGATTTATGGTTACTCGGGCCCTCAAATGATTGTGATCAGTTCAGAGACCGGTCCAGTACAGTTGATCCTCAGTTGACTTGGGAGATGGCACAGTGACTTGCATTCATGCATTTGCATCATTCCCATTTCGCATCCATCTGCATTTAACCCATGTCTATCCGTACTCAGGGTCCATTTTTTTATTGAGATTCTGGTTGAGAGACATCCTGATGTCAGAATGTTATTGTCAAATTATTATCCGTCTCAAGGAAGCCAGAATCAAAGGACAAAATATTCCTCATACAGATAGACATTGCATGTGTGAGTCATATTAACCTGTTTGCTGTTTTGTAGGTGTCAGTATCTAACTGGTGCGCATAGCTATTCCGTTCAGATATCTCAGACTGATGGATCCACCCAACACCGACATTCTCGAATTGAAAGAGATGATGAGAGAGCTGTTCAAAGTCGTGCAGGGGCTCGCCTTGGGGCAGAAAGCAATTGCTGAGAGGTTGGAGAGGATTGAAAGCTGGATGATAAAGGAGAAAGTTCAAGGAAAGGCTCCGTCATCCGTAGTAAAGAAGCCCTCTGGCAATGGTCAGCTCAAGAAGGAGGTTGAATCAGGTGGTGTGCAGGCCAAAAAAGAACGCGGTAAGGATCGTTACCACCCTTATGCTGCCACTGTAACCACTCCTGTTGGTAACCCACCTGTACAACAGCAACAACCGCCACCTCAACAGAAAGCACAAAAAGCTAAGGGCCAAGTGAAGAAGGAGACGACGGACTGTCAGTTTGATAAGCCACCCGTGACTTATACCCTTCTGTTCAAGAGGTTGAGGGATCTTGGGTTAGTTCGGCCGAAGATATTGGTTCCTGTAGAATTGCATCGGAGGCCTGCAAACTACGATGAGAATGCCGAGTGTGAGTTCCATTCTGGAGCACCCGGACATAACATTGAGGGTTGTAGAGCTTTTAAGCATGCTGTCCAAGATATGGTGGATTCTAAGGCCATCAGTTTGGCACAGATACTGAATGATAATGTTAACCCCATGCCAATGCATGGTCCTGTAGAGGTGAAAGTGATGCCAAAGGACAAAAGAGGAATAAAGGTGACTGATGGGGATCGGTTAAAAACTCCAATGTCTGTGGTCCAGAAACATCTGATGAAGAGTGGAGCTTTCCCTGATGGCGATAATTGTTGTGCGGCCGTCGCCACAAACGGGTGTGTAATGAGGGGGGAAACGATCTAGAGAATGATGGAAGTAGAAATGGACGGTGAAATATTTGAATCACCAAGTCAGGCAGTTGAAACCGTCAAGGTAGAGGATGCCATTCTAGCTGAGAAAGAGAAGAAGCTTTCCATTTCTTCTTACAAATAGGCCATGGAAGTGGTGAAGAACGGAGAAGCCCTAGGCTGGGGAAAGATCATAGACATTATGGTGAAGGAGGATATGTTCGGGGTTGGCTATCAGCTAGATCAAGATTCGTCTAGAGAAAACAGAGGACGTCGTCAACCATTCCCGTTCATCAGTGCTGGAATGCTGGATCTGGGTCACGCCTGTACAGTGGGTGAAGAGATTGACAGTGACTGCGAGCTTGATTCGTGGATAAGATCGTGCGTACCAGGGAACTGGAAAGCCCCAAAGATCATCACTGTCACTCATCCTGAAGAGTAGTATTTCTGTTTTACAAATTCTGTTTGCATGAAAGCCATACGTTTTGCCCGAAACGTAATGGTCCATTGTAAGGGCCATCTCATGTGTTTCATTTTGCAACATTTTGCATCGTTAATAAATGGATGTTTTTGTATTAAAAGCGATGTTCCCTGTTTTTCATTTATTTTGGCAGTTTAAAAATAAAAATAAAAATGGCAATGTTTGTTTTCATTTTTCTTTCCTTTTGATTTGTCTTGTTCCGACCTCAAAAGTGACTATCCTCCTGATCTCATTGATAACAATTCGGTTACACCTCTGTATGACTTCGGCAATCCGATCTATCATGCCAAAGAAGAAGGCGAAGAAGATTGTGATCTGCTGGAATTAGCCAGGTTGTTGAAACAAGTGGAGAAGGTGATTCAACCGCACAAGGAGCGATTCAAGATTGATAATCCAGGCACCGCCGAGGTCAGAAAGGAAGTGAAAGTTGGGGCCGCTTCAGAGGCAAATGTCAAGAGCAGAATGGTAGCACTGTTGAAAGTGTATGTCGATATCTTCGCCCGATCTTATCAAAATATGCCAGGGTGGAATACCGATGTCGTGGCGCACAAGCTACCATTGAGAGGAGACTGTCCTCTAGTGAAGCGGAAGTCGATGCTGAAAAAGGATGAGAAGGTGAGAATGTGTGTTGACTACCGAGATTGAACAGAGCCAGTCTGAACGGTGATTTCCCATTACATCGATGTGTGGATAGATAATACAGCTCAGTTCTCGGTGTTTTCCTTCATGGATGGCTTTGCTGGCTGTAGTCAGATCAAAATGTTGCCAGATGATATGGAGAAAACAACGTCCATCATACCATGGGGCACTTTGCGTTATAAGGTGATGTCGTTCAGTCTCAAGAGCGCCGGTGCCATGTATCAAAGAGCCATGGTGACTTTGTTTCATGATATGATTCATCGTGGAATCAAATGCTATGTTGATGACACAATAGCAAAGTCCCAAACAGGAGAGGGGCATCCGGTGGACTTGGTTAGGTTGTTGGACCGATTGAGACAACTCAGACTGAGGTTGAAACCGAATCAGTGCACTTGTGGAGTGTTGTTCGGTAAAATGCTGAGGCTTATTGTGAGCGGATAAGAGGAATCGAGGTTGATCCTGCTAAAAAAAAAAGAAAGAAGAAAAAGCAATATAAGAAATGCCTGAACCGAAAACAAAAAAGGAGGGTCATGGCTTCTTAGGTAGATCGAAATGCATTTCACGATTCACATCTCATCTAATAGCCACGTGTGAACCCACCCAAGCTGTTGAAAAAAAAAGAGATCAAACGGTCAGGTAGAATAATGATTGCCAAGGGACGTTTAAAAGATAAAAGAATAAGTTGCAGGAACCTCTGATTCTGATGCCTCCCGTGGAGAGACGGTCGTTAATTCTGTACTTGAAAGCCCTCGAGGGGTCTATGAGGTGTGTGCTGGGGCAGCATGACGAGTCTGGTCGAAAAGAGCATGCAACTTACCTTAGCAAAAAGTTTACCAACTGTGAAACAAAATATTCACTGCTCGAGAAAACTTGCTGTACTTTGGCATAGGCTGCTCGTCGACCGAGACAGTGTATGCTGGTTCATACCACTTTGTGGATTTCCAAGATGGGTCCGATTAAGTAGATTTTGAGAAGCCAGCATTGACCGGACGGGTTGCGAGAGGGCAAAGGATTTTGATTGAATACGATATTCAGTATACCTCTCAGAAGGCAATCAAGGGGAGTGTATTGTCCGGTTATCTCGCCCAGCAGCCCATTGAGGATTATCAACCGAGGAAGTTTGAGTTCCCTGATGAGGACATAGAGGTTCTCAAATTGAAAGATTGTGAGTAACCGATCCCGGAGGAGGGGCCTGACCCTGAACCCGAACGAATTCTGATGTCTGATGGGGGGGTTAATGTGAATGAGTTAATGCTGCTTTGGTTACGCCAAAGGGATCCCACATTCCTTTTGCTGCCCGGATAACACTTGAAGGCACCAAAGACATGGTGGCTGAGTACGAAGCTTGTATCCTGGGTATCGAACCTCGGTACGTGCATCTACTGGGGCACGCCTTTCTCACTCGTGTATGGGATGGAAGTGGTATTACTTACTGAGGTCTAGATCCCATTGTGGAGAGTCCTGATGGATGAGAAATTAGAAAAGGCTGAGTCGGTATGAAGGGAGCCTGATTGAGGAAAAAGGCTGGCAGTTATTTGTCATGGGGCAGTTGTACCAAAAAGTGAGACCTCGTGCGTACCACGTGGGAGAGCTGGTATTGAAAAGGATCTTTCCTCCTCAAGACGATCGTGGGGCAAGTGGACACACAATTATGAATGCCCATTCGTGGTCAAGAAGGCGTTCTCTGGCAGAGCCTTGTTGTTGACGACCATGGATGGTGAGGATTTTCCATCCCTTGTGAATGCGGACGCAGTTAAAAAAATACTTCGTAAGAGAGACCCGTTGGACGAAAAGAATAAAAGAGTCCAGGCAAAAATGGGCATCCCGGTGAACCAAAGAAAAAATAAAAGGTTCAGGCAAAAATTAGGGATAAAAGAGAAAAACTGTACACCCGGCAAGTCGAAAACCCCGTAAGGGCGACTTGGGCAAAAAAGGGTATCCCGGTGGACTGAAAACCCGAAAGGGCGGTCCAGGCAAAAGAGGGATTGAAACGAATAATTGCGTCTAGCATGATCGTTTGTGCTTTGGATATGACTTGGATAATCCCCGACAGAGATCGATCGGAAGCGTCTTGTTCAGAAGACAGAAAGTGCGGAAAGTCTTGAGGACATATGGGGTGTAACCAAGTTGGAACCCGATGAGATCACAGTTTCACATTGCCATTAGGATAGATTTTTCCTTTTGTGCGCAATCACCTCTTTTCAGGGATTGCTTCCTGTGTGTTGCTCGGTTCTGAGCCACCTTTTTTTCAGTCAATAAATGCATGTTCAGTCAAATAATTTTGTTTTTGTCTTCATTACCGCTTTGATTGCGAAAACATCCGTTTATTTTTTGATAAGAATATTTGCATTTTGAAACTTAGAGGTCCCTTCCGATGCATGCTTATAAGATTGAAATCTGGAAATCTTATTCGGAAGTTTGAGTGACCTAGGTGTTGAAATGTTGGCATGTCTGGGGCACGCTTTTATCTAACGATCTCTTGTGCAAGTGCTGTTAGATATCTTCATTCACTTGTAGTTTGTGATGGGTAACCTTTTGACAAAAGATCCCTACAGAGTCCAATCAGGGGCAAGGGATAGAAGAACGGTGAAAAGACGGTGAAAGAATTGCGACGACGATCCTAGAGGGTAATCAAGAAGACTCTTCAAAGTCTGAAGATTAGAGAGTTGGCCCGGATCTGAGGAGATCAATTGTCTCGAAGCAAAGGAAAGACGAGAATACTAGGTGATGAATCAGGAGAGACCAGATGAGTCTAAGAGCTCTCAAAAGTGGAAAGTTGACACTGTGGTTGGATGATGAATGCCGGTGTTCGACGAATCGACGGGTGTTCCGTGTCAAATAGACCGTATCTCCCCAGTGGATTTGGGAGTGTTATCTCCACAGCAGATGCGAGATCGGTGTCTCCTCAGCAAGCCTGAAGGTTGCCATATCCCCAGCGGATTTGTCTGTGGGTAGATTGTTTCTCAGCAATCAGGGTCGAAATGCCTTTCCCCAGCAGGGTTGAAGATGTTTTTCAGCCAGGTCTGCAGGTGGCCTTT
Source organism: Lathyrus oleraceus (assembly GCF_024323335.1). Lineage (NCBI taxonomy): Eukaryota > Viridiplantae > Streptophyta > Magnoliopsida > Fabales > Fabaceae > Lathyrus > Lathyrus oleraceus. The sequence goes on from NC_066579.1 coordinate 355,078,803, forward strand.
TCCCCAGCAGGTCTGAAGACTGTTAGTTCCCCACTGAGCTTGAAAGTTTGCTATATCCCCAGCGGAGGTATCTGTGAGTGGTTTGTTTCTCAGCAGTCGGGTCTGAAGTACCGTGATCCCTAGCAGGTTCTGAGCGCCTTTCCTCAGCAGGGTTGTGTTTGTTTTCCAAGTCTGAAGTGGGCAGTCTTCCCAGCGGAGGTTTGTGTTGATGGTTTTCCCCAGTGAGGTCCCCAAGCGGATCAGGTACGGTGAAAATTATCCCCAGTAGAGATATGCATTGGTTGCTTCCCCTAGAAGAGTAGTCCCCAAGTGGATCGGGTTCAGCGGAGATCATCCCAGCAAGGATCATCCTTCCCCCGACAGCAGTGCTATTCCCCAGCAGGGTGGAGATTGGGATGATATTGAATTTCTCAGCAGAGTTCCTTGAGCTCCCCGGTGTTGTCCCTGGAGGGGACATGTTTTTATGCATTCATCATTTAGATAAGCATGACATATCGCATCATTAGTGCGTAGCATTTCCATGATTATGGGGCATTGCGCTGAAAAAAACTCATGCATCGGCATTGCAAGCATAGACTAACCCTAAGCCGTGGTGACCATCCGAGAATGGGATCAAGTGGTAGGTGTAGATGTTATTCAGAAAGGTTTAGCATCGCAACGATTGGGTCATTGGGGTTGATTTCAGAGTTGGTTTCCCCAGCATGGTTGAGAGGTTGGTGTTTTCCCCAACAAGTGACTCCCTAGTTGAGTGGGTATCCCTGGCAGTGCTACTCTCCACAGAGTTGTTAGATCGAATCAGGATCGTGTGCTCAGCAGGAGTTTTCCTCCCTTTGCATCTTGCAAGCTTGGATCAATTCCCCAGTAGAGGTGGACCGTTTTGCAACATCTGTACGGCACATTTGCTGCAGTTGCTCTTGACAGCGTTCAGAATCAACAAACCCCAGAGAGGTTTATTTCCTCACCCGTCTGTGAAAGGAAAGCGTGACTCCCCAGAGTAGTCCCTGACAAGTGTCTGGCCTGGTCTTGACATATGTAAATGTCATCCTTGTGATACCAGTAGGTGTCGTGTTGATCCCTGTGTGGGTCCCTTTTAGTGTCTGTAGACATCATCTTTCGATGTTCGTAGCATTCTTTCTCTTCCCATTCATCATCTTTTGATGTCTGGTCACCTCTCCGTTGGTGTCGGTAAACGTCGAGTTTCTCCCATTCATCCGTTGATGTCTGGTTGAGTCTTCCCAGTCATCCGTTGATGTCTGGTTACCTCTCCGTTGGTGTCGGTAAACGTCGAGTTTCTCCCATTCATCCGTTGATGTCTGGTTGAGTCTTCCTAGTCATCCGTTGATGTCTGGTCACCTCTCCGTTGGTGTCGGTAAACGTCGAGTTTCTCCCATTCATCCGTTGATGTCTGGTTGAGTCTTCCCAATTCATCCGTTGATGTCTGGTCACCTCTCCGTTGGTGTCGATAAACGTCGAGTTTTTCCCATTCGTCCGTTGACGTCTGGTTGTATCTTTTTCCCATTCATCTGTTGATGTCTGGTCACCTCTCCGTTGGTATCGGTAAACGTCGAGTTTTTTCCATTCGTCCGTTGACGTATGGTTGTAGCTTTTTCCCGTTCATCCGTTGATGTCTGGTCACCTCTCCATTGGTATCGGTAAACGTCGAGTTTTTCCCATTCGTCCGTTGACGTCTGGTTGTATCTTTTTCCCATTCATCCGTTGATGTCTGGTCACCTCTCCGTTGGTATCGGTAAACGTCGAGTTTTTCCTATTCGTCCTTTGGCGTCTAGTCGTGGTTTCTCTTCCTATTCATCGTCTTCCGATGTCTAGTCGTGGTTTCTCTTTCTCCCATTCATCCGTTGATGTCTGGTCGAGTCTTTCCTAGTTGTCCTTTGGCGTCTAGTCGTGATTTCTCTTCCCATTCATCATCTTTCGATGTCTGGTCGTGGTTCCTCTTTCTGATAAAAAATCAAAATCCCCAGTGGAGTCGTTGGTAAACGTCTTGTCTGGTCCAGTGATAAATATCAGATCCCAGTTGAAGTTGCCATTGGTGAACTTTCTTTTCTTTGATTCATCCATCGCAGAGTGCAAATTTCTAGGGTTCTTTGGTATTCAATCCCTGTGTACCTTGAAGGTCTGACAACCGTTGCTCTCATCCGTTCAGGTTCCCAGTTGATTGAATAGGGGCAGCTGTAGCACCTCAAATTTGCACCTCCCATTTGTACATTCATTTCATTTTTAGGTCATTAACATTGCGTAGTACATTGCATTTCATCAGTCAAAACTGGTTAGGAGGATTCATCTGTGCAAGAGAGCAAGGGTTTTTCCATGAGATAAAGGCCCTATTTTTGTTCTAGGGAGCTTACATGAATCTAGGTTCATTTTGATGCAATTTGGCCAAGTGTGGAAAGCTCAAAGTCCACAGTGCAGTTTCAGGTCATCTGGGCCCATAAAAGTAAACTGCAAGTCAACTGAGGGCTAGGAAGTGGAGAAATGGTTTGAGTCACTTCATTCATGTCCAAAAGAGGCTTATTCATCATGACAAGTGTCTACATTGAAGATTTTGAAGCCAGATCAAAAGTTTCCAAAAATGGAAAGTGACCTGTAATTTGAAAGTTTCCAAAAATGGCAAGTTTTGGACCAACTTCAACTCAACTTTCCAACATCAAGGAAGCTTCAAATGAATTTTTGTCCAACATGAAAGTTGAATATCTTTCTCTCCCATTTCCAAAAAGTCCAAGATCATGAATTTATGATGAATGGTTAAGGAGTTATGATCAAATCATGACAAAGTGTGCTTGAAACTTCAAATGGCCATATCTTTTGAACCAAAACTCCAAATTGAGTGGCTCTTCTTGCATTGTTCTCCTTTTGACTCATATTTTCCAAATACCTCATCACATGGCATGAAATTTGAACATATGATCATTTTCTTATTCATGAAGTTTTTGAAGGAAAATTGCCAAAATCAAAATTGGTTGATCACATGCATATAATTCCAATTCTAATGTGTGCATGGGCTGATTTTGAGTGATTTTGGGCCTTCATTGTGCACTGTTCACGTGGCCATTCCATGCATGAGGTGAAATTGTCAAATTGTGCATGCACCTTATATTCTTCTAATCTCAATTAGCTTTGGCCTAATCATGATTTCAGATTAATTAGCAGGGCATATATAAGCTTAATTGCAACTGTATTGAAGAGAACACACAGTTTCAGATCTAGAATTTGAGTTTTGATCCAAAATTTCTCTCACAAAGAACTTCAAAATTCCTCACATAAGCACCATTTCTCTTGGTGAATTGTTGATCCTGGTGAAGTTTAGAGTGTGATTCAACGTGCAATTGGTGAATTTCTGCTCAAATTCGTGCATGCTACAAGCTTGAAGGTGTTAATGGAGATTTCAAATTAAGTTGGTTTCAAGCCTTCTCACGTGCTGTTTCTTGCATCAATCTTCCTTGGAGCTCAAAGCAAGCAGAACTGGACATTGCCAAGCCTTGGATCTACTGTTTCTTCACATTGATCTTCAAGAAGGTGAAAATTCGATCTCAATTATTTGCCAATCCATGTACATATTTGTGTAGATCTTTTAACCCTGAGCATTCTGAGCTAAATTTCATGAAAAATGATGCATTATTGAGTGAATTATGTGTGATTGAAGTTTTGCATTCAAAAATGTTTCTGCTCGATTTGAACTTGTTATAAGGAATTAGGCTTAGATTTTTGTTGATCCATAATCACCATGGAAAGATCTTTAAAATGATGTATAATTCTGGAATTTCTGGAAAAAAATTTCGTACCTTGCTACTATTCATCTTCATCTTCATGAAGAAGATGAAGATCTTCATACTAGCATCGGATTTGCGACGGATTTGCGTCCATTCTGGGTTCGCTAGGGTTTTCAGGCAAAACGGCAGCGTTTCATATGCGCGCGCTTCACATTCAAATTCGCACCCGGTTCGAATCCCACATGCGCCAGTTTTTTAAATGTCATTCCATTTTTTCATTTCCCTCCTTATTTCCATATGCTTTGACCATTTCATTTTATTTTTTATGCTAACTTAGAAAAATCATATCTAATTGAAAAATGGCCCAAATAATTCCAAATTTTTTGCAAAATGATCCTCTGCTTGTCTAGTTTTTTATGATGATGAATTTTGAAGTTGTGCATGGCTGGATTTCTATTTGTGTTAGAATGATTGAACATATGTGCTTTTATGACCTTGCCTTGCTCTTTCTATTGTGAAATGCTTGATTTTAATCCAAATGCTTTGAAATTTTGTATGATGTTTCTTGACATGTTGATGGATGTTTGAGACTTGGTTTGGTATTTTTCTCATTTGCCATTTCTGTTTTACACACATGTTTGTATGGTGTGACAATTTGTGTCACACATTTTGTTGTTCAACTTGTGCAATTTAATTTCCATATTAAATGATCTTTGTTGGTTCTGATTTTTTGTATGATAATCATGTTGGATGTGTTGAATGCTCATGAATGTTTCAAGAATTATTTGAATCATTTCTGTTTTAATTTGGAATTTTCATTCTCAATGTCCCAATGTATGCCTTGAATTGGTCTTTGACTTCTCTTGCTCACCACATGACCTTGCTTATTGATTTTGGTTTGGTCCTTTTTAGGACTTGTTCTTGATTGATTAAATATGATTCATGTTGAATATCAAGTTCTGTTTTGGCTTTTTGATCCACCTTTGACCCTAGGCTTTGACCTAGTGGTTTGGACATACCATTTGAGTTGTGAATTTCAGGTTCAAGTATGCATCTCCATGATTGATGTTGCTCCTTCATTTGAGCTTGGTCATTTGTTGTTGTTGGCTAACATTTGTTGGTTTTGTAGGCTTTGAGGATAATTCACTTGTGTTTGCCTTATGGCTTATATGCTGTACATTGGGATTGTCTGTTTGCTATTGACTGTTGTCTGTTTGTCTGAGTATTGTACTGATTTGTTTAGTTGTTTCCACAGGTACCTAAGTTGCTTTGAGTTCATTTGAACTTTGCTTTGCTTTGCTTGTGGTTGGCATACCACTTAGGTATAATCCCTTGATCTTCATGTAGTCTGGAAGACCTGTCATGTTACTTTGGCAGGCACCTGTCTGAAGCCCTCCTTAAGAGGCAATGTTTGTGGTTGTTTATCTTTGTGCCTTGTACATTCAAAGACCTCCTAAGTGAAGAGGCATTAGCAGATAGAAGGGATGTGCAATACATCCCCTACTATTCAGTTGTGCCATTCATCCTGCTCACACCATGTTTTGATGCACTTTGAATAAAAACCCAAGATCTTGTTATGTCAGTCACGTGGAGAAGAGTTCCTTCATTCTGAACTCCCACACTTTCTATTGGTTGAAGCTCTCCCAGGCCAGGGATAAGAGCTATGAGGTCATACCCTCATTCCCATTTCATCTGCTTCACCCTAATTCTCAATGTTAGGGTTAAGAGCTAACCACACCCCTTTCCAGTTGGCTTGTTTGTCGAGGTTGATTTGACCCCTTGACTAAAGCCCAACCTTGTGTGAGCCAATTGTTTGCATATAGTGTGTGATACTTGTGCTTGTGATTGCTTATGTGCTGTTTAGGACAGCTTGCTTCCTGTGCAAGTTAGGATTAGAGACCTCAACATAGGGATCATATGCATGACAACTTCTAGGCTCGAGTCGTAGTCTCCCTAGTAGCTTGTTATCTCCCTAGTCTCTGGTTAGGATAGAAGTTCTTTCCCTGTTAAGGGGAACTACGTCGCCCTGATCCTCATACCAGATGAGGTACGTAGGCAGGAGATGAGCAGATCTCTTCGGGCGCCCTTTTTCTTTTTCAACCCCCTTTGTGTTGTGTGGAGTCTGACGTAAGTCCAGTGATTGGCAGTCGGTTTCCTGCGTTTGTTTGTTCTTTGGGTGGAGTCTGACGTAAGTCCAGCGATTGGCAGTCGGTTTCCTGTGTCTTGTTTGTTGGTTCGGAGTCTGATGTAAGTCCAGCGATTGGCAGTCGGTTTCCTGGGTGTGTTTGTTTGTTTGAAGTCTGACATAAGTCCAGCGATTGGCAGTCGGCTTCCTGTTTGTGGTTTGTTTGGCGTGTGTTAGCCAAGCTACGAGTGCTCTGATTCTTTCTCTGGTTAGAGAAGATACGTATGCATAAGATGCGACATCCTAGCGAGCACATTCCCCTATCCGCGAACTACGTCAACTCTGATGTTTGTGTCTGACAAACTACGTAGGCCCAGGATGCGATATCCTGCCGAGTCCTCTTCTTCCGTCTTTCATCTGTGTTTGATTCCAGCGTGTGTACAGTGTTTGAGTAGTCTTTTAGCAACCTTTCCTCTATTCTCTCTGAGCGTGGATCCCGTCGAGTACGACGGATGCGTAGGGGTGCTAATACCTTCCCTTCGCATAACCGACTCCCGATCCTTGCAATCTCTGGTCGCAAGACCATTTCCTTTCCAGGTTTACTTCGAGCGTTTCCTTTCCCTCCTTCGGGATAAATAACGCACGGTGGCGGCTCTGTGTCTTTCTCCCGCCGGTTTTTCGCGTAATACGACAGCTGGCGACTCTGCTGGGGACTATAGAGAAGTTGACCTCCTGCTGGTCCATCTTCCCTAAGCGAGTCAATCCTAGCGCTCTTTAGGATAGTTGCGATTGCTTTTACTGCTTTATTTATTGCATTTATGATTATGATGTGATTTTATATACTTGCATATATGTTTGCATGCATCAATTATCATTGTGCTGGCTGTGTCTCTGCTTCTCTGAGGGGTGGGAATCACAAGAGGTAAAAAGCCCAATACCCAGGCTATGAGTGAACTTTAGGACACCTAGGAATAGAGTGATTCACGGGAAGCGGGTGGTATAGCGCCACTTAGCGGAACATGATATCATGAGCAGTTCAGATCCTGATGGGGTATTATCGTTGCATACATCTGGTGTGTATATAATGATATTCTTGAAAGGGTTGCTTATCCTGCATTTCTCTTATCCTTACCCTGGCCTAGATGACACCTGCGAGTGGGGAGGGATTGAATCATTTGCAGGTACAGATGATGACTATGGTTCAGATGGACCTATGGATATCTATCTCTGACACGCCGGAATTCTGTCCGTGATATCTATCAGCGGGTTCCGTTTATTTCGGATCCCCGGGTTGAATTTGAGGATACTTGTTTAAAGGATCTGGTTGTCATCCGTTCAGTGAATTTCTTGTGATGATAGTGATATATCCATCGGTTTCGTTTATTTCGGAACTTCCCAAGTTGGATTTATGGTTACTCGGGCCCCCAAATGATTGTGATCAGTTCAGAGACCGGTCCAGTACAGTTGATCCTCAGTTGACTTGGGAGATGGCACAGTGACTTGCATTCATGCATTTGCATCATTCCCATTTCGCATCCATCTGCATTTAACCCATGTCTATCCGTACTCAGGGTCCATTTTTTGATTGAGATTCTGGTTGAGAGACATCCTGATGTCAGAATGTTATTGTCAAATTATTATCCGTCTCAAGGAATCCAGAATCAAAGGACAAAATATTCCTCATACAGATAGACATTGCATGTGTGAGTCATATTAACCTGTTTGCTGTTTTGTAGGTGTCAGTATCTAACTGGTGCGCATAGCTATTCCGTTCAGATATCTCAGACTGATGGATCCACCCAACACCGACATTCTCGAATTGAAAGAGATGATGAGAGAGCTGTTCAAAGTCGTGCAGGGGCTCGCCTTGTGGCAGGAAGCAATTGCTGAGAGGTTGGAGAGGATTGAAAGCTGGATGATAAAGGAGAAAGTTCAAGGAAAGGCTCCGTCATCCGTAGTAAATAAGCCCTCTGGCAATGGTCAGCTCAAGAAGGAGGTTGAATCAGGTGGTGTGCAGGCCAAAAAAGAACGCGGTAAGGATCGTTACCACCCTTATGCTGCCACTGTAACCACTCCTGTTGGTAACCCACCTGTACAACAGCAACAACCGCCACCTCAACAGAAAGCACAAAAAGCTAAGGGCCAAGTGAAGAAAGAGACGACGGACTGTCAGTTTGATAAGCCACCCGTGACTTATACCCTTCTGTTCAAGAGGCTGAGGGATCTTGGGTTAGTTCGGCCGAAGATATTGGTTCCTGTAGAATTTCATCGGAGGCCTGCAAACTACGATGAGAATGCCGAGTGTGAGTTCCATTCTGGAGCACCCGGACATAACATTGAGGGTTGTAGAGCTTTTAAGCATGTTGCCCAAGATCTTGTTGTGTCAGTCATGTGGAGAAGAGTTCCTTCATTCTGAACTCCCACACTTTCTATTGGTTGAAGCTCTCCCAGGCCAGGGATAAGAGCTATGAGGTCATACCCTCATTCCTATTTCATCTGCTTCACCCTAATTCTCAATGTTAGGGTTAAGAGCTAACCACACCCCTTTCCAGTTGGCTTGTTTGTCGAGGTTGATTTGACCCCTTGACTAAAGCCCAACCTTGTGTGAGCCAATTGTTTGCATATAATGTGTGATACTTGTGCTTGTGATTGCTTATGTGCTGTTTAGGACAGCTTGCTTCCTGTGCAAGTTAGGATTAGAGACCTCAACATAGGGATCATATGCATGACAACTTCTAGGCTCGAGTCGTAGTCTCCCTAGTAGCTTGTTATCTCCCTAGTCTCTGGTTAGGATAGAAGTTCTTTCCCTGTTAAGGGGAACTACGTCGCCCTGATCCTCATACCAGATGAGGTACGTAGGCAGGAGATGAGCAGATCTCTTCGGGCGCCCTTTTTCTTTTTCAACCCCCTTTGTGTTGTGTGGAGTCTGACGTAAGTCCAGTGATTGGCAGTCGGTTTCCTGCGTTTGTTTGTTCTTTGGGTGGAGTCTAACGTAAGTCCAGCGATTGGCAGTCGGTTTCCTGTGTCTTGTTTGTTGGTTCGGAGTCTGATGTAAGTCCAGCGATTGGCAGTCGGTTTCCTGGGTGTGTTTGTTTGTTTGGAGTCTGAAGTAAGTCCAGCGATTGGCAGTCGGTTTCCTGTTTGTGGTTTGTTTGGCGTGTGTTAGCCGAGCTACGAGTGCTCTGATTCTTTCTCTGGTTAGAGAAGATACGTATGCATAGGATGCGACATCCTAGCGAACACATTCCCATGTCCCTGAACTACGTCGACTCTGATGTTTGTGTCTGACAAACTACGTAGGCCCAGGATGCGATATCCTGCCGAGTCCTCTTCTTCCGTCTTTCATCTGTGTTTGATTCCAGCGTGTGTACAGTGTTTGAGCAGTCTTTTAGCAACCTTTCCTCTATTCTCTCTGAGCGTGGATCCCGTCGAGTACGACGAATGCGTAGGGGTGCTAATACCTTCCCTTCGCATAACCGACTCCCGATCCTTGCAATCTCTGGTCGCAAGACCATTTGCTTTCCAGGTTTACTTCGAGCGTTTCCTTTCCCTCCTTCGGGATAAATAACGCACGGTGGCGGCTCTGTGTCTTTCTCCCGCCGGTTTTTCGCGTAATACGACAGCTGGCGACTCTGCTGGGGACTATAGAGAAGTTGACCTCCTGCTGGTCCATCTTCCCTAAGCGAGTCAATCCTAGCGCTCTTTAGGATAGTTGCGATTGCTTTTACTGCTTTATTTATTGCATTTATGATTATGATGTGATTGTATATACTTGCATATATGTTTGCATGCATCAATTATCATTGTGCTGGCTGTGTCTCTGCTTCTCTGAGGGGTGGGAATCACAAGAGGTAAAAAGCCCAATACCCAGGCTATGAGTGAACTTTAGGACACCTAGGAATAGAGTGATTCACGGGAAGCGGGTGGTATAGCGCCACTTAGCGGAACATGATATCATGAGCAGTTCAGATCCTGATGGGGTATTATCATTGCATACATCTGGTGTGTATATGATGATATTCTTGAAAGGGTTGCTTATCCTGCGTTTCTCTTATCCTTACCCTGGCCTAGATGACACCTGTGAGTGGGGAGGGATTGAATCATTTGCAGGTACAGATGATGACTATGGTTCAGATGGACCTATGGATATCTATCTCTGACACGCCGGAATTCTGTCCGTGATATCTATCAGCGGGTTCCGTTTATTTCGGATCCCCGGGTTGAATTTGAGGATACTTGTTCAGAGGATCTGGTTGTCATCCGTTCAGTGGATTTCTTGTGATGATAGTGATATATCCCCCAGTTTCGTTTATTTCGGAACTTCCCAAGTTGGATTTATGGTTACTCGGGCCCTCAAATGATTGTGATCAGTTCAGAGACCGGTCCAGTACAGTTGATCCTCAGTTGACTTGGGAGATGGCACAGTGACTTGCATTCATGCATTTGCATCATTCCCATTTCGCATCCATCTGCATTTAACCCATGTCTATCCGTACTCAGGGTCCATTTTTTGATTGAGATTCTGGTTGAGAGACATCCTGATGTCAGAATGTTATTGTTAAATTATTATCCGTCTCAAGGAATCCAGAATCAAAGGACAAAATATTCCTCATACAGATAGACATTGCATGTGTGAGTCATATTAACCTGTTTGCTGTTTTGTAGGTGTCAGTATCTAACTGGTGCGCATAGCTATTCCGTTCAGATATCTCAGACTGATGGATCCACCCAACACCGACATTCTCGAATTGAAAGAGATGATGAGAGAGCTGTTCAAAGTCGTGCAGGGGCTCGCCTTGGGGCAGAAAGCAATTGCTGAGAGGTTGGAGAGGATTGAAAGCTGGATGATAAAGGAGAAAGTTCAAGGAAAGGCTCCGTCATCCGTAGTAAAGAAGCCCTCTGGCAATGGTCAGCTCAAGAAGGAGGTTGAATCAGGTGGTGTGCAGGCCAAAAAAGAACGCGGTAAGGATCGTTACCACCCTTATGCTGCCACTGTAACCACTCCTGTTGGTAACCCACCTGTACAACAGCAACAACCGCCACGTCAACAGAAAGCACAAAAAGCTAAGGGCCAAGTGAAGAAGGAGACGACGGACTGTCAGTTTGATAAGCCACCCGTGACTTATACCCTTCTGTTCAAGAGGTTGAGGGATCTTGGGTTAGTTCGGCCGAAGATATTGGTTCCTGTAGAATTGCATCGGAGGCCTGCAAACTACGATGAGAATGCCGAGTGTGAGTTCCATTCTGGAGCACCCGGACATAACATTGAGGGTTGTAGAGCTTTTAAGCATGTTGCCCAAGATCTTGTTGTGTCAGTCATGTGGAGAAGAGTTCCTTCATTTTGAACTCCCACACTTTCTATTGGTTGAAGCTCTCCCAGGCCAGGGATAAGAGCTATGAGGTCATACCCTCATTCCCATTTCATCTGCTTCACCCTAATTCTCAATGTTAGGGTTAAGAGCTAACCACACCCCTTTCCAGTTGGCTTGTTTGTCGAGGTTGATTTGACCCCTTGACTAAAGCCCAACCTTGTGTGAGCCAATTGTTTGCATATAGTGTGTGATACTTGTGCTTGTGATTGCTTATGTGCTGTTTAGGACAGCTTGCTTCCTGTGCAAGTTAGGATTATAGACCTCAACATAGGGATCATATGCATGACAACTTCTAGGCTCGAGTCGTAGTCTCCCTAGTAGCTTGTTATCTCCCTAGTCTCTGGTTAGGATAGAAGTTCTTTCCCTGTTAAGGGGAACTATGTCGCCCTGATCCTCATACCAGATGAGGTACGTAGGCAGGAGATGAGCAGATCTCTTCGGGCGCCCTTTTTCTTTTTCAACCCCCTTTGTGTTGTGTGGAGTCTGACGTAAGTCCAGTGATTGGCAGTCAGTTTCCTGCGTTTGTTTGTTCTTTGGGTGGAGTCTGACGTAAGTCCAGCGATTGGCAGTCGGTTTCCTGTGTCTTGTTTGTTGGTTCGGAGTCTGATGTAAGTCCAGCGATTGGCAGTCGGTTTCCTGGGTGTGTTTGTTTGTTTGGAGTCTGACGTAAGTCCAACGATTGGCAGTCGGTTTTCTGTTTGTGTTTTGTTTGGCGTGTGTTAGCCGAGCTACGAGTGCTCTGATTCTTTCTCTGGTTAGAGAAGATACATATGCATAGGATGGGACATCCTAGCGAGCACATTCCCATGTCCCTGAACTACGTCGACTCTGATGTTTGTGTCTGACAAACTACGTAGGCCCAGGATGCGATATCCTGCCGAGTCCTCTTCTTCTGTCTTTCATCTGTGTTTGATTCCAGCGTGTGTGCAGTGTTTGAGCAGTCTTTTAGCAACCTTTCCTCTATTCTCTCTGAGCGTGGATCCCGTCGAGTACGACGGATGCGCAGGGGTGCTAATACCTTCCCTTCGCATAACCGACTCCCGATCCTTGCAATCTCTGGTCGCAAGACCATTTGCTTTCCAGGTTTACTTCGAGCGTTTCCTTTCCCTCCTTCGGGATAAATAACACACGGTGGCGGCTCTGTGTCCTTCTCTCGCCGGTTTTTCGCATAATGCGACACAAGGGTTTATTTATTTGATTATGAAATTAGGTAATGTAACGGGTATACAAAGTAACCAACAGAAAAGTAAAGGGGTGTCATTGTAAGGTAGCCTAAGAGAAAGCCTTGTGTGTGCAAAAGTGACCTAAGATAAACAAAGGATAATGGTATTACAAATATTCCCCCCTAGGGTGGTGCCATGATGTTATTCTTACAGCAGGTATGCAAGTTATAGATGAAATCCAAAGTTAACAAAGTATGGAAAGGTCCTCCAAGCAAAGGTCCTAAGATGAGATCCTCTAAGTCCAAGTTGATGACAAGTGGAATGAATCTTTTTGGTCTTATCATTTTATCATGTTTTTGTTATTTTTAATGTATGATGACAATAAAGATAAATGACAATAATAAACATGCATGATGGGCTTATACAATGAATATGATGAGTACTTTAATATAAATTACAAAGTAACAACATAAAAGTAAATAGCAAAGTAACAATGACAATATTACAATAACAATGGTTAGTCATAATCAAATTTAGTAAAGTTTAAGTGTGGTTAGTATTATGTTCAAGTTTAACACTTGAGGATTATCTATCCTTAGGTCAAAAGATTCAAAATATGGCGCATCAGGGGATAACTTATCACTGATGCAAAATATTGAAGATGATCAAATCAACTTTCAATAGATTTTTAACAAGGAAAGTTATGCAAACCCCAAGTCCATCTATCAATATCTTGACAAAAGGAAGACTATATCAACTCAGGGGTTAAAGGTTAAATGATTTGATTAAATGATTTAAGTTAGACAAGTCATAAATATCAATGTATAATATGAACAAGTTAACAAATGGTTAGTGGGTTAGTATAATAATGGGGACAAAATGAACCAAATGGAATGACAAGTTAAGATATGGATAAACAAAGCTTTATCTATATGTCAAATGATCCAAGTTTGGTTGATATATAGGTAACCTATCGATGCCCCAAAGTATCATGAATGATGTATTGATCATCCATTAATAGGTTTGAACTAAAGAAGGTTCAATTAACCATAATCAATCCAAAATCATGACAACATAGACTTCATTATATACTAATCTTCAAGACCTCATAAGGCAATAAAAAATTACTCAAATGAAATGAAATAAAGCATAATAAAATAGTAGAGACAAAAATAACATGAGTTTATGTTAGGAATATTTTTAGAAAATAAAATATGAGCGGGATAAAAAATACAATGAAATAGAAACTAAATGGGATAAAAAATAAATAACACAAAGGAATACGTGAAAAAAAAAGAGAACAAATGCATGCACTAGGGGTTTAATCCTTGAACTTGGGGTCATGGGGGATCAACCCCCTCATCTGTAACGGTAAGTTCATGATCATCAAGCTATGGATAAGCTTAAAATCAATAAAACCAGAGTCGCCACCGCGCTTTTATTGTTTCCAAAGGAAAAGGGAAAAGTACGAATGAAAGCCAAAGATAAGAAGTTTTCAAATAAAAACTAATAAAATGTCAGAGATTATAGGTAAGGGGGTTGGTTACACAGAGGGAAGGTGTTAGCACCCAAAGTGTCCTAGGTACTTCTAGGGAGCCCTTTTTTTTATGTGTGCATGGGTTTTTGGTATAAAAGATGTTTGATAAAAATAGAGTGTGGGGATGAGAAAAGAATTCATTGATTATATTTTGTGTTTGACAAGACTTTCAGACTTGTGCCTACGTACCAACATAAAAATGAGGGATCAAAACCTCGCAGTTTGTGGTAAAAATGTCAAATAAGTTGGTGAATCGCTTTTAATAAAAGTTTAATAAGAAAAGGCATAAAGGGCCAACAGTTTGAATGGAGTTGTTAGTTCTTTTTGTCTTTTGAAATTTTAAGTCAATATGATTAAGTTTATTTACAAATTTGATTTAAGAAAGAGTTTGAAAACTCAATGGCACAAGGCCAAATTTTCTAATCATCAAAACAAAGTCTAAGTTAGAAATCACAAGCAAAGAAGTTTTTAAAAAGGGGGGAGAGATTTTGAAATTTAAGAAGTGGGAGGAGATGAAGAGGCTATCCTAAGCAAAAATTTAAGGGGGAGGGACCAATCTCAGTCACACTTATATTGATTCATTTGACACAAGGTCATTGATGAACCAATTAGTCTTTAGACATTAGAGATTTCATTAATCAAATGAGGGAATGGGGAAGAATAGGGATGAAGATGAAGATGGAAGGGAAGATAGAAACACAAATTGATCATGGGAGGAATTTCATCAAATCAAAACCATCCATTTATTTTGGGAGATGAAATATACATTTCATCAATCCCCTAAATCCAATGGTTTTGATCTAACAAAAGTCAAATCAACCTTTACCAAGGCCCAAACAGAAAGTCAAACATCACAAGACCATAAGAATGGATCAACAATATTTTTAAACATTTAATCAATTAAAAATCCATTTAAAAATGAATTAAAATACATTTTAACTTGGTCAAAACCTAAATCCCTTCAAAACACCAAATAAATGGCCAAGGGATTTATCCCAGGTCAAACAAGGTCAAAGGACCTTAGACAAAAAAATTCACTATTTTTAAAAAGCCAGAAGTATTTTTAAACAATTAAAAATATGCACAAAAACATTTAATTCATGAAAAATATCAAAGTTAATCAAAAAAATAATTTTAATTCAGAATATGGAAGAGGAAAATATTTAAAGATTCTTGGTGAAAGTCCCGTATTTCTTGGATTAAAAATGAAATTTCTATGAATTAAGTAAAATAGGAGCAATTAAAAGAAAATCAGAAATTAAAATAAAAAGTAAAAAAACAAGGGCCATCAGACCTCCCTCATTAATTGAGGTGATAGATCTGATGGCCACGCGCGTGCTATCTACCATGGTCTTTAGTCAAAGCGTGGGAACTATGGTAATGCAAACCAAAGGATGAGATTAGATCCTTGGACCAAGATCAGATGGATGAGAGGAAGCCAACTCACCACCGGAGCCCTAACTCCGGTCATCTTTTCCGGTGGACCTCACCGGACTGGTCCACCCTCAACTCAATGAAAAATGAAAAATAAGGACACTATTTCAAAGGAAAAATGTTCAGAAGCTCAAATCTGACATCAATTTTCTCCAATTCCAAGTATATTGAAAGATACATGGATTTGAATATTGAGTATCATGAACTGAGTTGCTTCGATTTGACCTCAAATCAACTTAATCTTGTTCCCTATATTGGTAGGACTTCAACCAACCAAAAACCAAAGAGAATGGTGGAGAATTGAGAGAGAATCGAAGAGAGAAAATTTCTGAAAAAATCACCTTTGAGGAGCTTGAATCTTGCTTGATCTTACTTCCAATTGGCCTTGGCTTGACTTCAGAAGCTTGCATGAAGTGAATTAGATCAAATAAGGGCTTGGATTCTTGGAATTTCAACTTCAAAACAGAAGTGAAATTGAAACTCGATTTTCAATTGAAAACTTTCAAGTTTATCCTCTAATGGTGAATGGAAGGTTGCATGAACAAAGCTTGGGCAAGGTGTCCCTAATTCTGAGCATGAGGCAATGTATTTATAGGTTAGGAAATTGATTTCCACACAATTCCATTCAAGTGCCAAAAATAGCAATTCTCACTTACATGGATGCATGGGTGTGTGATAGGTCCATGAAGTGATGTCAAAAGGTCCAAAGTTGATCATGAGTGATGCTGAAAGTGTGACATGAAGCCATGCATTTGAAATTGAAAAGTGATCATGAGATTCATGCAAATGGAACCTTGCAGAAAAGCCACGCGCAAGTCATTCAAACCTTGGACAAACGAAGTGATTTTTGACATTTTGTAAAGGTGATATCAAGGGGAACAACTTTCATGTTGAGCACTTTTTCATTTGAAGCTTGGATCATGATGAATTTTGAGGTGGAAGTTTGGAAAATCAAACATAATTGAATATTTTTTAAGTATTAAGTCAAATGTTCACTTCTTCCGCCTTGAATAACTTTTGCCATGGGCTTCAAATGGAAAATGTTCCTTCATCAAAGTTGTAGAAATTTCAAACCTATTAAATTTGGTTACAAATTAGACCTCATTTGGATTTGGCATGAAGGATTTATGTATTTTAGAAGTTGAGGAAAATTGCTTGTTCAATGGTAATGGCCCAAAATGACCTATAATGTTTCCTTTTGGAACATGCCCTTTCAAGTTGAATTATAAGTTTATCAAAGAATAAAAGTTGTAGAGGACATATTGAAATTGATCATGAAACTTGGATGGACTTAATATCATAAAAATTGAGCAAGTTATAGTCCTTGGAAGTTGACCTCCTAACTAGGGCACAGACAAAATGACCTATAATCTTTCACCATAAAAAATGACTTTGCAAGCAAAACTAGATCTTGAACTCGACATGAAAGTTGTTTGTAATGTCATTATGAGTAACGTTTCTCTTGGAATAATTTTCATATGACAAAAAATGTAGAAGATAGGGTCTAGGGAACCCCAGTTTTGACCAGTTGACTTTCTCTGGTCAACCACCATGAACCAACTTGCAAACTTGAAGTTATCTTGATCTTTTGGCCTCATGGAGTATCATATATGCATAAGATGATGTATAATGAAGTATACCTTGAAATATTTGATCAAATGTTGAAGAAACTTGCTAAGGAAGTCACATAAGATACCTAGATGAATTAGGGTTTCCAAGGCAACCTAGCTTCAAACTCTTGATGAATTCTTGATCAAAATGATAAATGAAGATCATGGGGACCCATATATGAAGTCTAGGACCAATTTGAATCATCTATTGATTGATATCATTGCATTGAGGATCTCAAACCCTATATGTGAGCTTGATGAGGCATTAGCAGATGCACACACTACCTACAAAAGAAACAAAGCTATACATAGACATATTTTTGGTATTTTGGTTAGTAAATAATGAAAAATAAACTATGATACAATCAAATATGCTTGGTTATCTCTCCAAATGAAAACCCAATGAATGAGGGGGGAGGATGCCAAGGTGTGATCCCAAATCCAATGCAAATGATGAGATAGCATGAGGGATCTTAGGGTCAAAATTGGGGTCTTACAGCTGCCCCTATTTAAGGACATTCTAACTAAGGATGTGAATGTTAAAATATTCGTATCAACTCAGTAGAATGGCCTTAAATAACAACATCTAGAAACAAATTTTGGCTCCTAAGAGACCTCATGATGCATATGATATGAATGTTAAGATAATCTTTGTGGGGAATATATTGCCACAAAGGAAAAGAATTCGGAGATACCGAAAATCCACAGGAGCATAGTGCATTCCATAAGGAAAGCTCACCGAGGAGACAATGACTCTAGGGGACAAAAGGCTATGCGTAGGCCAGGCTACGACTTGAAAACTACTGGAGACACGAGGGGTTTTCCATGAAAATAACTCAATGGAAGGACTCGACTTGGGGAACCAGGAAAATCTGTAGGGGAAATGGGTACATCAGAACAAAGTTGAAATACTCGAATCAAACAGGAAAAGGAGATTCCAATGAGGAAATACGCACTCAAACTCAATTGGGGAAGAATGAACTTCAACACAGGAGTACTAGAGATATATTATCTATTATCGGTTACTGGGTAAAAAGATAATATACTCTGATAGAGGAACATCCGTTACTGGTTAGGGTAAACATATCAAGGATGCTCGCTGAGGAGAAAGAGGTGTATTCATTACCTGTTACTGGATAAGAATAACCTACTGGGGAGAGAAATCAAATAGGATTTACAAATACCGGTTACTGGGCAAAATACCAAAGAGAGAGTATCCGTCACTGGTTAAAGTGAACATATCAAGGATAAACTCAAATGAAGAATATCCATCATCGGTTAGGATGAACATATCAAGGATAGACCACCATGGCCAAGAGAAATAATATTCATTACCGGTTAGGGTAAACATATCAAGGATAGACTACCATGGGGAAGTAGGAATTATATCTATCAATTATTGGATAGAATACGAAAGAGAGAATATCTGTCACCGGTTAGGATGAACATATCAAGGATAGACCCGGCAGGGGAAAGTAGGAATTACAACTACCGATTACTGGGTAGAATACTGAAAGAGGGAGAAAATCCGTCACCGGTTAAGGTGAAAATATCAAGGATAAACTCTCTGGGGGACAAAATAGGGATTATAACTACCTTTTTACCAGGTATAAAACCAAAGAAGGGAGAATATCCGTCACCGGTTAAGATGAACATATATAGGATAGACTACCTGGGGAGACGTGAAAATGAATCTGATGGGAAAACCACATAAGTAGATTACATTTTACCGGGTATTGGGAAAAAGTAAGGTACTCAAAAATCGAAAGAATATTACCAGTTACTAGATAATAAACTCTCAGGGGAACAAAATATCTATCTAGGTTAAAACTAGAAAGAAACGATCGAACAAAGACTCAACCCAAAGAGGATCTAACTCAAGGGGAGTGGTTCCATCCAGATAATTAATTAGGGAGGAAACTGAAATAATAATCATCCACAAGGAAATAACTCGGTAGGGAAGTGAGAAGGGCTAAACTCTTTCTGCTTAAGGGGATGGCACTTTACAATTGAAGGAGGACAAACACACCGAATCTGCATGGGGAGATAATATCCCTAAGGCAGGGGATCTAAAGGAAAAATCAATGTGATAAGGTGCACAATAAAATATCTGATGTTGTGCTTTATGCATGAATATGCATGTATGATTATGATTATGCTTCCAAAACAATACAACGGATACAAATAGAAAAGATTTGAATCACTTCTACAATACTCGGCTAATCTCAACAGGATGGAAACACCAACTGAAGAAGATGCTGGAGTTGAAACAAAATCATCTAGCTCTGCATAAATCAGCTTTGGCTGGGAAAATTATGGAGAACATTATTCCAAACAATCATTGCAAACTCTGAGGGGAGAGAGCACTGCTGAAGGATGACTAATCAAATATACCTAGGGTAGAGAAAGGATCTGTTAAGGATCCAAACTATCAACACTGCAGGGAATTTTAAGTCAACACCATACCAAATGGAAGACAACCTTGCAGGGGACAAAAACCAAATACTACTCCATATCCAATACTACCGGGAATTAGGGATCTTCATATCAGAAGATGAACTCCGCCGGGGAATATAAGAGGTAAAACTATGCATGAGGATTTAAATAGGGATGTGTAGCGGTAAATTCATGACCATCAAGCTATGGATAAGCTTAACGTAAATGAAACCTGAGTCGCCACCGCACTTTTATTGTTTCCAAAGAAAAAGGGAAAAGTACGAACAAAACCCAAAGACAAGAAGTTTTTAAATCAAAACTAATAAAATGGCAGAGATTACAGGTAAGGGGGTTGGTTACACAGATGGAAGGTGTTAGCACCCAAAGTGTCCTAGGTACTCCTAGGGAGCCCTTTTTTATGCGTGTATGTGTTTTTGGTATAAAAGATGTTTGAAACAAATAGAGTGTGGGGATGAGAAAAGAATTTATTAATTGTATTTTTGTGTTTGACAAGTCCTTCGGACTTGTGCCTACGTATCAACATAAAAATGAGAGATCCAAACCTCGTAGTTCGTGGTAACAATTTCAAAATGAGTGGATTGATTTTAATCAAAATTTAAGTGAAGAAAGGCACAAAAGGCCCAAAAGTTCGAATGAGTATTAGTTCTTTTTTGTCTTTTGAAATTTTAAGTCAATATGGTTAAGTTTATTTACATGTTTGATTTATGAAAAGAGTTAAAAAATGCAATGGCATAAGGCCAAAGTTTCTAACTTGCAATAAAGTCCAAGTTTTGAAATCACAAGCAAAGAAAGTTTTTGAAAAAGGGGAGAAATTTTGAAATTTAAGAAGTGGGAGAAGATGAAGAGGCTATCCTAAGCATAAAATTAAAAGTTAAGAGTTGAAAAGATCTGACCAATGGGATGCAATCCAACAGACAAGAATGTCATATAGAAAACCCACTTTCCCTTTGGACTTTGAATCAAGCAATAGTCAGCAAGTGTAAGACCCCAATTTTGGCCCTAAGATCCCTCATGCAATTCCATCATAAGCATAATAATTGGGATCATACCTTGGCATCCTCCTTACCTCTCTTTCATTGGGTTTGTTTTGGGAGAGATCACCAAGCACTTTGTGATTATATCATACTTGTATTTTATCATTTCACTAACCAAAATATGTCTTTGTATTTGCCTAACTCTTTTGTAGGTAGGGCATGATCTCATTGATTCATCAAGATCACATCTAGGGTTTCAGACCCTCATGAACAAAGAGCACAACCAAGAATTGATTCAATAATGGTTATGAACTTAGCAAGTTGGTTGATGGTGGTTGGCCAGATGGATTCATCTGATCAAAACTGGGTCTCCCTAGACCCTATCTCCTACAATTTTCACCATATGAAAATGATTCCACGAGTAAACTTACTCTAAATGACATTTCAAACAACTTTCATGTTGAGACCTAGAGCTAGTTTTTCTTGGAAAATCATTTTCTATGTTGAAACATTATAGGTGATTTTGTCTAAACCCTAATTTGAAAGTCAACTTTCCAAGGCCATAACTTGCTCATTTTTTATCAGATGAAAGATTTACAAGTTTCACAATAAAATTCAATGTGTCTACTTTAACTTTTATATTTAGAGTGGGAGCTAATTCAACTTTTTTGAGCATGTGATATGAGGTTACATTATAGGTCACTTTTGACCTATACCATTAATTAAGTGATTTTTCCAAACTTCAAAAATGCATAACTCTATCATTTCAAATCCAAATGACATGAAATTGGTTACCATTTTTAAGGTCTTTGAGAGAGATACAACTTTGATGAAGACAGTTTTCTCATTTGACATTTGAGGTCGGGTAAAAAACTTTGATATGTCAAAAATTTCCAAACTTCCAGCTCAAATTTCTCCAAGTTCCAAGCTCCAAATGAAAAAGTGTTGAACATCAAACTTGTTCCTCTTGATCTCACCTTTCCAAAGAGCTCAAATTCATTCATTTTGGACTTGAAATGCATAGGTTGCGCATGGCTTAAACAAACTGATATCATTTGGCATGGATCAATCTTCAAGCATCAATGTTAAGTTGCCTTGCAATCTAAGCTTACTTTAAACCATCTGATATGCAATTTTGGACCTCAAGCTATCATTTCATGGGCCATGCGCACCCATGCAACATTGCATCATCATTTTCCAATTTTGGAAAGTAAAAGTGAGTGTGCAATTATCAACCAATTTAGCTATAAATAGAGCTTCAATTGCTCAGAATTCAGAACACCATTGCGCCAGCTTTGATCCCCCAATGAAAACCCTCACTTCTCAAAGGATAAGCCTGATAAATTCTCTTGAATTTGAGCTTGAATCTCCACTATTTTAGAATTCAATTCTCCAGGAATCCATTGCTTCTAAACCATTCAATCCTCTTCCTGCAAGCAAGTTGAGTGAGTCTAAGCACAAGCACAGTCAATTTTAAAATATTTTTCTCTTTCATATTCTGAAATAAAATAATGCTTTTAAACCAATGTAGGAAAGAAGATTGAGTTGCTTTGAGGCCAAATCGAAGCAACTCAGTTTATGTACCTCAAATTTCAATTCCACATATCTCTCAATATATTTGGAATTGAAATGAATGGAGGTCAAATTCGAGCTTAGTGCCATTTTTTTTCAAGATCATGTCCTTGTTTTTCTTTTTGTGATGGTTCATCTTGACCAGTCCGGTGAGGTTCACCCGAGAAGATGACCAGAGCTCTGGCTCCGGCGATGACTTGACTTGCATCTGAACCACATGATCCTCCTCTCACGTTTTAATCCTGAGCGTTGGTGTTGATTACCACATTTTCCACGCAGTTGACTCACGTTTATGTGGAACACGCGCTTTGGATCATCAGATCTGCCACCTCAATTAATGAGGGATATCTGATGGTCCACGTAATTTAGAATTTCTGAATTTTTGTTTTAATTGCATTTTCTTCAATAATTCATATTAAATTCAATATTGATCCAAAAAATATGGGACTTTCACCAAAAATTTTAAAATATTTTTCTCTTTCATATTCTGAATTAAAATTATTTTTTGGATCATTATTAATATTTTTTATAAATTGATTGATTTTTCATTTGTTTTTAATTGTTTAAAAATATTTTTAAGTGTCCAAAAATTATGAATTTTTTTCTCCAAGGTCCTTTGACCTTGTTTGACCTATGATAAATTTCATGGTCATTTCTTTGGTGTTTTGATGAGATTTTAGGAATTGGACAAAACATATTTGATTTTAATGCATTATTTTATTATTTTTAATTGAATAAATGCCAATTAAAGTTTGTTGACCATTTGTATTGACTTCTTTGAGTTTACTATTTGTTGTTGGGCCTTGGTCAAGGTTGATTTGACTTTGTCAAGTTAATATCATTGAATTTAGGGGATTGATGAAATGTACATTTCATCTCCCAAAATGAATGAATGATATTAATTTGGTAAAAGTCCTCCTTTGACCAATTTGTAATCTCATTCATCCCTTTCCCTCTTCATCTAATTCCCCTTCTTCATCCATTCATTTCCATTTGGCCTATGACATCTCAAAGTCCTAATGCTAGTTGATTGAAAAACTGACATGAGTATGGATGAGATTAGGCCACACCTTTTGCATATTTTTTGTGTGTGGTATGTTTCATGAGCATAATTCATAATACTATGTCTCCAACATGCATTAACACCAAAAGTTTATTACCCGGCCTCAAATAATTGTGACTTCTACGTAAGTCCAATTACGATTGCTTAACATAACGCTAAATTTGTGACATAAAAGGCATAAGCATTCTAGTTAGTGAGATTGTAAGTCTCCCCTCTTTCATGGTATTTTGTGGAAACTTGACCTTCTTTCCTTCCTTTGGAAGATGTTTTGGTTCAAGGATCCATGCTTGTGATAAGTGGGTTGAGTGTTCTCCAAAGAATGTCTTGAAATGAAAAGCAAAACTAAACTAACTTCTAACTTACTAACCATTAGCTTTTAATTTCAAGCTTTTACTTTAATGCAATTTACTTTTAGCATTTTATTTCATTTGCCATTATACATATCATTCTAATTGTTAATATTAATGTAATTTTCATTTTGTCCATTTGGACCATATTGTGTGATATATTTTGTTGGTGTTATTTTATTTGTTTGTGTGGTCTTTGACTATTAATGCACATAATAATAACAAAAACCCTAAAAAAACTTTTGAGTGGACTGTTGGCTTGATATTGAGCAAAATGGACTTAGAATCTAGGCAACCTACCTAAGCTAATGGACTTGGCCAATACCAATTTGTTGAAGAACCAAGTGCTTGCAATTTGAACTTCATCTGATACATCTTTGAAGATCTCTCTAAGATTCATCTGCAACATGATCATTATGAACCTGTTATTTTGAACCTGTGACTAGTGGAATTCATCTGTTACATGGGCTATTTTGAAGAAGATCATGGAATGGATAAGCTTGGATGAGGCCATATTTATTTGATTCCTTGCTCTTCAAGATGATATAATTGTGCATTTGTGTGTTGTTTGATTCTAAAAAGTCCAAGGGAATTCTGGGTTTCTAATGACATACTTGTCTATTGGATTGCTACCCATTTGGTCAGATCTTTTCAACTCTAAACTTTTAATTTTTGTATATAGGGTAGTCTCTTCATCTTCTTCCCATTTCTTTAATTTCAAAATCTCTCCCTCCATTTTTAAAAATCTTCTTTGTGTGAGCTACTTTTGTTCTAAACTTTGACCACTTTTGCAAAAAAGATAGAAACTTTGTCCTTATGCCATTGTATTTTTAAACTTCTTTTTCTTAAATCAAACTTGTAAATAAACTTAACTATGCTTGACTTAAACTTTCAAAAAAGCCAAAAAGAACTAACTCATTTAAATCATTTTAGGCCTTTGTGCCTTTCAAACTTAAATTTTGTTAAAATCAACACACTCATTTTGAAATTTGTAGCACGAACTACGAGGTTTTGATCCCTCATTTTTATGTTGGTACGTAGGCACAAGACCGAAGGTCTTGTCAAACACAAAAATATAATTAATGAATTCTTTTCTCATCCCCGCATTCTATTTGCTTGTAAACATCATTTTATACCAAATACATATGCACACAAAAAGGGCTCCCTAGGAGTACCTAGGACACTTTGGGTGCTAACACCTTCCCTCTGTGTAACCAACCCCCTTACCTGTGATCTCTGACTTTTATTAGTTTTTATTTGAAAACTTCTTACTTTTTGGGTTTTGTTCGTACTTTTTTCCTTTTCCCTTGGAAACAATAAAAGCGCGGCGACGACTCTTGTTAATTGATCTCTAGCTTGTCAATAGCTTGATGATCATGAATTTCCCGCTACAGAAATTAAGTGGCGACTCTGTTGGGGAGTAGTCTCTAGTGGGTTTAGCCTACTTTTTGTGTGAATATATTTGTATATATGTGATGTTTATATATATATATATATATATATATATATATATATATATATATATATATATATATATATATATATATATATATATATATATATATATATATATATATATATATATATATATATATATATATATATATATATATATATATATATATATATATATATATATATATGTGTGTGTGTGTGTGTGTGTGTGATATAATCTGCTTGTTGTGCTTGGTAATCTCTGAGTGGTGAGATAAGTTCTAACCCGAACTTGAGTGCAATTAAGATAGGAGGATGGTATAGTCATGTTTGACTTGTGTGGAGTAGTCCTTAACAAGTTGGCTTGAGATCCATCTGCTCAGTGGAGACTCCTTTGGATTTGGAAGTGTCACACAAGTATTTATGGTTAGGCATTACTATCTCTAATTGAGTCCGAGAAGCTGAGGACCTTAGAACATCTAACCCATCTTGGCCTATTTAGGACGTAGTGCGGAAATTGTTCAAGTGTAGACTTGATAATAGTTGTTACGCGATACTACACTCAGACGAGCTTCTCTTGAGAATATTATGGGTCGATGAGTCAGTCATCTTAACCTGTAATATCCGATAGATGGAATTAAGACTCTGGGAACTTTTTAGAACATGATCTACAGGTTTTTATCCTTAGTTCACTCCTTTGGGATGGTTTTTACCCGGACTCCATGCTCGTGACTTTCAACAAACCCTTGATTCTTGGTTGATCCAATCAAGTCTTGTCAATATCAATGGAACTTGGGTGTTGATAAGGTGTAAACCATAATCCACCAAAATGGATGATTGATCTTGATAATGACTTGATTCATCCCTTGAACTTTGTTTGCCTTGTGTGTGATCCCTTATTTGTGATTGTTACATTCATGCATTCATGCGCATCATAACATTCATCACACAAAATTTCAAGGAACTAAGGTATCGTTTGCAAATATTTTCAGACCATGGATTGTGGACGAAGGAACATTAAGAAGTACAGTTTCAGATGTCCCGACTTGAAAGAGTTAAGGAAGCTAGCATCTTTTGTATTAGATCAGTTGGACTTCAAACAACGTCATGGGAAGCTTTTGTCCATTTTGTCTGCTGATGTGGTTGAAGGTCTTTTGAGTGTGTTGGTGCAGTTCTATGATCCTCTCTACCATTGTTTCACTTTCCCATATTTTCAGCTTGTGCCTACCTTGGAGGAGTATTCTCATCTTTTGGGGATACCTGTTTCGAGTAGAGTTTCTTTTAGTGGATTTGAGGAGATTCCCCGATCTAGTATTATTGCTGAAGCTCTTCACTTGAAGAAGTCTAAGATAGAGGCTCATTGGGTGAAGAAAGGAGGGTTATTTGGGTTGCCATCTGTTTTCCTCATCAAGGAAGCTACTACTTTTGCTCAAGCCGGTAGTATGGACCCTTTTGAAGCTATCTTTGTGTTTCTCATCTATGGATTAGCTTTGTTCCCTAACATTGACGATTTTGTTGATGTTAAAGCCATTAGACTTTTCTTGATTGGGAATCCTATGCCTACTTTGTTAGGTGATATGTATTTCTCTTTGCATCTAAGGAATTCTAAAGGTGGTGGAACGATTGTCTATTTCATTCCTCTTCTGTACAAGTGGTTTATTTCGCACTTGGCTCAGACACCTACTTTTGTGGAGAACAAATAATCTCTAAGGTGGTCTCAGAGACTTATGTCTCTCACTAATGATGATATAGTTTGGTATGATCCATCCTTAAGCAGCTTGGAGATTATTGATAGTTGTGGTGAATTCTCTAATGTACCTCTCATTGGTACACAAGGAGGAATTAACTACAACCCTGCTTTGGCTCGTCGTCAACTTGGGTTCCCCTTGAGAGACAAACCTAATAACACTTTGTTTGAAGGTCTTTTCTATCAAGAGGGTAAATATCCCCAACATTTGAAGTATAAGATTATGCATGCTTGGCATAATGTGCATAGGAAAGGAAGATCCGAGCTTGGTCCATGTAATTGTGTAGCTTTGGAAGCTTACAATCTTTGGGTGAAGAAGAGAGCTATGGAGTTAAAGATGCCTTATCCTTGTGAAATACCTATGTCTATGGTTGTGGTTGAGCCATTAACTCTCCCTAACCAAGATGTAGAGGAGTTGGAAGACGCGCTCACCAAGATGAAGCAAGAGAATGATATGTCGGAAGAGTGTTTCCATGCTTTGAGCAAGAAGCATGAGGAGTTGCAATTGGAGTCTAAGGACAAAGATGCACTGATTGAGCTACTTGAAGACCGGGTGACGAAGAGACAGAGAGAGCCAGAGGTTTCATCTTCTAGTATGCCTCAACCTTCCATTGCTTGGAAGAAGATTGTTGACCAGCTTGTCCTCGAGAAGACTCAGATGAAGGCTTCTTTTGAGACCGAGATCCGTCGCATTCAAAGGAAGTACACTCCTTCAGTCAGATCTTCTGACATTGTTGTTAGGGATCCTTAGGATGACTAGTCTCCTTTTCTCTTGTATCTTTTATTTTGGTTTCTGAAATTATACTCAGTGTAATCCTTCCAGTTTATATATAAAAAGAGATTTTTGGTCATATCAAATTGTTGCTATTGCCATTTAATATATATATATTTGCAAATGATATAGTAAGTTGCTTGAAAATAAAAATAATCAAGCATTGCATGCATCATTTGCATAAGCAGGTTTTTGCCAGGTGTCTGATTGATGTTCTTCTGTGCTTTAGCCAAGCTGACTCACCGGTACAACACCAGAGCCGATCATTAGAAATACATGGAACACCTTGAGAAAGAGAACAGAGAACTGAAGGACGAGATTTCCCGACTGAATGCCATGATGGAGTCAGTCCTTGCTGCTCAAAGCCAAGCTTCTCCAACACCTGCAACTCCTCCCGCGAGGACTGTTATCTCAGAAGTGGTTACCTCTACTGTGCCTGCTGCCACCGTCCACTTCGCACCGAACTTGCCTGCCGGATTCTCGTGGGGAATGCCGCCCAACTTTGTGCCAGAAGGCTTTGCGCCTACTTTTGCTTCCATGCTGGCATCTAGCCCGGTCATGTCTGTGCCACCTCCCGTTGTGCACACTTTGCCTCGCGTAGAGGACACCATATATCATTCCGAGCCGTCTGAGGGTCCGGATGTTAATGAAAAGATGGACGAGATGAAAGACCAATTTCTTGAGCTACGCAAGGAATTGAAAATGCTGAGAGGTAAAGATCTGTTTGGGAAGAGTGTTGTTAAATTGTGTTTGGTGCCCAACGTTAAGATCCCGGTGAAATTCAAAGTGCCTGACTTTGAAAAATATAAGGGGAACTCTTGTCCGCTCAGTCATCTTGTGATGTATGCCCGTAAGATGTCAACTCATACAGATAACGACCAATTGCTTATTCACTACTTCCAGGATAGTTTGATTGGCGCTGCACTCCGTTGGTATATGGGGTTGGATAGTGCAAGCATCCGCACTTTCAACGACTTGGGAGAGGCTTTTGTGAAGCAATACAAGTACAATGTGGAGATGGCACTGGATAGAGACCAGTTAAGGTCTATGTCTCAGAAAGATAAAGAGACATTCAAGGAGTATGTGCAGCGATGGAGGGAGTTGGCTGCCCAGATCACTCATCCTTTGGAGGAGAAAGAGATGACAAAAATCTTCTTGAAAACCCTGAATTCATTTTATTATGAACGCATTATCGCAAGTTTCCGCAGTGATTTTACTGAAATGGTAAATATGGGGATGAGACTTAAAGAGGGGGTCCGTGAAGGACGTTTGTCAAAAGATGAGGTGTCAACGAGTAAGAGGCATGGCAGTGGTTTCAGCAAGAAGGAGGACAGTGAAACAAATGTAATTTCCAGTGGGAGGCAGAGGAGGCCTCAGATCAGAAGAAATCCACCACCCCGTCAACATCATCATCATCAAGTATCTTCCGTAATTCCAGTATTTTCTAATCAACAAACAATACCAATTCAACAACATCAACGTCAACAACAACAACCACAACAAAGAACAAACACCTACAACAACAACACTACCAATAACAATCATCAACAACAAAACTTTGAGAGGAACAAGGCCTCTTTTGACCTGATTCATATGTCGTACATAGAATTATATCCCTCGTTAGTTCTCAAGAACTTGATTCAACCGAGGAACCCACCGCAGATCTCAAAACCACTTCCTTGGTGGTATAAACCTGAGCTTCAATGTGCTTTTCATCAGGGTGCACCTGAGCATGATATTGAAAACTATTATCCGTTGAAGTATGAGGTGCAAAAACTTATGGAGAGTGGTATGGTGTCCTTTGAGGACCGCGCGCCTAATGTGAAAGCTAACCCTTTGCCTGCTCATGGGAACTCCTCAGTGAACATGGTGAACGATTGTCCTAGTGAATTCAAAGTTTTTGATGTCCGGTTTATCCGAAGATCTTTGGTGCAGATGCACAAAGATATTTGTTTGGTGAGTGATTGTGAACATGACCATGATGGTTGTGTTGTTTGTAGCGTTCACCCAAGAGGGTGTGATGTAGTGAAAAGGGACATCTAGCGTCTGATGGATGAAGGCATGATCCAAATTGTTCAAACCCATCATGACGACGTCAATGTCATAGTGCCCGTTTTCAAGCAACAAGAGCGGTTGGTAATTCAGTATGATAGCAGCAATAACAAGAATGTCAATCAAAGATTAGTATCGTCGTTGATAATACGGTTAGCGGGCCCAGTCCCGTATTCATCTGATAAGGCTGTATCGTACCAGTATAATGCTACAATGATAGAGAATGGTCAAGAGGTCCCATTACCTATGACGAGTTCAGTGGTGAGCATTGCTGATGTTACGAAGGTGACCCGCAGTGGTCGAGTGTTTGGGCTAGTTGTCCCAGAGGAAACAATGGTTGGTAAGAAGGCGGAGGTACCTAATGTAGATCCGGTTGGTTGTTCGAAGGATAAGTCTGGTGAATCCAGCAACTTGAAAGCCAATGATGATGATGAGGTACTCCGATTGATTAAAAGAAGTGAATTTAATATGGTTGAGCAGCTGCTCCAGACTCCCTCAAAAATCTCGGTGTTGTCTTTGCTTTTGAATTCTGAAGCGCATAGAGAAGCACTGCAGAGAGTTCTTGAACAGGCGTATGTGGAGTAGGATGTTACCGGGGATCAATTTGATCACATTGTGGCTAACAACACTTCATGCAATAATCTGAGCTTATGCGATCAAGAACTCCCTGAGGAGGGAAGAAATCATAACCTGGCTTTGCATATTTCAATGAACTGTAAGGAAGATGCTTTGTCAAATGTGCTTGTTGACACCTGTTCGTCACTCGAATGTGCTTCCGAAGTCCACTTTGTTAAAGTTATCTTACCAAGGAGATCCCATGAGGTATAGTGGGGTGATTGTCAAAGCCTTTGATGGCTTGTGCAAACCGGTTATCGGTGAAGTGAACCTTCCAGTCAAGATAGGTCCGAGTTATTTTCAAATTACTTTTCAAGTAATGGATATCCACCCGGCCTACAGCTGTTTATTGGGAAGGCCATGGTTTCATGAGGCGGGAGCTGTTACCTCCACTCTGCATTAGAAATTGAAATTTGTCAAGAATGGCAAGCTTGTGATTGTTGGAGGAGAGAAGGAGTTGTTGGTTAGCCATTTGTCATCTTTCTCGTATGTTGAAGCTGAGGATGAGGTTGGAACTCCATTCCAAGCCTTATCTATTGCTGCTGAGAAGAGAGTTGGGGCACCTATGTCCTCGTTGAAAGATGCCAAGAAGATTGTGGAAGAAGGTGTTGTTGATCAATGGGGGCGCATGGTAGAGGTCTCTGACAACAAAGGAAGAACCGGTTTAGGGTTCTAGAGAGGCTCGTCAACTGTTAGATCTGAAGATATGCAACTCATCTTCCGTAGCGGAGGGTTCATTCATGGCAATGAACAACACTTAATTGTTGTGCTAGAGGATGACGAAGAGGAAGACTGCACGAACTTTGTAACGCGTGGGGGGACACGCAACAATTGGATTGTCGTTGATATTCCTGTTATTTTGCATCGATCTAAGTAACTGCTTTTATATTTTAAAAAAATCCTTCTCCTATGCCTAAGAGAGAAGTGAACATTGTTTGGGCATTTTAAATTGATCATTAATAAAATTAATTCTATTCATCCACATCTTTGATGTTTATTTTCACTTTTTGCTTTATTCTGAAAATGGTAATCACAAAAAACATAAATAAACAATATAATTGTCCATCTGCATAATCTTTTGTCACAAATTCACTTCTCTAAAATCAAAATATCAAATCATTATGCAGGTTGGTTCCTAACCCCATTGAATACAATGATCCTTCTCCTTCTCCAAATTTTGAATTCCCTGTGTTTGAAGCCGATGAGGAAAGTGATGTAGAAGTGAGTGATGAATTGTCTTGTCTTCTTGAGCAAGATGAAAAGATTATTCAGCCATTTAAAGAACAGATTGAGCTAGTCAACTTGGGTTCCGAAGATGATGTGAAGGAAGTCAAGATTGGGTCTCGCCTGTGTCCAGATGCTAAGAAGGGGTTGATTGATCTTCTTCGAGAATATTCAGATGTAGTTGCTTGGTCCTATCAAGACATGCTTGGGTTGGATTCTGATATTGTGGAGCATAGATTGCCGTTGAAACCAGAATGCCCGTCTGTCAAGCAGAATTTGAGAAGAACGCATCCTGATATGGCTGTAAAAATCAAAGAGAAAGTTCAGAAGCAGATTGATGCCGGTTTCCTTGTAACCACTGAGTATCCGTAATGGGTGGCCAACATTGTGCCTGTGCCGAAGAAAGATGGAAAAGTCCGCATGTGTGTTGATTATAGAGATTTAAATAAATCCAGTCCGAAAGATGATTTCCCTCTGCCACACATTGATATGTTGGTAGACAATACTGCTAAATTCAAAGACTTTTCGTTTATGGATGGATTTTCCAGATATAATCAGATTAAGATGGCACCCGAAGATATGGAGAAGACCACATTCATTACATCCTGGGGAACGTTCTGTTATAGAGTGATGCCTTTCGGTCTAAAGAATGCTGGTGCAACTTACCAGAGAGCAATGACTACTCTTTTTCATGATATGATGCATAAAGAGATTGAAGTGTATGTCGATAACATGATTGCTAAATGAATTGATGAAGAGGAACATGTTGAGCATTTGTTGAAGCTATTCCAGCGTTTGAGGAAGTATAAACTCCGCTTGAATCCCAATAAGTGTACTTCTGGTGTTCGTTCTGGTAAGTTATTGGGCTTTATTGTCAGCGAGAAGGGTATTAAAGTTGATCCCGCCAAGGTCAAAGCAATACAAGAGATGCCTGCACCCAAAACTGAGAAGCAAGTCAGAGGTTTTCTTGGCCGCTTGAATTATATTTCCAGATTTATTTCCCACATGACTGCCACATGTGCGTCTATATTTAAGCTTCTTCGGAAAGATCAGTCTTGTGATTGGACCGAAGACTGCCAGAAAGCTTTTGACAGTATCAAAGAATATCTGCTTGAGCCTCCAATTTTGTCTCCACCTGTGGAAGGAAGACCGTTGATCATGTATTTGACTGTGCTCGAAGATAGTATGGGTTGTGTTCTTGGTCAGCAAGATGAGACTGGAAAGAAAGAGTTTGCAATCTACTACCTCAATAAGAAGTTCATCGATTATGAGATTCGATATTCTATGCTTGAGAAGACTTGTTGCGCATTGGCTTGGGCTGCTAAGCGTCTGCACCAGTATATGTTAAATCATACCACTTGGTTGATATCCAAAATGGATCCAATCAAGTATATTTTTGAGAAACCTGCTTTAACTGGGAGAATTTCCCGTTGGCAAATGTTGTTATCAGAGTATGATATCAAATACCGATCTCAGAAAGCAATCAAAGGTAGCACCTTGGCTGACCATTTGGTCCACCAACCAATTGAAGATTATTAGTCAGTACAATATGATTTTTCGGATGAAGAGATTTTGTACTTGAAAATGAAAGATTGTGATGAACCATTGCTAGAAGAAGGGCCAGAACCTGGTTCCCGTTGGGGCATGGTATTTGATGGAGCTGTTAATCAATATGAAAATGGCATTGGGGCAGTGATTATTACTCCTCTAGGCACACACCTACCATTTACAGCCAGATTCTTCAAGTGTACAAATAACATGGCAGAATATGAAGTTTGCATTATAGGGCTTGAAGAGGCCATGAATCTCAAAATCAAGTATTAAGATGTCTTCGGTGATTCAGCTTTGGCGGTGAATCAGATCAAAGGAGAATGGGAGATGAATCAACCCGGTTTGATAGCATATAGAGATTATGCGAGGAGGATTTCAACTTTCTTTACAAAGGTTGAATTTCATCATATCCCTCGAGATGAAAACCGGATGGTAGATGCTCTTGCAACGTTGGCATCAATGATTATAGTGAAATATTGGAATGAAGTTCCCAATTTATCTGTGATGCGTCTTGATAGGACATCTCATGTGTTTACTATTGAAGAGCTTAAAGACGAGAAGCCATGGTATTACGACATCAAGTGTTTCCTCCAAAGTCAGATTTACCCGCCTGGGGCATCTTTGAAAGATAAGAAGACTTTGAGAAGATTAGTCGGTAATTTCTACTTGAATGGTGATATACTGTACAAGAGAAACTTCGACGAGTTTTGCTCAGATGCGTGGATAGACACGAAGCAGACTTGTTGATGACTAAAGTGCATGAAGGTTCCTTTGGTACTCATTCCAATGGACATGCAATGGCAAAAAAGATGTTGCAAGCAGGTTATTATTGGCTGACAATAGAATCTGACTGTTGCAAGTTTGTGAAGAAATGCCACAAGTGTTAAATTTATGCTGATAAGATTCATGTTCCTCCGACACTATTGAATGTTATCTCTTCCCCATGGCCTTTCTCCATGTGGGGAATTGATATGATTGAGCCCAAAGCTTCGAATGGACATCGTTTCATTTTAGGGGCAATTGATTACTTCACCAAGTGGGTTGAAGCGGCATCATATGCAAATATGACCAAGCAAGTTGTTGTGAGGTTTATCAAGAATCATATCATATGCCGTTATGGTGTGCCAAGTAAGATCATTACTGATAATGGATCGAACTTGAATAACAATATGGTGGAAGCTCTTTGCAAAGACTTCAAGATCACACATCATAATTCTTCTCCCTACAGACCCAAGATGAATGGGGATGTTGAAGCTGCGAATAAGAACATCAAGAAGATTATCCAGAAGATGGTTGTCACGTATAAGGATTGGCATGAGATGCTCCCATTTGCTTTGCATGGGTATCGTACATCCATCCGCACTTCAACAAGGGCAACCCCTTTCTCTCTTGTTTATGGTATGGAAGCAGTGCTCCCCGTAGAGGTTGAGATTCCTTCATTGCGTGTGCTCATGGAAGCTAAGTTGACTGAAGCTGAATGGTGTTAGACCAGGTTTGACCAGTTGAATTTGATTGAAGAGAAGAGAGTAACTGCCATGTGTCATGGTCAATTATATCAGCAGAGAATGAAGAAAGCTTTTGATAAGAAGGTCAAACCTCGAGTGCTCAGAGAAGGTGACCTTATGCTCAAGAAGATTTTATCATTCAATCCAGATTCTAGAGGAAAATGGACTCCCAATTATGAAGGCCAATATGTTATTAAGAGAGTCTTTTCAGGCGGTGCATTGATTCTTACAACTATGGATGGTGAAGAGTTCACTCGTCCTGTGAACGCAGATGCAGTCAAGAAATACTTCGCCTAAAAAAAAAGAACAGCTTGCTAAGTTGAAAACCCGAAAGGGATGTTTAGGCAAAAATGAGCGTCTCGGTGGATTGAAAACCCGAAAGGGCGATCCAGGCAAAAGTTAGAGACATAAAACAGAAAGAATTTCCCGATAAGTTGAGTACCCCACCTTGGGGCAACTTATGCAAAAATTAGGGATTATGGCAAGTAACTGCATTCTGCTGATCTTCAGTGATTTTGAAGATCTGATTGAGCACAAGGGTTAACATTAGTTCATCTCCAACAGCGGTCAAGAGCACAGTGGATATCAAGAGTTGAGCTTTTATCATTTACAGACTACCATTCTATTAAATAAAGTTGAGCTTTTATCCAACTGTTTCTACTCTTATTTAGTTCAGCCAATAGTTTTAAATTTTATTATGATCATTTTGAAATTAAATTTTTAAATCAAAATCAAGTTTTCTTTAAAATGTAAAAGCAAGAATTTTTCCAAAGCAAGTAAAAAGAATATCAACAACATTTCAGTAGAAAGCAAGTCCTTAAGTGTTAAGCATCTATGGTTCCCCAAGCAGTTAACCCTTCGGGTATCCCTAGACATCAGTGTTGATTCGGTTCCTCGGCGGAGTGTTCGATCCCCGACAAAACTTCTTTCTTTATCCCCAACTGAGTTGGTTGATTCAGATACCCTGCGGCGTGTCCTTGTCTCCAATAGAATTTTGGCCTTCCCCAGCGGAGTTCGTGTTTCCTCAGCAGGTGGATCGTCATCAGGATGTTTGATCTTCCCCAGTAGATCGCTTTGGTGTCCCCACCAATCGCCATCTATCTTTGCTCCCAGTCAGAGTTTCCTCCTGGTTTCTGAGCAGCATTTGTTGATTATTTTCGTTGTAGGGTTGTCTCTCATTTTTATGGTGTTGACCTAAAATTCCCCACAGATTGGATGATTCCGTCCTCAGCAGATTTCCTCTGTCCTCAGTTAGGGTTAAGCCCCTTGGATGGTGATCTTCATTTTCTCCAGCAGTAGTCTCCATATTTTGTGGATTGACCGAGGATTGTACCAGTGGTTCAATTTCTTTGCGACACCTCTGTATCCTTTGCGATCGTTTTGTCAGCATAATCACCATATATACATATACATATACATTCATATAATTTCATAATTTGCATATCCTGCATCTTCATATTTGATTTGTTTGAGATTCTTATTCTCTATTATAGCGGTATTTTATCCCCATACCAAATTTGGTGCATGTCCTTCTTCAATTATAGAGTGTCAGCCCCTTAAGCAGAAAGACTTTAACCTTTCTCCGTTTCCACACTGAGTTTGTCTCATCGTGGATGATTGTTATTTCAGTTTCCTCTCCAGCAAATTTTCTGGATAGAATTACTCCCCTTGAGTTATGTCCTCGTTGGGTTGAGTCTTGATTGACCGTTTTCTTTCTAGCTCTTACCTAGATAGATCTTTTGGTCCCCTAAGAGTCTATTACCCAGTAATTGGTAATATTCTTCTTAATTTGCAGTTTGTTACTTCTTGCCCAGTACCCAGCAAAAGTATCCTTTTTCTCCTCAGTAGAATCCCTAGTGGATCTATTTCCCAGAAAGTATATCCTTGATATGTTCATCTTAACCGGTGACAGATATCTTTTTTTTCCCGCAGGAGTCTATCCTTGATATGTTCACTTTAACCAGTGACGAATATTCTCACTTTTGGTATTCTACCCAGTAAAAAGGTAGTTGTAATCCCTATTTTGTTCCTCAGAGAGTTAATCCTTGATATGTTCATCTTAGCCGAGGACGTGTTTTCTTCTCCTTGTTGGTTTTCTACCCAGTATTCGGTAGTTGTAAATCCTACTTTATCCCCTTTTCAGAGTCTATCCTTGATATGTTCACTTTAACCAGTGGCGGATTTTCTCTTTGATTGGTTTTTTACCCAGTAATCGATAGTTGTAAATCCTGCTTTGTCCCCTCGCAGAGTTAATCCTTGATATGTTCATCCTAACCGATGACGGATTTTCTCTCTAACGGTTTCCTATCCAATTTTCGATAGATGTAATTCCCCTTTTTTGCTCAATTGGTATATCCTTGATATGTTCATCCTAACCGATGACGGGTATCCTCCTTGGCAATCCCAGGCAAGTCTATCCTTGATATGTTCATCCTAACCGATGACGGATTTTCTTCCCTGTCGAGTTTATCCTTGATATGTTCATCCTAACCGATGACGGATACTCTCACCCTTGGTCTTCTGCCCAGTAACTGGTAGTTGTAAATCCTATTTTCTGCAGTTTTCCCCAGCAAGGCTATTCTTACCCAGTAACCGGTAATGAATACTTCCTCTTGGCTCTTCCTCAGCGAGTATATCCTTCATATGTTCATCTTAATCGATGATGGATGTTCTCTCTGTCAGATGTTTATTATCTCCTTACCCAGTAACAGGTAGTAGATAATAGATTTCTGCTCCTCCTGTGTTGAAGTTTATGTTCTCCCCAGTCGAGTTGAGTGGCATTTCCTTAGTGAAATTGTTGTTCCCCTACACGAGTCGAGTACTTCAGTTTTATCCCGACATATTCGTATTCCCTGCAGATGTTTGTTTCCCCGGCTGAGTCTTTCCATTTTTATATGGATTTCCTCGAGTCCCCCAGTAGTTTTAAGTCGTAGCCTGGCCTACGCATAACTCCTTTTATCCCCTGAGAGTCTCTGTCTCCCCAGTGAGTTTTCCTTATGGAATGCATTATACTCCCGCAGACTTTTGGTCTCTCTGATTTCTTTTCCTTTGTGGCAATATTCCTCACAAAGCATTATTTTTGCATTCATATCATTTGCATCATGAGGTCTCTTAGGGACCAAAATTTGTTTCTCTATGTTGTTATTTAAGCCCATTCTACTGAGTCGACATGAAGATTTTAACCTTCGCCTCCTCAGTTAGAATGTCCTTAAGTAGGGGTAGCTGTAAGACCCCAATTTTGACCCTAAGATCCCTCATGCAATTCCATCATAAGCATAAGCACTAGGATCATACCTTGGCATCCTCCTTACCCCTCTTTCATTGGGTTTGTTTTGGGAGAGATCACCAAGCACTCTGTGATTATATCATACTTGTATTTTATCATTTCACTAACCAAAATACCAAAAAATATGTCTTTGTATTTGCCTAACTCTTTTGTAGGTAGGGCGTGATCTCATTGATTCATCAAGATCACATCTAGGGTTTGAGACCCTCATGAACAAAGAGCACAACCAAGAATTGACTCAATAATGGTTATGAACTTCATATATGAGTCTCAATGTTCTCTACATGTCATATTGATCAAGTTTTCTTCAAGAGTTTGAGGGTGATTTGCCTTGGAAACCCTAGTTTGACTGGGTATCTTGAGTAACTTCTCCAACAAGATATCTCACCAATTGATCAAATTTCTCAAGGGGAACTTCAAATTTCATCATATTATGTATATATGATCTACCATGAGCCAAGAAAGTCAAGAGAATTGGAAATTAGCAAGTTGGTTGATGGTGGTTGGCCAGATGGATTTATCTGATCAAAATTGGGTCTCCCTAGACCGTATCTCCTACAATTTTCACCATATGAAAATGATTCCACGAGTAAAATTACTCTAAATGACATTTCAAACAACTTTCATGTTGAGACCTAGAGCTAGTTTTGCTTGGAAAATCATTTTCTATGTTGAAACATTATAGGTCATTTTGTCTAAACCCTAATTTGAAAGTCAACTTCCCAAGGCCATAACTTGCTCAATTTTTATGAGATGAAAGATTTACAAGTTGAAAAATTAGATTCAATGTTTCTACTTCAACTTTTATGTTTGGAGTGGGAGATAATTTAACTTTTTTGAGCATGTGATATGAGGTTACATTATAGGTCACTTTTGACCTATACCATTGACCAAGTGATTTTTCCAAACTTCAAAAATGCATAACTCTATAATTTAAACTCCAAATGACATGCAATTGGTGACAATTTTTAAGGTATTTGAGAGAGCTAAAACTTTGATGAAGACACTTTTCTCATTTGAAGCTCCTATAAAAAGTTAAGCAAGGTGGAATATTGAAACATATGGCTTGACACTTAGAAAAATTTTGATATGTCAAAAATTTCCAAACTTCCACCTCAAGTTTAACCAAGTTCCAAGCTCCAAATGAAAAAGTGTTAAACATAAAACTTGTTCCTCTTGATCTCACCTTTCTAAAGAGCTAAATTTCATTCGTTTTGGACTTGAAATGCATAGGCTGCACATGGTTTAAACAGGTTGATATCATTTGGCATGGATCAATCTTCATGCATCAATGTTCAGTTGCCTTGCAATCCATGCTTACTTCAAACCATCTAATATGCAATTTCGGACCTCAAGCTATCATTTCATGGGCCTATGCGCGCCATGCAATATTGCATCATCATTTGCCAATTTTAGAAAGTAAAAGTGAGTGTGCAATTATCAACCAATTTAGCTATAAATAGAGCTTCAATTTCTCAGAATCCAGAACACCATTGCGCCAACTTTGATCCCCCATTGAAAACCCTCACTTCTCAAAGGATAAGCCTGATAAATTCTCTTAAATTTGAGCTTGAATCTCCACTGTTTTGGAATTCAATTCTCCAGGAATCCATTGCTTCTAAACCATTCAATCCTCTTCCTGCAAGCAAGTTGAGTGAGTCTACCAATGTAGGCAAGAAGATTGAGTTCCTTTGAGGCCAAATCGAAGCAACTCAGTTCATGTACCTCAAATTTCAATTCCATATATCTCTCAATATATTTGGAATTGGAATGAATGGAGGTCGGATTCGAGCTCAGTGCCATTTTTTCTTCAACGTCATGTCCTTGTTTTTCCTTTTGGCGATGGTTCATCTTGACCAGTCCAGTGATGTTCACCGGAGAAGATGACTAGAGCTCTGGCTCCGACGATGACTTGGCTTGCATCTGAACCACATGATCCTCCTCTCACGTTTTAATCCTGAGTGTTGGTGTTGATTACCACATTTGGCACGCAGTTGACTCACGTCTATGTGGAACGCGTGCTTTGGATCATCATATCTGCCACCTCAATTAATGAGGGAGATCTGATGGTCCACGTAATTTAGAATTTCTGAATTTTTGTTTTAGTTGCATTTTCTTCAGTTTTTCATATTAAATTCAATTTTGATCCAAAAAATATGGGACTTTCACCAAAAAAATTCAAATATTTTTCTCTTTCATATTCTGAATTAAAATTATTTTTTGGATCATTATTAATATTTTTCATGAATTAGTTGATTTTGCATTTGTTTTTAATTGTTTAAAAATATTTTTAAGTTACCAAAAAATATGAAATTTTTTCTCCAAGGTCCTTTGACCTTGTTTGACCTATGATAAATCTCATGGTCATTTCTTTGGTGTTTTGATGTGATTTTAGGAATTGGACAAAACTTATTTGATTTTAATGCATTATTTTATTATTTTTAATTGAATAAATGCCAATTAAATTTTGTTGACCATTTGTATTGACTTGTTTGAGTTTACTATTTGCTGTTGGGCCTTGGTCAAGGTTGATTTGACTTTGTCAAGTTAATATCATTGGATTTAGGGGATTGATGGAATGTACATTCCATCTCCCAAAATGAATAAATGATATTAATTTGGTAAAAGTCCTCCTTTGACCAATTTGTGATCTCATTCATCCCCTTCCCTCTTCATCTAATTCCCCTTCTTCATCCATTCATTTCCATTTGGCCTATGACATCTCAAAGTCCTAATGCTAGTTGATTGAAAAATTGACATGAGTATGGATGAGATTAGGCCACACCTTTTGCATATTTTATGTGTGTGGTATGTTTCATGAGCATAGTTCATAATACTATGTCTCCAACATGCATTAACACCAAAAGTCTATTGCCCAACCTCAAATAGTTGTGACTTCTACATTAGTCCAATTATGATTGCTTAACATAGCGCTAAATTTGTGACATAAGAGGCATAAGCATTCTAGTTAGTGAGATTGTAAGTCTCCCGTCTTTCTTGGTATTGTGTGGAAACTTGGCCTTCTTTCCTTCCTTTGGAAGATGTTTTGGTTCAAGGATCCATGCTTGTGATAAGTGGGTTGAGTGTTCTCCAAAGAATGTCTTGAAATGAAAATCAAAACAAAACTAACTTTTAACTTACCAACCATTAACTTTTAATTTCAAGCTTTTACTTTAACACAATTTACTTTTAACACTTTATTTCATTTGCCATTGTACATATCATTCTAATTGTGTATGTTAATGTAATTTTCACTTTGTACATTTGGATCATATTGTGTGATATATTTTGTTGGTGTTATTTTATTTGTTTGTGTGGTCTTTAACTATTAATGCACATAATAATAACAAAAACCCTAAAAAACTTTTGAGTGGACTGTTGGCTTGATATTGAGCAAAATGGACTTAGAATCTAGGCAACCTACCTAAGCTAATGGACTTGGCCAATACCAATTTGTTGAAGAACCAAGTGCTTGCAATTTGAACTTCATCTGATACATCTTTGAAGATCTCTCTAAGATTCATTTGCAACATGATCATTGTGAAGCTGTTATTTTGAACCTGTGACTTGTGGAATTCATCTGTTACATGGGCTATTTTGAAGAAGATCATGGAATGGATAAGCTTGGATGAGGCCATCTTTATCTGATGCCTTGCTCTTCAAGATGATATAATTATGAATTTGTGTGTTGTTTGATTCTAAAAAGTCCAAGGGAATTCTGGGTTTCTATTGACATACTTGTCTATTGGATTGCTACCCATTTGGTCAGATCTTTTCAACTCTAAACTTTTAATTTTTGTATATAGGGTAGTCTCTTCATCTTCTCCCCATTTTTTTAATTTCAAAATCTCTCTCTCCATTTTTAAAAATCTTCTTTGTGTGAGCTACTTTTGTTCTAAACTTTGACCACTTTTGCAAAAAAGATAGAAACTTTGGCCTTAGGCCATTACATTTTTAAACTTCTTTTTCTTAAATCAAACTGGTAAATAAACTTAACTATACTTGACTTAAAATTTCAAAAAAGCCAAAAAGAATTAACTCATTTAAATCATTTTAGGCCTTTGTGCCTTTCAAACTTAAATTTTGTTAAATTCAACACACTCATTTTGAAATTTGTAGCACGAACTACGAGGTTTTGATCCCTCATTTTTATGTTGGTACGTAGGCACAAGACCGAAGGACTTGTCAAACACAAAAATATAATTAATGAATTATTTTCTCATCCCCCCATTCTATTTTCTTGTAAACATCACTTTATACCAAATACATATGCACACAAAAAGGGCTCCCTAGGAGTACCTAGGACACTTTGGGTGCTAACACCTTCCCTCTGTGTAACCAACCCTCTTACCTGTGATCTCTGACTCTTATTAGTTTTTTTTTTGAAAACTTCTTACTTTTTGGGTTTTGTTCGTGCTTTTTCCCTTTTCCCTTGGAAACAATAAAAGCGCGGCAGCGACTCTTGTTAATTGATCTCTAGCTTGTCAATATCTTGATGATCATGAATTTCCTGCTGCAACAAGCAATTAGCAATATGAAGAGCGAGGCATCAAATAAAGATGGCCACATCCAGGTAAGCAAATCCATAGCTGACAAACTTCTTTGTCTTCTCATATATCAGATGAAATACTCCTTGATTTTTCTCAGAATAGGGTATTATGCATGAAATCAAAATAACAATTGCATCAAATGGATCCCAATACTTGCATTAGATGAAAAGCTAAATCACAATAACCTGGTCTCAGAAATGTTGACATTGGCCAATTCCTTTTGCATATGGAATGTTGCCTAATCCTAGGTCCAAAAGTTCAGATCAAACTCAACAGTCCACACAAACATTTTTTAGGGTTTTTGTTGTTTATTAGGTATTTTAAGGTCCTAAGACCACAAGAACAAACAAAATATACAAACAAATATACACAAACACAATATAAGGCTGAAATAAGCAAAGTGAAAATGACATAAACGTAAACAAGTCAAATGATATGTAAATGGCAATGAATGGTAAATGACTAGAAATTAAATTGCATAAAGTAAATGACTTGAAAGTAAAACAATATTAATACAAAGTTAGTCAAATGTTAGTTAGTTAGATGTTAGTGATGTTTTACTTTTCAATTGATTAAGTCATTCTTTGGGGAACACTCAACCATCTATTCACAAGCATAGATCCTTGAACCAAGACATCTTCCAAAGGAAGAAAAAAAGACCATGTTTCCATACAATACCATGAAAGATGATAGACTTACAATCTCACTTACTATAATGCTATGCCTTTAGGGTCAAATTTAGCTCTATGTTAAGCAATCGTAATTGGACTTATGTAGAAGTCACAACTATCTGAGGCCGGGCAATAAAGATTTCGATGCTAATGCATGTTAGAGATTTGGTATAATGAACCAAACTCCTAAAACATACCACACACTAAAAGAAAAAGATCAAAGAGTGGACTTATCTCATCCATACTTGTATTGGTTCATCTAACACAAGGTTATTGAAGAACCAATCAGTCTAAGAATTTGGAGATTTCATTGGTCAATGAAAGGGATGGGAAAGAATGGGATTGAAGATGAAAACGGAGGGGAGATGAGAGAAACACAAATTGGTCATGGGAGGAATTTTATCAAATTAAAATCATTCATTCCTTTTGGAAGATGAAATGTACATTTTATCAATCCCCTAAATCCAATGATTTTAACTCAACAAAAGTCAAATCAACCTTGACCAAGGCCCAAACACATAGTCAAACATCACAAGTCAAGAAAAATGGCTAAACATAATGTTTATACAATTAATAAATTAAAAATCAAATTAAAAATGCATTTAAATCCAATTTAATTTGGTCAAAACCTAAAGTCTCTTCAAAACACCAAATAAATGGCCAAGAGATTTATCCTAGGTCAATGAAGATCAAATAACCTTAGACAAAAAATTTCATGATTTTTGAAAAGTCAGACGTATTCTTAAACAATTAAAAATATGCACAAAAATAATTAATTCATGAAAAATATCAAAATCAATCCAAAAAAATAATTTTTATTCAGAAAATGAAAGAGGAAAATATTTAAAGATTTTTGGTGAAAGTCCCATATTTTTTGGATTAAGAATGAAATTAATATGAAATCAACCAAATAAATGAATTAAACATAAAATCAGAAATTAAAATAAAAATAGAAAAACTGAGAGCCATCAGATCACCCTTGTCGCAACGCGAAAAACAACCGGCGGAAAAAAACATTGGTTTACAGAGCCACCACCGACACTATTCATCCTATGACGGAAAGGAAACGCAGGACTAACCTAAGAGAAGGGAAAGGAACGGTCTTACGACCAGAGATTGCAAGGTACGGGAGTCGGTTATGCAAGGGGAATGTATTAGCACCCCTCACGTCCGTCGTACTCGACGGGATCCACGCTCAAAAGAATAGAATAAGGTTGCTAAATAACTGCTCAAAGAAATATACACACACTGGAATAAGAAACAGGTGAAAGAAGATGGAGGAAGTGGACTCGGCAGGATATCGCATCCTGGGCCTACGTAGTTTGTCAGAAACAAACATCAGAGTCAACGTAGTTCGGGGAAATGGGAAGCATGCTCGCTAGGACATCGCATCCTATGCCTACGTATCTTCTCTATCCAGAGAAGAATGAGAACACTCGTAGTTCGGCTAACGCGTGCCGAAACAAAACACTGAAAGGAGACGCTGAGACGTTAAAAGAAACACTCAAAAGGAAACGGAATGCCAATCCATGGACTTACATCCGACTCCTGACAACAAAAAGGAAACAAAATGCCAATACATGGACTTACATCCAACTCCAAACGAACAACACACACAAAAGGAAACAGAATGCCAATACATGGACTTACATCCGACTCCAAACAAATAGCACACGCTAACCAGCGAACACCAAAGAAAAAGGTTACCAGATTGACAAACTAATAGGGAG
Source organism: Lathyrus oleraceus (assembly GCF_024323335.1). Taxonomy (NCBI): domain Eukaryota; kingdom Viridiplantae; phylum Streptophyta; class Magnoliopsida; order Fabales; family Fabaceae; genus Lathyrus; species Lathyrus oleraceus. The sequence continues at coordinate 355,123,319 of NC_066579.1, forward strand.
TCTGGAACTCGAGCGTAATAGTTGTCACACAAACACAAAGAGACACTGAGACGTCCAAAGAAACAAAAAGGTTGAACACACACAAAAACAAAAGAAAACAGAAAAGGTTTCCCGGAGAGATCTCGCTCGATCTCCTGCCTACGTATCTCATCTGGTATGAGAATCAGGGCGACGTAGTTCCCCTTAACAGGGGAAAAGGACAAACTAATAGGGAGTCTGGAACTCGAACCTAATAATTGCAAACAAACAAAAAGAGATAAGAGACGCTGAGACGTCAAAAGAGAGAAAAGGTTGAACACACACAAAAACAAAAGAAAAAAGGAAAGGTTGCCCGGAGAGATCTCGCTCGATCTCCTGCCTATGTATCTCATCTGGTATGAGAATCAGGGCGACGTAGTTCCCCTTAACAGGGGAAAAGGCCAAAATAATAGGGAGTCTGGAACTCGAACCTAATAGTTGCAAATAAACAAAAAGAGATAAGAGACGCTGAGACGTCAAAAGAGAGAAAAGGTTGAACACACACAAAAACAAAAGAAAAAAGGAAAGGTTGCCCGGAGAGATCTCGCTCGATCTCCTGCCTACGTATCTCATCTGGTATGAGAATCAGGGCGACGTAGTTCCCCTTAACAGGGGAAAAGGACTCTCCTAACCAGAGACCAGGGAAGCAAACAAACTAATAGGGAGACTAAGACTCGAGCCTAAAAGTTGTCATGCAAACGATATCCCTAGGTTGAGATCTCTAATCAGAACCTAACTCACACAGGAAGCAAGTCAGTTCAAGCAGCAAATAAACACCAATCACAAATGATCAAGCATCACACCCTATATACAAACAAGAGGCTCAGACAAATGGTTGGGCTTTAGTCAAGAGGGGTCATATCAACCTCGACAAACAAGCCAAAACTGTAGGGGTATGCTGAAGCTCTTAACCACTAACATTGAGAGTTAGGGTGAAGCAGATGAAATGTGGTAATGAGGATGAGACCTCATGCTCTTAACCCTGGCCTGGGTGAGCTCAAATCAAAGAAAGCATGGGGATCTAGAAAGAGGGACCCTACTCCACTTGACTGACTCTATACAAGGATCTTGGGTACATTGTTCAAGAGCTTTAGCACGTAGTGCGAGCATAATGAACGACTCAACGAATAACAGGGGACTGGCTGCTAGTCCCTTCTATCTGTCAATTGCATCTTCACTTAGGAGGACTTAACAAGTAACGTGCCTCACTTGGAGGTCTTTGGCACAAATATAAACAATCACAATCATTGCCTCTTAAGGAGGACTTCAGCCAAAACGCCTGCCAAAAAGGTGGCAGGACTTCCAGACTACATGGAGAAAGAAGGCTAAGCTACCTCAGTGGTGTATCAACCACACTCTAAAGCAAAGCTCAAGCAAGAGCTAAAAGCGACTAATGTACCTGTATAAAAGCCAAACAGTCAATATCTTAGACAGAAAAACCAACAGACAACAGAGTGGGATTTTCCAATATCTACACAATGCAAGTCATAAGGGCAAGCACTCAAGTTAGTTCATCATACCAATGGACCTACAACACAACAAAGGTTAGTAATCAAAGCAACTTGCATCTCAAGTAATGAGACCAAACCAAACATTAGTGCTAAATGCTCAATACCTGAAACACAAAACACAATTGGTGAGTACAAACCACTAGTACAAAGACTAGGGTCAAAGGCAAGTCAATATGACCAAAACAGAAGTCAACATTTCACATGAAGTACATCCAATCAAACAAGAAAGAGTCCTCAAAAGGACCAAAGCGAATTCAAAAGGCAAAGCCATCAAATGAACAAGATAAGGCAAAGGCAAGCAATGTGATCAAAATTGGACATCAAGAATAGAAAATCCACATTAAAACAGAAATGTATCCCATGATCATGAAATTTTTTATGTGAGTTTAACATGTTATGGAAAAGCATCATACCAAAGATTAAATCCAGAAGAGCTCAATTAGTGTATGAATGAAAATGCACAAGTGCAAGGTACAAAATGTTACACCAAATGTCACACTACATGTCCATGTGTCCAAAACAGTGGTATCAAATGATAAAAATGCCAAACAAAAGCCAAAACATCATGTCACATGTTAGGATCAAGCATGTCAAATTTCACATCAATTGGATAAACCATGAGCATTTTACAAAGCATATAGCACAACATGTCAATTTGGCATCATGTTCAATCACACAATCACAATTAAAAATCCAGAAGCACAAAAATCATGCAAACAACACCAAAAAATGATAGACATCAACACAAGCATATGAAAAAAAGTTTGGAGCAATTTGGACATTCCTACTATTTTTAATGATTTTTTAAAGTTGAAGAAAAATATTGAAACAATATGAAATAATAGGAAAATGAAATGTGAATTAATAATGGAAAGTGCACACAGCCAGACTCGAACCCATGCATTGAAGGTTAAGGAGCGCTCAAGTGAAAAAAAACAATTGGAAATCCAAAAATGAAATGCGCTAGGCTCGAACTCAGGTCTGCGCGGTCCATGAAGCGCTCAAATGAAATTAAAAAAAAGCAAAGCGAAGGTTCGAACACAGGTGTTGAAGGTTACGGGCGCGTTTGAAGCAAACCCTAGGGAGACGAACTAGACGGCCGGAATAGTGATTCTGGTCGTCTTCTCCGATTGCATCGCCGGTGGAGGTAACAAGAAAAATTCCAGAAACTCACGAAATTAGTACCGTTCGAAATGTCGTTCATCATACATCTCAAAACTCATATCCATTCATCCTAATACTCCATGAATCAAACGGATCGATAAAAAACATATTGAACATCAAAACTTCATTTCCACATATCTAGCTCATTTCTTATTCATTTCAAATTCTAAAACTACCAGAATCATCAGCATCAAAAGATCTACAGGTTCATGGCAATGAATTGGAGAAAAGAGAGAGTCGAAATTCCACTTACTTGATGTGCAATGATCTATATACGCGTCCTCAGGTGCTCAAATTCTCCAGATCTGCTCCAGTACTTGTATCTTGAAGCTTTGTGTATAAAGAAGCACTTCAAATCCACTAGATCTTGTTCAATTTCAACAATCCGTTTCCATGTTCATGCACTTGGTATGCTCAAGATCTTGATCAATTCTTCAATTCCATGGTTCAATCCTGCTCAAAATTCCACAAGGAGTAAGAATATGCAAAGAAAATCAAGGTTTGTGTGAAGAATTTGGGAATTCGAGGAGAGAGAAAATTGGGAGGGGAAATGTGAATTCTAGATCTCAAATTGTTGTTATGGCAAATTCTGTTAGGATTAGGCTTATATATGGTGTGTTAATGACTTTGCTAATCCCACTTAAGCCTTGGCTAAACATGATTAGGGAAAATTGAAGTGAAGTGCAAAAAATGAAAAATGAGCTTGCATGGCTAATCCACACGTGAACAGTACATGCAATGGCTATGATCTCACTTAAAACCATCTAATAAACACAACGGAAGTGGTATTTTATTGGTAGCATCAACCAAATTTAAATTCTTGAATTTCCCTCCAAAATATACATGAATGAATAAGTTATCACATGAGCTTTTTTCATGCAATGCAATGGTTGATTTGGAAAGTATTGGTCAAGACAAGCATTTTGCAAAAAGAGTGGACCAATTTGGAGTTTTGAATCAAAAGTTATGCCATGTTGAACTTCCATGTACACTTTGTAATCATTTGGCTGTAACTTCTCAACCAATTATCAGATGATCATGGAATAGGACTTTTTGAAAATGGGAGAGAAAGATATTCAACTTTCATGTTCACCAAAAATCCATTTGAAGTTTCTTTGATGTTGAAAAGTCAAGTTGAATGTGAACCAAAAACTTGCCATTTTTGGAATCTTTCAATTACAGGTCACTTTCCATTTTTGGAAACTTTTGCCCTGACTTCAAAATCTTCAAGATAGATGTTTGAAATGACAAATGAACCTATTTTGAACATGATTGAGGTGTCTCAACTCATTTCCCCACCTCATAGCCCTCAGCTCTTGCACAATTGACTTTTGTGGTCCTCAGATGACCTTGACATGCTCTGATCAGCTTGAACCTCTACCACTTGAGGAAATTTCTCAAAAATTAACCCCTAGCTCATACAAGCCCAATATAATGATCATGTGATCCTCATCCCATAAAATACCTCATCTCCTTGAGAAATCCCTGGTTGGAAGAATGCAATGATTAGGGTTGACCAGAGGTCAAAACCCTAATCCAAAGGAACTTGAGAATGCACTCTGAAACCCTTGATGAAGATAAAACCATGATGATGGTAATATATACTTGCAAGCAAAATAATGTTCAAGATCTTAGAAGAATCACAAAACCCTAATAGAAGTGCAAACCCTCAGATGGTTGATCATCAATCCATGGAAACCCTCAGGCTTGAATCATGCAACTTGCCATCTTCTGAAAAGACTTGGAGGATGATCTTAATTTTTCCATATGATATGCAAAAATGCAAATGCCTAATGTCCTAAAACATGAAATGCAATGTGTTAAACTAGTCCCAAGAAGAGGAGGGCAAATTTTAAGGTGTTACAGCTGCCCCTATTCAATCCACTGTGAACCTGTCGATATGAACAGCCTCAACTTTCAGATGATCAGAGTGAAGAGTGGTTGAATACCAAGAACAGACGAACAATTTTCACTCCGCTGGGAATTATGTAACCATGCCTGTCAGAATCGGCAAAGAGGTGATCTTAAAAGAAGAATCTGTCTAGTACGGTGATAGTCGGTATGAATACCGAAAAAGAATAATAGCCTGGATACCAAAATAAATGGTAACACAGGAATAACCCTGGCCTGAACGCCACTCATCAGTCTGAATACTGAGCATCGGAATGTGAGAGTATTAATATCGGTCTGAACACCGGAAATCTGGTTTGAATACCACTTCGGTCTGAATACCACTTCGGTCTGAATACCATTTCGCGCCGACCTGAATATCGGAAACTTCTTCGATCTGAATATCGGAAAGTTGGCATGACTGCCACAAGTGCTTCAACCTGAACGTCGGAAACTTCTTCGATCTGATCATCGGAAACTTGGCCTAACTGCCACAAGTGCTTCAACCTGAACGTCGGGAACTTCTTCGATCTGAACATCGGAAACTTCTTCATGCCTGTCAGCATCGGCAGAAAATAGGGAAAATGATAATTGAGGCGACACGCGGGCCAACGACCTATGCTGGGGATAATAAGTCATAAACAGGCTGGTCTTTCATTCAATCCACTATGAACCTGTCGATATGAACAACCTCGGCTTTCAGATGATCCGGGTGAAGAATGGTTGAATACCAAGAGCAAACGAACAATTTGCGCTCAGCTGGGGAATTTTTTTATTATTACTTTTTTATTATTTATTTATTTATTTATTTATTTATTTATTTATTTTGAACCCCAAAACATATATTTTTCTTTCGCGCGGATGATCCCTGATCACCGCATTTGAACCCCGACGACTTCATATCACTCTTGTCTGCCAAACAATGAACCCCGTCTCCATTTGAACCCCAGTCGCCTGACGATAACTCGCGATCGTCATTGTTAACCCCATTCTCCATAAAACACCCCGTGTCTCCTTTTTTCCATTTGAACCCCGTTCTCCAGAAAACACCCCGTGTCTCCTTTTCTCCATTTGAACCTCAATTTTCGCGCTGATCGCGTAACGTTCTCCGATCTTCATTTCCATCTCCGCCCGACGGAATTTCTTCTTCAATATCGCGCTACTGGGGAATATTTTTGATCCAACATCACGATGCCAAGCTCCTCAGAGTAACATCTTCCATCTTCCATCTCGCACGACATAAATTCTTCCTCCAATATCGCACTACTGGGGAATACCGTTGATCCAACGTCGCGATGCTAAACTTCTCAGAGTAACATCTTCCAACTTCCATCTCGTACGATAGAAATCTTCCTCCAATATCGCACTACTGGGGAATACTGTTGATTCAGAATCAAGATGCCAAACTCCTTAGAGTAACATCTTCACCAACCAGCAAAACTAATTCCCAAACGGTAACCACGACTCGAGACTAGTTTTATGCTTGCAATGTTGATGCATGATGATTTTTTTTACAGCGTAATGCTCCATAACCATGGAAATGCTACGCAATGAACTATGCCATATGCTATGCTTTTCTAAATGATGAATGCATAAAAAGTATCCCCCTCAGGGGACTCTACTGGGGAGCTCGAGGAACTCGATATCTCTCCAATCTCCAATCCTGCTTGGGAATAGCATTGCTGCTGGGGAAAGGCAACCTTTACTAAGGATGACCTCCACCGAACCCGATCCGCTTGGGGACTTCGCTGGGGAAACAACAACCTTCAGACTTGCTGGGGAAGTAACAATCTCAACCCCGCTAGGGGAAACACCAACCTTCGGGCCTGGCTGTCGAAGAAATACCGATCTCGAACCTGCTGGGGAGATAACAATCCCGACCCTTCTAGGGGAGATACGGGATATTGGACACGGAACACTTGTCGACTCGTCGAACACCGGTATTCACCATCTGACCAAAGTATCAATTCCACTTTTTTGAGACTTTGAAGAGTCTTCTTGATTAATCCTCCAGGATCGTCGCAATCCCTTCGCCGTCTTTACACCATCCCACAACTTCTTGTCCCTGATTGGACTTGAAGGATTCTCTCGTCAAAAAGATTCACGTCACAACCTGCAAGTGAGTGAAAACCTAACAGCGCCTGCAAAAGAGATCGTTAGACAAAAATGTGCCCCAGGCGTGCCAAAATTTCAACACCCAGGTCACTCAACCTTCCGAATAAGATTTTAAGCTTTCAATCCTATAAACCTGCATTGGAAGGGACCCCTATGTCACAAAATGCAAAGATTCTTTATCAAAATAAACGGATGTTTTTGCAATCAAAGCGGTAATGAAAATAAAAACAAAATTATTTGACTGAATATGCATTATATTGATTGAAGAAGGTGGCTCATAATTGAGCAATACACAGGAAGCAATCCCTGAAAAGAGGTAATTGTGCACAAAAGGAAAATCTATCCTAATGGCAATGTGAAACCGTGATCTCATCGAGTTCCAACTCGGTTACACCCCATATGTCCTCAAGACTCTCCGTGCTTTCTGGCTCTTGAACAAGACGCTTCCTACTGATCTCTGCCGGAGATTATCCATGTGTCTTAACCAAAACACAAACGACCATGCTAAACGCAGTTGTTCGTTTCGATCCCTCTTTTGCCTGGACTGCCCTTTCGGGTTTTCAGTCCACCGGGATACCCTTTTTTGCCCAAGCCGCCCTTGTGGGGTTTTCGACTTGCCGGGTGTATAATTTTTCTCTTTTTATCCCTAATTTTTGCCCGAACCTTTTTCATTTTTTCTAGTTCGCCGGGATGCCCATTTTTGCCTGGACTATTTTATTCTTTTCGTCCAGCGGGTCTCTTATACGAAGTATTTTTTAACTGCGTCCGCATTCACAGGGGATGGAAAATCCTCACCATCCATGGTCGTCAACAACAAGGCTCCACCAGAGAAAACCTTCTTGACCACAAATGGACCCTCATAATTAGGTGTCCACTTGCCCCGTCGATCGTTCTGAGGAGGAAGGATCCTTTTCAACACCATATCTCCCACGTGATATACACGAGGTCGCACCTTTCGGTCAAAAGCACGCTTCATTCGCTGCTGGTACAACTGCCCATGACAAATGGCCGCCAGCCTCTTTTCCTCAATCAGGATCAACTCTTCATACCGAGTCCTTACCCATTCTGCCTCTTCCAATTTCACGTCCATTAGGAGTCTCAATGACGGAATCTGAACCTCAACCGGTAGCACGGCTTCCATCCCATACACAAGCGAGAACGGCGTTGCCCCAGTAGATGTACGCACCGAGGTTCGATACCCATGCAATGCAAACGGAAACATCTCGTGCTAATCCTTATAGGTCACAACCATTTTCTGCACAATCTTCTTAATATTCTTATTAGCTGCCTCGACCGCCCCATTCATCTTCGGACGATAAGGAGAAGAATTGTGATGCCCGATCTTGAACTCCCGGCACAGTTCTGCCATCATCTTATTGTTGAGATTAGAACCATTATCAGTAATGATTCTTTCGGGAACCCCATATCTACAAATGATGTCTCTTTTCATGAACCTGGCAACGACCTGTTTCGTCACATTTGCGTAAGATGCCGCTTCCACCCACTTGGTGAAGTAGTCAATAGCCACTAATATGAATCGGTGCCCATTCGAAGTCGTAGGCTCAATCTTCCCGATCATATCAATGCCCCACATAGCAAACGGCCACGGAGATGACATCAAACTCAACGGGTTTGGAGGCACGTGCACCCTGTCAGCATAAATCTGGCATTTATGACATTTTCGCACGAAGTTGAAACACTGGGCCTCCATTGTCATCCAATAATATCCAGCCCTTAGCAACTTTTTCACCATCGCATTCCCACTGGCATGAGTATCAAACGACCCCTTGTGCACTTCTTTCATCAATTGGCTTGCTTATTTGTCGTCGACACATCTAAGCAAAACCCAATTAAAATTCTGCTTGTACAAAACCCCATCCTTATTCAGATAGAACACCATGGCCAACCTCCTCAGAGTCTTTCGGTCTTTCTTAGATGCCCCCTCGGGATACTCTTGGGTTTCCAGATAGCGCTTGATATCATAATACCACGGCTTTTCATCATCAGGCGTTGTGTCAACAACAAACACATAAGCCGGTCTATCCAGACGTCCCACCTCAACACTAGGGAACTGATTCCACCACTGCACCTTAATCAAGGCGGCCAGAGTAGCCAAAGCATCTGCCAAAGGATTCTCTTCTCTCGGCACATGGTGTAATTCCACCTTGGTGAAAAACGTCAACAACCTCCTCGTATAGTCCCGATATGGAATTAAGTGAGATTGATGCGTATACCATTTCCCGTTAACCTGGTTCACAACCAAAGCTGAATCTCCATAGATAACAAGGTTCTTGATCCGCAAATCAATCGCCTCTTCGATACCCAAGATACAAGCTTCGTATTTAGCCACATTGTTGGTGCATTCAAATGTTAGCCGGGCAGCAAAAGGAATGTGGGATCCCTTCGGCGTAACCAAAACAGCACCAACTCCACTACCATTCACGTTAATGGCCCCATCAAACATCAGAATCCATTCGGATTCGGGGTCAGGCCCATCCTCCTGGATCGGTTCCTCACAATCTTTCGATTTGTGAAACATGATGTCCTCATCAGGGAATTCAAACTTCATCGGTTGATAATCCTCAATGGGTTGTTGGGCGAGGTAATCAGACAATACACTCCCCTTGATTGCTTTCTAAGAGGTATACTGGATATCATACTCAGTCAAAATCATCTGCCATCTCGCAACCCGTCCGGTCAATGCTGGCTTCTCAAATATATACTTGATCGGATCCATCTTGGAAATCAACAAAGTGGTATGAACCAGCATATACTGTCTTAGTCGGCGAGCAGCCCATGCCAAAGCACAACAAGTTTTCTCAAGCAGTGAATATCTTGTTTCACAGTCGGTAAAATTTTTGCGAAGGTAGTAAATTGCATGCTCTTTTCGACCAGACTCGTCATGCTGCCCCAGTACACACCCCATAGACCCCTCGAGGACCGTCAAGTACAGAATTAGCGGTCGTCCCTCCACAGGAGGCATCAGAATCGGAGGCTCATACAAATATTCTTTTATCTTTTCAAATGCCGCTTGGTAATCATTATTGCACCTGACCGTTTGATCTTTTCTCAACAACTTAAATATGGGTTCACACGTGGCTGTTAGATGAGATATGAACCGTGAAATGTAGTTCAATCTACCTGAGAAACCACGAATCTCCTTCTCTATTTTCGGTTCAGGCATTTCTTGTATCGCTTTTACTTTAGCAGGATCAACCTCGATTCCTCTTTCACTTACAATAAACCCTAACAACTTACCGGACCGCACTCCGAAAGTGCACTTATTCGGATTCAACCTCAGTCTGAATTGTCTCAACCGGTCAAACAACTTGGCCAAGTCTACCAAATGCCCCTCTTCTGTTTGGGACTTTGCTATCATGTCATTAACATAGCATTCGATTTCATGATGAATCATATCATGAAACAAAGTCACCATAGCCCTCTGATACGTGGCACAGGCATTCTTGAGACCGAATGGCATCACCTTATAGCAAAAAGTGCCCCATGGTGTGATGAACGTTGTTTTCTCCATATCGTCTGGCAACATTTTAATTTGATTATAGCCAGAAAAGCCATCCATGAAGGAAAACACCGAGAATTGAGTTGTATTGTCTACCAACACATCGATGTGAGGTAATGGAAAATCATCTTTCGGGATAGCTCTGTTCAGATCCCGATAGTCCACACACATCCTCACCTTCCCATCCTTCTTCGGCACCGGCACAATATTCGCGACCCAAGGCGGATAATTAGTGACAGCTAGGAAACCAGCATCCAACTGCTTTTGAACCTCCTCTTTAATTTTTATGGCCATCTCAGGTCGAGTTTTGCGCAACTTCTGCTTCACTGGAGGACAATCTGCTCTCAATGGCAACCTGTGCACAACAATATCAGTATCCAACCCTGGCATATCCTGATAAGACCAGGCGAAGATATCAACATACTCTTTCAACAAGGCTACCATTCTGCTCTTGACATTCATCTCCAAAGCAGCCCCGACTTTCACTTCCTTTCTGACCTCCTCGGTACCCAGATTCACAACCTCGACTTGCTCCTCGTGCGGTTGAATCACCTTCTCCTCTTGCTTCAACAACCTGGCTAATTCCTCCGGCAGTTCACAATCTTCTCCGCCTACTTCTTCGGCATGATAGATCGGATTTTCGAAGTCATATGAGGGTGTAACAGGATTGTTATCAATGAGATCCGGAGAATGATCGCATCTGCATGAATGTTGATTCATGGAATGCTTTTAGAATCGAAACGAAGCAAATTAAAAGGAAAATGAAAACAAACGTTGCCATTCTTATTTATTTCTATTAAAATGCAAAAATAAATGAAAAACAGGGAACACCGCTTTTAGTGAAAAAACATCCTTTTATTGATGATGCAAATATTGCAAAATGAAACACATGAGGTGGCCCTTACAATGAACCATTGCATTTCGGGCAAAACGCATGGTTTTCATGCAGATAGAATTGAAAAACAGAAATATTACTCTTCACGTAGAGTGACAGTGATGATCTTTTCGGCCTTCCAGTTCTGGATCTCCATCCCTGGTACGCATGGTTTTATCCACGAGTCGAGCTCGCAGTCACTGTCGATCTCTTCACCCACCGCACAGATGTGGTCTGGATCTAGCATTCCAGCACTGGTGAACGTGAATGGCTGACGACGGCCTCTATTCTATCCCGACGAGCCTCGGCCCGGCTGATAACCAACCCCGAACCTGTCTTCCTTTGCCGCGATGTCTATCATCCTTCCCTAACCTGGGGCTTCTCCGCTCTTCACCACCTCAGCGGCGTGCTTGTAAGAAGAAATGGACGGCTTTTTCTCTTCCTTAGCAAAAATGGCATTCTCCACCTTGACAGTTTCGAATGCTTGGCTTGGCGTTTCAAATATTTCGCCGTCCATTTCTACATACTTGAACGATGACAAGTGGATGACGAAAATATCCTCCTCTCCGCAAATTGTTACGACCTGCCCGTCCCAGATATACTTCAATTTCTGGTGCAAAGTCGATGTCACTACCCCTGCAGCGTGTATCCATGGTCGACCCAACAAGCAACTGTATGCCGGCGGAATATCCATGACATAAAACACAGACTTAAACACCTCAGGTCTGATCTTCACAGGGAGCTCTACTTCCCCAAACACAGCCCTCTTAGAGCCATCAAATGCTCTAACAACCAGGTCAGTGGGCCTCAACACCACTTCTTCACAATCCAGCTTTGCCAGGGCCTTCTTAGGCAACACATTGAGTGACGAGCCGGTATCCATCAAAACATGCGAAAGCACTGCTCCTTTAAACTCCATTGCAATGTGTAATGCCCTATTGTGATTACGCCCATCCACCGTAAGATCCAAATCAGTGAAACCCAGCCCATGGTTGGCATTGATATTAGACACCACTGTCTCCAGCTGATTGATCGTTATCTCCTGCAGGACATAGGCTCTCTTCAATATTTTCAACAAAGCCTCTCTATTCCCTTCAGAGCTCAACAACAGTGATAGGATTGAAATCTTGGACGGAGTCTGCTGCAGATGGTCAAGAAGCTTATACTCAGACTTTTTAATGATCCTCAGAAACTCCTCGGCTTCATCATCAAGTTCTTTTTCTGACCCAACAGGCGCCGGTGCCGCTATAGGAGTACCCTCGCTCACCACCTGCTTCCCTCTTGCCCTGACTAAAGCCTCGGCCTTATCTCTCTTTTCTTTTTCTGCCTCCCCACTCCTCAATGTGTCAGGCGCAAACAACCTTCCCCTACGAGTGAAACCACTAGGTCCGGCATTATCCACCTTTGAAACGGTGGTTTCACCTGCAGCCTGTTCCTCCTGCTTCTCTCCATTACAATTTACTTCCCCACCATAATCCCACGGTACAGTATCGTCGTTTTCATATGGAATTGGCCCCGGTACCGTGATGGTAACTGGAGCTGCATCTGTCGGTGCTGACAAATTGATTGGATCAAAATAAATGGTTATGGTGGAAACATCTTCCCTCTCCAAACCAGCTTTCTCAAACCTAAGGCTTCCCTCATCCATCATTCTTTGCACTGTATCCCTCAATAATACACATCCATTAGGAGCAACGGTGCACGCAGCACAACGATCATCACAACCCGAAAAAACCCCATTCTTCAACAACTGTCTCTTGACCTCAGCCAATGGAGTCTTCAACTGATTTACATTATCAGCCCAATTCTCCTCTCACCCTCCACAATTGCATTCACCCCCATCTGACCATGCGTCGGCATGGGATTAGCACTAACATTCGGTGACAGAGCAAAATTGATGGCCTTGGAATCTACCAGATCTTGGACAACATGTTTGAAGGCTTTACAATTCTCCACATTGTGTCCAGGGGCACCAGAATGGAACTCGCATTTGGCGTTCTCATCATAGTTTGTAGGCCTCTGATCCGGTCTCAACGGAGCCAACGTTCTCAATTGAACCAACCCGAAATCTTTCTACTTCTTCAACAAAAATGAATATGTCATAGGCGGCCTATCAAACTGACGATCAGTCATTCGTCCTCTCACTTGATACCCGGCCCGTTGTGTTCTCTGTTGAAACGGCTGTCGTTGCTGTTGCTATTGTTGTTGCTGATGTTATTGTTGTGCAGGTTGATTATCAACAGGAATTGTTACTGCAGCAGTGTCCTGGTAGTAACGATCCTTACCATGTCCTCTCTGGGCATACACAGCACTCGTGTCACCCTCCTTCTTTCGCTGACCATTACCAAAGGGCTTCTTCGACCCAGAAGATGAAGCATTACCCTGTATCTTTCCCATCTTCAGCCAACTCTCAATTCTTTCACCAGCCACCACTATGTCTGTAAAACTAGTGACAGGACAACCCACCATTCTCTCAGCGAAAGTCCCTTGCAGGGTACCCATGAACAGATCAGGCATCTCGCGATCCACCAACGGTGGTTGAACTCTGGAAGCCAACTCTCTCCACCTCTGCGCATATTCTTTAAACCCTTCATTTGGCTTCTGAGACATACCCTGCAGCTGGGTACGGCTAGGAGCCATGTCAGCATTGAATTGGTACTGTTTAAAGAAAGCATCCCCCAAATCTTGCCAGCTTTTGATATTCGATGATCTCAACTTGGTATACCATTCTAGAGACCCTCCAGACAAGCTGTCCTGGAAGAAGTACATCCAAAGCTTCTGATCCATAGTTTAGGCAGATATTTTCCGGACAAAGGCCTGGAGATGAGTTTTCGGGCAAGAACTCCCATTATACTTATCAAACGTGGGCACTTTAAACTTCTGTGGGATCATAATCCCCTCAACTAGCCCCATGTTTGTCATGTTGATAGCCCCAGGAGTAGCATGGCTTTCCAGAGCCCTGATCTTCTCTGCTAGTGCCTGAATCTCCTTGTTTGGCGGTTGAACACCGTACTGACCAAACTGTTCATTCAGCACCGAGAACTGATCTTCTTCTTTATCTTCCATGGCCTCAAAGAAAGGAGGAAGCTGATTATCCTTCAAATTATTGCCCCCAGGACCTAATCCACCACTTGCAGTAAAACCAAACCCACCACCATTGTTGATAACTACACCAGCAGTTGTTGCCTTCCTTCTGGGATCGCCACCATCCCTAGAACCACCGAGACCATTGTTGGAAACACCCTCTAGGTTATTGCCACTATTGGCAGCTGAAGCCCGCTCAAGCTTCTCCACCTCCTAGACAAGTGCCTTCTGCCCCAAGGCGAACCCTTGCATGACGTTGATCAGCTTTCCCATCTTCTCTTTCAGCTCAAGAATATTTGCGTTGGGTGGATCCATCAGTTTGGATATGTTTCGCCTGGTAGGGTATCTGTGCGGACGAGCTACGTGCAAAGGAATGATTCTACGTGCGCGAGCAATGATTCCTGAAACAATCAAACACGTTAGAAACCGACACCTGCAAAATAGAAGACAAGTTATTATGATTCATGCATGAATGCAATGTCTATCCGTATGAGGAACACTCTGTCTTTCGATCCTGATTTCATCGAGACAAATAATAATTTGACAACAACATTTTGACATCAATCATCTGGCTTTGACGTACAGATCAGAGAATTATGATTTAGCAAAGATATCACCCAACCATGTGTGTGTTATGTGAGTGCGCATAGAAAAGCAAATAAAGCTTGCAGATCAATCACTGAATGATAATAACCACTGCATATCAAAAGTGCACTACACGTGCAAGAGTCATACATCAAGCTTGATACAAATCAATTTTACAATTCTCCAGAATCAGAAAGAAAATACAAGCAAGTGAATTCCGTCAACATGCCTGACAGTAATCCAACACATGATAATAACTGCGACAAAAGTCTAAACTTAAGAAGGTCCCATAGAAGTCTCTGCATCATCAACCATCTTAGTAAACTTCACAGCGAACCTGAGCTCAGTGTTCTCCTGCTGAAGTCTTCCCACCTCTTTCTGATGAATCTTCATCTGTCGGAAATAATGGTCCCTCTCAGCCAAATAATGATCTCTCTCAGCCATAATCTTCATATTCTCTTCTCCCTTAACTTTCAGCTTTGCTTCCCACTCGGCGGTAAGGACTTTGGCTCAAGCTTCCCTTTGAGTCTTTACAAGGATTTGTCTCCTCTTCTCATCTTCAATGACCTTCAAAGCTCTAGCCAACTTCTCCTTGGTGCGGTCGTGCTCCTTCGTAGACGACTCTAAAGCTTGGTTGATCTTACAGTAATAGGCGGTGTCTATCTCAAAGCGCTTCACCTCCAGAGCATGTCTCTTAGCCTGGTCTTCTGCTTTCCCCTTAACTTCCTGATTAGTCATTTCAATCCTAGCAACACTCATTTCCAACTCAGTCTTCTCTGCTTGCAGTTGATCTCTAGCCTTCTTCATCTCAAGGAACTCTTCCATATTGACAGAAGAACGCGGCTCCTCAATCAACGGATACCAAGGATCACCCACAGGAAATGGTAGACGAGTGAGCTCAATCCTCCTTCTGAGCCAATCATCAAACGGAGGAAAAGACCTGTTATTAGCTCTACCAAAAGGAATCATGCCTTTCCTTTGAATATTACGCCACGCCTCATACACTATCTCCAACGATGACCGGTTACCCTCAACCGGGAAGTAACAAGAGTCCTAAATCTCACACTCGAGAGGAGGAACCTCCATAGTAAACCCCATTTGCCTCCTAAGAAGCGTTGGGTTGTAATTAATACAACCTTGAACTCCCATAAGAGGTATAGTGGGAAAACTCCCGCAATTGTAAATAAAGTCTTGTCCAGCCTCATCAATGTGAGTCCAAGCTATGTCTTTGGCTCTCAAACCCATCAGCTTGGTTGCCCAATTAACCGTATGGTCAAGAAGAACAAAGGCACCCCTGGCAGGCAAATATCCCATGAACCATTTGTATAACAGTTGAGCACAACATCTAACCAAACCTCCACGTAGCTTCTCGTTCCGATTATGGACCGAGTAATAGACATCCCCGACCAACGTAGGAATAGGATTCCTCTGCACAAACACCCGGATGGGATTAATGTCTACAAAGTTCTTCTGATTAGGGAACAAGATGATTCCATAAATGCTTACAGCAAGTAAAGCACAAACGGCCTTCCAATTACCCAACACAACATGCTCCTTGGCTTTAGCCTCCAAGAAACTCAGATGAAAACCGGGCAACCTTCCTTTCTCCTTCAAATCTCCCCTAGTCGCTTCGGGGCTCAAATAAAGAGCACGAGTGATCTCACCAACATCAGGTTCTTCCTTAGTGACATAGAAAGGGATCTGGTTTCTGATCTGAATACCTAGGATACCGGCATAGTCCTCCAGCAAAGGTCCCAACAAGTAATCCGGGAAGACAAAGCATCTCAAACCAGGATCATAAAACTGGAGAAAAATATGGATGGCGTCCCTATCCCCATCTGTAAGCCTGAAAACCATCCTCAAAATATCACCATAAATCTCACGGAACATCCCCACACGGTCAGGCGTGATCAATGCTATCATGTTTTTCAACACGCGAATCTCTGGATCAAAGAAACTGTATACAACATCAGCTTTCAAGTCGGTCCTCATATCCGGAACAAGGATGCCTCTCAACCAGGATCTCAATCAAGAATGTACCCTGCATATGGATAAACATGAGTTAGATGCGGATAAATGCAAAATGGGAATGATGCCGATGCATGAATGTAATGCATAGTGCCATCCTCCAAGTCATCTGAACATCCATTGTACTGGATTCTGGTCTCTGAACTGATCACAACTATCTGAGGGAATAAGTAACCATAAATCCAACTCGGGGTTCCGAAATAAACAGAACGGAAGGATATATCACCATCATCACAGGAAAGCCACTGATCTGATAACAACAAGATCCTCTGAACAAGCAACCCCAAATTCAACCCGGGGATCCGAAATAAACGGAACCCGCTGATAAATACCACGGACAGAACTCCAGCGTCTCAGAAATAAATATCCATAAATCCAACTGAACGAAAGTCACCATCAAATAGTCACCAATAGAATCTGCATCTGTAGGAATCAAACCCTTCCCTCACAGGTGAATTCTAATAAGCTCATCCTAAGGCGGATAATGGTCTCGACAATCGGGGAAGATACTCAACGGGTTTGCCCTTTCGGGTGTGCCATTGTAGCTCTCATAATATCGTCTAAACCAAAGATCCGGGAAAGAAAGGTCACCAAAGTCAACAGCTCAAAAGAGATAAACCCAACCATAGTGGAAACTCCACAAGAAAGAGCTCTCTCAGAAGAACCTCGTCCGGCTGTGGTATGTCACGTCGCAACAATCATGTTAACCTAACATGTGAGGCAACATGAGACCACGCTAATCCTAGGTGTATACTCGGGCTTGGGTTTTAGCCCCACTCAGAACACCCCCCCCCCCCCCCCCCCCCCCCAAAAAAAAATCAAAGGAACAAAACCTGTCCAAAATCCAGCACAGTAATAATATGATGCATGCATACATATATGCAAATATATACACAGTATAATAATCATGAATGCAATAAATAGAGCCGTAAAAGCAACCAACACTACCCTAGAGAGCGCTAGGATTGACTCGCTTAGGGAATATGGACCAGCAAAAGGTCAACTTATGTCCCCAGCAGAGTCGCCAGCTGTCGCAACGCGAAAAACAACCGGCGGAAAAAAACATTGGTTTACAGAGCCGCCACCGACGCTATTTATCCTATGACGGAAAGGAAGCGCAGGACTAACCTAAGAGAAGGGAAAGGAACGGTCTTACGACCAGAGATTGCAAGGTACTGGAGTCAGTTACGCAAGGGGAAGGTATTAGCACCCCTCACGTCCGTCGTACTCGACGGGATCCACGCTCAAAAGAATAGAATAAGGTTGCTAAATAACTACTCAAATAAATGCACACACACTGGAATAAGAAACAGGTGAAAGAAGATGGATTAAGTGGACTCGCAGGATATCGCGTCATGGGCCTACGTAGTTTGTCAGAAATAAACATCAGAGTCAACGTAGTTCAGGGAAATGGGAAGCATGCTCGCTAGGACATCGCATCCTATGCCTACGTATCTTCTCTATCCAGAGAAGAATCAGAACACTCGTAGTTCGGCTAACGCACGCCGAAACAAAACACTGAAAGGAGACGCTGAGACGTCAAAAGAAACACTCAAAAGGAAAGGGAATGCCAATCCATGGACTTACATCCGACTCCTGACAACAAAAAGGAAACAGAATGCCAATACATGGACTTACATCCAACTCCAAACGAACAACACACACAAAAGGAAACAGAATGCTAATACATGGACTTACATCCGACTCCAAACAAATAGCACACGCTAACCAGCGAACACCAAAGAAAAAGGTTACCAGATTGACAAACTAATAGGGAGTCTGAAACTCGAGCCTAATAGTTGTCACACAAACACAAAGAGACGCTGATACGTCCAAAGAAACAAAAAGGTTGAACACACACAAAAACAAAAGAAAAAAGAAAAGGTTGCCCGGAGAGATCTCGCTCGATCTCCTGCCTAAGTATCTCATCTGGTATGAGAATCAGAGCGACGTAGATCCCCTTAACAGGGGAAAAGGACAAACTAATAGGGAGTCTGGAACTCGAACCTAATAATTGCAAACAAACAAAAAGAGATAAGAGACGCTGAGACGGCAAAAGAGAGAAAAGGTTGAACACACACAAAAACAAAAGAAAAAAGAAAAGGTTGCCCGGAGAGATCTCGCTCGATCTCCTGCCTACGTATCTCATCTGGTATGAGAATCAGGGCGACGTAGTTCCCCTTAACAGGGGAAAAGGACAAATTAATAGGGAGTCTGGAACTCGAACCTAATAGTTGCAAATAAACAAAAAGAGATAAGAGACGCTGAGACGTCAAAAGAGAGAAAAGGTTGAACACACACAAAAACAAAAGAAAAAAGAAAAGGTTGCCCGGAGAGATCTCGCTCGATCTCCTGCCTACGTATCTCATCTGGTATGAGAATCAGGGCGACGTAGTTCCCCTTAACAGGGGAAAACGACTTTCCTAACCAGAGACCAAGGAAGCAAACAAACTAATAGGGAGACTAAGACTCGAGCCTAAAAGTTGTCATGCAAACGATATCCCTAGGTTGAGATCTCTAATCAGAACCTAACTCACACAGGAAGCAAGTCAGTTTAAGCAGCAAATAAACGCCAATCACAAATGATCAAGCATCACACCCTATATACAAACAAGAGGCTCAGACAAATGGTTGGGCTTTAGTCAAGAGGGGTCATATCAACCTCGACAAATAAGCCAAAACTCTAGGGGTATGCTGAAGCTCTTAACCACTAACATTGAGAGTTAGGGTGAAGCAGATGAAATGTGGTAATGAGGATGAGACCTCATGCTCTTAACCCTGACCTAGGTGAGCTCAAATCAAAGAAAGCGTGGGGATCCAGAAAGAGGGACCCTACTCCACTTGACTAACTCTATACAAGGATCTTGGGTACATTGTTCAAGAGCATCAGCACGTAGTGCGAGCATAATGAACGACTCAACGAATAACAGGGGACTGGCTGCTAGTCCCTTCTATCTGTCAATTGCATCTTCACTTAGGAGGACTTAACAAGTAACGTGCCTCACTTGGAGGTCTTTGGCACAAATATAAACAATCACAATCATTGCCTCTTAAGGAGGACTTCATCCAAAACGCCTGCCAAAAAGGTGGCAGGACTTCCAGACTACATGGAGAAAGAAGGCTAAGTTACCTCAGTGGTGTATCAACCACACTCCAAAGCAAAGCTCAAGCAAGAGCTAAAAGCGACTAATGTACCTGTATAAAAGCCAAATAGTCAATATCTTAGACAAAAAAACCAACAGACAACAAAGTGGGATTTTCCAATATCTACGCAATGCAAGTCATAAGGGCAAGCACTCAAGTTAGTTCATCATACCAATGGACCTACAACAAAACAAAGGTTAATAATCAAAGCAACTTTCATCTCAAGTAATGAGACCAAACCAAACATTAGTGCTAAATGCTCAATACCTGAAACACAAAACACAATTGGTGAGTACAAACCACTAGTACAAAGACTAGGGTCAAAGGCAAGTCAATATGACCAAAACAGAAGTCAACATTTCACATGAAGCACATCCAATTAAACAAGAAAGAGTCCTCAAAAGGACCAAAGCCAATTCAAAAGGCAAAGCCATCAAATGAACAAGATAAGGAAAAGGGAAGCAATGTGATCAAAATTGGACATCAAGAATAGAAAATCCACATTAAAACAGAAATGTATCCCATGATCATGAAATTTTTTATGTGAGTTTAACATGTTATGGAAAAGCATCATACCAAAGATTAAATCCAGAAGAGCTCAATTAGTGTATGAATGAAAATGCACAAGTGCAAGGTACAAAATGTTACACCAAATGTCACACTACATGTCCATGTGTCCAAAACAGTGGTATCAAATGATAAAAATGCCAAACAAAATCCAAAACATCATGTCACATGTTAGGATCAAGCATGTCAAATTTCACATCAATTGGATAAACCATGAGCATTTTACAAAGCATATAGCACAACATGTCAATTTGGCATCATGTTCAATCACACAATCACAATTAAAAATCCAGAAGCACAAAAATCATGCAAACAACACCAAAAAATAATAGACATCAACACAAGCATATGAAAAAAAGTTTGGACCAATTTGGACATTCCTACTATTTTTAATGATTTTTTAAAGTTGAAGAAAAATATTGAAACAATATGAAATAATAGGAAAATGAAATGTGAATTAACAATGGAAAGTGCACACAGCCAGACTCGAACCCATGCATTGAAGGTTAAGGAGCGCTCAAGTGAAAAAAACAATTGGAAATCAAAAAATGAAATGCGCTAGGCTCGAACTCAGGTCTGCGCGGTCCTTGAAGCGCTTAAATGAAATTAAAAAAAAAAGCAAAGCGAAGGTTCAAACACAGGTGTTAAAGGTTACGGGCGCGTTTGAAGCAAACCCTAGGGAGACGAACCAGACGGCCGGAATAGTGATTCTGGTCGTCTTCTCCGATTGCATCGCCGGTGGAGGTAACAAGAAAAATTCCAGAAACTCACGAAATTAGTACCGTTCGAAAGGTCGTTCATCATACATCTCAAAAATCATATCCATTCATCCTAATACTCCATAAATCAAACGGATCGATCAAAAACATATTGAACATCAAAACTTCATTTCCACATATCTATCTCATTTCTTATTCATTTCAAATTCTAAAACTATCAGAATCATCAGCATCAAAAGATCTACAGGTTCATGGGAATGAATTAGAGAAAAGAGAGAGTCGAAATTCCACTTACTTGATGTGCAGTGATCTATATACGCGTCCTCAGGTGCTCAAATTCTCCAGATCTGCTCCAGTACTTGTATCTTGAAGCTTTGTGTATAAAGAAGCACTTGAAATCCACTAGATCTTGTTCAATTTCAACAATCCGTTTCCATGTTCATGCACTTGGTATGCTCAAGATCTTGATCAATTCTTCAATTCCATGGTTCAATCCTGCTCAAAATTCAACAAGGAGTAAGAATATGCAAAGAAAATCAAGGTTTTTGTGAAGAATTTGGGAATTTGAGAGAGAAAATTGGGAGGGAAAATGTGAATTCTAGATCTCAAATTGTTGTTATGGCAAATTCTGTTAGGATTAGGCTTATATATGGTGTGTTAATGACTTTGCTAATCCCACTTAAGCCTTGGCTAAACATGATTAGGGAAAATTGAAGTGAAGTGCAAAAAATGAAAAATGAGCTTGCATGGCTAATCCACACGTGAACAATACATGCAATGGCTATGATCTCACTTAAAACCATCTAATAAACACAATGGAAGTGGTATTTTATTGGTAGCATCAACCAAATTTAAATTCTTGAATTTCCCTCCAAAATATACATGAATTAACAAGTTATCACATGAGCTTTTTTCATGCAATGCAATGGTTGATTTGGAAAGTATTGGTCAAGACAAGCATTTTGCAAAAAGAGTGGACCAATTTGGAGTTTTGAATCAAAAGTTATGCCATGTTGAACTTCCATGTACACTTTGTAATCATTTGGCCATAACTTCTCAACCAATTATCAGATGATCATGGAATAGGACTTTTTGAAAATGGGAGAGAAAGATCTTCAACTTTAATTTTCACAAAAAAATCCATTTTAAGCTTCTTTGATGTTGAAAAGTCAAGTTGAATGTGAACCAAAAACTTGCCATTTTTGGAAACTTTCAATTACAGGTCACTTTCCATTTTTGGAAACTTTTGCCCTGACTTCAAAATATTCAAGATAGATGTTTGAAATAACAAATGAACCTCTTTTGAACATGATTGAGGTGTCTCAACTCATTTCCCCACCTCATAGCCCTCAGCTCTTGCACAGTTGACTTTTGTGGTCCTCAGATGACCTTGACATGCCCTGATCAGCTTGAACCTCTACCACTTGAGGAAATTTCTCAAAAATGAACCCCTAGCTCATAAAAGCCCAATATGATGATCATGTGATCCTCATCCCATAAAATACCTCATCTCCTTGAGAAATCCCTGGTTGGAAGAATGCAATGATTAGGGTTGACCAGAGGTCAAAACCCAAATCCATAGGAACTTGAGAATGCACTATGAAACCCTTGATGATGATAAAACCATGATGATGGTAATATATCCTTGCAAGCAAAATAATGTTCAAGATCTTAGAAGAATCAAGAAACCCTAATAGAAGTGCAAACCCTCAGATGGTTGATCATCAATCGATGGAAACCCTCAGGCTTGAATCATGCAACTTACCATCTTCTGAAAAGACTTGGAGGATGATCTTCTTTTTTCCATATGATATACAAAAATGCAAATGCCTAATGTCCTAAAACATGAAATGCAATGTGCTAAACTAGTTCCAAGAAGAGGAGGGCAAATTTTGAGGTGTTACAACCCTCATTAATTGAGGTGGCAGATCTGATAGCTGCACGTGTGTCATCCATTGTACACCCTAGTCAACGCGCTGCAACAATGGTATTTAAAACCAATGGCTATGATTAAAACATTTAAACAAGATCTGATGGTTGAGAGGCATGACAACACACCACCGACGTTAAGGCGCCGTTCTTCTTCTCCGGTGGACCTCACCGGAATGGTCCACCAGGAACCATCACCAAAATGAAAAACAAGGACATGGATTTAAAGAAAAAATGCTCAAGAGCTCGAATATAGCCTCAATTTTCTCCAATTCCAAGTATATAAAAAGATACAGGGATTTGAATTTTGAGGATCATGAACTGTTTCGATTTGACCTCTGTAAGACCCCAAATTTGACCCTAAGATCCCTCATGCTATCTCATCATATGCATTGACATTGGGATCACACCTTGGCATCCTCCTTACCCCTCATTCACTGGGTTTGCATTGGGAGAGATCACCAAGCACATTTGATTATATCATACTTCATTTTTCATTATTTACTAACCAAAATACCAAAAATATGTCAATGTATAGTTTGTTGCTTTTGTAGGTAGTGTGTGTGCTCACTTATGCCCCATCAAGCTCATATCTAGGGTTTAAGACCCCCAATGCAAGGAGCTCAATCAATAAATGTTTCAAATTGGCTCTAAGTATCATATATGGATACCTATGATCTTCACATGTTATTTTGATCAAGAAATCATCAAGAGTTTGGAGTTGGTTTGCTTGGGAAACCCTAATTCATCAAGGTATCTTGTGTGACTTCTCCAACAAATTTCTTCAACAATTGATCAAATATTTCAAGGATACTTCACCTTATATCATCTTATAAATATATGATCCTCCATGAGTCCCAAAAGTCAAGAAAATGTCATGCTAGCAAGTTGGTTCATGGTGGTTGACCAGAGGAAGTCAACTGGTCAAAACTGGGGTTCCCTAGACCCTGTCTCCTACAATGTTTTTCATATAAAAATGATTCCAAGATAAAAGTTCCTCAAAATGGAATTACAAACAACTTTCATGTTGAGGTCAAGATCTAGTTTTGCTTTAAAAGTCATTTTTTATGATGAAAGATTATAGCTCATTTTGTCTAAACCCTAGTTTGGAGGTCAACTTCCCAAGGCAATAACTTGCTCATTTTTTATGAGATTAAATCCATTAAAATTTCATAATCAAATTCAATATATCTACTTCAACTTTTATGTTTGGTGGAAGTTTAAATTCAACTTGCGAATGCATGTGCCAAGAGGAAACATTATAGGTCATTTTGGGCCATTACCATTGAACAAGGGATTTTCCTCAACTTCTAAAATGCATAACTCCTTCATGCCAAATCAAAATGAGGTCAAATTTGTGACTAAATTTAATAGGTCTGAAAGAGATAATAGTTTTATGAAGTAATGTTTCTCATTTGAAGTCCATAGAAAAAGTTATTCAAGGTGGAAGAAGTATACTTTTGACTTGGGACTTAGAAAATTTTCAAATATGTTTGATTTCCCAAACTTCCACCTCAAAATTCATCATGATACAAGCTTAAAATGAAAAAGTGTTTAACATTAAAGTTTTTCCCCTTGATCTCACCTTTCAAAAACATCCAAGATCATCTCATTTGGATTAAAATTGAGGGACTTGCGCATGGCTTCATTATGGAAAGTGTTTTGGCAAGATAGGATTTCAAGTGATCGAATTCTTTTGCATGCTTGCACATAATGCATTCAACACACTTTATACACGAATTAGGAGTGGATTGCGTCATCCCTAAGGCCCAAATGATTGCCCATGCACCCATGCAAAGGAGTTTCCAAATTTGTCCAAATTTCAAATGGTGCAAATATCAGGTGTGTCGCATTGCGCGAAAAACCGGCGGGAAATCAAAACAACAGAGCCGCCACTGTGCGTTATTTATCCCAAAAGAGGGAAAGGAAACGCTCGAAGTAAACCTGGAAAAGACATGGTCTCGCGACCAAAGAGAGATGGGATCGGGAGTCGGTTATACGAAGGGAAGGTATTAGCACCTCTACGCATCCGTCGTACTCGACGGGATCCACGCACAAAAGGAAGGATAAAGTTTGCTAAACACTGCTCAAACATCACACACTGGCTGAAAGAGACACAGGAAAACAAAAGAAACTAACTCGGCAGGATATCGCATCCTGGGCCTACGTAGTCTGTCAGGCACAGACATCAGAGTCGACGTAGTTCAGGACTAGGGGAAATGTGCTCGCTAGGATGTCGCATTCTATGCATACGTATCTTCTCGGACTATAGAAGAATCAGAGCACTCGTAGCTCGGCTAACACGCGCCAAACAAAACCACACACAGGAAACCGACTGCCAATCGCTGGACTTACATCAGACTCCACACAAACAGGAAAACATGGAAACCGAATGCCAATCGCTGGACTTACATCAGACTCCGAACCAAACAAACACACACTGAAAACCAAATGCCAATCGCTGGACTTACATTGGACTCCAAGCACACAACAATAGGATACGGAATGCCAATCGCTGGGCTTACATCCATCTCCTAACACACACAAGGGACAAAAACAAAAAGGGCGCCCGGAGAGATCAGCTCATCTCCTGCCTACGTACCTCATCTGGTATGAGGATCAGGGCGACGTAGTTCCCCTACGCAGGGACAAAGGACTAGCCTAACCAGATACAAAGGGAGACACAAACTACTAGGGAGACTACGACTCGAGCCTAGAAGTTGTCATGCATACGATCCCTAAGTTAAGGTTGCTATCTAACTTGCACAGGGAGCAAGCTATCCTAAACAGCACAGGCAAAGCAATCATCACACAAATAGCACACACTATATACAAACAAAGTGGGCTCACACAAGGTTAGGCCGTGAAACACAAGCCAACTGGAATCGGGTAAAGTTAGCTCTTAACCCTAACATTGAGAGTTAGGGTGAAGCAGATGAAATGGGAAGTGAGAGGTGTGCCTCACAGCTCTTATCCCTGGCTTGGGAGAGCTTGACTCAAATAGAAGGTTTGGGAGTTCAAAAAGCAGGAACTCTTCTATCCACTTGACTGACTCAACAAGGATCTTGGGTTAATATCCACAATGCATCAACATGTAATGTGAGCAAAGGGATGACACACTGACTAGCAGGAGATGGACTACACATCTCTTTTATCTGCCAATTGCCTTATCAAAGGACTTTTCCTGCTTGGCACAAAAATAAACAAACACAAGCATTGCCTCTTAAGGAGGACTTCAGACAGGTGCTTGCCCAAGTAACAGGACAGGTCTTCCAGACTACATGAAGTCAGAGACATTATACCTCAATGCTTATGCAATCAAGCAAAGCAAAAGCAAGTTCACAATGAACTCAAGCAACTAAAGTACCTGAAAACAATCCAAATCAGTCAATACACAACTCAAAAAAGTCAAACAGATAGTTAATAGTCAACATTCCACAAACAATGCACCAATGTGCAAGGCACAAGCTCAACTCAAATGAGCTAAAAGCCACCTTGTTGGAGAAATAGAAGTGGAATTGGTTGATTCAGGTCCTGGAAAGCAGAAACAGGTGATCTCCAATGCTTAAATGGATGAATGGATGAAGAAAAATAGCTTAATCTTGCTCGATCTGTCCAGAAATTCCAACTGCCATTGATGGATGTAAGCTTCAATAGTTCTCAAATCTGCATGAAATCCTTCGAATCCTGCTTCAATCCAGCTCAATTATGCTTGTGGATGATGATTCAATCAAGGAAATAGCAATGTGTATGAAAAAAATTGAAGAAAAGTTGAGAGAAAAATTTGTGAAGATTGGATCTAGATCTGAATTCTGGTGTTGTTAATCCAATTTCTGTTATGATTATGCTATATATATGTTGTGCTAATGAAACTCTTAATCACAGTTAAGCCAATGCAAGTGGATTAAGTGAAAGCCAAGTGTAATGCCAAATTTACAAATGCACCCTTATGTATGTAATGCAATGCTACAGTACACGAAATTATGTGGAAATTCACTTAAAATGCTATGTAGAAGCCAAATGCAATGCTAGGAAGTGAAAACAATGCACAATTTTTGAATTTGGAATTTCCCTCCAAAATTCAAATGAAAAGTCAAATATTTTTGCAATGGAAATGCATGGTTTATGATGCATGTATTAGATAGTGCATGTCAAGACATGAATGTACAAAAAAGAATCACTCTAATTGGCCTTATGGTTTGAAAGTTATGCATGCTTGAAGTTCAAATTAACTTGGCAATGATTGATCCATATCTTTTCAACCATACATGAGAAATTCATGTTCTTGGACGTTTTGGAAAGGTGAGAGCAATATCTTCAACTTTTATGTTGGACACAATTTTATTTGAAGCTTGCTTGATGATGTAATCTTGAGGAGAAAACCTTTCCATTTTTGGCAATTTCAAATTACAGGTCACTTACTATTTTTGGAAACTTTTCATCTGACGTCAAATTTTTTAATGTTGATGTTTGAAATGTCAAATGAGACTTGTATGGACATGAATGAGGCCTCTCTAACCATCTCCCACCTTCAAATCCATGATTGAATGCACAGTTGACTTTGGTTGACTTTCTAGGGTTTTAGATGAATTGCATCTTGACTGATGATCTCTGAACATCCAACCTTTGGCCAAACCACTTCAACATGATCCTTAGGTCTCATGGACTCATTGAACCAACCCTAGGGCTTTGCTTCAATAGGAAATGCCCTTGCTTGCTTGCACAACTGGATCTCCTGACCAGTCTTGACTGATGACTTGCACTAGGCAATGGACAATGCAATGCTATGCAGTGGACAATGCAATGCTAATGACCTAAAATGAAAATGAATGTACAAAATGGTGGGTTCAAATTTGAGTTGCTACAGCTGCCCCTATTCAATCAATTGGGAACCCGAACGGATGAGAGCAACGGCTGTTAGACCTTTAGGGTAAACAGGGATTGAATACCAAGAACCATAGAAATTTGCACTCTGAGGGGATCCAAGAAAGGAAAGTTCATCAACGGAAGCTTCCACTGGGATCTGATATTTATTACTGGGGATTTTGATTTTTCCTCAAAACAAAGAAACCACATCCAGACATCGAAGGACGATGAATGGGAATAGAAATCACAGCCAGACGTCAGCGGACGACCAGGAAAAACTCGACG
Organism: Lathyrus oleraceus; assembly: GCF_024323335.1. Classification (NCBI taxonomy): domain Eukaryota; kingdom Viridiplantae; phylum Streptophyta; class Magnoliopsida; order Fabales; family Fabaceae; genus Lathyrus; species Lathyrus oleraceus. The sequence goes on from NC_066579.1 coordinate 355,151,618, forward strand.
TTTATCGAAACCAACGGAGAGGTAACCAGACATTAACGAATGACTGGGAAAGACTTGACCAGACGTCAACGGACGAAAGGGAGAAGCTCGACGTTTATCGACACCAACGGAGAAGGAGAAGCTCGACGTTTATCGACACCAAGGGAGAAGGAGAAACTCGACGTTTATCGACACCAACGGAGAAGGAGACCAGACAGGACATTTACCGACGACTCTATTGGGGAACTCTGATGGGGATCGACCAGACATTAATGAATGACTGGGGAATAGGATATACAATCAGACGTCAACGGACGAATGAGAAAAACTCAACGTTTATCGAAACCAACGGAGAGGTAGCCAGACATCAATGGATGAACTGTGGGGAAGGGTACAACTAGACGCCAACAGACGCATAGGAAAAACTCAACGTTTACCAAAACCAACGGAGAGGTAGCCAGACATCAACAGATGACCTGGAAAATACAACTAGATGTCAGCGGACAACTAGGAAAAACTCGACGTTTACCGAAACCAACGGAGAGGTAGCCAGACATTAACGAATGACTGGGGAAAACTCGACCAGACGTCAACAGACGAACGGGAGAAGCTCGACGTTTATCGACACCAACGGAGAAGGAGAAGCTCGACGTTTATCGACACCAACGGAGAAGGAGACCCTACTGGGGAAGAGAGAAATACATCTAGATGTCAACGGACAACTAGGAAAAACTCGACGTTTATCGAAACCAACAGAGAGGTGACTCTGAGGGGAAAGGTATCACTATACATCAACAGACACATAGGAAAAACTCAACGTTTATCGACACCAACGGAGAGGTGACTCTGAGGGGAAAGGTATCACTATACGTCAACGGACATATAGGAAAAACTCAACGTTTATCGAAACCAACGGAGAGGTAATCAGACATCAACGGATGAACTGGGAAGAAAGAAATACATCTAGATGTCAACGGACAACTAGGAAAAACTCGACGTTTATCGAAACCAACAGAGAGGTAACCCTACTGGGGAAGAAATAAGGGTATTACGAACATCGAAAGATGATGTTTACTGACATCAAAAGAAGACCAGACATTAACCGATGACTCAATGTTTACCGACACCGAAAGAATGGTGTTTACCGACACCAAAGAAATAACACACGCGGGTGCTGACATGACACTGACCAGTATCACGATATGACATCTGCATATGTCGGGGCAAGGCTAAACGCTTGCTGGGGATCCCACTGGGGAGAATCAAGCTTTCCTTTCACACACGGGTGAGGAAATAAACCTCTTTGGGGAAATATCAACCCTGAATGCTGTCAGGAGCAACTGTAGCAAACGTGTTGTATAGATGTTGAACAAAGATCCGCCTCTGCCGGGGATATGGTCTGATTAGGTTTCAACACATGAATGCATATGTTTGAATTTTTCTATGGCGTAATGCTCCATATTGAATGGAAATGCTACGCAATTTGAAGATGCAATGATTACTATATGCAAAATGCAAAATGATGAACTCCGGCTGGGGAGCCAAACTGATCAGATACTCCAACCCTGCGGGGAGACTCTGACTGAGGAATACTCTGCGGGGAGAACACCGACTTCTCACTCACGCTGGAGAAATAATACTGTTGCTGGGGAAAAGATCCCAATCCACTCGGGGACTCCGCTTGGGGAATTAACAATGCGACTTTGCTGAGGAACTACACAAGGCGACTTCACTGGGGAGAGTTGCCAACAGGTAGGATAAACTCTGCTTTGGGAAACAAATGCTACTCCGCTGGGGAAAACTCAACCAATCCACAGGTAGGATAAACTCTGCTGGAGATAATCTTCACCGGACCTGATCCACTCGGGGAACCTGCTGGGGAAAACCATCAACAGAAACCTCTGCTCGGGAGATCTGCTAGGGAAAGCAGCTCTATTGGGGATAACACACCAGATCAAGCTAGGGATGGGCCATAACCTTGTTGAGGAAAAGCCTACTCTGGTGGGGAAAGTAATATACCGGACCATGCTGGAGATAGACATCCACAACACTGCTGGGGATAAATGCTCACGACCACGCTGGGGATAACAGTACTTCGAACCTGACTGCTGGGGAATGGAACTACTCCATTGATACCTCCGCTGGGGATACAACATTCTATCAACCCAGTGGGGAACTCAATTGGGGAAGTACCTGCTGGGGAATCGTCTTTACAGATAACAACCTGCAAAACAGCACAACACACATGCCCTAGGGGTTGCATGGACAAGATATGCTCAAGTGTCCTCAACATTCAAAATGATTTTCAAATGTTTTATCTTTCTGCACGTTATTGTTTAGCCTTCATGTTTTTATATGCAATGTTTATCAAAAATTCGGACGTTTTTGCAAACAAAACAGTAAAAATAAAAACAAGAGAGCTATTTATCTGAATAACGACTTTTATTGATTGAGAATGGGCCTGAAAAGGCGAATACATCGGGAAGCAATTCCTAGAAAGAGGTAATTGCGCACAAAAGAAAAAATCTATCCTAATGGCAATGTGAACACGGCATCCACTATTTCCCAATTCTGTTATAACTCACAGATCATCAGTTTTCCTCCTAACTTCCTTGCTTTCTGAGAAGAATGACTGGACCGATCACATCTTTGGAGATGGCAGACGACGAAGCGTGATAAAGTACAGATAACTCAGACTGTAGTGTTCGCTTTAATCCCTCTTTTGCCTGGATCGCCCTTTCGGGTTTTCAATCCACCGGGATACCCATTTTTGCCTAAGTCGCCCTTGCGGGTTTTCGACTTACCGGGTGTACAAATTCTTTTTATTTTTATCCCTAACTTTTTCCCGAACCTTTTCTTTCTGTTTTTTGGTTTGCCGGGATGCCCTTTTTTGCCTGGACTCTTTTATTCTTTTTGTCCAGCGGGTCAATTTATGCGAAGTATTTTTTGACTACATCTGAGTTAACAGGGGACGGGAAATCTTCACCATCCATAGTTGTAAGCATCAAGGCTCCACCGGAGAAAACCTTCTTCACAACATATGGACCTTCATAATTAGGAGTCCACTTGCCCCTATTATCTGTACCGGGAGGAAGGATCCTCTTCAAAACTAGATCACCAGTCTGATAGCTTCGAGGACGCACTTTCTGATCAAAGGCTCTCTTCATCCTTCTCTGATACAACTGCCTATGGCACACAGCTGCTAGCCGTCTCTCTTCGATAAGGCTCAACTCGTTAAACCTTGTTCGAATCCACTCGGCTTCGTCAAGCTTAACATCTAACAAAACCCTCAGAGAAGGGATCTCCACTTCAACTGGTAGGACAACTTCCATACCATACACAAGGGAGTACGAGGTTGCCCCGGTCGACGTACGTACCGAAGTACGGTACCCATGCAAAGAGAAAGGCAGCATCTCATGCCAATCCTTGTACGTCACGACCATCTTCTGCACAATCTTCTTAATATTCTTGTTTGCCACCTCTACAGCACCATTCATCTTCGGTCTATAAGGAGAAGAATTGTGATGTTCAATTTTGAAATCTTTGCAAAGTTCTTTCATCATCTTGTTATTGAGATTCGAACCATTATCAGTGATGATTCTCTCAGGAACTCCATAACGACAGATGATTTCCTTCTTAATGAACCGGGCAACCACTTGTTTGGTAACATTAGCATAGGAAGCTGCTTCCACCCACTTGGTGAAGTAGTCAATCGCAACCAAGATGAAGCGATGTCCGTTCGAAGCAGTAGGCTCAATCTTCCCAATCATGTCAATGCCCCACATGGCGAACAGCCAAGGTGAATTCATGACATTCAGAGGGCTTGGTGGTACATGCACCTTATCAGCATAGATTTGACACTTATGGCACTTCCGAGCATATTTGAAACAATCGGATTCCATAGTCATCCAGTAATAACCGGCTCTCAACAATTTCTTAGACATTGCATGACCACCAGCATGGGTACCAAACGAACCTTCATGCACTTCCTGCATCAACTTGTCTGCTTCGTGTCTATCCACGCATCTGAGCAGAACCATGTCGAAGTTCCTCTTGTACAACACATCATCCTGATTCAGATAAAAGCTTCCAGCTAGCCTTCTCAGGGTTTTCTTGTCATTCTTCGACGCACCTTCAGGATACTCCTGGCTCTTGAGAAAATTCTTGATGTCATAGTACCACGGCTTCTCATCAACAACAGACTCGGCTGCAAACACATATGCAGGCCTCTCGAGTCGATTCATCGCAACATGTGGCACATGATTCCACCAATGAACTTTGATCATGGACGACAAAGTAGCCAAGGCATCAGCCATTTGATTCTCATCCCGGGGGACATGATACAACTTCACCTTCTTGAAGAACGTTAGTATTCTTCTGGTGTAATCTCTATAAGGAATCAAATGCGGCTGGTTCGTATTCCAATCTCCATTGACCTGGTTGATCACTAGAGCAGAATCTCCATAAATGTCAAGCGTTTTGATCCTCAAATCGATGGCTTCTTCTATCCCCATGATACAAGCCTCATACTCAGCTTCGTTGTTGGTGACGTCGAAAGTCAATCTGGCAAAAAAAGGTATATGAGCCCCTTTAGGATTGATAAGCACTGCACCAACACCGTTACCATTCACATTCACAGCCCCATCAAACATCAACGTCCACTTGTCATCAGGATCCGGTCCTTCCTCGACAAGAGGCTCTTCGCAATCTTTCATCTTAAGATACATGATGTCTTCATCAGGGAATTCAAACATCATAGGTTGATAATCATCAATCGGCTGCTCGGCAAGGTAGTCTGACAGAATACTACCCTTGATGGCCTTCTGCGACGTGTACTGGATATCATATTCTGTTAAAGTCATCTGCCAACGGGCAACACGTCCGGTGAGAGTCGGCTTCTCAAAGATGTATTTCACTGGATCCATCTTAGAAATCAACAAGGTAGTATGGTTCAACATATACTGCCTCAGTCGGCGAGCAGCCCAGGCCAAAGCACAACAAGTTTTCTCAAGCTGTGAATATTTGATTTCACAGTCGGTAAACTTTTTGCTAAGGTAGTATATGGCATGCTCTTTTCGACCAGACTCGTCATGCTGTCCCAATACACACCCCATCGAATTCTCAGTCACTAATAGGTACATTATCAGCGGTATCCCAGGAACTAGAGGTATAAGGATTGGAGGTTCTGTAAATATTCTTTTATCTTGTCAAAAGCTTTCTGACAGTCATCATTCCACCTGATTGCTTGATTCTTTCTTAGCAATTTGAATATCGGTTCACACGTGGCAGTTAGGTGAGATACAAACCTTGCAATGTAGTTCAATCTCCCTAAAAACCCACAAACCTGTTTTCTGTTTTCGGTTCAGGCATTTCTCGAATAGCTTTGACTTTCGCTGGGTCAACCTCAATCCCTTTCTCACTGACAATGAAGCCTAACAGCTTCCCGGATCTCACGCCAAACGTACACTTGTTCGGATTCAGCCTCAGTTTGAACTTTCTCAATCTGTCAAACAACTTCTGCAAATTAACCAGGTGCTTCTCTTCTGTCTGCGACTTCGCAATCATATCATCCACGTACACTTCAATCTCTTTGTGCATCATGTCATGAAAGAGAGTCGTCATAGCCCTCTGATAGGTAGCACCGGCTATCTTCAGCCCGAATGGCATCACCTTATAGCAGAACGTGCCCCAAGTTGTAATGAATGTCGTCTTTTCCATGTCTTCTGGCGCCATCTTAATCTGATTATAGCCCGAGAAACCATCCATGAAAGAGAAAACCGAGGATTGAGCCGTATTATCAACCAATACATCAATGTGAGGTAATGGGAAATCATCTTTCGGACTCGCTCTATTCAAATCCCGGTAATCGACACACATTCTGACTTTGCCATCCTTCTTCGGCACGGGCACGATGTTGGCCACCCACGGGGGATAAGTGGTTACTGACAAGAAACCCGCATCGAACTGCTTCTGAACCTCTTCCTTGATCTTAACAGCCATATCAGGACTCGTTCTACGAAGCTTCTGCTTGACTGAAGGACAATCTTCTCTGAGAGGTAGTTTATGCACCACAATATCGGTATCCAACCCAGGCATATCTTGATAAGACCAGGCGAATATCTCCACATACTCTCTCAGCATCTCAATCAACCTGCTCTTGACCTCGGTCTTCAAAGCAGCCCCGATCTTGATATCTCTTCTGGCGTCCTCAGTACCAAGATTAACAATCTCCAACTCCTCCTGATGAAGTTGGATGACCCTTTCCTCCTGCTTCAGCAATCTAACCAATTCTTTCGGGAGTTCACAGTCTTCCTCACTCTCCTCTTCAGCTTGGTAGATGGGATTATTGAAATCATACTGAGCCATAACAGAACTGTTCATAGTGGATGCCATAAGATCACTTCTGCATGTTTAATGCTTTATTTTAGAAAAAGAGTTCATGAAAGTCACAAAAACAAAAACATTGCCATTTTTATTTTTATTTTGAAAAATGAAAACAAAAATAGAAAGACAGGGATCACAAAATTGTTTGCAAAACGTCCTTTATTAATGATAATCATTGAAAACATGCTGAGGCCCTACAATGAACCACTACGTCTTGGGCAGAACGTAGGGCTTTGTGCAGAATGAAAAAAACAAAAGAAAATTACTCTGTTTGAAGAGTAACTTGGACCACATCTTCTGCTGTCCAGTTGTTGATCATCTCCCCTAGTGCACACAGGCGAACCCAGTTGTCGAGATCACAATCACTGTCACCATCTTCACTGCCGACCGCAAAGACGTCACCGTGATTCATCAGCCCAGCGCTGGTAAAGGTACTTGGACCTGCTTGTACACCCTGCTCTGCTTGCAAAGGTTGATAGCCAATACCGAACTTATCCTCCTTGATAGGCAAATCCACCATCTTGCCCCAGCCTTCAGCTTTGCCAGAGTCAACAACCTCCTTAACCTGCTTATACGACGCAATTGAAGCACCCGGCTTTCTCTGATCAGCGAACGCCACCCTCTCGAGAGCAACAGCCTCAAATGCCTGGCATAAGGTTTCGTGGATCTCACCATCCACCTCTACATATTTGAAAGAGGATAGGTGACTCGCCAGAATATCTTCTTCGCCGCACACGGTCACAATCTGACCGTTCCAGACATACTTGAGCTTTTGGTGGAGAGTTGACGAAACCGCCCCTGCTGCGTGAATCCACGGACGCCCCAACAAACAACTGTACGCGGGCTGAATGTCCATAACATAGAAGATGATATCGAACACCTCCGGACCTATCTTCACCGGCAAGGTGACTTCCCCAAAAACAGAACGTTTGGATCCGTCAAATGCACGAACAATCAGGTCACTCGGAGTGAGCACAACCCCTTCAACAGCTATCTTCTTCAGAATCTGCTTAGGTAGCACATTCAGCGACGAGCCAGTGTCTACCAACACGTGAGACAAAACAGCACCCTTGCACTCCATGGTGATATACAAGGCCTTATTATGATTACGACCCTCAGCCGTCAAGTCCAGGTCAGTGAACCCCAAACCATTCCTGGTGCTCACGTTGGCAATCACTCCCTCCAGTTGGTTGACAGAAATCTCCTGAGGCACGTAAGCCATATTCAGCATCTTCAACAAGGCGTTACGATGTGCCTCAGAGCACAGAAGCAAAGAGAGGATTGAAATCTTGGACGGAGTCTGATTCAGTTGGTCTACAATCTTGTAGTCACTCTTCTTGATTATTTTCATGAACTCCTCCACGTCTTTCTCAAATGAACCCTCAGGCACCTCCTTCTGAGCCGGCTCTTCATCAACCACTACCTGTTTGCCCTTAGCCTTGGCGAGTGCCTCGGCATTGTTGTCTCTTAACGGTTGTGGAGCAAACAAACGCCCACTGCGAGTAAACCCTCCTGGTCCACCAACATTGTCCACAACGGGACTCATAACCACAGGAGTTTTACTAGGCACACTGATTGTCACAGGAGACTGATTAACTGGTCGGGTCTGATTCTCAGCCCTTCGGTTGCTGCGATAAGCATTGTCGTATTCCCACGGCACAACCCTGCTATCAACGGCCCTTCTGACCGGCGCAACAATGGTAGTCGGATTACTGGCGGTTACTGGTGCAGAGATGGTAACAGGCGTACCACTAGTTGCAGATGCATCAACAGCGCTCTGACCACGTCCTTCAGACGGTTTGAAGTAAATAGTGACAGTTGACACTGACCCACGATCTCTATCAGCCCGGACAAACTGAACACAGCCCTCGTCAATCAAACTCTGAATACCAGCCCACAACTGCACACAACCGTTCTCAGAATCAGCACAATCAACACAACTCTGATCACAGCCCGGGTAAACACCTCCATCCAACAAACGGCCCTTTACAACCAGCAAAGAAGTCTGAACATCTTCAATACTGACCACAAGATCTCCAGCTTCTGCCCCTTCGATACTATTCACTCGGTGCGTACCATGCGGCGGCATAGGGTTATTTACAACATTCGGCACAGGAGCAAAATTGATAGTTTTAGCGTCAATTAAGTCCTGGACTTTATGATGAAAAGCCCTGCAGTTCTCAATGTGGTGTCCCGGCGCACCAGAATGAAAGTCACAACGTACGTTGGCATCATACCCAGGTGGTATTTTTGTCAACGACGCCATTGTCCTCAATTCAACAAACCCTAGTCTGAGCAACTCAGGCAGTAACTCAACATAGGTCATTGGCAGTGGATCAAAACATCGATCAGGCATCCTCTGCCTTGGCTGATACGGACGTTGCTGTTGTTGTTGTTGTTGTTGTGGCATTTATTGTTGAACTCTCTGTTGTTGCGGTTGTTGACGTTGTTGGGGCGCTGGAATTGTGACAGCAGCAACCTGACGATATTGATTTCTGTTCGGATTTCTGCGGTGTTGAACCGCATTAGTTTCACCCTCTCTCCGACGAGGTGCCCCAGCAAAAGGTTTCTTAGAAGACGAGGACCCCACATCTTGAATTTTACCAGCTTTAATCAAACTTTCTATCCTCTCACCGCAAATCACTACATCTGAAAAGCTACCGAATGGGCAGCTCTCCATCCGGTCCATGAAGACACCTTGTAGAGTACCGATGAACATATCAGTAAGTTCCCTCTCCAGCATAGGGGGTTGTACTCTAGCAGCCAGTTCACGCCACCTCTGGGCGTACTCCTTGAAGCTCTCTCCGGATTTCTGACAAAGACTCTGCAGCTGAGTCCGGCTCGGCGCCATGTCCATATTATGTTTATATTGCCTCAAGAAGGCCTCACCCAGATCCCTCCATCAGCGGATAGAATCTCTCTTCAGTTCCATGTACCAATCCAAGGAAGCCCCAGATAAGCTATCCTGGAAGAAGTACATCCACATTTTCTCATCATCGATGTAAGCGGAGATCTTCCGATAATAAGCTTGCACATGGGTGCGAGGGCAAGAAGTACCATTGTATTTATCGAATGAGGGCGCTTTGAATTTGTAAGGAATCCTCAACCCTTCTACTAGACCCATGTTGGTCACGTCGAAACCCAAGGAATTCTGACATTCCATGGCTCTAATTTTCTCAGCAAGGGCATCAACTTTATGGTCCCTCTCTTCAACCCTTCCAACAACCTCATCATCTTCACTCAGCAGTGTGAACATGTCCTCTTGTCTATCAACAATCGGAGCAGGATGACGAACTGGAGCCCGGGTAGCTCTAGCATTGACAGTCTCTGCAGCAAGAGGTTGTCCGTTGATTCTGATCCCCCTTAACTCATCACCCACAGCATAGTCGTTGGCGGGAGGAGCTGCATTAACATTCTCATGAATAGGTACGCCCACTGGCGAAGCTCGGTTGGACTGCGGAACCACGGTCTCTTGTCTCTGAACCAAGGCTCGAAGTTCTTCTTGACCTTGCGCAACCCCTTGCATCATCGTCATAAACTGGGCCATGTTTTCCCTCATCTCAGCCAACTCCGTCTGAACTTGATCCATACTTCTCTGTTGATTGAGTCTGGTTGAATAACGATGCGGTCTCTGATCAGCTATCCTGCCTGACACAGGAACCAGAGTGAGAAGTCTCGATCAAGAACAACTGTAATGCAAAAATGATATATGTATGATGCGTGTGATGCTTATGCAGGTTAACTTTTTTCATGCATTATTATATATTTTTTTTGAAAATAAACATGCTATGATGCAAATGATGGAGCCATGACTGGTCGGCTGAGTATCTCGGACCACAGGATCAAAGCTTCGGCTTGAACTCGGAACCACAAATTCATCTGAAACCCAGAGTCATCTGAACCCATACTTCTGAACCAAGTCAACATCTGAGCAAGAAACCTCAAATTCAGCCCAGGGATCTGAAATAAACGGAACCCTCTGATCAATACCAGGGTCAAACCTCCGACGTCCAGACATAAAGATCCATAGATCCGGCTTAAGGTCACCAGCACAGCATCACTGGCAGAAACCTGTACTTGCAAGAATCAAACCCTCCTCTCACAGGTGAATTCTAACAAGGTCACCCTAAGGCGGACAATAGTCTCGACAATCGGGCAAAGATACTCAACGGGTTTGCCCTTTCGGGTGTGCCGTTGTAGCTCTCTTAAGATCGTCTAAACCAAAGATCCGGGAAAGAACGGTCACTGAAGTCAATAGCTCAGATGAGATAACCCAACCTGAGTGGAATAACTCCAAACGGAAGGACTCTCTCAAATGAACCTCGTCCGGCTGTGGTGACACGTCTCCTCATCATGTCGTACAACATGTGAAGAAACATGAGACCACGCTAATCCTAGGTGTATACTCAGGCCTGGGTATTGGGCCTCACTCAGAACAGCCCCCCCCCCCCCAATCAGAGGAACCAACCTGTACAGAATCCAACATGATGACAGTATGATGCATGCGAACAGATATGCACATATATACAACATAATAATCATAAATGCAATAAATGAAACAGCAAAAGCAACCAAACCCTATCCTAGAGAGCGCTAGGACTGACTCGCTTAGGGAAGATGGACCAGCAAGAGGTCAACTTCTCTTTATCCCCAGCAGAGTCGCCAGCTGTCGCATTGCGCGAAAAACCGGCGAGAAAACAAAACAACAGAGCCGCCACCGTGCGTTATTTATCCCAAAAGAGGGCAAGGAAACGCTCGAAGTAAACCTGGAAAAGACATGGTCTCGCGACCAAAGAGAGATGAGATCGGGAGTCGGTTATGCGAAGGGAAGGTATTAGCACCCCTACGCATCCGTCGTACTCGACGGGATCCACGCACAAAAGGAAGGATAAAGGTTGCTAAACACTGCTCAAACATCACACACTGGCTGAAAGAGACACAGGAAAACAAAAGAAACTAACTCGGCAGGATATCGCATCCTGGGCCTACGTAGTCTGTCAGGCACAGACATCAGAGTCGACGTAGTTCAGGACTAGGGGAAATGTGCTCGCTAGGATGTCGCATTCTATGCATACGTATCTTCTCGGACTAAAGAAGAATCAGAGCACTCGTAGCTCAGCTAACACACGCCAAACAAAACCACACACAGGAAACCGACTGCCAATCGCTGGACTTACGTCAGACTCCACACAAACAGGCAAACATGGAAACCGAATGCCAATCGCTGGACTTACATCAGACTCCGAACCAAACAAACACACACTGAAAACCAAATGCCAATCGCTGGACTTACATTGGACTCCAAGCACACAACAATAGGATACGGAATGCCAATCGCTGGGCTTACATCCAACTCCTAACACACACAAGGGACAAAAACAAAAAGGGCGCCCGGAGAGATCAGCTCATCTCCTGCCTACGTACCTCATCTGGTATGAGGATCAGGGCTACGTAGTTCCCCTACGCAGGGACAAAGCACTAGCCTAACCAGATACAAAGGGAGACACAAACTACTAGGGAGACTACGACTCGAGCCTAGAAGTTGTCATGCATACGATCCCTAAGTTAAGGTTGCTATCTAACTTGCACAGGGAGCAAGCTATCCTAAACAGCACAGGCAAAGCAATCATCACACAAATAGAACACACTATATACAAACAAAGTGGGCTCACAGAAGGTTAGGCCGTGAAACACAAGCCAACTGGAATCGGGTGAAGTTAGCTCTTAACCCTAACATTGAGAGTTAGGGTGAAGCAGATGAAATGGGAAGTGAGAGGTGTGCCTCACAGCTCTTATCCCTAGCCTGGGAGAGCTTGACTCAAATAGAAGGTGTGGGAGTTCAGAAAGCAGGAACTCTTCTATCCACATGACTGACTCAACAAGGATCTTGGGTTAATATCCACAATGCATCAACATGTAATGTGAGCAAAGGGATGATACACTGACTAGCAGGAGATGGACTACACATCTCTTTTATCTGCCAATTGCCTTATCAAAGGACTTTTCCTACTTGGCACAAAAATAAACAAACACAAGCATTACCTCTTAAGGAGGACTTCAGACAGGTGCCTGCCCAAGTAATAGGACAGGTCTTCCAGACTACATGAAGTCAGAGACATTATACCTCAATGCTTATGCAATCAAGCAAAGCAAAAGCAAGTTCACAATGAACTCAAGCAACTAAAGTACCTGAAAACAATCCAACTCAGTCAGTACACAACTCAAAAAAGTCAAACAGACAGTTATTAGTCAACAATCCACAAACAATGCACCAATGTGCAAGGCACAAGCTCAACTCAAATGAGCTAAAAGCCACCTTGTTGGAGAAACAGAAGTGGAATTGGTTGATTCAGGTCCTGGAAAGCAGAAACAGATGATCTCCAATGCTTAAATGGATGAGTGGATGAAGAACAATAGCTTAATCTTGCTCGATCTGTCCAGAAATTCCAACTGCCATTGATGGATGTAAGCTTCAATAGTGCTCAAATCTACATGAAATCCTTCGAATCCTGCTTCAGTCCATCTCAATTATGCTTGTGGATGATGATTCAATCAAGGAAATAGCAATGTGTATGAAAAAAATTGAAGAAAAGTTGAGAGAAAAATTTGTGAAGATTGGATCTAGATCTGAATTCTGGTGTTGTTAATCCAATTTATGTTATGATTATGCTATATATATGATGTGCTAATGAAACTCTTAATCACAATTAAGCCAATGCAAGTGGATTAAGTGAAAGCCAAGTGTAATGCCAAATTTACAAATGCACCCTTATGTATGTAATGCAATGCTACAGTACACGAAATTATGTGGAAATTCACTTAAAATGCTATGTAGAAGCCAAATGCAATGCTAGGAAGTGAAAACAATGCACAATTTTTGAATTTGGAATTTCCCTCCAAAATTCAAATGAAAAGTCAAATATTTTTGCAATGCAAATGCATGGTTTATGATGCATGTATTGGATAGTGCATGTCAAGACATGAATGTACAAAAAAGAATCACTCCAATTGGCCTTATGGTTTGAAAGTTATGCATGCTTGAAGTTCAAATTAACTTGGCAATGATTTATCCATATATTTTCAACCATACATGAGAAATTCATGTTCTTGGACTTTTTGGAAAGGTGAGAGCAATATCTTCAACTTTTATGTTGGACAAAATTTCATTTTAAGCTTGCTTGATGATGTAATCTTGAGGAGAAAACCTTTCCATTTTTGGCAATTTCAAATTACAGGTCACTTATTATTTTTGGAAACTTTTCATCTGACCTCAAATTCTTCAATGTTGATGTTTGAAATGTCAAATGAGACTTGTATGGACATGAATGAGGCCTCTCTAACCATCTCCCACCTTCAAATCCATGATTGAATGCACAGTTGACTTTGGTTGACTTTCTAGGGTTTCAGATTAATTGCATCTTGACTGATGATCTCTGAACATCCAACCTTTGGCCAAACCACTTCAAAATGATCCTTAGGTCTCATGGACTCATTGAACCAACCCTAGGGCTTTGCTTCAATAGGAAATGCCCTTGCTTGCTTGCACAACTGGATCTCCTGACCAGTCTTGACTGATGACTTGCACTAGGCAATGGACAATGCAATGCTATGCAGTGGACAATGCAATGCTAATGACCTAAAATGAAAATGAATGTACAAAATGGTGGGTGCAGATTTGAGGTGCTACAAGGTGCATTGCCTATTTAAGAAAACTTAAGGCTTCAAATTCATAATCAATTGGCTTCTGAAAGCAAGAGGAAGAGAAATAAAGCAAATCCATATCAAGATCAAGTGGAATTAGATCAACTCGAAGGTGATTTTTCAGAAACTTCTTCTCTTCGATTCTCTCTCAATTCTTCACTATTCTTGTTGATTTTTGGTTGTCTGAAGTACTATCAATGTATGCAAGAAGATTGAGTTGCTTTGAGGTCAAATCAAAGCAACTCAGTTCATGATCTTCAAAATTCAAATCCCTGTATCTTTTTATATACTTGGAATTGGATAAAGCTGGGGCTAGATTCGAGCTCCTGAGCATTTTTTCTTTAAATCCATGTCTTGCTTTTTATCATTTTGGTGATGGTTGATGGTGGACTAGTCCGGTGAGGTCCACCAGAGAAGAAGACCGGAGCTCTGGCTCCGGTGATGTGTTGTCATGCATCTCAACCATAGGATCCAGTTCAAATGTTTTAATCTCGTGCGTTGCTTTTGATTACCATGTGTGTGGTTCAGTTGACCAGGGAACAGGTGGAATGCACACTTATCACCATCTGATCTGCCACCTCAATTAATGAGGGAGATCAGATGGTTCTCAATTTTTGAATTTCTTATTATTTCATTTAATTGCTTATTTTTAATTAATTCATATTAATTTCATTATTAATCCAAAAAATATGGGACTTTCCCCAAAAAAATTCAAATATTTTTCTCTTTCATTTTCTGAATTAAAATTATTTTTTGGATTAGTTTTGATATATTTCATGATTTAATTACTTTTATGCATATTTTTAATTATTTAAAAATACTTATGACTTTTCAAAAATAATGAAATTTTTTGTCCAAGGTCCTTTGACCTTGTTCGACCTATGATAAATCTCTTGGCCATTTATTTGGTGTTTTGAAGAGTTTTTAGGGTTTTGATCAAATATACTTTAATTTAAATGCATTTTAACTTTATTTTTAAATGTTTAATTGTGTAGAAATTATGTTGAGCCATTTTTTTTGACTTGTGAAACTTGACTATGTGTTTGGGCCTTGGTCAAGGTTGATTTGAATTTTGTTGGATTAAAATCATTGGATTTAGGGGATTGATGAAATGTACATTTCATATCCCAAAATGAATGAATGATTTTAATTTGATAAAAATTTTCCCATGACTAATTTGTGTTTGTCTCATTTCCCCTCCCTCTTCATCTTCAATCTCATTCTATCCCATCCCTCTCATTGACAAATGAAGTCTCACTATCCTAAGGTGTGGTTCATCAATAACTTTGTGTTAGATGAACCAATATAAGTATGGATGGGATTAGATGCATCCTTTGATCATTTCCTGTTTGTGTGTGGTATGTTTTAGGAGTATGCTCCATTATACCATATCTCTAACATGCATTAACACCAAAATTTCTATTGCTCGGCCTCAGATAGTTGTGACTTTTACATAAGTCTAATCACGATTGCTTAACATAGCGCTAAATTTTGACCCAAAAGGCATATCATTCTAGTAAGTGAGATTGTAAGTCTCCCCTCTTTCATGGTATTATATGGAAACTTTGCCTTTTTTCCTTACTTTGGAAGATGTCTTGGTTCAAGGATCCATGCTTGTGAATAGAGGATTGAGTGTTCTCCAAAGAATGACTTAAACAACTAAAAAACAAAACTTCACTAACATCTAATCAAATAATAATTTGACTAACCTTTTAATTTCAAGCCATTTATTTAATGCACTTTAAATTCAAGCCATTTATCATTTGTCACTTTACATATCATTTAACTTGTTTATGCTAATATCTTTTTCAGTTTGCTCACTTGAGCCATATATTGTGATTGTATATATTTGTTTGTGTATCTTGTTTGTGTTTGTGGTCTTAGGACCTTAAAATACTTAATAAACAACAAAAACCCTAAAACATGCTTGTGTGGACTATTGGATTTGATCCGAGCTTTGGACTTAGAATTAGGCAACATTCCCTATGCAAAGGACTTGGCCAATGCTAACATTTCAGAAACCAAGTTCTCGTGATTCAAGTTTTCATCTGATACAAGTATTGAGATCCACTCGAGTTCATCTTCTACATGGTCTTGATGCAAATGTTACTTTGAACCCGTGTCTAATTCCTTATTCTGAGCCATTCAAGGAGTATGTCATCTGATACATGGGAAGATTAAGAGAAGACTTTGAAGTTTCTAGCTTGGATGTGGCTATCTTTATTTGATACCTTGCTCTTCATCTTGCTATTTGTTTATTGATATTGCTTTATTCCAAAGTCCAAAGGAAAACTGGGTTTCTATATGACATTCTTGTCTATTGGATTGCATCCCGTTGGTAAGATCTTTTCAACTTTTAACTTTTAATTTTGTGCTTAGGATTAGTCTCTTCATCTCCTCCCATTTCTTAAATTTTAAATCTCTCCCCCCTTTACAAAATCTTCTTTGCTTGTGATTTCTAAACTTAGACTTTATTGCAAACTAGAAACTCTGGCCTTATGCCATTGCGTTTTTACACTCTTTTCTTAATCAAACTTGTAAATGAACTTAACCATATTGACTTAAAATTTCAAAAGAAAAAAAAAACTAACACTCATTCAAACTCTTTTAGGCCTTTTGTGCCTCTTTTAAATTTAAAATTTTGATTAAAAGCAATCCACTCGCTTTGAAATTGATACCACGAACTACGAGGTTTTGATCCCTCATTTTTATGTTGGTACGTAGGCACAAGTTCGAAGGTCTTGTCAAACACAAAAGTATAATTAATAAATTCTTTTCTCATCCCCACACTCTATTTTTCTCAAACATCTTTATACCAAAAACACATTCACACATAAAAAAGGGCTCCCTAGGAGTACCTAGGACACTTTGGGTGTTAACACCTTCCCTCTGTGTAACTAACCCCCTTACCTGTAATCTCTGGCATTTTATTAGTTTTGATTTGAAAAATTCTTATCTTTGGGTTTTGTTCGTACTTTACCTTTTTCTTTTGGAAACAATAAAAACGCGATAGCGACTCTGGATTTATTGACGTTAAGTTTATCCATAGCTTAATAGTCATGAATTTACCGCTACAGAAATTAAGTGGCAACTCTGCTGGGGAGTAGTCTCCAATGGGTTTAGCCTACTTTTTTATGTATATATATTTGTATATTTGATGTTTGTATATTTGTTTGTATAATATAATCTGCCTGTTGTGCTTGGTGATCTCTGGGTGGTGAAATAATTTATAACCCGAACTTGAGTGCAATTAAGATACGATGATGGTATAGTCATGTTCGACTTGTGTGGAGTAGTCCTTAACAAGTTGGCTTGAGACTCATCTACTCAGTGGAGACCCTTTTGGAGCTATTGATGTCACACAAGTTATTTGTGGTTAGGCATTACTTTATCTGATTTGGGGTCCGAGAAGCTGATGATCGTAGAAAATTTAACCCAACTTGGCCTATTTAGAACGTAGTGGGGAGACTGTTCAAGTGTAGACTTGATAACAGTTGTTACGCGATACTACACCCAGACGAGTTTCTCTTGAGAATATTATGGGTTGATGAGTCAGTCATCCTAACTTGTAATATCCGATAGATGGAATTAAGACTCTGGGAACTTTTTAGAACATGATCTACAGGTTTTTATCCTTAGTACACTCCTTTAGGATGGTTCTTAACCTGACTCTATGCCCGTGACTCACAACAAACCCTTGATTCTTGGTTGATCCAATCAAGTCTTGTCAATATCAATGGAACTTGGGTGTTGATAAAATAAAAACCATAATCCATCAAAATGGATAATTGACCTTGACAATGACTTGATTCACCCCTTGACATTTGCTTGTTTGCCTTGTGTGTGATCCCTTATTTGTGATTATTGCATTCATGCATTCATGCACATCATAACATTCATCACATGAAAAGTAACTTCAAGTAACTGAGGTTTTATTTGCAAATATTTTCAGACCATGGACTGTGGACGAAGGAACACTAAGAAGTACAGTTTCAGATGTCCCGACTTGAAAGAGCTAAGGAAGTTATCATCTTTTGTATTAGATCCCTTGGACTTCAAGCAACATCATGGGAAGCTTCTATTTGTATTGTCTATTGATATGGTTGAAGGACTCTTGAGTGTGTTGGTTCAGTTTTATGATCCTCTCTACCATTGCTTCACTTTTCCCGATTATTAGCTTATGCCTACGTTAGAGGAATACACCCATCTCTTGGGAATACCTGTTTCTGACAAGCTACCTTTCAGTGGATTGGAGGAGATTCCCAGATCTCATATTATAACTGAAGCTCTTCATCTGAAGAAGTCTGAGATTGAGGCTTATTGGGTGAAGAAAGGAGGAATATTTGGGTTGACTTTTGAGTTTCTCATTGGGAAAGATATTTCCTTTGCTCAAGTCGGTGGTGTGGATGCTTTTGAAGCCATATTTGTGTTGCTCATCTATGGTTTGGCTTTGTTCCCTAAGATTGACAGTCTTGTTGATGTTAATGCCATTAGAATCTTCTTGATTGGGAATCATGTGCCTACTCTGTTAGGTGATATGTATTTCTCTTTGCATTTGAGTAATTCTAAATATGGTGGAACTATTGTGTGTTATGTTCCTCTTCTGTACAATTGGTTTATTACGCACTTGCCTCAGACGCCTTCTTTTGTGGAAAACAAACAATGTCTACGGTGGTCTCAGAGATTTATGTCGCTCACTAATGATGATATTGTTTGGTATGATTCTTCATTGAGTAGCTTGGAAATTATTGATAGTTGGGGTGAATTCTCTAATGTACCCCTTATTGGTACACAAGGGGGAATCAACTACAACCCTACTTTGACTCGTCGTCAACTTGGGTTCCCCTTGAGAGACAAACCTAATAACACTCAGTTAGAAGGTCTTTTCTATCAAGAGGGTAAAGATCCCCAACATTTGAAGCAGAAGATGGTGCATGCTTGGTATAATGTGCATAGGAAAGGAAGATCCGAGCTTGGTCCGTGCAACTATGTAGCTTTGGAAGCTTACACTGTTTGGGTGAAGAAAAGAGCTTTGGAGTTGAAGATGCCTTATGCTTGTGAGAGAACTATATCTATGGTTGTGGATGAACCATTAACTCTCCCTAACCAAGATCTAGAGGAGTTGGAAGACGCACTCGCCAAGATGAAGCAAGAGAAGGATATGTGGAAGGAGCGGTTTCGTGCTTTGAGCCAAAAACATGAGGAGTTGCAGCTTAAGTCACAGGATAAATACGCACTTATTGAACTTCTTCAAGACCAAGCAGTGAAGAGACAAAGAGATCCAAATGGTCCATCTTCCTCTAGTATGCCTCATCCTTCCGGTGCTTGGAAGAAGATTATTGACCAGCTCGTCCTTGAGAAGGCTCAGATGAAGACTTCTTTTGAGCCCGAGATTCAATGCATCCGAAGGAAGTATGCTCCAGTAGCTAGATCATCTGACATTTAGGGGATCCTTAGGATGATTAGTTTCCTTTTCTCTTGTCTTTCTATTTTGGTTTCTGAAATTATACTCAGTGTAATCCTTCCAAATTATATGAATAAAAGAGATTTTTATGGTCAATCAAATTGTTATTATTATTGTATATTTGAAAATAAAATAGTATGTTCCTTGAAAATAAAAACAATAAAAAACATTGCATTTCATGCATCATTTGCATAAACAGGTTTCTTCTGCCAAATGTCTTATCGGTTATTCTTCTGTGCTTCAGCCAAGGTGACTCACCGATACAACACTCACGCCAATCAACTGAGAATCATGGAACATTTGGAACAAGAGAACCAAGAACTGAAGGATGAGATTGCTCGTTTAATAGCTATGATGGAGTATGTTCTAGCTGCTCAGAGTCAGTCTTCTCCAACGCCTGCAACTCCTCCTCCTCAGAGGACTGCCATCTCAGAGGTTGCTACCTCAACTATGTCTGCTACACAATTTGCTGCGACTATGCCTGCCGAGTTCCCATGGGGAATGCCACCGAATTTTATGCCTGAAGGGTTTGTGCCTACTTTTGCTTCCATGTCGGCATCTAGCACGATCATGTTTGTGTCGCCTCCAGTTATTCACACTCTGCCTCGTGTTGAGGACACCATCTACCATTTCGAGCCGTTTGAGGGTCCGGATGTTTATGAGAAGATGGATGAGATGAAGGATCAGTTCCTTGAGCTGCGAAAGGAATTGAAGACTCTGGGAGGTAAGGACCTATTCAGTAAGAGTGTTGTTGAACTTTGCTTAGTACCGAATGTCAAGATCCCAATGAAGTTCAAAGTCCCTAACTTTGAAAAGTATAAGGCAAATACCTGTCCGCTGAGCCACCTCGTCATGTATGCCAGAAAAATGTCAACTCAAACTGATAATAATCAGTTAATAATTCACTACTTCCAAGACAGTCTGACTGGTGCCGCTTTGAGGTGTTACATGGGGCTAGATAGTGCAAGTGTTCACACATTTAAGGATTTGGGTGAAGCTTTTGTAAAGTAGTATAAGTACAACGTGGACATGGAGCCTAATAGAGACCAGTTGAGGTCTATGTCTCAAAAGGACAAAGAGACAGTTAAAGAGTATGCCCAGAGGTGGAGAGAGCTTGTTGGTCAGATCAATCCTCCGTTGGAAGAGAAAGAGATGACCAAGATTTTCCTTAAGACCTTGAGTTCGTTTTATTACGAACGAATGATTGCTAGTGCCCCCAGTGATTTTACCGAAATGGTAAACATGGGGATGAGATTAGAAGAAGGAGTCTGAGAGGGACGTCTGTCTAAGGAAGAGGTGTCAACTAGTAAGAAGTATGGAAGCAATTTCGCTAGAAAGAAGGAAGGTGAAACCAATACAGTGTCAGTAGGGAGGCAGAGAAGGCCTCATGTCAAATGAAATACGCAAACCCGTTAGCATCATCACCAAGTCTCGTCAGTTATTCCGGTATTTTCAAACAATCAATCAGTGCCAGTTCAACAACAACGTCAACAACAAACACAACAAAGAACAAACAACAACAACAACAATAATCAACAACAACAAAGTTTCGAGAGGAAGAAGGTATCTTTTGACCCTATTCCTATGACGTACGCCGAGCTTTATCCGTCTTTGGTTCTCAAGAACCCACTTCAGCCAAGAAATCCGCCGCAAATTCCAGAACCACTTCCATGGTGGTATAAGCCAGAACTTCGTTGTGCCTTTCACCAAGGAGCTCCCGACCATGATATTGAAAACTATTACCCATTGAAGTATGAGGTCTAGATGTTAGTTAAGAGTGGGATGGTGTCCTTTGAGGACCGCACGCCAAATGTGAAAGCTAATCCGTTGCCTGCTCATGGTAATTCCTCTGTCAATATGGTAGATGGTTGTCTAGGAAGTTTCAGATTGTTCGATGTGCGACGTATTCGTCGGTCCTTGGTAAAGATGCATAAGACCCGGTGTACCATCAGTGATTGTGAGCACGACCATGAAGCTTGTGCAATTTGCAGCATAAACCCCCGTGGGTGTTCAATTGTCAAGAGAGATATCCAGAAGTTGATAGATAAGAATGTAATCCAAATTCAACAATCAAGGGATATAAATGATGTGAATGTTATAGTACCAGTGTTTAAAACCCCTGAGCGGGTAGTGATTTAGTTTGATAATGGTAGCAGTGACAGCGTCAATAGATCGGTATCACCGTTAGTAATACGGTTAGCGGGCCACCTCCCATATGCATCCGATAGAGTTGTTCAGTACCAATATAATGCACCAATGTTAGAGAATGGTCAAGAGGTTCCGTTGCCTATGACCAATTCTGTTGTAAACATTGCTGATGTTACGAATGTGACCCGTAACGGTCGTGTTTTTGAACTCGTTTTCCCGAAAGATGTAGAAGATGTGTCCGTTGGTAAGAAGGTTGATGTGTCTGTGGTGAATCCGGTTAGTGCTCCAATGTGTCAGTCTGGTGAATCCAGCAAATTAAAGCTTAATGATGATGATGAGGTACTGAGATTAATAAAGAAAAGTGAATTTAATATGGTGGAGCAGCTGCTCCAAACTCCATCGAAGATTTCAGTGTTGTCTCTGCTCATGAATGCTGAAGCGCATAGAGAAGTATTGCAAAGGATGTTGGAGAACGCCTACGTCGAGCATGATGTGATTGTTGATCAATTTGACCACATTATGGCTAACATTACTTCCTGCAACAACTTGAGTTTCTGTGATGAAGAACTTCCCGAGGAAGGCAGAAATCACAATCTGGCACTACATATATCGATGAACTACAAGGAGGATGTGTTGTCAAATGTGTTGGTTGATACCAATTCTTCTCTCAACGTACTCCCAAGATCAACTCTATCCAGATTATCCTATCAAGGCGCTCCGATGAGGTATGGCGGCGTGATTGCTAAAGCTTTTGATGGTTCTCGCAAGACTGTTTTAGGAGAAGTGGACCTTCCGGTGAAGATAGGTCTGAGTGATTTCCAAATTACTTTTCAAGTAATGGATATCCACCCGGCCTATAGTTGCTTATTGGTAAGGCCATGGATCCATGAGACTGGAGCTGAGACATCCACTCTACACCAGAAATTGAAATTTGTAAAGAATGGCAAGCTTGTCATTGTAGGTGGAGAGAAGGCACTGTTGGTGAGTCATCTGTCATCTTTCTCATATGTGGAAGCTGAGGAGGAGGTTGGAACTCCATTCGAAGCTTTATCTATTGTTGAAGTTAATAAAACCGAGGCACTCGTGTCCTCTTGCAAAGACGCTCAGAAAATTATAGAAGATGGCAGTATTGACCAGTGGGGCCGCATGGTAGAGATCGCCGAAAATAAGAGTAGAGTTGGATTGGGATTTCAGCAAGGGTTGTCTTATGTCAAAGTTGAAGATATGCAACCCAGTTTTTGTAGCGGAGGGTTCATCCATAGTAATGAACAACACTCAGCTGCTGTGATCGAGGGTGACGAAGACGAAGATTGCGCCAATTTTGTGACGCATGGAAAGGCTTGCAACAATTGGGTTGCTGTTGATATTACTATTATTGTCCATCGCTCTAAGTATTTTTTTTTCATTATTTTAAGAAAAATCTTTCTCGTATGCCTAAGGGAGAAGTGAACATTGTTGGGCATTTTTCAAATTATCATCAATAAAATGCAATTCTATTCATCCACATCTATGATGTTTTAGTTTTACTTTTTGCTTTTCTAAAAATGGTAATCACAAAAAACATAAACATAAATAATAATTGTCCATCTGCATAATACTTGGTCACAAATTAATTCTCTAAAATCAAAATATCAAATTATTATGCAGGTTGGTTTCTAAACCCATTGAATACAATGATCCTACTCCTTCTCCAAACTTTGAATTCCTTGTGTTTAAGGCTGACGAAGAAAGTTATGAAGAAGTATCTGATGAATTATCTCGTGTACTTGAGAACAAGGAAAAAGCCATTCAGCCATTTGAAGAACATATTGAACTAGTCATCTTGGGTTCCGAAGAGGATGTGAAGGAAGTCAAGATTGGGTCTCAACTGTGTCCAGAGGTTAATAAGGGGTTGTTTGATCTTCTCTGAGAGTATTCAGATGTGTTTGCTTGGTCCTATCAAGACATGTCTGGTTTGGATTATGAGATTGTGGAGCATAGATTGCCATTGAAACCAGAATGTCCGCCAGTCAAACAGAAGTTGAGGAGGACTCATCCCGACATGGCAGTAAAGATCAAAGAAGAAGTGAAGAAGCAGATTGATGCCGGTTTCCTTGTTACTGCTGAATATCCATAGTGGGTGGCCAATATTGTGCATGTTTCGAAGAAGGATGGAAAAGTCTGCATGTGTGTCGATTATAGAGATTTGAACAAAGCTAGTCCGAAAGATGATTTTCGTCTGCCACACATTGATATGTTGGTAGACAATACAGCTAAATTCAAAGTCTTTTTCGTTTATCGATGGATTTTCCGGTTATAATCAAATCAAGATGGCAATAGAAGATATGGAGAAGACCACGTTCATTACACCCTGGGGAACATTTTGTTATAGAGTGATGCCTTTCGGTTTAAAGAATGCTGGTGCAACGTACCAGAGAGCTATGACCACTCTTTTTCATGATATGATGCATAAAGCGATCGAAGTCTATGTTGATGATATGATTGCTAAATCCAGTGATAAAAAAGAACATGTTGAGCATTTGTTGAAGTTATTCCAGCGTTTGAGGAAGTACAAACTCCGCTTTAATCCCAATAAGTGTACATTTGGTGTTCGTTCTGGTAAGTTGTAGGGCTTTATTGTCAGTGGAAAGGGTATTGAAGTTGATCCTGCCAAGGTCAAAGCAATACAAGAGATGCATGCGCCCAAAACTGAGAAGCAAGTCAGAGGTTTTCTCGGCCGCTTGAATTATATCTCAAGATTTATATCGCATATGATTTCCACATGTGTGCATATATTCAGCTTTTTCGGAAAGATCAGTCTTGCGATTGGATCGAAGATTGCCAGAAAGCTTTTGACAGTATCAAGGAGTATCTGCTTGAGCCTTTGATCCTGTCGCCGCCTATTGAAGGAAGACCGTTGATCATATATTTGACTGTGCTTGAAGAGAGTACGGGTTGTGTTCTTGGTCAGCAAGACGAAACTAGAAAGAAAGAATATGCAACTTACTACCTAAGAAATTCACCGACTGTGAGACTCGGCATTCTATGCTTGAAAAGACTTATTGCGCATTGGCTTGGGCTGCTAAGCGTCTGCGTCAGTATATATTGAATGATACAACTTGGTTGATATCCAAGATGGATTCGATCAAGTATATTTTTGAGAAGCATGCTTTAACTGGGAGGATTTCCCGTTGGTAGATGTTGTTATCCGAGTATGATATTGAATACCGATCTCAAAAAGCAATTAAAGGTAGGTTCTTGGCCGACCATTTGGCTCACCAACCGATCGAAGATTATTAGTCAGTACAATATCATTTTCCTGATGAAGAGATCTTGTACCTAAAGATGAAAGATTGTGATGAACCATTGCTTGAAGAAGGGCCAGAACCTGGTTCCCGTTGGGGCATGGTATTTGATGGAGTTGTTAATCAGTATGGTAATGGCATTGGGGCAGTGATTATTACTCCTCAAGGCACTCATTTTCCGTTTACAGCTAGATTGACTTTCAAGTGTACAAATAATATGGTTGAATATGAAGCTTGAGTTATGGGGCTTGAAGAGGCCATTGATCTCAGAATCAAGTATTTGGACGTCTATGGAGATTCAACTTTGGTTGTGAATCAAATCAAAGGTGAATGGGAGACGAATCAACCCGGTTTGCTACCATATAGAGATTATGCTAGGAGGATTTCAACTTTCTTTACAAAGGTTGAATTTCATCATATCCCTCGAGATGAAACTTGGATGGAAGATGCACTTGTAACGTTGGCTTCAATGATTGTGGTGAAGTTTGGGAATGAAGTTCCCAATTTAATTGTGATGCATCTTGATAGGCCAGCCCATGTGTTTGTTGTTGAAGAAATCAAAGATGAAAAGTCGTGGTATTTTGATATTAAATGTTTCCTCCAAATTCATATTTACCCGTTAGGGGCATCTTTGAAAGATAATAAGACTTTGAGGAGATTAGCTGGCAACTTCTACCTGAATGGTGATATGTGTAGCGGGGTATTCGTTACCTTTAGATTTATTGACTAAATCAAAAGTAAATCATACAATTCGAGTCGCCACCGCACTTCTATTTATCCAAAGGAAAGGTTAGAAAGCGAACAAAAACCGAGAAGTTTTATCAAATCAAAAACTAATAAAAATGTCAGAGATCTGGGTAAGGGGGTTGGTTATGCAATGGGAAGGTTTTAAGCACCCAAAACATCCTTAGTACTCTAAGGGAGCCCTTTTTGCAAAGTTTTATGGTAGGTTAGTATTTGTGAAAATATTTGTGCAAACATGATTGGGGAGATGAGAAGAGAATATACAAATTATTTACAATTTTGTTGTTTGAATGGATGAACCCATTGCCTTCGTACCATCACAAAGGTAGGATCAAAACCTTGTAGTTCGGGGTAAAAATCTCAAAATAAGTTGGTGAATTGATTTGTGAAAAGCCTTAAGGTCTTTTGTTATCAAAGGGAGAAAACTCAACCTAAACCAACAATCCACCATGTGAGGAGAGCTTCAACATACTAGTGAGGGATCCACCCTATAATAAGTATGGAAGACTTATAGTCCAATCACTAAGGATAAGATGAGGTTTACATCAACCACTATGATAACTCAAACCTATGGCTAATGTTTATGAAAAAAACGTTTTAAAAAAGGTGGTTATTGGAACCATAAAAACAACTTGAGTGAGTTGTATTTACAAGTTAAAAGTATTCACAAAATGAAGTCAAAGTTGACTTAAGATTCAATTCAAAATAAGTATTAATGAAAAGAGTTTAAAAAAAATCAAAGGCATATGGCCTAGGTTTCTAGTTTTGAGAACAATGTCAATGTTTGCACAAAATGAGTTTGGCTTGGGTTAGAGTGGAGAGAAGAAGAGAAGGGCTAGTCCTAAACATGCAAAGATGAGAGAAGAGATAAAACTCTTGGAGTTCCTTTCTTGAGATCATAAAGATGATTGAAGATGCTCCTTTCCTTTGGACTTAGCAAGCAACAAGCAATTAACTCAAGCAATCAAGCAAATATTCAATCAAGCTCCTAGGATCTCCATTTGGCTTGTCTTTCTCTTAACTCGGCTATTCATGACAATGGTCCTTCTTACTATCTCAAGTTTAGAATCTCTATCACACAAGAACAAACAGTCAAAAAGTTCACAATGCAATAAGAGGAATGGACCAAGAAAGAGTTTTAGATTAGAGGTCCTTTGAGGTCAACTTCAAGATTAAGCATTCTAAAGGCATGAGGCCTAGTTTCTCTTCAACAAAATTAGCATTCTAAAGGCATGAGGCCTAGTTGCTCTTGAAACTCCATTAAGCATAGGTAAGGTCCTAATTTTAAGTCCTTTCTCCTTTTTGCATTGGGTTCACACAAACAAAGACAAAACAAGCACAAGGCAACAATATATTTACACAATAATGTGCTCAAGGGAGCAAAAGGCAAATGACATAATCATAAACATGAGCTCAAGTGAGCAAAGGGAAAAGGCAATATGAATAAATGAGTAAGAAATTAAATTGCATTAAAGTAAATTGCAAGAATTAAATGCTTGAATTAAAAGTTAGTAATTAGTAGTCAGTGTTAGTGTGTCATAAGGCAATTTAGCGCTATGTTAAGCAATCGTAAGTGGACTAATGTAGTAGTCACACCTATCTGAGGTCGGTCAATAAAACTATAGGCAAATAAATACAAGTTAGAGATCATGACTAGTAAGCCAAGCTCCTACAACTTGTCATGCCAAAAGAAAAGAAGAATGACCTTGTATGGATTTTATGTTTTTTGCTTGACCAAGAAGCAACCTATCTTGGACACAAAGCAATTCACTTGATCTTTGATCAAGTTTGTAGGTGCTTGATTGGCTGCATTATATGGTAAAACACTAGCTGAATTCTAATGTCTTGACTGATGTCATGACATGGTGTATATGTGTGACTGCAGTGTAGGTTAGAATATCTAACTATACTCTGATGTCTTGACCGATGTCATGACACACTTGAGTAGTTACTGCAGGATTAGCTAATACAGGAGTTATTGAATGTCAAACTGGATGATGTGACATTTATACCTATCAGCAGATACTAAGGAATAGAACAGTTGGTGTTCTGTTAGAACTTAGTATTTATTTCCAGTCTGGTTATCAAGGAAATACCAGACCTGGCATAAGGCCTACTATATGAATGTCAAACTGGATGTTATGACATTCATCATGGACAGCATATACTGAATAATAGACAGAGTGGTGTTCTGCTACACTTCAGTATGTTTCTTAGTCTGTTCTTCAAGAGGATAACAGAATTGACTTAAGGCCAAATGTGTAAATGTCAAATTGGATACTTTGACATTTATTAATGTAAGCTGTTACTGTAGTATGGTCATTTTGGTCATATACAGGTCAGCGAAATTGTACAGTCTGTTTTCTGGAAAAACAGACTCAGCATATGATCCTTGATGTCAAGCTGAATGTCGTGACATTCATTCCTGACAGCGTATGCTATATTGTAGGTTGTTCAATTTTCTGTTTCAGCTTTTTCTCAGGCAATTCTTCAGGGATTCAACAGCTTAGAGAAAATCCAGGAAATCAACAACCAAGCTACATTTAATGAACCTAACAAATAGCCTATTTGTTAGTAACCTAGATGTTGAATTTATGGGAACTCACGTGACCTAAAATTCAGGAGAATACAAGTGCAAAAGCCCAGGTACTGCAATATAAAAGGAAGTCGTTCCTTCATTCAGTTTTGGGGATTTTGAGGCGTGAAGATTTAGTGTGTCCATCATACTTCACTGCTGTATTTTTGTGAGTCTTGTATTAGACATATCTTGTAAGCCAAGCCTTTATCACGTTGATGATTGCTTTGGCATAGGGTGTTCATTGAGTTGTAACTGTTGTGTCGCTCAAAGCTTTTAAGCGCGAGTGTTGTGTATCTTGATTTAAGCTGTTAAGCACAATCAAGAGTTGTTTGAAGTGTGTCTTCAAAGTTGTCTTTAATATTGATTAAAGGTAGTAATCACTGAGGTGATTGAGGGGGAGTGAGTAGGAACTCTGATCTTAGAGTAAGATTGAAATTGCATTGGGTAGGGATTAAGTGACAAGTTGTAAACGGGTGAGTTTAGCTTTGAATTAATACTACTGATAGTGGATTTCCTCCCTGGCTTGGTAGCCCCCAGATGTAGGTCATGTTGGACTGAACTGGGTAAACAATTACTTGTGTTATTTACTGCACTTACTTTTAAGTTCTGCATAATTCTTGTCTGTGCAGAATTGGATGTCATAACAACCCGTGTGACATCTAAAGTCTGATAACTAGAATTTCAATTGGCATCAGAGCAGGCACCCTGCCTGTGAATTTCTGGGTGAGATCTAGGGAAGTTACTTTCTAGTACCATGGACAAGGATATAGGACACTCAAATAGACCACCCATGTTGGATGGCTCTAATTATGATGACTGGAAGCCTCGTATGATAGCCTTCTTAAGGTCTCTAGATAGCAAAGTCTGGAGAGCTGTCAACAAAGGATGGGATCATCCAACGAAGACAGGTGAAGATGGAGTCAGTGTGCAGATTCCTGAAGAAGAGTGGGACAAGAAGCAAGAGGCATTAGCTCTTGGAAATTCCAAGGCCTTGAATGCATTGTTCAATGGAATCAGTAAGAACATCTTCAGGCTAGTGCACCACTGTGAACTAGCTAAGGAAGTTTGGGATACCCTCAAGGTAACTCATGAAGGTACTTCCAAGGTGAAGATGTCCAAACTTCAGATGCTGACCACCAAGTTTAAAAATCTGAGGATGAAAGAGGATGAGACTATTCATGACTTTCACATGAATATTCTTGAAATTGCAAACACCTCTGGTGGACTAGGTGAGAAAATGGCTGAAGAGAAACTTGTAAGAAAGATTCTCAGGTCCTTGCCTAAGAGATTTGCTATGAAGGTCACAGCCATAGAGGAGGCGCAGGACATCTGCAATATGAAGGTGGATGAGCTCATTGGTTCTCTCCAAACCTTTGAAATGGGCTTGTGTGAGAATGCTGAAAAGAAGAACAAAAGCGTAGCTTTTGTATCTAATGCTGAAGAAGAGTCAGAAGCAGGATATACTGAAGGTGATGAAAGTATATCAGAAGCCTTAGCCATGCTTGGGAGACAGTTCAACAAGTTCGTGAAGAAGATTGATCAAAGAGGGAGACCTAATGTCAAGAACATCCCGTCTGACATCAGGAAAAGATCAACTTCTGAAGAAAAGTTCAACCAAGGCAAGGGAATCCAGTGTCATGGTTGTGAAGGGTATGGACACGTCAGAGCTAAATGTCCTACTTATCTCAAGATGCAAAAGAAGGGGCTAACTATCACATGGTCTGAAGGAGATTCTGAAAGTGAATCTGAAGGAGAATCTGCCAAACATGTCACTGCACTAACCAGTGTTTGTGCCTCTGATGATGACTCAAGTGCAGATGAACTGACCTTTGATGAACTTGCTGCAGCCTATAAGAAGCTGTGTACCACCAGTGCAGAAGTCCGTGCACAAGGAGAAAAGCAGAAGAAACTCATCAAGGAACTGGAAGATGAGAGACAGAAGCATCGGACAGCCATAGAGGGTCTAAATGGTGAGATAGCCTTGCTGACCTCCAAGCTGAATCAGATGACTAAATCCATCAGAATGATGAACAAGGGAACTGACACCTTGGAAGAGATTCTAAAGGTGGGACAGAAGTCTGGAACCAAATCTGGCCTAGGATTTGGGAAATAATCCTCAGCTGAACACAAACGCCCAAAGGCTAAAGTTCAGAAGTTCAAGCGAAAGTCAAAGCCAATGTCTCAACATCGGGGAACTAAGATGAATAATCATCAGAAGAGGAAATACCAGGAGTGGAGATGTCACCACTGTGGTAGGCTTGGACATATAAAAGCCTTCTGCTACTGGCTTCATGGTTCCCCTAACCAAGCCTCGCATGTCAGGCCTAAGCATAAGACATATAAGCGATATGTCCCCATCAAGAAGCAACAATGGTATGCTAGGTTAGCGCACACAGCTTTAAGGGCTTCTACCAGAGAAGACTGGTACTTTGACAGTGGATGCTCAAGACATATGACTGGTATGGAAAATCTACTGG
The DNA here is from genome assembly GCF_024323335.1 of Lathyrus oleraceus. Lineage (NCBI taxonomy): Eukaryota > Viridiplantae > Streptophyta > Magnoliopsida > Fabales > Fabaceae > Lathyrus > Lathyrus oleraceus. The sequence goes on from NC_066579.1 coordinate 355,182,377, forward strand.
TGGATATTCAACCTCACACTACCAGCTATGTGACCTTTGGTGATGGAGCCAAAGGAAAAATAAAAGGTGTGGGTAAGCTGGACTGCTCTGGAGTTCCAAAACTGAATAATGTACTGTTAGTAAGAGGACTGACTGCAAATCTCATAAGCATAAGCCAACTGTGTGATCAAGGTTTCTATGTTCAGTTTACTAAGGAGCTGTGCATTGTGACAAATGGTGACAATCAGGAAGTTATGAGAGGAACCAGGTCCAAAGATAATTGTTATCTGTGGGAACCTAAAGTCTCTAACTTTTCCATAATATGCTCCGCAGCCAAGGAAGAACAGGAGGTGAAGCTATGGCGTAGACGTCTTGGACATCTCCACTTACGGGGAATGAAGAAGATTATATCCAAGGAAGCAGTCAGAGGAATTCCAAAGCTGCTTATTGATGAAGGAAGAGTCTGTGGAGAATGCCAGGTGGGCAAGCAAACCAAGATGTCACATCCGAAGCTGGGACATCCTACAACTTCCAGAGTTCTGGAACTGTTGCACATGGACTTAATAGGACCTATGCAGGTTGAAAGTCTTGGTGGGAAGAGATATGCTTACGTGGTGGTTGATGACCATTCCAGATACACGTGGATAAGCTTCATCAGAGAAAAGTCAGATACATTTGATGTCTTCAAAGACCTGTGCGTCAGACTTCAAAGGGAAAAGGACAGTTGTGTGGTCCGGATTAGGAGTGATCATGGTACGGAGTTCAAGAATTCCAAGTTTGATGAGTTTTGCTCGTCTGAAGGAATAAGTCATGAGTTCTCCTCCCCTATAACTCCCCAGCAGAATGGGATAGTTGAAAGAAAAAATAGAACTATTCAAGAATCTGCCAGAGCAATGATTCATGCAAAGAAGCTCCCCATGCACTTTTGGGCTGAAGCGATGAATACCGCGTGCTATGTTCACAACAGAGTCACCTTGAGAAAAGGAACCTCCTCCACTCTATATGAAATGTGGAAAGGCAGAAAACCCACAGTGAAGTACTTTCATATCTTTGGAAGTAAATGCTACATTCTCACAGATCGTGAACAGAGAAGGAAGCTGGATCCCAAAAGTGATGAGGGTATATTTCTGGGATACTCCACTAACAGCAGAGTCTACAGAGTGTTCAACTACAGGACCAATGTCCTGATGGAATCCATAAATGTTATTATGGATGATAGAGAGGAAGGGATCGATGTCATAGAGGATGTTGAAACATTCCTTGACAGTTCAACTGACATTCCAGTCAAGTCTGAAGAAGTACAGGAACCTCCTCCTGAATGTGAAGTAGATGCAACCACCAAAATGCCATCTATCAGAATTCAGAAAGACCACCCTAAGGATCTTATCATAGGGGATCCTAATAGTGGTGTGACTACCAGGTCACGGGGAATAAGCTCAAATTCCTGTTTTGTATCCAAGGTTGAACCAAAGAATGTGAAAGTAGCCCTGACTGACGAATACTGGATCAATGCCATGCAAGAGGAACTTGAGCAGTTCAAAAGGAATGAAGTATGGGAGCTAGTTCCAAGACTTGAAGGGACCAACATCATTGGTACCAAGTGGATCTACAAAAACAAATCTGATGAGAAAGGAGTAATTACTAGGAATAAAGCAAGACTAGTAGCTCAAGGATACACTCAAGTTGAAGGGGTTGATTTTGATGAGACATTTGCTCCTGTGGCTAGGCTTGAGTCCATCAGATTGTTGTTAGGGGTAGCATGCATTCTGAAGTTTAAACTATTCCAAATGGATGTGAAGAGTTCATTCTTGAATGGCTACTTGAATGAAGAAGTCTATGTGGAACAACTTAAAGGGTTCTGTGATCCTAACCAACCTAAGCATGTATACAAGTTGAGGAAAGCCTTGTATGGGTTGAAACAAGAACCTAGAGCATGATATGAAAGGTTGACCGAATTTCTGACCTCAAATGGATACAGAAAAGGTGGAATAGATAAAACCTTGTTTGTGAAGGATGAAGACGGCAAAATCATGATTGCTCAAATCTATGTGGATGATATAGTCTTTGGTGGTATGTCAGAACAAATGGTAACACATTTTGTTCAACAGATGCAATCTGAGTTTGAAATGAGTCTGGTTGGGGAACTAACCTACTTTTTGGAATGCAAGTCAACCAAATGGAGGACTCTATGTTTCTCTCCCAAAGCAAGTATGACAAAAATATCGTTAAGAAGTTTGGTATGGATAATGCTAGGCACAAAAGGACTCCTGCTCCTACTCATCTGAAGTTAACCAAAGATGATGGAGGGCCTAGTGTTGATCAATGCCTGTATAGAAGCATGATAGGCAGTCTACTATATCCAACTGCAAGTAGACCTGACATTTCTTATGCAGTTGGAGTGTGTGCGAGATACCAAGGAGAGCCTAAGGTGAGCCACTTGAATCAAGTCAAAATGATTCTCAAGTACATCAATGGGACTTGTGACTATGGGATGCTGTACTCACATGGGTCTGAGCCTGTCCTATCTGGGTACTGTGGTGCTGACTGGGCTGGAAGTGCTGATGACAGAAAAAGCACATCAGGAGGATGTTTCTTCTTGGGAGACAATCTCATATCTTGGTTCAGCAAGAAGCAGAACTGTGTATCCCTGTCCACTGCAGAGGCTGAATACATAGCCGATGGAAGCAGTTGTTCCCAACTAGTGTGGATGAAACAGATGCTCACGGAGTACAATGTCACTCAAAATGTCATGACATTATTCTGTGATAATCTCAGTGCCATCAATATTTCCAAGAATCCCATCCAACACAGCAGGACCAAACATATTGACATTAGACATCACTTCATCAGAGATCTGGTGGAAGACAAGGTGATTACTTTGGAACATGTAGCCACTGAACTGCAACTGGCTGACATATTTACAAAGGCTCTGGATGCTACTCAGTTTGAAAATTTAAGGGGCAAACTGGGAATATGTCTCTCTGAGACTTTATAGCAACCAATGATGTTTGGAATGTATTTATTGGAACTATGTTCTGATTGGTCAACAGATCATAGCTATACCACTTGCAACAAGTGTGGCAACAAGAGGGTAAGGAGACACCCTAACGTGAGAAGGCCTATGCACCTGCAGGAATTCAAGAACGCTGTTCATGCAGGAGTGGTTCTGGATGTCAGAAACAAAGTCATGGCATCTGATATGGTTGTACCTACTGTGAAGCAAGATCAAGTGGGTGCTAACTTGGTTGAAACTGTGAAGTAAAACCAAGTTGGTAATTCTGTCATTTTTTTCTGTTGATATTGTTGACTTTGGCAACATTTTTGACAAAAAGGGGGAGTAACAGTAACAGGATACCCCAGACAACAGATTGGTCTGCTACAACAGACTCGTGACAGATTCGAAGATTTTCCTTCCCCTGCAGCTGCTGTGTGATGAAGTTTGTAATTAACTTCTGTCTGTGTGCTGTTTTGTGAAGTTTTATTTAACTTCCATGTGTGTGAGTGTGCTGCCACTCTGAGTGTATTAGCTAGGTTTAATTCCTGCTAGATGTGTGATTCCGCTGCTATGAACTCTGTTATGGGGATCAAAGTGTTTTAGCCAAAAATTTGCCAAAGGGGGAGTTTGTAGGTGCTTGATTGGCTGCATTATATGGTAAAACACTAGCTGAATTCTAATGTCTTGACTGATGTCATGACATGGTGTGTATGTGTGACTGCAGTGTAGGTTAGAATATCTAACTATACTCTGATGTCTTGACCGATGTCATGACACACTTGAGTAGTTACTGCAGGATTAGCTAATACAGGAGTTATTGAATGTCAAACTGGATGATGTGACATTTATACCTGTCAGCAGATACTAAGGAATAGAACAGCTGGTGTTCTGTTAGAACTTAGTATTTATTTCCAGTCTGGTAATCAAGGAAATGCCAGACCTGGCATAAGGCCTACTATATGAATGTCAAACTGGATGTTATGACATTCATCATGGACAGCATATACTGAATAATAGACAGAGTGGTGTTCTGCTACACTTCAGTATGTTTCTTAGTCTGTTCTTCAAGTAGATAACAGAACTGACTTAAGGCCAAATGTGTAAATGTCAAATTGGATACTTTGACATTTATTAATGTAAGCTGTTACTGTAGTATGGTCATTTTGGTCATATACAGGTCAGCAAAATTGTACAGTCTGTTTTCTGGAAAAACAGACTCAGCATATGATCCTTGATGTCAAGCTGAATGTCGTGACATTCATTCCTGACAGCATATGCTATATTGTAGGTTGTTCAGTTTTCTGTTTCAGCTTTTTCTCAGGCTATTCTTCAGGGATTCAACAGCTTAGAGAAAATCCAGGAAATCAACAACCAAGCTACATTTAATGAACCTAACAAATAGCCTATTTGTTAGTAACCTAGATGTTGAATTTATGGGAACTCGCGTGACCTAAAATTCAGGAGAATACAAGTGCAAAAGCTCAGGTACTGCAATATAAAAGGAAGTCGTTCCTTCATTCAGTTTTGGGGATTTTGAGGCGTGAAGATTTAGTGTGTCCATCATACTTCACTGCTGTATTTTTGTGAGTCTTGTATTAGACATATCTTGTAAGCCAAGCCTTTATCACGTTGATGATTGCTTTGGCATAGGGTGTTCATTGAGTTGTAAGTGTTGTGTCGCTCAAAGCTTTTAAGCGTGAGTGCTGTGTATCTTGATTTAAGCTGTTAAGCACAATCAAGAGTTGTTTGAAGTGTGTCTTCAAAGTTGTCTTTAATATTGATTAAAGGTAGTAATCACTGAGGTGATTGAGGGGGAGTGAGTAGGAACTCTGATCTTAGAGTAAGATTGAAATTGCATTGGGTAGGGATTAAGTGACAAGTTGTAAACGGGTGAGTTTAGCTTTGAATTAATACTACTGATAGTGGATTTCCTCCCTGGCTTGGTAGCCCCCAGATGTAGGTCATGTTGAACTGAACTGGGTAAACAATTACTTGTGTTATTTACTGCACTTACTTTTAAGTTCTGCATAATTCTTGTCTGTGCAGAATTGGATGTCATAACAACCCGTGTGACATCTAAAGTCTGATAACTAGAATTTCAAAGTTGAATTTGATTTGGATCAAAGAATTTTAAGCCTCTCATATGTCAAGGCTAACCACAAATCATTAACTCATTGGTCAAAATAAAAAGAAGAAGATGAGAGATGAAGATGGAATGTACAAAATGAGAATTCAAATGACATAACCAAAACACAATGATCAAATGTGAATGGAATCAACATCAATCAATGGTAAACAGAAGTGAAATGAAGATTAGAAGTCAAGAAAGGTCGAACATATTTTTTGGTATTTTTTGGAATTAAAATAATACATAAAATAAAATGAACAAAGTAAGGTCAAACTTCAAATCCAATTCAAATCAACTTGGATAAGTCCAATTGGATCATCATAAGTCTAACATGGTCAAACAAGGTTTGGCAAATTTTCTCAACATTTTTTGAAAACAGAAACTATTTTAAAATCAATTAAAAGCATTAAAATATAACACAAATGAATTAAAATCTCAAATAAATCTCAAATCAATTAAGAAATTGATGAGAATATTTTCATAGACTTATCATGGTCCAAAGGTGTTAAGAAAATATTTTTGGAATTTTTGAATATAAAAAAGTATTTAAAATGAATTAAAAACAACTAAAAACACAATAATTCACAAAAAATATTAAATGGAATCACAAAAATAATTAAAAATCAGATTATGAAACTAGATTTTAAAAGAATTTTTTTGCAATTGGTATCATATTTTTGTGATTCCAAATAAAAGAGTTATGAATTTTTAAAAATAAAAGGAATTAAAGAAAATAAAACAGAAATTAAGAAAATCTGGAAAATCCACAGCGCTTGGATCAACATTCGTTAATTGACGTGGACAATCCAAGGGATCGGAGGCGTGCGCTCATTGTGTTCACAAGTCAAACGCGTCACACGCTGGATTTAGAAAAGTCATAAAGAGCAAAGGCCAAGATTAGATCGTGCATGTGAGATCCAAGGGATACAAGCCATCCACGAGGAGACGGTGGTGGAAACCACCGTCTTCTCCGGTGATTAAACAGAAACCGACCACCAGTTGTAGGTTTTGCAACCTCAACCAAACTACACGTGCCTTATATCAAATTAAAGTTGGGGTGATGTACATCACCCCTGTAACCTTGGATTGTTCTCTAGATCTCTATGGAAGGAGAAATCTGAGATGGAAAATCCAGTTGTTCAATCTGAAATGCACCAATTCATGAAATTAAAGCCATCATTGGCTTGCCTCTCACACGAGGACTTCAGAGAACCAAACAAACACAAGCAAACCACATCATATAAGGAGATTCAGATCAAAACAATTGAGATGTAAACCTTTGAAGTGCAGCTTTGATGAGCACGATCCAACCAAACTCTTGCTTGCAACTTGATCTTGAGGTATGGTATGAGTGCAAGGCTTAGGAATTAGTATTGAAGATCAACTGATTTTGTTGAAATTCAAACTTGAAAAGAGAAATGAAAATTCAAAATTCCTTTGGTGTGAGGTTGGGAATGGATTTCAGCAGAGGTTTAGGCGCCTTCAGTTTGAGAAATGAATGAAGCAAGGTGTTTATTTATAGCTGAAGTTGCAAGGAATGCGTGATGAATCCGTGTGCATGAAGCTTTGGGTCCTCCATGCATGGGCTTGTACAGGCGCATGTGAGGCCCAAAAGCTGATGGTTTTGCAAGCTGATATCATAATGAAATGATTTGGACGTGTGGTTTGCATTACAATTGCTTGTGTAAGAAGATTTCATGTGAAATGCATAAATGGTCACAAATGTTCCTCTCTTCGAAAGTCCCATATGGAAAATCCAAACATAGGCATGTGAGTAATGGTTGGAAAGTTCTTGACATAAGGAACAAAATATATGTTGGACAAAAATCCATCTGGAGTTTGGAAAATTGTGAAAACTGGCCATGAAGTTTGATGTATAAAACATGTCTTTGAAAAATTTGCCAAAAGTGACCAACTTCAAGCCCTTCTGTTTCAATGATGAAGCTTCAAATGGAAAAACCTCCAACATTAAAGTTGTAGATATTCTCAAGATAATAAATTTGGACTTAAATTTTTCATCATTTGTATTTTTTATGAGAAAGTTATGGGCACTTGAAGTTGGACTTTTTCAAGATTCAATGGCTTTGGTCCAAAGTGACCTATAATGTTTTATATTATCACATGTGTTTCTTTTAGGATTATGAAAATTTGTCCAACATAACAATTTAAGTAGACATCTTAATATTTCCAATGCAATTGGCCTAGCCTAAAAATCATAAAAAATGAGTGAGTTAGGTCCTTGGGAAGTTGACCTAAAATTAGGGTTTCAATCAAAATGACCTATAATTTTTTGAAATGAATGATGACCTTAAAAGTTTCAAATGATATTTTGATGAACACGAAAGTTGTTAATATGGTTCTTAAGAACATTTTGTATCTTGGGGTCATCTTCATTTGACAAACACATCAAAAGTTAGGTCTCAGTGGATTTCAATTTAGTCAGATGACTTGACTGGTCAACTTCTCAAGTCCAAACTTCAAATATTGATGAATGAATGATTGAGGGTAATCACATAGGCTCATATATGCATAAAGTGATGAATGAAAGAACTTCCCTTGATTGAATTTGATCATAAGTTGAGGTTGCTTCATGAGCAAGGCACAATCAATGCACAGTTGAATTAGGGTTTCCTTGGGAAACAAACCTCAACCCCTTTGGTTTATCTTGATCAAATTGGAAAAATTGAGATACTTGGGAGACATATATGATGATTGAGATCTTTGGGAACCATTGTCATGCTTGCTTTCATCTTCATCTTGCCACTTCAATGAGCATAGGGGCCTTCTAGGAGCCTTGGATCTCATGATAGCTTAAGCTTCAAAACAAACAAGTTAGTGACATATTTTTGTGCTTTTGGTTAGTAAACAAAATAATAAAAGCAATAATATACAATACAAGCATGCTTGGTGGTCTCAAACCAACTCACACAAGTCCCAGCCCTAGGGTAAGGAGCCACACATGCTATGATCCTTGAGGCAATGCAATGAGCAATGATATGATGCCACGAGGGATCTGAGGGTAAAAATTAAGGTCTTACAATATGCTTTACAAGAGAAACTTTGATATGGTTTTACTTAGATGCGTGGATAGACACAAAGCAGACCTGTTGATGACTGAAGTCCATGAAGGTTCCTTTGGTACTCATTCCAATGGACATTCTATGGCGAAAAAGATGTTAATAGCATGTTACTATTGGCTGACAATGGAATCTAACTGTTACAAGTTTGTGAAGAAATGCCACAAGTGTCAAATTTATGCAGATAAGATTCATGTTCCTTCAACACTGTTGAATGTCATTTCCTCTCCATGGCCTTTCTCCATGTGGGAAATTGATATGATTGGCATGATTGAGCCTAAAACTTCGAACGGACACCATTTCATTCTGGTGGCTATTGACTACTTCACAAAGTGGGTTGAGGCGGCATCGTATGCAAATGTAACCAAGCAAATTGTTGTAAGGTTTATCAAGAATCAGATTATATGCCGTTATGGTGTGCCGAGTAAGATCATTACTGATAATGGATATAACTTGAATAACAATATGATGGAAAATCTTTGCAAAGTCTTCAAGATTGCACATCATAGTTCTTCTCCCTACAGACCTAAGATGAATGGGGTTGTTGAAGCTGCAAATAAGAACATTAATAAGATCATTCAGATGATGGTTGTGACCTACAAGGATTGGCATGAGATGCTCTAATTTTCTTTGCATAGGTATCGTACATCCATCCGCACTACAACAGGGGCAACCCCGTTCTCACTTGTTTATGGCATGGAAGTTATGCTCCCAGTAGAATTTGAAATCCCATCATTGTGTGTTTTGATGGAAGCCAAGTTGACAAAAGCTGAATGGTGTCAGACCAAATATGATCAGCTGAATTTGATTGAAGAGAAAAGGTTGACTGCCATGTGCCATGGTCAGTTATATCAGCAAAGAATGAAGAAAGAATTTGATAAGAAGTTTAGACCTCGTATGTTGAGAGTTGGTGACCTTGTGCTCAATAAGATTTTATCTTTCAAACCAGATTCTAGGGGGAAATGGACTCCTAATTATGAAGACCCATATGTTGTCAAGAGAGCCTTTTCAGGTGACGTTTTGATTCTTACAACTATGGATGGTGAAGAGTTCAATCGTCCTATCAATGTCAATGCAGTCAAGAAATACTTGGCTTAAAAAGAAAAGAACAGCTCGCTAAGTTGAAAACTCGAAGGGGTGGCTTAGGCAAAAATGAGCGTCTCGGTGGATTGAAAACCCGAAAGGGCGATCCAGGTAAAAATTAGAGACATAAAACAGAAAAATAATTATCCCGATAAATTGAGTACCCCACCTTGGGGCAATTTATGCAAAAATTAGGGATTATGGCAAGTAACTGCATTCGGTCGAGCTCCAGTCTTGAAAGTATTCTTGATCCAGTCAGTCAATTTTGATTCGTCATTCTCAGCCGAAGCCAAGAGCATAATAGATATCACAAATGGTAGAAGGGTTAGTGATCATTGTATTCAATGTAGCCCTTTGCCATGTAAATGACCATTTTTCAACTTTTGTAAAGATCTATGGAGTCTTGTCATTTATAGACTACCATTCTATTAAATAAAGTTGAGCTTTTTATCCAATTGTTTTTACTCTTATTTATCTTTCAGCCAAATAGAATTAAATTTTATGATGATCATTTTGAAATTTAATTTTAAAAAAATAAAAATCATGTTTTCTTAAATAATAAAAGCAGTTACTTTTTAAGAGAAATCAATTTCATTTAAGGAATATCAACAGCGGTCTAAGAACTGGTTAGCCCTAAAACGTGAAGCATTGTTGGTTTTCCCCAAGCAATTTGCATGATCTCCGTTTCCTCCCCAACAACACTTCAACATATCCAGCCGAGTTTTGTTGGTTTCCCCAACTGAGTTTGTAATTGTCTCCCTTGATTTGCAGGTGCATTTTCTCAGCAGTGTGCATAGATCCAGCACAAGATTTTGTTTCCCTTCAAGTGGCCAGCGAATTTCATTCGGCATTAATCCTAGAGCAGTATGTCTGATCCTCTGTAAGGTTGTCTCCCATTTGATATGGTGTTGACCTAAAATTCCCCACAGAGTTGATGGTGTAGATTCTCGAAAAATCTTTTCATTTTCCCCAGCCAGGGTTGAGCCTTTGAGATATATGATTTACATTCATCCTTTACCTCTCTTTCTCCAATTCATTCCCTCCTATTGAGATTGGTGGAGTGTTGTATTGATGATTCAGACCGGTAAAGTTTGTATCCTTTGTGATCGTTTTGTCAGCATGATCATCATATATACATATACATATACATTCGTAGATTTCATCATTTTGCATTATTATTACACTTTGTGATTCATTATTTCTTTGATCCTCTGCTTTGGTGGTATCCTTTCCCCTCGCGCAGATTCGGTGTGTTTGTCCTCTTTTAGTTATAGAGTGTCAGCCCCTTAAGCAGAAAGAATTTAACCTTTCTCATTCCCAACTGAGTTACTCCCTTGTGGATGATTATTATTTCAGCTTCCCCCTAGTTGATTATCTGGATGGAACCACCCCCCTGAGTTATTTCCTCGTTGGGTTGAGTCTTTGATTGACCGTTTCTTTCAAGATCTTGCCTAGATAGATGTTTTTGGTCCCCTGAGAGTCTATTGCCCAGTAATTGGGAATATTCTTCTCGATTTGCGAGTATTTTACTTTTTCCCAACACCCGGTAAAAGTAATCTACTTCCTTTATTTTTCCCCAGCGGATTCGTTTTACGTTTCCCCAGAAAGTCTATCTTTGATATGTTCATCTTAACTGATGACGGATTTTCTTTCATTTTTGAGTTTGTCCTTGATATGTTCATCTTAACTGATGACGGATATTATCGTTTTGGTATTCTACCCAGTAAAAAGGTAGTTGTAATCCCTATTTCTCTCTCCAGAAGGTTAATCCTTGATATGTTCATCCTAACCGATGATAGGTTTCCTCTCTTTTTGGTCTTCTGCCCAGTAATCGGTAGTTGTAAATCCTGCTTCCCTTTTTTCGGAGTCTATCCTTGATATGTTCATCCTAACCGGTGACGGATATTCTCTCTTTTGGTTTTCTATCCAGTAACTGATAGATATAATTCTTATTTCTCCCCTTGGAGTCTATCCTTGATAGGTTCATCTTAATCGGTGACAAATATTCTCTTTCCGGTATTCTATCCAGTATCCGATAGATGTAATTACTTCTTTTTCCCGGTAGTCTATCCTTGATATGTTCATCTTAAATGATGACAAATATTCTTCCCTTTGAGTCTATCCTTGATATGTTCACTTTAACCAGTGACATATACTCTCTTTCTTTGTGGTCTTCTGCCCAGTAATCGGTAGTTGTAAATCCTATTTGGTGTTTCCCTAGCAAGTTATTCTTACCCAGTAACTGGTAATGAATACACCTTCTGGTTGCCCTAAGCGAGTCATCTTTGATATGTTTACCCTCACCTGTAATAGATGTCCTCTCTGTCAGATTATGTTATCTCCTTACCTAGTAACTGATAATGGATAATATACTTCTATTACTCCTGTGTCGAAGATCTTTTCTTCCCCGGTTGAGTTCGAGTGCGTATTTCCTCGGTGAAATCGCCATTTCCTGTTTGGTTTAGGCATTTCAGCTTTGTTCTGACATACTTGTTTCCCCTGAATTTTCCCTTTTATCCCCGGTTGAGTCTTTCCATTGATTTATTTTCAGGGAATCCCTCATGTCCCCCAGCAGTTTTAAGTCGTCACCTGGCCTATGCACAATCTTTTATCCCCTAGAGTCTTTGTCTCCCCAATGAGTTCTCCTTAGGGAATGCATTATGCTTTTGTGGACTTTCATTCTCTCCATATTCTTTTCCTTTGTGGCAACATTTTCCCCACAGAGATTATTTTTTAACATTTCATATCATATGCATCATGAGGTCTCTTAGGGACCAAAATTTGTTTCTATTATTGTTATTTAAGTCCATTCTACTGAGTCGATATAAAGATTTTAACCTTCATCTCCTCAGCTAGAACGCCCTTAAATAGGGGCAGCTGTAAGACCCCAGTTTTGACCCTAAGATCCCTCATGCTATCTCATCATATACATTGGCATTGGGATCACACCTTGGCATCCTCCTTACCCCTCATTCATTGGGTTTGCATTGGGAGAGATCACCAAGCACATTTGATTGTATCATATTTCATTTTTCATTATTTACTAACCAAAATACCAAAAATATGTCAATGTATAGTTTGTTGATTTTGTAGGTAGTGTGTGTGCTCACCTATGCCGTATCAAGCTTATATCTAGGGTTTAAGACCCTCAATGCAAGGAGCTCAATAAAGAAATGATTCACATTGGCTCTAAGTATCATATATGGATCCCCATGATCTTCACATATTATTTTGATCAAGAAATCATCAAGAGTTTGGAGTTGGTTTGCCCGGGAAACCCTAATTCATTTGGATGTCTTTTGTGACTTCTTCAACAAGTTTATTCAACAATTGATCAAATATTTAAATGGATACTTCACCTTACATCATCTTATGCATATATGATCCTCCACGAGTCCCAAAATTCAAGAAAATGTCAAGCTATCAAGTTGGTTCATGGTGGTTGACCAGAGGAACTCAACTGGTCAAAACTTTGGTTCCCTAGAGACTATCTCCTACAATATTTGTCATATGAAAATGATTACAAGAACAAAGTTACTCAAAATGACAGATTATAGGTCAATTTGTGCTTGGAAAGTCAATTTGTATGGTGAAAGATTATAGGTCATTTTGTCTAAACCCTAGTTTGGAGGTCAACTTCCCATTCAAATTGCTCATTGTTTATGAGATGAAAGCCATTCAAATTGCATGATCAAATTCAAGATGTCTACTCAAACTTTGATGTTTGGGGGAAGTTAAAATTAAACTTTCAAATGCATGTGCCAAGAGGAAACATTATAGGTCATTTTGGGCCATTACCATTGAACAAGTGATTTTCCTCAACTTCTAAAATGCATAACTCCTTCATGCCAAATCCAAATGATGTCAAATTTGTGACCAAATTGAATAGGTTTGAAAGAGATACAACTTTGATGAAGGAACGTTTCTCATTCAAATTCCATAGAAAAAGTTATTCACGGTGGAAGAAGTGAACATTTGACTTCGGACTTAGAAAATTTTCAAATATGTTTAATTTCCCAAACTTCCACCTCAAAATTCATCATGATCTAAGCCTCAAATGAAAATGTGTTCAACATAAATGTTGTTCACCTTGATCTAACCTTTCCAAAATATCCAAGATCATCTCATTTGGATCAAACTTTAGGGACTTGCGCATGGCTTCATTATGGAAAGTGTTTTGGCAAGATTGGATTTCAAGTGATCAAATTCTTTTGCATGCTTACACATGATGCATTTATCACACTTTGTACATGAATTGGGAGTGTATTGCATCATCCCTAAGGCCAAAATAATTGCCCATGCACCCATGTAAAGGAGTTTCCAAATTTTTCAAAATTTCAAGTGGTGCAAATATCAAGTGCCTTGCCTATTTAAGCAAGCTTAAGGCTTCAGATTCATAATCAACACCTTGCCCAAGCTTTGCTAGACCAATCCAAACCCTCATTTCCATAGAATTTCTGAAGATTTTTATTGAAATCGAGCTTGAACTCCATCCTCTGTTTGGAAGTTCAAACTCCAGAAATTCACTTCCCTTTTCATCTCAATTGGCTTCTGCAAGCAAGAGGAAGAGAAATCAAGCAAATCCAGATCAAGTTCAAATGGAATTAGATCAACTCGAAGGTGATATTTCAGAAACTTCTTCTCTTCGATTCTCCCTCAATTGTTAACTATTCTTGTTGATTTTTGGTTGTCTGAAGTCCTATCAATGAAGGCAAGAAGATTGAGTTGCTTTGATGTCAAATCGAAGCAACTCAGTTCATGATCCTCAAAATTCAAATCTCTGTATCTTTTTATATACTTGGAATTGGACAAAATTGAGGTCAGATCCGAACTCCTGGGCATTTTTTCTTTAAACCCATGTCTTGCGTTTTTAATTTTGGTGATGGTTGATGGTGGACCAGTCCGGTGAGGTCCATTGGAGAAGAAGACTGGAGCTCTGGCTCCGATGATGTGTTGTCATGCATCTCAATCATAGGATCCAGTTCAAATGTTTTAATCTCGTGCGTTGCTTTTGATTACCATGTGTGTGGTTCAGTTGACCAGGGAACAGGTGGAACATGCGCTTATCACCATCTGATCTGCCACCTCAATTAATGAGGGAGATCAGATGATTCTCATTTTTTTGAATTTCTGATTATTTCATTTAATTGCTTATTTTTAATTAGATCATATTAATTTAATTATTAATCCAAAAAATATGAGACTTTCACCAAAAAAATTCAAATATTTTTCTCTTTCATTTTCTATTAAAATTATTTTTTGGACTAGTTTTGATATATTTCATGATTTAATTGTTTTTGTGCATATTTTTAATTGTTTAAAAATACTTATGACTTTTCAAAAATAATGAAATTTTTTGTCCAAGGTCCTTTGACCTTGTTTGACCATTTATTTGGTGTTTTGAAGAGGTTATAGGTTTTTGATCAAATATAATTTAATTTAAATGCATTTTAATTTGATTTTTAATTGTTTAATTGTGTAGAAATTATGTTGAGCCATTTTTATTGACTTGTGAAGTTGATTATGTGTTTGGGCCTTGGTCAAGGTTGATTTGACTTTTGTTGGATTAAAATCATTAGATTTAGGGGATTGATGAAATGTACATTTCATCTCCCAAAATGAATGAATGATTTTAACTTGATAAAATTCCTCCCATGACCAATTCGTGTTTGTCTCATTTCTCCTCCCTCTTCATCTTCAATCTCATTCTATCTCATCCCTCTCATTGGCCAATGAAGTCTCAATATCCTAAGGCTAATTGGCTCATCAATAACTTTGTTTTAGATGAACCAATACAAGTATGGATGAGATTAGATCTATCCTTTGATCATTTTCTTTTTCTGTGTGGTATGTTTTAGGAGTATGGTCCATTATACCATATCTCTAACATGCATTAACACCAAAATTTCTATTGCCCGTCCTCAGATAGTTGTGACTTCTACATAAGTCCAATTACGATTGCTTAACATAGCGCTAAATTTTTACCCAAAAGACATAGCATTCTAGTAAGTGAGATTGTAAGTCTCCCCCCTTTCATGGTATTGTGTGGAAACTTGGCCTTTTTTCCTTCCTTTGGAAGATGTCTTGGTTCAAGGATCCATGCTTGTGAATAGAGGGTTGAGTGTTCTCCAAAGAATGACTTAAACAATTAAAAAGCAAAACTTCACTAACATCTAATCAACTAACAATTTGACTAACCTTTTAATTTCAAGCCACTTATTTTATGCACTTTAAATTCAAGCCATTTATCATTTTCCATTTTATCATTTATCATTTGTGGTCTTAGGACCTTAAAATACCTAATAAACAACAAAAACCCTAAAAATGTTTATGTGTATTGTTGGATTTGATCTGAGCTTTGGACTTAGAATTAGGCAACATTCCTTATGCAAAGGACTTGGCCAATGCCAACATTTCTGAAACCGGGTTCTCGTGATTTGAGTTTTCATTTGATACAAGTATTGAGATACACTTGAGTTCATCTACTACATGGTCTTGATGCAAATGTTACTTTGAACCCGTGTCTAATGCCTTATTCTGAGCCATTCAAGGAGTATGTCATCTGATACATGGGAAGGTTAAGAGAACACTGTGAAGTTGCTAGCTTGGAGGTGGCTATCTTTATTTGATGCCTTGCTATTCATCTTGCTATTTGTTTATTGATATTGCTTGATTCCAAAGTCCAAAGGAAAAATGGGTTTCTATATGACATTCTTATCTATTGGATTGCATCCCATTGGTCAGATCTTTTCAAGTCTTAACTTTTAATTTTGTGCTTAGGATTAGTCTCTTCATCTCCTCCCATTTCTTAAATTTTAAATCCCTCCCCCTTTTCAAAATCTTCTTTTCTTGTGATTTCTAAACTTAGAATTTATTGCAAACTAGAAACTTTGGTCTTATGCCATTGCATTTTTACACTCTTTTCTTAATCAAACTTGTAAATGAACTTAACTATATTGACTTAAAATTTCAAAAGACAAAAAAAAAACTAACACTCTGTAGCGGTGTATTCGTCACTTTATGATTTATTGACTAAATCAAAAGCAAAGCATACAAAGATAGAGTCGCCACCGCACTTTTATTTATCCAAAGGAATGGCTAAAAAGCGAACAAAAGCCTAAGAAGTTTTACAAAGAAAACTAATAAAAGGGGTACAGAGATCTGGGTAAGGGGGTAATTATGCAAAGGGAAGGTATTAGGCACCCAATGCATCCTAGGTACTCCTAGGGAACCCTTTTCACAAATTGTTGCAAAAGATATTGTTTATCAAACATTTATTGTGCAAACATTGATTGGGAGGATGAGAAAAGAATATACAATTTTATTATTTTTGTGTTTGGATGGATGACCATTGCCTACGTACCTTTATAGGATCAAAACCTCATAGTTCGGCTAAAAGATTTCCAAAAAAAATGAGTGAATTGATTTTAAACAAAAGCTCTAAGGTCTTTCATTATCCACGGGAGAAAACTCAACCTATACAACCACAAGTCCACCATGTGAGAAAAGCTTCAACTTGCTAGTGAGGGACCATGCCCTATAATAAGCAAGGAAGTCTTACAATTCAATCACTAAGAACAAAAGGTGAGATTCACATCAACCACTAAGACAATTGAGATCTATGGCTAATGTATGAAAACTTGATTAAAGAATGGACAAGGCCACAAAACAATTGAGTGAGTGAAATTAACCATTTAGGAGTATTCACAAAAGATGGTCAAAGTTGACATTAAATTCAATTCAGAAGAAGTATTGTGAAAATGAAGTTTGAAAATCAGAGGCTTAAGGCCTAGGTTTCTAGTTTTGAAAACAGGTGAAAATGTTTGCACAAAGTTTTCTGGTTTGGGTTAACATGCAAATGGAGGTTGTAAGAAAACAAAAGGTGGGGATGAGGGGTAAAACTTCTTAGGAGTTCACCTCTTGAGATCATATGTAGATGATCCAAGTGATTCCTTTGGGAAAAGGCAACAAGCACAAAGCAAGTAAGCAAGTTCAAAGAGAACAAAACTGGAAATAGAATGCCAATAAATGGTCTTACATCCAACTCCGGAAACAAACGAAATAGGAAACAGATTGCCAATCAATGGTCTTATACCTGACTCCACAAAAAGAAACAAAATAGGAAACAAGTTGCCAATCAATGGTCTTATACCTGACTCCACAAAAAATGATCACAGGAAACAGATAGCCAATCAATGGTCTTACATCTGACTCCTCACAAGACAAAATAAAATAGGAAATGGAGTGCCAATCAATGGTCTTATGTCCACCTCCACAAAACAAAGATGGAAACCAGATGCCAATCAATGGACTTACACTAGCTTCACAAAGCAAAGAAAAGAAATGCAATAAGCAAGAGGAAACAAGTTGCCAATAAATGGTCTTACACTCGACTCCAAGGAAATGGAATGCCAATCAATGGTCTTAGTCCCAACTCCTACCAGATCACAGGAAACAACTGCCAATAAATGGACTTACAATTGACTCCTCAATGGACAAAACAAAATGTCACAAAGTATGAACAATGATAATGAAATGATGTATAATTAATGCTCAAAGATGAAAACAATGCACAGAGGCACACACAAACAATTATGCACATATGGGTAAACAAGCAAACAAGCAGTCAATTATCACACACTATACACAATCAATAGGCTCAAGCAAGGTTGGGCTTTAGTCAAGGGGTCACATCAACCTCGACAAACAAGCCAACTGGAAAGGGGTGTTTTGAGCTCTTAACCCTAACATTGAGAGTTAGGGTGAAGCAGATGAAATGGAGATGAGGGTTATGCCTCATAGCTCTTATCCCTGGCCTGGGAGAGCTTTAATCATAAGAAAGTGTGGGAGTTCAGAATGAGGGAACTCTTCTCCACAAATGACTGACTCTATGGACAAGATTTTGGGTTTTCTATTCAAAGTGCATCAACACATGGTGTGAGAAAAATGAATGACACAACTGAATAGCAGGGGATGGATTGCACACCCCTTTTATCTGCCAATTGCCTCTTAAGAGGACTTAACCTGCTTGGCACAAAGATAAACAAACAAGAACATGGCCTCTTAAGGAGGGCTTCAGACAGGTGCCTGCCAAAATAACGTGACAGGTCTTCCAGACTACATGAAGAATAAGGATTATACCTAAGTGGTATACCAACCACAAGCAAAGCAAAGCAAAGTTTAAATGAACTTAAAGTAACTTAGGTACCTGTGTAAACAACTAAACAAATCAGTACAGTATTCAGACAAACAGACAACAGTCAACAACAAACAGACAATCCCAATGTACAACAAATAATCCATAAGGCAAACTCAAGTGAAATATCATCAACCTACAAAACAACCAAATGTTAGCAATCAATAGTAAATATCAACATTCAAATGATGAAGCAACATCAACCATGGAAATTGAGTGCTTGGTCCTGAAATTCAAAGCTCACATGTAAGTACAAACCACTAGGTCAAAGCCTAGGGTCAAAGGTGAATAAAAAATTCAAAACAGAAGCTAATATTCAACACAATGCAACCTCAAACACATATTAACATGTCCTAAAAAGGACAAAGTCAAAATCATCAAGCAAGGCCATTTCATGTGCAAGAGAAGTCAAAGACAATTTCAAAGCTCATATTTGAACATTGAGAATGAAAATTCCAAATCAAAACAGAAATGATTCAAATAATTCTGGAAAAATTCATGAGCATTCAACACATCCAATTCAATCATCATACAAAAAATCAGAAGCATCAAAGATCAATTGGCATGGAAATGAAATTGTACAAGTTGATCAATCAAATGTGTGACACAAATTGTCACACCATGCAAACATGTACATAAAATAGAAATGGTAAATTAGAAAAATACCAAACCAAGCCACAAACATCCATTAACATGTTAGGAACAAACATGCAAAATTTCATGGAATTTGGATTAAAATCAAGCATTTCACAATAGGAAGAGTGGAGCAAGGTCACAAATGTACACATGTTCACATATTCTAGCACAATCCATAGTCCAACCATGCAGAACTTCAGAATTTATCATCATCAAATAGAGGACATCTCAATGAACAAGTAGCAAAAAACCATGGATTTTTTGGAGCATTTTTCAATTTATTATGAATTTTTGAAGTTGGAAGAAAAAATTAAAATCAAAATGATCATAGCATGGAAAATAAGGAGGGAAATGGCATAATGAAGCATTAATTTGAAAAATTGCTTGCGCGCCAGGATCAAACCGTGTACGGATTTGAAATGAGGCGCGCTACACTGAAACGCAGCCGTTTCACATGAAGAACCCTAGGGAACCAGATGGACGCAAAGACGGACGCTAGGCCGTCGCTAATCTGGAAAAAACATCGTCTTCCTCGTGAAGACGATGATGAACAATAGACCTTCAAACTAATTTTCCAGAATTTTCCAGAATTTCAAAAATCATACATCATTTTAAAGCTCTTTCAACCAGGAATTCAGATCAACCAATATCTAGTCCTAATTCATCATAATTAAAGAGAATCGATGAAAAACATTTATGAATGCAAAACTTCAATCACACATATCTCCTGCTATAGTGCATCATTTTTCATGAAATTTTCACCAGAATCATCAGCAAGAGTAGATCTACATGAACATGTGCATGGATTTGAGAATTGAAAGCTTCGAAAAACCTACCTCTTGAAGAGCAGGTTCTGGATTCGCACGATTCAAAGCTCCAAATGATCCAAATCACTTCCTGAGATGTTGTCTTGAATCTTTGTGAAGTAATTGAGGCTTCGCAGGTGCTAGATCCAGCTCAAATCAGAATTTCCATCTTCACCTTCATGAGCTTGCTACACTTGATTCTTGCACGAATTCCACAATCCAAAGCTTGATCTGCACTATATCAGTACCAGAGAACAAGAATATGAAATAAAATTGCAATGTTATTTGAAGAAAATTTGAATTATGATTGGAAGAAAATTTTGGAGGGAGAGAAAATTTTGATCTAGAAATGGTGAAAAATTATTAAGCTCCTTTGAAATTCTGTTAGGTTTTAGTATTTATATGCTCTCTTAATCACATTGCTAATCCACACTTAATTTGGTTAATTGAAATTAGGCAAAATAAGGTGTTTTGGAAAAAATTGAAAATTGCATGGTGCATGTAGTAAACCCACGTGAACAGTGTCACGTGCTTGATCAAAGTCACTCTAAATCATCTTTTAAACACATTGGCAATGGTAGAAAGTTCTCATGATGCACCATTTTTAAATTTTCAAGTTTCCCTCCAAAATTGACTTGAATGCACAAATGATCATATGATGAAAATTCATGCAATGTGATGAATGATTTGGAAACTTCATGTTATGAGAAGCATTTTAGAAAAAGAGGCACCAAATTTGGAGTTATGAATCAAAAGTTATGGCCATTTGAAGTTCCATGTACACTTGGCAATGATTGGACCATATCACCTCAACCATTCATCAGATGCTCATGATCTTGGACTTTTTGGAAATGGGAGAAAGAGATCTTCAACTTTCATGTTGGACAAAAATTCATTTGAAGCTTCTTTGATGTTGGAAAGTTGAGTTGAAGTTGGACCAAAAACTTTCCATTTTTGGAAACTTGAAATTATAGGTCACTTTCCATTTTGGGAAACTTTTGCACTGGCTTCAAATTCTTCAACATTGATGTTTGAAATGATGAATAAGCCTTGTTTGGACATGAATGGGATGAAGAAACTCAATTTCCACACTCAAAACCCACAGTTGACTTTTCAATTGACTGCATTGGCCCTTAGATGACCTGAAAATATTCTGATGAATTTGAGCTTCAACCACTTGGGGAATTGGTTCCAAAATGAACCTATAGCTCATATAAGCTCCATAAAATGATCACATGATTCATATCTCAAGAAAATACCATCTGCTCTTTGTACCATGAATTCACCTGATGCCTTGACCTGTTGACTGCTTAAGCTGCAAGTAACAAAGGTTAATGACATATTTTTGTACATTTTTGGTTAGTGATTAAAAGAAAAGCAATGATATACAAATTCAAGCAATGCTTGGTGATCAAGAACCACTCTCAAGAAAGATCCCATCCACAAGGAAGGAAGCAAGGTGTCCAATGATCCTTGAGGCTATGCAATAATATGATATGATGCCATGAGGGATCTTAGGGACAAAATTGGGGTCTTACAGATGCCCCTATTTAAGGTCATTCTAGCCGAAGAAGTGAAGGTTAAAATCTTCATTTCGACGCGGTAGAATGGGCTTAAATAACAATAATGAGACAAATTTTGGTCCCTAAGAAACCTCATGATGCAAATGTATGAATGCAAAACAAACAAACTTGGTGGAGATATAGGTCCACAAAGAAGAAAAGACGATTCATCGGAGTAATACACTCACCAGGAACAGAGACTCTAACAGGACTCTCATGGGGATAAGAAAAGATTGCGTGAGCAGGACACGACTCTGAATTAGGGAAAAGGAACTTGACACTGCGTGAGCAGGACACGACTCGCCTGGAGACCTCACTGGGGAGTAAAGGACTCAAACTGGGAAAAAGAGTTTCCAAAGGGAACGAATCCAATGGAAAGACTCAAGCTGACTCAAAGATGCGTGTATTGGGGGAACAACACCAATACAGCAAAACTATCCACAAAGGATACTTCGGATAAAAATCCGGACTCGGACTGGGAAAAGATTCACACATAACCTCCCTGCCGGGGAAAAAATGCATATATTGGGGAAAACGCCAATACAGCAAAAGGGTAAAATCACAACAGAAACTCCACTGGGGAACGTCTAACAAAAGACTCTCGTGGGGAAAATCTGCAAGATGAGGTGTTACCGGTTACTGGGTAACAAGCTCAAAGAGACATGTGATCTAAACATCGGTTATTGGGTGAAAGAACAACAAGCTCAGGAGGAATGAATATCTAAGACCGGTATAAGGGTGAGAGATATCAATCAACCAAAATATCTGAGGAAGACCTGAAAAAGGTACGTCAACTCAGGAAAAATCTGACTTCACAGGGGATCAAGGTCATAATAGGGAGAAGAAAAGGAAGGAACACCAGGGATACCGGTTACTGGGTATATAATAGGTGATCAACCAAAGTGTGAATTGGTTTTTACTGCCAAAACATTCATCATCCGAAAGGAGGGCTTGAAAACGCAAATCGACTTACAGGATGGACATTCGACTCCGCACCGGGAAAACGAATCTTACTCAAATGGGGAAGGACAAAAGGCTTCAACCAAAGAGCGCATGAGATATATTATCCATTACCGTCAAAACGTGGATAGTATACTCGCATGAGATACATTATCTATTACCGTCAGAACGTAGATAATATACTCGCATGGAAGGAACACCAGGGATACTGGTTACTGGGCAAATAATAGGTGACCGACCGAAAACGTGAATTGGTTTTTACTGCCAAAACACTCATCATCCAAAAGGATAGATATTCGATTCCACAAAGAATACGAATCTTACTCCACTGGAGAAACAATCAAAAGATTTTGACCAAGGAGTGCATGAGATATATTATCTATTACCGTCAGAACGTAGATAATACACTCGCATGGAAGGAGCACCAGGGATACCGGTTACTGGGTATATAATAGGTGACCTACCGAAAAGAGAAACAATCGTTACCAACAACAAACAGGGTAGACGAAAGATAACTCGATGGGGATAAATTGCAAGCATACGACAATTATCCAGGAGACATATCACTGGTTATTGGGAGATACGCTCAAAGAGGGGGGAAACAAAGAATATTCGATTCCGCAAAGGAATACGAATCTCACTCAACTGGGGAAACACAACAGGCTTCGACTGAAGAGTGTATGAGATATATTATCCATTACCGTCAGAATGCGGATAATACACTCGCATGGAAGATTATCCACAACCGGTTACTGGGTTAACAAAGGATAAATCATCCGAAAAGAAAGGCATCGGGATACCAAAACTAGGTATATAAAGATGACCGATCAAAGGGAGCAACAATCATTACCAACAAAAGGGCAAATGAAAGAGGACTCACTGGGGATGCATTGATAAAAAATCAATGATCTGGGGAACAAATCACTGGCATACGGTGAAAGGACCCACTGAGGATAAAATTGCTAGCAAACGGCAATTATCCACAAAAAGACTTGCTGGGAAATACGATTGCTTACTCAGAGCAATACCCAGAAGAAAGGAGGGAATATCAACATCGAATACTGGATGAAGACAACCACTAAGAGGGGATTACATCTACCGAATACTGGGTAAAAAATCACGGACGAGTAACCGTCATCGGTTAGGATGAACAACACGGTTAACTCTGCAAAACGGGAGAACAGAGGATTTACAACTACCGAATACTGGGTAGAAGACCAAAGACTCTGGCTGAGGAAAAAAAGAGGTTTACCACTACCGACTACTGGGTAGAAAACCAAAGACTCAGCTGAGGATATGGTGAATGATTGCTGAATATATTGAGCAATTATCCCAACTATTCCACAAGGAAGCACAAACTCCACTAGGGAGACAACAACAACATAGGATTTACAACTACCGAATACTGGGTAGAAGACCGCAAAATCCACCCTCAACCAGAATGAACCACAAAGGTTACCTCTGCTAGGGGAATAGAGATAGGACTTACAACTACCGGTTACTGGGTAGAGGGCCACAACTCTAATGAGGATACAAAAGTAGGGTTTACGACTACCGAATACTGGGTAGAAAACCAAAGCCTCTGCGCGGGGATCGGAAAGATCACAACTCCGCGCGGTGAAAACAAAATAGGGTTTATGACTACCAGTTACTAGGTAGAAGACCACAAACACTGCTGGAGAGCAAGGAAATAGGATTTACGACTACCGAATACTGGGTAGAAAACCAACGACTCTTGCTGAAGAACAACAGGTTCACAAATACCAACCTCTGGGTAAACAACCACAGAGTCCGCAAAGGGGGGAAAAGGTATATAGGATTTACAACTACCGGTTACTGGGTAGAAAACCAAAGGATAGGACTTACAACTACCGATTACTGGGTAGAAGCCAAAATTCCACTGGGGATAAGATGAATTATTGCCGGTTACTGGGCAATTTATTCATTTATTCCACAGGGAAGCACAAGAGACAGTTGAAAAAAAGATAATCAAAGATAAGATCACGCAACTCCATTGGGGACGAATCCACTGAGGGAGACAAGATCACGCAAGTAGATTCTGCCACACAAGCAACTCTATTGGGAATCAAAGATAATCAGGAAATCAACCAAATCTCTGCATGGGAGAAAACCATCACAGATACAATCCATCATGCCACAACACTACTGGGGATTTATCTGAGGCAGAGAAGAAGAACTGGGGATCAACCACCAAATACCAAACCTTCACAAAATACCACAATTGCTGAGGAGGCAAGAATCACTGCTCTGCTGAAGGGAGGAGAGGTGAAAACCTCCACAAGCACTCTGATGGGGAGAGATAGCATAGATGAAGTACATCATACCAACAACTCCGCTGGCGACTTCACTGAGGAGAGAATATTGTTGGAGAGGAAAATTGAAGTCTTCAACAAGCACTCTGAATGAGGAGGAGTCATAATAAAGGCTCTGTTCAACAAAATCTGTTCGGGAGAAATCCCAACAAACACCCTGCTCAGGGGCAAAATCTCAACAGAAGCTCTGCTTGGGGAGAAACCCCAACAACAATTTGGAGAAAGAGGATACAGCCATGCCAGGAATATGAACAAATGTCTCACCCTGTTGGAAATCATGCCACCCTCTGGAGAGCACTGAGAAATTCTTAATTATCCTTTTTATCATTGTGAACGTTCACTTTGTTTAAAAACAATTTTTATGAACAAAAATTTTGTTTGTTTAAAACAATGACATTTTATCAATTAAAACATGCAAAACATTTGTTGAATTGAAACAAATAAGAGTGCAAATAATTGGATAAAAGCTCAAATTTATTTGATGGAATGGTAGTCTGCGAATGGTAAGACTCCATAGATCTGTACAAATTTGAAAATCGGTGATATATATTGGAAGAGGGCTACATTAAACATAATGACCATTTCTCTACCAATTTGAATCCGATGTATTTGAGGCTTCAGCTGACGACGACTGAGCGAGAATCTCTGACGAAAAGACGGTTGTGAAACAGAAAGTCTTGTCAGGATGCAGTTACTTGCCAAATCCCTAATTTTTGCCTAAATTGCCCCAGGGTGAGGTACTCAATCTAGCGGGATGCAAATTCACTTTTTTTCAAGTCTCTAATTTTTGCCTGGATCGCCCTTTCGGGTTATCCACCGAGACGCTCATTTTTGCCTAAGCCGCCCTTTCGGGTTTTCAACTTAGCGAGCTATTCTGTTTTTCTTTTTAAGCGAAGTATTTCTTGACTGCATCTGAATTCACAGGACGAGTGAAATCCTCCCCATCCATTGTTGTAAGTATCAAAGCACCGCCTGAAAAGGCTCTCTTGACAACATATGGACCTTCATAGTTTGGAGTCCACTTGCCCCTGGAATCGGGCGCGAAAGACAAGACTTTCTTGAGCACGAGGTCACCTTCTCGGAACACACGAGGCTTGACCTTCTTATCGAATGCTTTCTTCATTCTCTGCTGATATAACTGACATGGCACATGGCAGTCAATCGCTTCTCTTCAATTAAATTCAACTGGTCATAACGATTCTGAATCCATTCAGCATCAGTCAACTTGGCTTCCATCAAGACTCTCATTGATGGGATCTCCACCTCTACTGGGAGAACAGCCTCCATGCCGTAAATAAGAGAGAAAGGGGTTGCCCCTGTTGAAGTGCGGACAGATGTACGATATCCATGCAAAGCGAATGGCAGCATCTCATGCCAATCTTTGTACGCGACTGTCATCTTCTGGATAATCTTCTTGATATTCTTGTTAGCAGCTTCAACAACCCCATTCATCTTGGGTCTGTAAGGAGAGGAATTATGATGTGCAATCTTGAACTCAGCGCACAACTCTTCCATCATCTTCTTGTTCAAGTTTGATCCATTATCAGTAATGATCTTATCAGGCACACCATAACGGAATATCAGCTGATTCTTGACAAACTTCACGACCACCTGCCTGGTCACATTCACATACGACGCCGCTTCAACCCATTTGGTGAAGTAGTCAATTGCTACGAGAATAAACCTGTGTCCGTTGGACGCTTTCGGTTCAATCATGCCAATCATGTCGATTCCCCACATAGAGAAAGGCCATGGTGATGAAATCACATTCAGAAGTGTCGGAGGAATATGAATCTTGTCCGCATAAATCTGACACTTGTGGCATTTCTTCACATATTTGCAGCAGTCAGACTCCATTGTCAACCAATAGTAGCCTGCTCTCAGCATCTTTCTAGCCATGGCATGTCCATTGGAATGAGTACCAAATGAACCCTCATGGACCTCAGTCATCAACAGGTCTGCTTCGTGTCTATCCACGCATCTGAGTAGAACCATGTCAAAATTTCTCTTATAAAGCACTTCTCCACTGAGGTAGAAACTGCCTGACAACATTCTCAAAGTTTTCCTATCTTTCACAGATGCCCCAGGCGGGTGAACCTGGTTCTGGAGGAAATTCTTGATATCAAAATACCAAGGCTTGTCATCATTCACTTCTTCGACTGCAAACACGTGAGCTGGTCTATCCAAGCGCATCACGGTGATATTGGGAACTTCATTCCAATACTTGACTACAATCATGGAAGCAAGCGTAGCAAGCGCATCTGCCATTCAATTATCTTCTCGAGGAATATGATGAAAGTCAACTTCTGTAAAGAAAGTTGAAATTCTCCTCGCATAATCTCTGTACGGAATGAGACTGGGCTGATTCGTCTCCCATTCACCCTTTATCTGATTGACAACGAGGGCCGAATCACCATACACGTCAAGATGCTTGATCCTTAGATTAATGCATTCTTCTAATCCCATAATGCAGGCTTCATACTCAGCCATATTATTCGTGCACTTGAAAGTTAGCCTTGCTGTAAATGGAATATGTGTACCCTGAGGAGTAATGATTACTGCCCCAATTCCATTTCCGTACTGATTTACAGCACCACCAAACACCATCGTCCATCTGAAACCAGGTTCTGGACCTTCATCAAGTGTAGGCTCGTCACAATCTTTCATTTTCAAATACAGAATCTCCTCGACTGGGAAGTCGTACTGAACAGACTGATGATCTTCAATCGGCTGATGTGCCAAGTGGTCAGCCAAGATACTACTTTTGATAGCTTTCTGAGCTCGATACTCGATATCATACTCAGATAACAACATCTGCCAACGGGAAATCCTCCCAGTTAAAGTAGGCTTCTCGAAGATGTACTTGATTGGATCCATTCTGGATATCAACCAAGTTGTATGATTTATCATGTACTGGCGTAAACGCTTAGCGGCCCAAGCCAAAGCACAACACGTCTTCTCAAGCATTGAGTATCGAGACTCACAATCAGTGAACTTCTTACTCAGGTAGTAGATAGCAGATTCTTTCTTCCCCGATTCGTCTTGCTGACCGGGGACGCAACCCATCGAGTCTTCAAGAACGGTCAAATACATGATCAGAGGTCTTCCTTCTACAGGCAGAGACAAGATCGGAGGTTCAGACAGATACTCTTTGATACTGTCGAAAGCTTTCTGGAAATCCTCGGTCCAATCATGAGACTGATCTTTCTGGAGGAGCTTGAATATCGGCGCACATGTGGCAGTCATGTGGGATATAAATCTGGAAATATAGTTCAAGCGGCCAAGAAAACCTCGGACTTGCTTCTCAGTTTTGGGCGCAGGCATCTCTTGTATTGCTTTGACCTTTGCAGGATCAACCTCAATACCTCTTTCACTGACAATAAAACCTAATAACTTGCCAGAACGGACTCCAAATGTACACTTGTTCGGATTCAAACGAAGCCTGAACTTCCTCAAACGCTGGAAGAGTTTCAACAAATGCTCAATATGTTCAACTTCCGTTCGTGACTTAGCAATCATATCATCGACATAGACCTCTATCTCCTTGTGCATCATATCATGAAACAAGGTAGTCATAGCTCGTTGATACGTGGCTCCGGCGTTCTTCAAACCGAAGGGCATCACTCGATAACAGAATGTTCCCCAAGGTGTGATGAATGTTGTCTTCTCCATATCCTCGGGTGCCATCTTGATTTGATTATATCCGAAAAATCCGTCCATAAACGAAAAGACTTTGAATTTAGCTGTATTGTCTACCAACATATCAATGTGTGGTAGAGGGAAATCATCTTTCGGACTAGCTTTATTCAAATCTCTGTAATCAACACACATACGGACTTTTCCGTCTTTCTTAGGCACAGGCACAATATTGGCCACCCATAGAGGATATGTAAAAGTCACCAGAAACCCCGCATCAATTTGCTTCTGAACTTCCTCTTTGATCTTTACTGCCATATCTGGATGAGTTCTTCTGAGCTTCTGCTTCACTGGCATGCACTCAGACTTTAGAGGCAGGAAATGTTGCACAATATCTGTATCTAGACCCGGCATGTCTTCATATGACCAAGCAAAGATATCGGAATATTCTCGTAGAAAACTGATCAACCCCTTCTTGACAGACTCTTCAAGGAGTGCCCCAATCTTCACCATCCGAACACAATCTTCAGACCCCAAGTTGACTGTTTCCAGATTCTCAAGATGCGGCTGAATGATCTTCTTCTCGTGCTCAAGAAGGCGGGAAATCTCATCAGGAATCTCTTCAACATCATCTTCCTCTGCCTCAAATACAGGGAATTCAAAATTGGGAGATGGCGTTGGATCATTATGTTCAATGGGTTTTAGAATCAACCTGCATAATGATTTTGGATAGTGAAAAAGCTTTAGAATTTAAACAAACAAATCATTATGAAGATGAAAAGATTGCTTTTATTCTTGTTTTTAGGGTTTTTTGTGATCACCGATTTCATGCAAAAAGCAAAAAGTGAAAACAATTGGAAAAACAAATGTTTAACATGAATTTATTGAATGAAATATCATTGTATATATGATGCCAACAATGTCATCACTTCTCCTTTTGGCATGGGAGAAGGGTTTTCAAACAAAGTGAACATATTACGTTGATCTATGAATGACCGTAGGAACATCTACAGCGACCCATATGTGGCAGATCCTGCCAGGGATGACAAAATTGTCAGTATCCTCTGCATCCTCTTCCAAGATAGCAGCAGCCTCATCAACTTGATCGGCGTGGATGAAACCTCCACTCTTGAACAGCCCTTTGACGTTGAAGACCCCAGAAGAATAGCCAATGCCAGCCCGGGATTTATTGTCTTCAAGCTCAATCATTTTTCCTAGACCAGCAACTGCACCACATTCAATGGCCAGTTTCCCATCACGATAGGAAGCAAATGAAGGAGTTTTCTTCTCAGTTGGCTCAGGAATAAACAAAGCTTGGAAAGGAGTTCCAACTTCATCCTCAGCATCAATGTATGAGAAAGAAGACAAGTGGCTAACCAGGAGAGCCTTTTCTCCCCCTACCACAACCAGTTTCTTATTCTTAACGAATTTCAGCTTCTGGTGTAGGGTGGATGTCACGGCGCCAGCCTCGTGAATCCATGGTCTACCAAGGAGACAGCTATAAGATGGGTGGATATCCATAACCTGAAAGGTAACTTGGAAATCGCTTGGTCCAATCTTGATTGGGAGATCAACTTCCCCAATCACAGTCTTACGCGACCCATCGAAAGCCTTCACAACAACACCACTCTGCCTCATGGGAGGCCCTTGATATGACAATCTAGAAAGAGTGGTCTTCGGCAATACATTCAAAGATGACCCAGTGTCCACCAGCACGTTGGACATGGCGTCGTTCTTGCAATTCATGGATATATGTAAAGCCATGTTGTGGTCTCTTCCCTCCTCAGGGAGATCAGCGTCATAGAAACTCAAAGTGTTGCAAGTGTAGCACCTCAAATTTGCACCTCCCATTTGTATATACATTTCATTTTTAGGTCATTACCATTGCATTGTCATTGCATAGTCCATTACATCTCATCAGGCAAGACTGGTCAAGAGATTCAACTGTGCAAGGCAACAAGTGCATTTTCCATGGAATCAAAGCCCTAGGGTTGGTATAATGAGTTCATATGACCCAAAGATCATTTTGAAGATGATTGGTCAAGCATTGAAGGCTCAAAGCTCATCAGTCCATGTGCAAATCATCTGAAACCCTAAAAAGTCAACAGAAGTCAACTGTCAGTTCAATTATGGATTTGGAGGTGGGAGATGGTTAGAGATGCCTCATTCATGTGTAAACAAGTCTCATTTGACATTTCAAACATCAACATTGAAGAATTTGAGGTCAGATCAAGACTTTCCAAAAATAGCAGGTAACTTGTAATTTGAACTTGCCAAAAATGGAAAGGTTTTCAACTCAAGATTACATCATCAAGAAAGCTTCAAATGGAATTTTGTCCAACATGAAAGTTGAAGATATTTCTCTCCCATTTCCAAAAAGTCTAAGATCATGGATTTCTCATGTGTGGTTAAGGAGATGTGATCAAAACATGGCAAGGTGTACTTGAAGCTTCAAATGAGCATAACTTTCAAACCAAAAGTCCAATTTGAGTGGCTCTTTTTGCATTGTTCTTATTTTGACCTCTAGTTTCCAAATTTTGCATTACATGGCATGCATTACCATCATATAAACATTTGCCATTTCACTTGATTTTTGGAGGGAAAAATTGAAGTTTAAAATTGGTGCATGGTTTGAACATTCCACCATTGCATTTAGCTCCAAAACAGAATTTTGAGTGAAATTGAAACAATTTTCGTGTACTGTTCATTCATGATTTTCATGCATAAGGGTGAAAAACCAAATTTGCCAAAACACCTTGAAACTTAATCCATTCCATTAGCATTTGGGTTAGGCTTAATTAAACATGATTAGGGAGAGGTATAAAGGCCAAACCCTAATAGTTTTCAGCATAACAAGAACCATAATTTCAGATCTACAAAAATTTTCACAAGTTTCCTCTCAAAATTTTCTTCCAATTCTTCAAACAAGAATAATTTCCATTGCTTAATCTTTGGTCCTGAAGTGTTATTGGTCAATTTTGCACGTGGAATCAAGAGAATTGGTGCTGTTTTAAAGCATATTCGAAGCTTGAAGCAACTATGGTGAATTCAGAATTTGGTGAGATCGTGCACAATTGAGCTGAGTTTTCTTCTTCAAACACTTGTACAAGCATCATAGAAGAGGTTGGAAGCATCACAAGGCCTGTAGCTCGAAGAATTCCAGATCTGCACTTCAAGAGGTCATGGCTCGATCTCTTCATTTCTCAAAATTATTGCCATGTTAATATAGATCTCTTTATGCTGATTAATTTGAGCTTTGAACCATTGAATTCCATGCACTATTGGCTGAGAAATGTTGATTTTAAGTTTTGTGCATGAATGTTCCATTGCTCGATTCTCTTGATGTGTGTTGATTTAGGCTAAACCATGCATGTATCTTTGATGTATGATGAAGGATCTACGTGTTGATGTATTTAATTTCCAATTCTGGGAAAAACGTTCTTGGTGTTCTTGATGATACACTGTTCATCATGCTGCGCGCGATGAAGATGATGATGTTCATCTTTTGGCAACGCTTTCAATCCATAGGCCACGCTTTTCCGTTTCTGAAGGTGTTAGAATAGGGCTTGGTTTTGATTGGTGCATGCAAATTCCATGCGTGCGTTTCTATTGGCTCATGCTTGCTGAGCGTGCCATTGGCTGCCACGTCTTTAATGAAACGCTGAGTTTCATCTTCAGCGCGCTCCAACATTTGAAATTGTCCCGTGTTCGATCCCTCCGTGCCACATTAATTCAAATGCCATGCTATTATTTTCCTTTTCCCTCCATGTGTTCATATGCTATGTCTCATGCATTTTTTTATTTGTTCATCATCTTTAAAAATTCATATATAATTGAAAATTGATCCAAAAAATATGAGGTTTTCTGCATTGCATTCCTTATTCTCTCTATTATTTTTTGATCATTTTTCCATAAATTTTGCATGGCTGGAAATTATTTTGTGCTAGGGTTTGTAAACATGTGTGCATTTTGTACCTTGCTTTTCCATATCCTTTGTGAAATGCTTGATTCTTATCCAATGCTTATGAAATTTCGTATGCTATAACTAGACTCATTGCTCGACATTTTGGTGTTGATTTGGTATTTTTATCATTTACCATTGCTGTTTTATGAATGTGCTAAGTTAGGTGTGACAATTTGTGTCACACCTTGTGATGTTCAACTTGATTGATGAGTTTGCCATGCCAAATGATATCCAATTGCCTTGATTTTTTGGATGATGCATGCTATGGATGTTGTGATTGCTCATGATTTTTGTTGGAGTTTTTGGGATCATTTCTGATTTAATTGAGATTTTTCCTTCTGGTTGGTCACATTTGAACTTTAAAATTGCCTTGAACTTCATTCATTCATGAAATGCTTGTTCCTTATCCAATGAATGTGAAATTTGGCACACTATTTCTAGACACTTTGAGTGTTGTTTTGGATTTGGTTTGAGGCTTTTACCATGATCCATCTCTGTTTTATGTCTATGCTAACTTGGTGTGACAATTGGTGTCACACATGTGCTTGTTGTGTTTGTCTTGACTTATGCTATGTGATTGCCATGCCTAATGATGTCCAATGCTTCTAATTTTTTGTGTGATGATCATGTTGTATGTCCTGTTTACGCATGAATTTTGCCAAGATTATTTGAATCATTTATGATTTAATTTGCATCTGTTTCTTCTGATGTCACAATGTGGTCACAATTTGCATACCTTTCCATGATTGAACCATGAAATGAATTTGGTTAGTGATATTGATATGGGACCTTTTTGAATGTGTTCTTGATTGAATGAAGTTGATTCATGTTAAATTTCATGTTCTGTTTTGAATGTTTGACCCTCTTTTGACCCTAGGCTTGGACCTAGTGGTTTGGACTCACGGTTTGGATTGTGGATTTCAGGTTAAGAAGCACATTGCCATGATTGGAGTTGCTCACTCATTTGAGTTTGATCATGTGTTGTTATTGGCTAATGTTGGTTTGTTTTGTAGGCTTTGAAGGCAATTCATTTGTGTTTGCCTAATGCCTTGCTCATTGTTGACTGATGATGCTTTGTCTGTCTGATTGTAGGGATGACTGTTGTCTGTTTGATTGTTTGAATTATATACTGATTGGGTTAGATTTTTTCAGGTACCTAAGTTGCTTTGAGTTCTTATTGAACTTGCTTTTGCTTTGCTTGGTTGCTTAACCATTGAGGTATAACTCTCTGACTTCATGTAGTCTGGAAGACCTGTCCTGTTACTTGGGCAGGCACCTGTCTGAAGCCCTCCTTAAGAGGCAATGCTTGTGTTTGTTTACTTTTGTGCCAAGCAGGAAAAGACCTCTATGAGGCAATTGGCAGATAAAAGAGATGTGCAATCCATCTCCTGCTATTCATTGTGTCATTCACTTTGCTCACACACCTTGTGTTGATGCATTGTGGATATTAACCCAAGATCTTTGTTGTGTCAGTCATATGTGGAGAAGAGTTCCTACTTTCTGAACTCCCACACTTTCATTTGTCTGAAGCTCTCCCAGGCCAGGGATAAGAGCTGTGGGGTCTTACCCTCACTTCCCATTTCATCTGCTTCACCCTAACTCTCAATGTTAGGGTTAAGAGCTAACTACACCCGATTCCAGTTGGCTTGTGTTTCACAGCCTAACCTTGTATGAGCCCAATTGTGTGCATATAGTGTGTGTGCTTGCTTTTCATGCTTGTATGTATTTGCCTGTGCTGTTTAGGATAGCTTGCTCCCTGTGCAAGTTAGATAGAAACCTTAACCTAGGACCATGGTGAATTTACATGATAACTATTAGGCTCGAGTCAGTCTCCCTTCTAGTTTGTCATTTCCCAGTCTCTGGTTAGGTTAGAAGTCCGTTTTCCCTGCGTAGGGGAACTACGTCGCCCTGATCCTCATACCAGATGAGGTACGTAGGCAGGAGATGAGCTGATCTCTCTGGGCGCCCTTTTTCTTTTTCAACCCTTTGTGTGTGTTTGGAATCTGACGTAAGTCCAGCGATTGGCAGTTGGTTTCCTGTGTTTGCCTCTTTGTTTGGAGTCTGACGTAAGTCCAGCGATTGGCAGTTGGTTTCCTATGTGCGTTTGTTGGTTCAGAGTCTGACGTAAGTCCAGCGATTGGCAGTCGGTTTCCTGTGTTAGTTTTGTTTGGCGTGCGTTAGCTGAGCTACGAGTGCTCTGATTCTTCTCCAGTCAGAGAAGATACGTATGCATAGGATGCGACATCCTAGCGAGCACGTTTCCCCTGTCCCGAACTACGTCGACTCTGATGTATGTGCTTGACAGACTACGTAGGCCCAGGATGCGATATCCTGCCGAGTCCCGTTTCTCTTGTCTTTCTGTGTGTTCCTTCCAGCCTTGTGTGATGTTTGAGCAGTTTTTAGCAACCTTATCCTTTCTTTTGTGCGTGGATCCCGTCGAGTACGACGGATGCGTAGGGGTGTTAATACCTTCCCTTCGCATAACCGACTCCCGATCCCATTTCTCTCTGGTCGCGAGACCATGTCTTTTCCAGGTTTACTTCGAGCGTTTCCTTTCCCTCTTTTGGGATAAATAACGCACGGTGGCGGCTCTGTTGTTTCGTTTTCCCGCCGGTTTTTCGCGTAATGCGACAGCTGGCGACTCTGTTGGGGATTAAAAGAAGTTGACCTCTTGCTGGTCCATCTTCCCTAAGCGAGTCTCTCCTAGCGCTCTCTAGGTCAGGGTTTGGTTGCTTTTGCTGTTTCATTTATTGCATTCATTTATTTATTGTTTGCATTTATGTTTGCATTTATGTTTGCATTCATCATCATGAATTCATCTGGCTGTGTTGTGTTTGTCTCTCTGTTGGGGTGGGAGTTACATGAGGTAAAAGGCCCAATACCCAGGCTATGAGTGAAATCTAGGATACCTAGGAATAGAGTGATTCATGGGAAGCGGGTGGTATTGCGCCACTTAGCGGAACATTGATATCACGAGCAGTTCAGACTCTGATGGGGTATCATCGTTACATACTTCGGGTGTGTATATGATGATATTCTATGAAAGGGTTATTTATGTTGCGTTTCTCTCGACCTTACCCTGGCCTAGATGACACCCGTGAGTGGGGAGGGAATGATCATTATTACAGGTACAGTTGGTGACTTGTCGGTGACTTGTTGGTGACTTGTGGTCCTGTTGGTGACTATTGGTTCAGAATTTTGGGGTCTCAGATGAATTTGTGGTTCCGAGTTCAAGCCGAAGCTTTGATCCTATGCTCCGAGATACACAGCCAGCCAGTCTTGTCTGCATCATTTGCATCATAGCATGTTTATTTTCAAAAAAAAAATATGCAATAAAAAAATTGAGAAAAGAAATGAAAAAAGAAAAGAAAAGAAAAAAGCTAATCTCTGCATGCATATCATTTCTCAGGTTCATTCAGGAGTCTATTCATTGTGAGAGATGGCAACAGTCCCAGAGTTGAAGCGGAAGACTTGTTCTTACAGTTTTCACCGTGAGCCTTTGACGTCTCTGATAGAGTTGAGCAACCTTGTGACCAGTGGTAACCAGAAGGGGTTTGTTGATCAGTATGGGGATTTGTTGACACTGTTGAAGATGGTAGTAGATCCAGTGCCGTTGCAGACTCTTCTACAGTTCTACGACCCAGAGCTCCGTTACTTCACTTTTCAGGATTATCAGTTGGCGCCCACTCTTGAGGAGTACTCCATTCTGCTGAATGTCCCGATTCGGTACCAGGTTCCTTTCTTGGATGTGCCTAAGGAGGTTGATTTCAGAGTTGTTGCCAGAGCTCTCCATTTGGGTATCAAAGAAGTCATTGATAATTGGAAGTCCAGTGGGGAGGTTGTGGGTTTGCCTTTGAAGTTCTTGTTGAGGATTGCTAGAGAAGAAGCAGAGAAGGGAAATTGGGAAGCTTTTCATGCTCAGTTGGCCATCATGATTTATGGGATTGTCTTGTTCCCAAGTATGCCAAATTTTGTGGACTATGCCGCAGTCATTATCTTCCTTGGAGGAAACCCAGTTCCTACTTTGTTAGCTGACACTTACTATGCTATTCACAATAGGCATGGTAAGGGTGGAGCTATCAGGTGCGGTCTCCCACTTTTGCTCAGATGGTTCTTGTCTCTTCTGCCAGTCAGTGGATCCTTTGTGGATGCTCAAAGCACTCATAAGTGGACTCAGAGGGTTACGTCTCTTACCTCATATGATATCAGGTGGCAGTCTTATCGGATGGATGTGCGTAATGTCATTATGAGTTGTGGAGAGTTCCGGAATGTGCCACTTGTAGGGACTAAGGGTTGCATCAATTATAATCCGGTTCTGTCTCTTCGCCAGTTGGGGTTTGTGATGAATGGAAGACCACTTGAGGCTGAGATAGCTGAAAGTGTGTATTTTGAGAAGCGGAGTGACCCTGTCAGTTTAGAGCGAGTGGGAAGAGCTTGGAAGACCATTGGTGTTAAGGATAGAGCTGTCCTAGGGAAGAAGTTTGCCATTGCTATGCCTAACTACACTGAGTTGGTCAAGAAGAGAGTGGAAACTTTGTTGTTGCCCTATGATAGGATGAAGTCATTGCAAGTGCAACCACCTTTGATCCTTGCTGAAAGTATACCTGCTGAGCAGTACAAACAAGCACTGATGGAGAATCGCCGGCTGAAGGAGAAGGAGCAAGACACCCAGATGGAGCTCTACAAAGCCAAAGCAGATAAGTTGAACTTGGCTCATCAACTCAAAGGCATTTTGGGTGAAGATGTTGCTAGATTGAAGGGTAAGAAGAGATCCTATGAGGAGATGGAAGCACTGTTGAATGCAGAACACCGTGAATGCCTGAGGTTAGAGAGAGCTGAGGCCAGTTATCAGAAGAAGATAAGAGACTTGGAGAAGCAACTTAGAGACAAAGACATCCAACTGAAGAAGGAAATTGACTTGAGATGTGCATCAGAGAGCCAGCTTGGAGGAGAAGTTGTAGAGCTCAGAAGACAATTGAAGGAGAAGCTCACTCCTTTGCCAGAATGTTCAGAGTGCGACCTGTTGATAGACCAGTGTCAGTACCTGAAGACTCTCATTCCGGGAGAACAGTTGTCTTAGCTTGTATCTCTGTTGTTTATGTTGAGAATCACCTCCAGGCTTGTTGGATGGGATTCGTTGTTGTACTCCGATCTTGTTGTATGATCTTTGTTGCTCTTATCTATAGATGAGGTTGTTGGTGTTTCACCTTGTGCTCATTATCTTGTGAAGCTTGCTGTGTTGTGTATTGCAGGTTGCCATTTCTTGAAGATGAATCAGGCTCTTGAATGCCTGAGAAATGAATATATCATGTGCATCATACGCATCATTAGCATCATACGCATATCATTTTGCATAACAGGTGTTCTTGTTCGTGACTTCTCACTCTGGTTCCTGTGTCAGGCAGGATAGCTGATCAGCGACCGCACCGCTACTCAACCAGACTAAATCATCAGAGGAACATGGACCAGGTTCAAGCAGAATTGGCTGAGGTGAGGGCTAACATGGCCCAATTTTTGACAATGATGCAAGGGGCCGTTCAAGGGCAAGAGGAGTTGCGTGCCTTAGCCCAAAGACAGGAAGCCGTGATTCCGCCGTCTAACCGTGCTTCACCAGTGAGTGTACCCGTTCATGAGAATGTTGTTGCTGCTCCCGCCAATGACTACGCTGTATGGGATGAACTGAGGGGTATCAGAATCAATGGACAACCTCTTGCTGCAGAGACTGTTAATGCCAGAGCTACCCGAGCTCCGATTCGCCATCCTGCTCCGTTGGTTGACAGGCAGGAGGACATGTTCACTCTTCTCAGTGAAGACGATGATGTGGTAAGAATTGAAGAGAGGGATCGGAAAGTTGATGCCCTTGCTGAGAAAATCCGAGCTATGGAATGTCAGAACTCCCTTGGGTTTGATGTGACCAACATGGGGTTGGTTGAAGGGTTGAGAATCCCTTACAAATTCAAAGCACCCTCATTCGATAAATACAACGGTACTTCTTGTCCTCGCACCCATGTGCAGGCCTACTACAGGAAGATCTCTGCCTACACCGACGACGAGAAAATGTGGATGTATTTTTTCCAGGACAACTTGTCTGGGGCTTCCTTGGATTGGTACATGGAGCTGAAGAGAGATTTTATCCGTAATTGGAGAGATTTGGGTGAGGCCTTCCTGAGGCAGTACAAACATAACATGGACATGGCGCCGAGCCGGACTCAGTTGCAGAGTCTTTATCAAAAATCTGGCGAGAGCTTCAAGGAGTACGCCCAGCGGTGGCGTGAGTTGGCTGCAAGAGTACAACCCCCTATGCTGAAAAGGGAACTGACTGACATGTTCATTCGGACATTACAGGGAGTATTCATGGACCGGATGGGAAGTTGCTCATTCGGTAGTTTCTCAGATGTTGTGATATGTGGGGAGAGGACAGAAAGCCTGATCAAAGCTGGAAAGATTCAGGATGTGGGTTCCTCGTCTTCCAAGAAATCATTTGCTGGGGCACCTCGCAGGAGGGAGGGGGAAACCAATGCTGTGCAACATCGAAGGAGTACAAACAGAAATCAATATCGCCAGGTTGCTGCTGTAACCATTCAGGCACCTCAACCTCGTCAACAGCAACAACAAAGGGTTCAACAACCACCACCACCACAACAACAACAACAACAACAGCGTCCGTATCAGCCTAGACAGAGGATGCCTGATCGACGTTTTGACCCGTTACCGATGACCTATGCTGAGTTGTTGCCTGAGTTGCTCAGATTGGGATTCATGGAATTGCGTACCATGGCTCCGTTGACAAAAATACCACCTGGGTATGATGCCAACATGCGTTGTGACTTCCACTCTGGTGCACCGGGGCACCATATTGAAAGGTCCAGGACTTAATTGACGCTAAGACTATCAATTTTGCTCCTGTGCCAAATGATGTGAACAACCCTATGCCGCCGCATGGTGCACATAGAGTGAACAATGTTGAGAGTGGAGAAGCTGAAGACTTGGTGGTCAATGTTGAGGATGTTCAGACATCACTGTTTGTTGTGAAAGACCGTTTGTTGGATGGGGGCATATTCCCGGGTTGTTGTCAAGTTTGTGCAGATTGTGCTGGTTCAGAGAATGGGTGTATGCAGTTGAGGGCTGGTATTTAGAATCTGATTGACGAGGGTTGTCTACAGTTTGCGCGGGCGTGGTGGGGTGGTGTCAACCGTCACTATCTACTTCAAACCGTCCGAGGGACGTGGTCAGAGGACTGTTAGTGCGCCTACAGTTAGTGGTACTCCTGTTACCATTTCTGCTCCTGTAACCGTCAGTACTCCAACTGCTATTGCTGTGTCTGGCAGAAGGGCTGAAAATAGTAGGGCTGTGCCGTGGAAATATGACAATGCTTACCGCAGCAATCGAAGGGCTGAGAGTCAGACCAGGCCGGTTAATCAGTCTCCTGTGACTATTGGTGTGCCTAGTAGGACTCCTGTGATTGCAAGTCCAGTTGTGGACAATGTTGGGGGACCAGGAGGTTTCACCAGAAGTGGACGTCTGTTCGCACCGCAACCGTTGAGAGATAACAATGCCGAGGCTCTCGCCAAGGCTAAGGGTAAACAGGCCGTGGTTGATGAAGAACCGGCTCAGAAAGAGGCGCCTGAGGGGTCGTTCGAGAAAGACGTGGAGGAGTTCATGAAGATAATTAAGAAGAGTAACTACAAGATTATAGATCAGTTGAATCAGACTCCGTCCAAGATTTCCATACTCTCGTTGCTTCTGTGCTCTGAGGCACATCGTAATGCCTTGTTGAAGATGATGAATCTGGCTTACGTGCCTCAAGAAATATCTGTCAACCAGTTGGAGGGTGTGATTGCTAATGTAAGTACCAGGCATG
This sequence comes from Lathyrus oleraceus, assembly GCF_024323335.1. Classification (NCBI taxonomy): domain Eukaryota; kingdom Viridiplantae; phylum Streptophyta; class Magnoliopsida; order Fabales; family Fabaceae; genus Lathyrus; species Lathyrus oleraceus. The sequence goes on from NC_066579.1 coordinate 355,222,593, forward strand.
GTGTGGGGTTCACAGATCTAGACTTAACGCCTGAAGGACGTAACCATAACAAGGCCCTGCATATCACCATGGAGTGCAAAGGCGCAGTGTTGTCACATGTGTTGGTAGACACTGGCTCGTCTTTAAACGTGTTGCCCAAGAAGATTCTGGGTAAGATTGATGTTGAAGGGGTTGTGCTCACTCCGAGTGATCTGATTGTGCGTGCATTTGATGGATCCAAACGGTCTGTTTTTGGTGAAGTCACCTTGCCGGTGAAGATTGGCCCAGAGGTTTTTGACATTATCTTCTATGTGATGGATATCCAGCCAGCATATAGTTGTTTATTGGGGCGTCCTTGGATTCACGCAGCTGGGGCAGTTTCGTCAACTCTCCACCAGAAGTTAAAGTATGTCTGGAACGGTCAGATTGTGACTGTATATGGTGAAGAAGATATTCTGGTGAGTCACCTATCCTCTTTCAAGTATGTAGAGGTGGATGGCGAGATCCATGAAACTTTATGCCAGGCATTCGAGACTGTTGCTCTTGAGAGGGTGGCTTTTGCTGAGCAGAAGAAGCCAAGTGCCTCAATTGCATCGTATAAGCAAGCTGTAAAGGTTGTCAACTCTGGTAATGCTGAAGGCTGGGGCAAGATGCTGGATTTTCCTATCAAAGAAGATAAGTTCGGTATTGGTTATCAACCCTTGCAGGCGGAGCAGGGAGTGCAGACAGGTCCGAGTACCTTTACCAGCGCTGGGCTGATGAATCACGGTGATGTCTTTGCAACCAGTAGTGAAAACGGTGACAGTGATTGTGATCTGGACGACTGGGTTCGCCCGCGTGCACCAGGGGAGTCGATCAACAACTGGACAGCAGAAGATGTGGTCCAAGTTACTCTTCAAACAGAGTAATTTTCTTTTGTTTTTCATTTTGCACAAAACCCTACGTTTTGCCCAAGGCGTAGTGGTTCATTGTAGGGCCTCATCATGTTTTTCAATGATATCATTAATAAAGGACATTTTGCAAACAATTTTGTGATCCCTGTCTTTCTATATTTGTTTTTCATTTTTCAAAAATAAAAATGGCAATGTTTTTGTTTTTGTGACTTTCTTGAACTCTTTTTTCTAAAACAAAGCATTAAACATGCAGAAGTGATCTTATAGACTCCACTATGAACGATTCTGTTGTGGCTCAGTATGATTTCAATAATCCCATCTACCAAGCTGAAGAGGAGAGTGATGAAGACTGTGAACTCCCTAAAGAATTGGTCAGATTGTTGAAGCAGGAGGAAAGGGTCATCCAACCTCATCACGAGGAGTTGGAGATTGTCAATCTTGGTACTAAGGACGCCAGAAAAGATATTAAGATCGGGGCTGCTTTGAAGGAAGATGTCAAGAGAAGGTTGATCGAGATGCTGAGAGAATATGTGGAGATATTCGCCTGGTCGTATCAAGATATGCCTGGGTTGGATACCGATAATGTGGTGCATAGACTACCTCTCAGAGAAGATTGTCCTTCAGTCAAGCAGAAGCTTCGGAGAACGAGTCCTGATATGGCTGTTAAGGTCAAGGAAGAGGTTCAGAAGCAGTTTGATGCGGGTTTCTTGTCAGTTACGACTTATCCCCCGTGGGTGGCCAACATCGTCCCCGTGCCGAAGAAGGACGACAAAGTCAGAATGTGTGTCGATTACCGGGATTTGAATAGAGCGAGTCCGAAAGACGATTTCCCATTACCTCACATTGATGTACTGGTTGATAATACGGCTCAATCCTTGGTTTTCTCTTTCATGGATGGTTTTTCTGGTTATAATCAGATTAAGATGGCGCCAGAGGACATGGAAAAGACGACATTCATTACACCTTGGGGCACGTTCTGCTATAAGGTGATGCCATTTGGGCTGAAGAATGTCGGTGCTACCTATCAGAGGGCTATGACGACTCTCTTTCATGACATGATGCACAAAGAGATTGAAGTGTACGTGGATGATATGATTGCAAAGTCGCAGACAGAAGAGGAGCACCTGGTAAATCTGCAGAAGTTGTTTGACAGATTGAGAAAGTTCAAACTGAGGCTGAATCCAAACAAGTGTACTTTTGGTGTGCGATCTGGGAAGCTGTTAGGCTTCATTGTCAGTGAGAAAGGGATTGAGGTTGATCCAGCGAAAGTCAAAGCTATTCAAGAGATGCCTGAACCGAAAACAGAAAAGCAGGTTCGTGGGTTCTTAGGGAGATTGAACTACATTGCAAGGTTTGTATCTCACCTAACTGCCACGTGTGAACCAATATTCAAATTGCTAAGAAAGAATCAAGCAATCAAGTGGAATGATGATTATCAGAAAGCTTTTGACAAGATAAAAGAATATTTACACAAACCTCCAATCCTTATACCTCCAGTTCCTGGGAGACCACTGATAATGTACCTATCAGTGACTGAGAACTCGATGGGGTGTGTATTGGGACAGCATGACGAGTCTGGTCGAAAAGAGCATGCCATATACTACCTTAGCAAAAAGTTTACCGACTGTGAAATCAAATATCCACAGCTTGAGAAAACTTGTTGTGCTTTGGCCTGGGCTGCTCGCCGACTGAGGCAGTATATGTTGAACCATACCACTTTGTTGATTTCTAAGATGGATCCAGTAAAATACATCTTTGAGAAGCCGGCTCTCACCGGATGTGTTGCCCGTTGGCAGATGATCTTAACAGAGTACGATATTCAGTACACGTCACAGAAGGCCATCAAAGGTAGTATTCTGTCAGACTACCTCGCCGAGCAACCAATTGATGATTATCAGCCGATGATGTTTGAATTCCCTGATGAATACATCATGTATCTTAAGATGAAAGATTGTGAAGAGCCTCTTGTCGAGGAAGGACCGGATCCTGATGACAAGTGGACATTGAGGTTTGATGGGGCTGTGAATATGAACGGTAACGGTGTTAGGGCAGTGCTTATCAATCCAAAAGGTGCTCATATACCTTTTTCTGCCAGGCTGACTTTTGACGTGACCAACAATGAGGCTGAGTATGAGGCTTGTATCATGGGGATAGAAGAAGCCATCGATCTGAGGATCAAAACTCTGGATATATATGGGGATTCCGCTCTAGTGATCAATCAGGTCAATGGAGATTGGAATACCAATCAGCCACATTTGATTCCTTACAGAGATTACACTAGAAGGATACTGACGTTCTTCAAGAAGGTGAAGTTGTATCATGTCCCCCGTGATGAAAATCAGATGGCTGATGCCTTGGCTACTTTGTCTTCTATGATCAAAGTTCATTGGTGGAATCATGTGCCACATGTTGCGGTGAATCGACTCGAGAGGCCTGCGTATGTGTTTGCAGCCGAGTCTGTTGTGGATGAGAAACCGTGGTACTATGATATCAAGAACTTCCTCAAGAGCCAGGAGTATCCTGAAGGTGCGTCAAAGAATGACAAGAAAACCCTCAGAAGGCTAGCTGGAAGCTTTTATTTGAATCAGGATGATGTGCTGTATAAGAGGAACTTTGACATGGTTCTGCTCAGATGCGTGGATAGACACGAAGCAGACATGTTGATGCAAGAAGTGCATGAAGGATCGTTTGGTACCCATGCTGGTGGTCATGCAATGTCTAAGAAATTGTTGAGAGCCGGTTATTACTGGATGACTATGGAATCCGATTGTTTCAAATATGCTCGGAAGTGCCATAAGTGTCAAATCTATGCTGATAAGGTGCATGTACCACCAAGCCAGCTGAATGTCATGAATTTGCCTTGGCCGTTCGCCATGTGGGGCATTGATATGATTGGGAAGATTGAGCCTACTGCTTCGAATGGACATCGCTTCATCTTGGTTGCGATTGATTACTTCACCAAATGGGTGGAAGCAGCTTCTTATGCTAATGTTACCAAGCAAGTGGTTGCTCGGTTTATCAAGAAGGAGATCATCTGTCGTTATGGGGTTCCTGAGAGAATCATTACTAACAATGGTTTGAATCTCAATAACAAGATGATGAAAGAGCTTTGCAGAGATTTCAAGATTGAACATCACAATTCTTCTCCTTACAGACGAAAGATGAATGGTGTTGTAGAGGCGGCAAATAAGAATATCAAGAAGATTGTGCAGAAGATGGTCGTGACGTACAAGGATTGGCATGAGATGTTGCCTTTCGCCTTGCATGGGTATCGTACCTCAGTACGTACGTCGATCGGGGCAACCCCTTACTCCCTTGTGTATGGTATGGAAGCTGTCCTACCTGTCGAAGTGGAGATTCCTTCTCTGAGAGTCCTGCTGGACGTCAAGCTAGACGAAGCTGAGTGGATTCGAACAAGGTTTAATGAGTTGAGCCTTATCGAAGAGAGATGGTTAGCAGCTGTATGCCATGGGCAGTTATATCAGAGAAGGATGAAGAGAGCCTTTGATCAGAAAGTGCGTCCTCGAAGCTATCAGATCGGTGATCTAGTTTTGAAAAGGATCCTTCCTCCCGGTACAGATAACAGAGGCAAATGGACTCCTAATTATGAAGGTCCATATGTTGTTAAGAAGGTTTTCTCCGGTGGAGCCTTGATGCTTACAACTATGGATGGTGAAGATTTCCCGTCCCCTGTTAACTCAGATGTAGTCAAAAAATACTTCGCATAAATTGACCCGCTGGACAAAAAAGGAATAAAAGAGTCCAGGCAAAAAAGGGCATCCCGGCGAACCAAAAAAGAAAAGAAAAGGTTCGGGCAAAAGTTAGGGATAAAAAATGAAAAGAATGTGTACACCCTGTAAGACCCCAATTTTGGGCCCTAAGATCCCTCATGGCCCATATCATTCATATCATAACCTCAAGGATCAATGCATGCCTTTGTTCCCCCCTAGTGGGTAGATTGCCTTGTGGGTTTGTTTCTTGATCACCAAGCATACTTTGCATTTGTATATTCTTGCTTTTCATATGTTTATTAACCAAAAAGTACAAAAATATTGTCAGTCTAACCTTGTTGCTTGCAGTTGAAGTAATCATCAGAAATTAGGTCAAAGTCAGTCATTGATCAGTCAAAGCAATGGATGGTGGCCATTCTCGCAGAATTTGGGCACCATGATCATTAATCACAAGTTCATACAACTTGAGACATCATTTGAAGTCAAGTTCTCAAGGAATTAGGGTTTGGAATTCATCAGAAGAGGATCAGTCAGTCCAAAACCCTAGAAAAGTCAAACTTGGTCAACTGTTGATTTAGTCAAGGATTTGATGGATAGAATTGATTTGAAGGAGATCATTCATGCTTGTACAAGTCTCATCTATCATGTCAAACCTCATCATGGAAGAAAATCAAGTCAAATCAGAAATTTTCCAGAAATAGAAAGTGGACCTGTAATTTCAACTGCCAAAAATGGAAACTTCTTGATCTTAAACTTACATCATGATACAAGCTCCAAATGAATTTTTGCCCAACATGAAAGTTGAAGATCTTGTCTTCCCATTTTCAAAAAGTCCAAGAACATCAAAATCCCATGTGTGGTTGTCAAGATATGATCAAATCATTTTCACCAATATTTGAACTTCAAAGAGCCATAACTCACAAACCATAAGGCCAAATTTGGTGGGGTTTTTTCCTACAAACCACATTTTTCATCCTCTTTCCAAAAATATAAACTTCATGACCTAAAACCTTACCATTCAAAATGGCATTTTTTGACCTTTTTCATTAAAAATCAAAGTTTGACTCAAAGTTGACTTTTTGATTTATGGACTTTTTCATCATTTTGCCAATTGGGAAATGTTCCATACAATATTTGTGATTTGTTCCAAGCCATAAACCATCATCATACCACCTTTACACCTCATTTTGACCAAAGTTGCACAAGTTGTTATTTTTTGCAAATTGGAGCATAAGAACAAAGCAAGGTACAGCCTTCCATGTATAACCAAAAACAGCAAAACAGGTTGTCCTTCTGCAGCATTTCACAGGCCCAATTCGTGCAAGCACACACCCTCCACTTCACTTGTACAAAGATTAGCAAATGTGCATTTGGTCATCTTTTAGCTAAATATGATTAAGCATTCCTTAAGACAGTCATATATAAATTGATTTTCTGCCACAAAGCAACCCTAGAGACCAAGAAATCGCAGCCTCCACAGACCAAAAAGGATATTTCTCTCATTCTTGCATTTTGGCAAAAACCCAATTTCTGCACAAACCATTAAAAGAGCTCGAGTTCTCTTGCATCCTTCATCATCAAAACATCATTTGGAGCCTTGTTACGGCCTCAATCACCAGCTGGAACTCCAGTCTTTGTTCTGTTTTCCAAGCACATCAAACATGGCAGTGAGAGTTTTGAAGGATTTCAAGCAAGTGTGAGTCAAGGTTCTTCAAAGTTTCTTCACTCCAAAAGCATATTGGACCTCTGATTGAGCTGGAAGCATACAAACAGCACTGTTTCATTGGGTTTTCCAAATCAGGTGAATTTTTCGACTTCATTGTTTTCTTAAGTCTTGCTACACACCATGTAGGTCTTGTTTAGTAGGTTGACTTAAGCTTTGAATCACATTAAATGGATGACTATGCTATGAGATATAAGGATTGCTATTTTAGTGAGCATATGCATTTTTCATCGATTTGCTTTGTTGGGTTTGATTTGTTGAAATTGCATACCATATTCTTGTTGCTGGAGGTTTAATGATGCTATTGGCATGTTTGGTTTCATTTTTTTGGGCACTTTGATTCTTGATGATTTTTGCATGATGATGATGAATGCTGTTCTTGATTAAGCCCTGCTGCAGTTTTGAAGCATGTTGTATGCTGTTGTTTGGTTGCATTATGAACATTACCTATGCCATGTTAGTTGTGTGTTGTTGGAATTTCGATTGCCATGACCTCAATGTTGATTACATGATGAACCATGCTGTTTGAACCCAGAAACTGGCTTGGTCTTACTATTGTATGTTTGCAGTGTGAATATCACAATCATTTTTCATGTTGTTTGTCTTTTGGTGCTTGAATGCGTTTTAATGTTGATAATAAAACAATGCATATGCTGCTATTTGGAAACCTTAAGCTGTCCAGGATCTCCCATGAGCATGTTTGTTCTAATGTTGGTTGATGCTGCTTACCTGCTATTGTTTATATCTGCATAAACTCGTTGCTACTACTTGCCAAACCCTGCTGTTATGCTTGAATATTGCCCAGAAAAACCACATGTACTATGTTGCATATTGTTGTTTGGTTGCTATGTGAACATTGCCATATGCCTGGCCATTGAGTGATTTTGCTCAAAACCTGTTTGATGCTAATGATGAACATGAAGAGGATGTTGCTTCTGTTATGTTGTTTGTTTGACTGGTTTGATGATGAACATTGGTGTTGAACACATAATGTTACTGCTAAAATACTGCTGCTGTTACATAAGGCTTGGTTGAATTTTTGGTTGTGGATTACATAAAATACCGTGCTGTCTATGTGCTGTTGTTGGATTAATTAACTGCTTGATGAATGATGCTGTTATTTGAACCATGAACCATGGCTAGAAACTCCCATGATTGTGTGTTTGCTGTTTGATGCTGTTTGGATGTTGGCTGATTTTGTTTGAAAATACCATGAGCCATACTGTCAAACCATGCTGCCAAACCCTAATGCTGTTTATATGCTGTCGTGTACTTTTGTTTTGTTTGATATGATGCTGATAAACATATGCTGCCATGCCTCTTGAATTTTGGTTGAGAATGCATGTTGATGATGAGCTTGTTTTGATTATATGATGAACATGAGTTGTTGCTGCATAAATCTTACTGCTGCCTTTTACATCCTAAGGCCTGTCCAGGAAGTTCATGAGAATTTGTGTTTGGTTGTCACTAAATGATGCTGTCTGAACTCCATTGCCTTGTTATTGTGTGGCTCGCTTTAAAGTGTGTTCTAGGGTGTTGAACTTGCATGAAGTTACCATGTTGATTGCATTTGAGAGCCATGTTGTTTATGCCCTGCCATTAAACCTTAGGTTGCCTAGGAAATCCATGAGAATTGTGTAGGCTTGCTGTTGACTTGCTTGCTGAATACCCTGCTATCATGTGTTGCTGCGTTTTAATGCTGGTTTTTGTGTGTTGTTGAATGATGTTGTTGAAACACTAATACCATGTTGTTGTTTGTATGTTGTAAGAACATCATCATTGCCATGTTGGTTGTTGGTTTGTTCGAATTTCACTTGATCATGAGCTTGCTATTGGTGTTTGAATGCCATGCTGTTGAATTTAAGCCCTAGTATTGCATGAAATTCCCAAGATCAGTGAAGCTCGATTGGCTGTTGGTTGTTTGCATGAGCACTGTTCCATTGGTTCCATCCAATGAGAACATTTCATTTTGTTTGCCAATGCTGTGTCGTTTCAATTAGTGAGGAGGATATTACACTCTGCCATCGTTGACTCCTTAGTTGACCAACATTGCCATGCATTTTGTTCATTTTTGCTCCAATTGTTACACAAACTTCCACAATTATTTGCTTTTTCATTTCAACTCCAAAAATTATGATTTTTTTTGCATGGTGATCACAAAGATGTCTATTATTTAATCATGATTTTTAATTAATTTTTGGTTGGCTGAATTTTAATTGATAAATGATTTCTTCACATGTGTGCATAAATGATACATTGTTCCATTCCTTTTGTGAAATTGTCATATTGCATCCAATGCCTTTGAAATTTTTTGTGGTGAAACTAGACACATTGATCTTCATTTCCATATAAAGTTTGTGCATTTATCATTTGTGGATTGAGAGTTATGATTTCCTGAAGTTATGTGTTACATTTGGTGTCACACCATGATCATGCATTTTCTCTAATTTTGTTCACACACTTCCCCACATCCAAATGACTCCAAATTTTGCATGAATGATCCTTTACATGTCTAGTTGATGTATGAATTTTCTTGGGATTAATCATGCTGTTTTCCATTTGATTGAGAATTTTCTTCCATATGTGGTCATTTGTTGACTTTTTGTGCTATGCATTGCCAAATCCTTTGTGAAATTCTCAAATCTTATTGTATGACCATGAAATTTCATGTGTGATAACTAGACATCTCAAGCTTTCCATTGGTGTTAATCTCATTCATTTCTCTTCTGTTTTCAAATTGATATGATTTTTTGAAGTTGACCCTTGTTTGTTGACTTTCACCATGCTTGCTTGAATTTGATTTGACTTCATGAATTTCATTGACTGCCTTCCTCTCATCCAAATGCATTGAAATTTTGCATGTATACCATGTTAGATGTTAGGATTGAGTGTGATTTATTTCATAATTTTTGAGATTGTTTGAGTTGACTTTTGAATGAAGTCTTTGCTGTTGACTTTTGTATGCTTCTCTTGCCATGCTTTGCATCCTTTTGCATATGAAGTGACCATGATGCATGATGTAATTGTGAATCCAATTGAGAATGCTTCTTGAAATGTTTAGTCTTGGTTTGGGTTGACTTTTTCTTGCTGCCTTGACCTTTTTCTTTCATCTTTGACCCTAGGCTAGTCCTAGTGGTCTTCTAAGCTTATGTTGAGTTCATCTGTTTCAGGTTGAGCACCAATGCCCCAAAGACCTTTCAATTTTGATTGAGTTGGTTTGTTTATCATGTGCTAACACTTGTTTTGTAGGTGACTCATATGCTTGAGTCTTTGTGCCTTGCACAATTGGTCCCTCTGTTGGTTGACTATTTGGGTTATTTCCTTTTGATTTTGACTGTTGACTTGTTTGCTAATAAGTTTGACTTTTGCAGGTACTTTAGTTGCCTAAGTTCTTTGAACTTGATTGCTTGCTTTGCTTTTTAGCATTTGCTTTGAGGTATAAATACTTCTTCTTCATGTAGTCTGGAGACCCGGTCTGTTATTTGACCGGGCAAACTGTCTGAAGTCCTCCTTAAGAGGCAATGCCTGTGTTTGTTTAAATTTGTCCTAAGCAGGAAAAGTCCTTCAAGTAAGGCAATTGGTGGAAGGTAGGGATAAGCAATCTATCCCCCACTATTCAGTGTGTCCTCTCATTGCTCCCAGTACCTGGTTAAAGCAATGAGATAAATACCCAAGATCTAATCGAGTCAATAATGTGGAGAGAGTTCCCACTTTCTGAACTCCCACACTTTCTTTGATGCTCTCTCTGATTTGAGATTGAAGCAATGAGGCACACCCCTCATCTCCTTTTCATCTGCTTCACCTGAGCCCCTCAATGGCCAGGTTAAGAGCGACCTTTACCTATTACAGTGGACTTTTAAAGTCAAACCCTCTTGTGTGAGCCCCCAATTGTTTGGCTATAGAGTGTGTTGTTTGCTATTCATTGATTGATTGATTGCTTCATATGCATTTGTTTGCCTGTATGTTATGCATTTATCATCACCATCAATTGCCATTAATACATGATCATCTCATTTGCTTTTTGTGATGCTATCATTGTTGTTTGCCCATTGAGGACAATTGTAAGTCCATTGCTTTGGCATTTGCTCCTATGATATGGAAGGATAGAGTTGTAAGACCATCACCTTGGCCACTCATCTTATCTTCTGTTTATCTGTTTGTATGTGAGGATACAGTTGTAAGTCCCTGTAAGTTGGCATCTGTTATCCTGTGATCATAATTTGATCTGTTTGGTTTTGTATGTGAGGATACAGTTATAAGTCCCTGTAAGTTGGCATCTGTTATCCTGTGATCATAATTTGATCTGTTTGATTTGTATGAGAGGATACAACTGTAAGTCCCTGCAAGTTGGCATTTGTATTCCTAGGACCATACTGTGGAGGTTAGAGTAAGCCCAGACAGATTGGCATCTGACTTCCATGTTTTGTTTTTCTTTGTATGAGAGGTTGCAATTATAAGTCCCTGTAAGTTGGCATTTGCATACCTGTGATCATATTGTTGCTTTTGTTCTTGTATGTGAGGATCCACTGTAAGTCCCTGCAACGTGGCATTGGTATTCCTATGAGCATATTTGTGGAGTTAACCTAAGTCCAGACAGATTGGCAGTTGATTTCCATGTTTCATCTTTGTTTTCTTCTGAGGAGATTGGTGTAAGTCCATTGAGTGGCATCTGACATCCTGTTTCTGTTTTAGGAGACTGGTGTAAATCCATTTATTGGTATCCGGTATCCGCTTTTTATTTCTTTACCTGTGGAGATTAGCATAAGACCATTGAGTGGCATCTGATATCCCATTTTGTTTTAGGAGATTGGTATAAGACCATTGATTGGCATCCGATATCCGCTTTTGCTTGCTTTGTTTGTTTGTTATTATTAATTGCTATTCCAAAGGACACACTTGAATCATCTGCTATATGATTTCAAGAAGTGAACCTTCTAAGAAGTTTTACTATCCATCTCCATCCTTTCATCATTCATTATGTCCTAAACCTTTTCACACTTTATCTTTTAAACTTGACATAAGTGTTGTGCAAACACCTTCATGTTTCCTAACTAAAAACCTGGACTCAAATCCTTGACTTTTTTTTCAAAACTCCATTTCATAATACTTCTTTGAATTGATCTTAATCATACTTTGACTTCATTTTCATAATCATAATCAGTAACTCCACTCATTCACTTGTTTTGGCTTTGTCCATTAATCTTTTCATACATGAGCTATAGGTTTGATTTATCTTAGTGGTTGATGTTAATCTCACCTTCTGTCTTTAGTGATTGAATTGTAAGTCTTCCTCGCCTATTATAGGGTTAACCCCTCTCTGGCCAGTTGAAGCTGTTCTCACATGGTGGACGTTGTTGTCTGTATAAGGTTGAGTTTTCTCCCGTGGATAACGTAAGACCTAGGGTTTGTGTTTAAAATTGAACCTAACCCACTTTTGGAAATCTTTTAGCCGAACTACGGCGTTCTGATCCTTACCTTTGATGGAAGGTACGTAGGCAACGGGTTCATCCGTTCGAACCCAATAATAATAAAAATGTATATTCTTTTCCCATCATCCCAATCATGTTTGCACAATCTTTATGTCATAACAAATAACAATATTTTACAACAAGTGTGAAAAGGGCTCCCTAGGAGTACCTAGGACGTAGTGGGTGCCTAACACCTTCCCATTGCGTAATTTACCCCTTACCGAGAATCTCTGATCTTTTTATTAGTTTTCTACGTGTAAAACTTCTTAGGCTTTTGTTCGCTTTTTAGCCAGTCCTTTGGATAAATAAAAGTGCGGTGGCGACTCGAAATTTTCAATGTATCTCTTAGCTTATGATTTAATCGATAGATCATATAGCGACGAATACACCGCTACAGAAAAGTGGCGACTCTGCTGGGGAAACATCGAATCCCTGGTTGTATTGCCTACTTTTCACCCTTGTTGTGCTATATTGTTATTGTTTATCTGACATATTTTTGTACAATTTGGGATGAATGTATTGATTGTAATGTGTGAATTGCTTGATATACATTTGCTGTGTGCTTTGGTGATCTGTGAGATGAGTTCTGTACCCGAACTCGAGTGCACTCTAGGATAGGAGAATGGCATAGTCTCGTCGACTGGTGTGGAGTAGTCCTAAGCCAGTTGACTTGCGAGCCCATTCACTTGGTGGAGGTCATGTTGAACTAATAATGTCACACAAGTTATTTGTGGTTAGGCATTATTCTTTCAATCATGTTCCGCAGAAGCCAAGGACCTTAGTTTACCAAACCCATCTTGGCCTATTTTTAGGACCGTAGTGCGGAGGTCGCTCAGATGTCAGTTCTGATACGATTGTCACGCGATACTACACTCATAAGAGTTTCTCTTGAGAATATTCTTGGAATACGAGTATTCGTTCCTCCGATAATATTCGAAAGATGGAACGATGATTATGGGAACCTCTGATAGAACATGTCTGGCAGGTTTAAACCCTAGTACACTCCCTTTGGGTGGTTCTTAACCGAGACTCCATGCTCGTGACTCTCAACAAACCCGTGATTCGTGGTTGAGTCGTTCAAACATTGTTAATATCAATGGATCCCGGATCAGGTGTAAAACCTAAAATCCACCAAAGCGGCTGGTTGATATTAAGAATGTCTGAACTGGTTCACGTACCGTTAATATCAATGGAACTTGGGTGTCGATAAGGTGAAAACCTAAATCCACCAAAATGGATGATTGATATTAGGGATACATAGAGCTTTCCCACGACCTTTGTTTGGTGTGCTTTGCTTGATCCTTGAGTGTGTTTGTTGCATTCATGCATTCACGCATTCATCCGCATTCATGTCATCAAAAAAGAAGATTTTCAAGGAACTTAAAGGGTTATTTGCAAAAATTTTCAGACATGGAAAGACCAAAAAGGCATACAAAGAAGTACAGCTTTAAGCAGCCTGATGTAAAAGAGTTAAGGAATCTGACATCGTATGTATTAGATCCCTTGGGTTTCAAGGCTCGCTATGGGAAGCTTCTGCCGTTGCTGACTACTCAAGTGGATGAGGGATTGATGAGCACTCTGGCTCAGTTCTATGATCCGCTCTATCATTGCTTTTTATTTCCGGACTTCCAGTTATTGCCGACTTTGGAAGAATACTCTCACCTTATTGGGATTCCTATTCTGGATCAAGTGCCGTTCAGTGGCCTAGAGAGTATTCCATCTGCTCAAGAGATTGCTAGCTTGTTGCATATAGATGAAGATCTGATTAGAGCTAATCTGACTACCAAAGGCGGAATTCAGGGTTTTCCTTCCGAGTTCCTCATTGCCCAAGCTACCTTTTATGGGAAGGCCATGAGTGAGGATGCCTTTGAGGCTCTATTTGTGTTGCTCATCTATGGATTGGTGCTGTTTCCCAACTTTGACAAGTTCGTCGACATGAATGCCATTAGGATCTTCTCAGTCCTTAATCCGGTTCCGACCTTGTTGGGTGATGCATATGTCTCCATGCATTTGAGGAATATGAAGAATGGAGGAGTCATTGTCTGCTGTTTACCCCTGCTGTACAAGTGGTTTATTTCGCACTTGCCGCAGACAGTTGCTTTCCAGGAGAACAAGGGATGTCTACGGTGGTCTCAGAGACTCATGTCTCTCACCAATGATGATATCACCTGGTATGATCGCGTGTATGATACCGTTCAGATCATCAATTCCTGTGGTGAATTCCCTAATGTGCCTCTTCTTGGTACATGTGGTGGGATTACCTACAATCCTACGCTTGCACGTCGTCAGCTTGGGTTCCCCCTAAAGGATAAACCCCATAACATTCTGTTAGAAGGTGTATTCTTTCAGGAGGGTAAAGATCCCCAAGGCCTGAAAGCCAGATTCGTCCGCGCTTGGCGCAATATTCGCATAAAGAGTAGGAATGAATTGGGTCCAAAGAACTGCATTGCTTTGGAGCCATACACTTCTTGGGTCAGACAGAGAGCTGCTACCTACCTGATGCCGTATGATCATCCGAGACCTACACTGTTGGATGTGGCTGGGCCTTCAACCCTCCCTACCCAACGTGTAGAGGAGTTGAGAGAAGAAGACCTTTCGCGTGCCTGGATCCGCGAGAGAGAGGAATTGCTGCAGCAGCTCAAGGAGAAAGATGCTATGATTGAATTTCTCGAGCACCGAGTGATCGATGATCCGAACGACGCTTGGACTTCTCTGCTTCCTCAGTCTTCCAAATTTTGGAAAAGGAAGTATGATCAGCTTGCAAAGGAGAAAGCTGATATGGAGGCTGCCTATGAGAGAGAGATTAAGAAGTTGTACACTTCTCATCTTCCAGCATCCCGAGCTGATAGGGATCCATAGGATGTTATTTACCTTTTCTCTTTGTAATATTTAAAAGAATGCTGTACTTCTTTGTCTTAATATTTTGAATGAAGTGCTTTCCATGAGCAATCAAAATGTTTAAATATTCGAAATATTGCAAATGAATACCCTGAGGGTTCCTTGAAAATTAAAGCATTTGCACAAGCATTTCATGCATCATTCCTGCATAAACAGGTACTCCTTTGTTTCTGGTCTTCTGGTTCTAACCCTCTGCTCTTCATTTATTTTGAAGACAAGCTGACTCACCGGTATTATACGAGGGTCAACTCTGCAAGGATTATGGAGCAATTGGAACAAGAGAACCAGAGCTTGAGAGATGAAGTCGCCAGACTTGGCGCTCTGATGGAGCAACTTCTTGCTGCCCAGAATCAGCCCGCTCCCCAACAGCCAGCAACTCCGGTTCAGCGGACGGTTATATCAGAGATAGCTACATCAACGGTGCCTGTCAGTGCCCAGCAGCCAAATGCTATGCCTCCCGGTTTTCCTTGGGGGATGCCTCCTGGCTTTATGCCTGATCTGCCAGCTCCTACATTTGCTCAAATGCCGGCATCTAGCCCGGTCCCTATACCTGTTCCTCCTGTCGTGCATACCATGCCTAGGGTAGACGACACCATTTATCACTCTGAAGCGTCTGAGGGCTCAGATGTTCATGAGAAGATGGACGCGATGAACGATCAATTCCTCGAGCTGAGAAAGGAATTGAGAACTCTTAGAGGCAAAGATCTCTTCGGCAAGTCAGCAGCCGAACTTTGTCTAGTTCCCGGTGTGAAGATACCAGTTAAATTCAAAGTCCCAGACTTTGAGAAATATAAAGGGAACACTTGTCCTTTGGCACACTTAGTCATGTATGCCAGAAAGATGTCTACGCAGACAGACAACGATCAACTCTTGATCCACTACTTCCAAGACAGTTTGTCTGGTGCTGCTCTCCGTTGGTACATGAGTCTGGACAGTGCCAACATCCGCTCTTTCAATGATCTTGGCGAAGCTTTCGTCAAGCAATATAAATATAATGTTGACATGGCGCCTGACAGAGATCAACTCAGGTCTATGTCACAAAAGGACAAAGAATCGTTCAAGGAGTACGCCCAGAGATGGCGTGAGCTGGCAGCTCAAATCACTCCACCATTAGAAGAGAAAGAGATGACCAAGATCTTTCTGAAGACTCTTGGGTCATTTTATTATGAGAGAATGGTGGCCAGCGCTCCCTCTGATTTCACCGAGATGGTGAACATGGGGATGCGTCTGGAAGAAGGTGTCCGCGAAGGACGATTAGCAAAAGATGATGGTTCTTCCTCTAAGCGATATGGAGCATTTAAGAGGAAAGAAGGCGAAGCGCATGCCGTGCAGTCTCAGCCAAAACATCGAAGACCCTCTGTTCAGAGGAAGCCTGCACGACATTCCGGTCATCAGCACCAGGTGGCTCACGTAGCACCTGTTTTCAAGAACAACGCTCCTCAACCTCAACAGTATCAGCATCAGCAGCAATATCCACAACCGCAATATCAACAGCAACAGCAACGTCCACAGCAACAGGCTTATCAGCCTCGTGGAAGTACAACCAATCAAGCAAATGTGAACTATGATAGGAAGAAGGTCAGTTTCGACCCTATTCCGATGACATATACAGAGCTTTATCCCTCCTTGTTGGAGAGGAAGTTGGTTTCTCCTAGGGATCCTCCTGCTATTCCTGCCAACCCACAATGGTGGTACAAGCCAGACCAGCATTGTGTCTACCATTCCGGTGCTCCGGGCCACAACGTTGAGAACTGTTTCCCGCTGAAGAATAAGGTTCAAGACCTTATGAGAAGCGGAATTCTGAGCTTTGAGGACTCTAATCCGAGTGTCACCAGGAACCCATTGCCTTCGCATGGGAAATCCGTGAATATGATCCAGGAAGACCTTGGGAAGTACAAGGTTAAGTACATCAGTCATATCCGGCAGTCATTGGTTGGATTACATAAGATGCTGTGTCAGCACAGCTATTTGAAGCATAACCATGACCAGTGTCGCGTCTGTTCTGTCAATCGTTTGGGTTGTGACCAAGTTCGCAAGGAATTACAAATGCTGTTGCATGAAGGTACCATTGAGATTCTCCAGAATCGCAATGTGGATACAGTTGAGCCCGAAGTGAGTGTCATCTCCCCGGTGTTCAAATTGCCTGAGCCCGTTGTTATTCGATACAATAGCAACAAGCCCAAAGCTTCGCCTTCTCTGATTATCAAACCAGCCGGCCCTGTGCCGTATTCATCTGATCGAGCTGTACCATTCCGGTACAATCCTGTTGCTGTCCAGGATGGGGTTGAAGTACCTTTGCCTTCCACTTCCGTGACCACTATCGCTGATGTTAGTGGATTGACCCGCAGTGGTCGTGTCTTTTCTGCGCCTGCTAAAGCTCCTGCTGTTTCTTCTGAATCCGTTGAGCGCCCTGTAGGGAATGCTGTGAATGTTCAGAATCCGGCACTTGATGTTGCCAAACCCTCCTCGTCTGTACAAAAGACTCCTGTTTCTTCTGTTGGCCCAAGTGGCATTGTTGATGAAGAATCTGATGAGATGCTGAGGCTCATCAGAAAGAGTGAGTACAATATTGTAGACCAGCTTCTACACACGCCCTCCAAGATTTCCATTCTTTCTTTATTGCTGAACTCAGAGCCTCATCGGGAATCTCTTCAGAAAATCTTGGACCTGGCGTACGTTGATCACGACGTCACCTTGGAACAATTCGATAGCATTGTTGCAAACATTACCGCCTGCAACACTCTGAGCTTTTGTGACGCTGATCTCCCTGAGGAGGGAAGAGACCACAACATGGCCTTACATATCTCAATGAACTGTAAATCTGATGCAATGTCCAATGTGTTGGTGGACACTGGATCGTCCCTTAATGTATTGCCAAAATCCACACTCTCTCGTCTGTCATATCAAGGTCCTCCTATGAGGCAGAGTGGGGTTGTTGTAAAAGCTTTTGATGGGTCGCGAAAGACCGTGATTGGGGAAGTTGACCTCCCGATCAAAATAGGACCAAGTGATTTCCAGGTTACTTTCCAAGTAATGGATATCCACCCATCATACAGCTGTCTCTTAGGCAGACCATGGATTCACGAGGCTGGCGCCGTGACATCCACCCTACACCAAAAGCTGAAGTTTGTGAAAAACAAGAAATTGGTTGTAGTAGGGGGAGAAAAGGCTCTCCTGGTCAGTAATTTGTCTTCTTTCTCGTACATTGATGCTGAGGATGAAGTTGGAACTCAATTCCAAGCTTTATCTATTGATAAACCAATCGAGAAGAAGTCCCCTTCATTCACTTCCTACCGAGATGCTAAGCTGGCCATTGAATGTGGTGCAGTTGCTGGATTAGGGAAAGTGCTTGAACTTGAAGATAACCGATCCCGGGCTGGCATTGGCTTTGGTTCTGGGGCATGCAATGAGCAAGGTCTGTTCACAAGTGGAGGATTCATTCACGCTGATCAACCTGCAGAAGAGGAAGCTGCCGCTATCATTGAAGAAGAAGATGCAGAAGATTTGGACAATTTTGTTATTCCTGGTGGTGTCTGCCACAATTGGGTCGCTGTGGATGTTCCTACAGTTATCCATAGATCAGAGTAATTGTTCACTTTTGTTTAAAACCCTTCTCCCATGCCAAAAGGAGAAGTGATGACATTGTTGGCAAAGCATATATACAATGATATTTTCATTCAATTTTTGCATTGTCAAAACATTTGTTTTTCCTTTGTTTTCACTTTTTGCTTTCTTTATGAAATCAGTGATCACAAAAAACCATAAAAACAAAAATAAAAGCTGTAAAAGCAACATTCTTTCATCTGCATAATAATTTGCTTGCTTAAAATTATGAAGTTTTTCTTAACCAAAATCATTATGCAGGTTGATCCTAAAACCCATTGAACATAATGATCCAACGCCATCTCCCAATTTTGAATTCCCTGTATTTGAGGCAGAAGAAGATGACGTTGAAGAGATTCCTGATGAGATCACCCGTCTCCTCGAGCACGAAGAGAAGATCATTCAGCCGCATCTCGAAGACTTGGAAACAGTCAACTTGGGGTCTGAAGATTGTGAGCGCCTGGTGAAGATTGGGGCACTTCTTGAAGGGTCTGTTAAGGAAGATTTGATCAGCTTGCTACGAGAATATTCAGATATCTTTGCTTGGTCATATGAAGACATGCCGGGTTTAGATACAGATATTGTGCAACATTTCCTGCCTTTGAAGCCTGAGTGCGTGCCTGTGAAGCAGAAGCTCAGAAGAACTCATCCAGATATGGCAGTGAAGATCAAAGAGGAAGTTCAGAAGCAAATTGATGCGGGGTTTCTGGTGACTTCGACATATCCTCTATGGGTGGCCAATATTGTGCCTGTTCCTAAGAAGGACGGAAAAGTCCGTATGTGCGTTGATTATAGAGATTTGAATAAAGCTAGCCCAAAAGATGATTTTCCTCTACCACACATTGACATGTTGGTAGACAATACAGCTAAATTCAAAGTTTTTTCCTTTATGGACGGATTTTCCGGATATAATCAAATCAAGATGGCACCAGAGGATATGGAGAAGACAACATTCATCACACCTTGGGGAACATTCTGTTATCGAGTGATGCCCTTCGGTTTGAAGAACGCCGGAGCCACGTATCAACGAGCTATGACTACCTTGTTTCATGACATGATGCACAAGGAGATAGAAGTCTATGTTGATGATATGATTGCTAAGTCCCGAACGGAAGGTGAGCATATTGAGCATTTGTTGAAGCTTTTTCAGCGTTTGAGGAAGTTCCAGCTTCGTCTGAATCCGAACAAATGTACTTTTGGAGTCCGTTCCGGCAAGTTGTTGGGTTTTGTGGTGAGTGAAAGAGGTATTGAGGTTGATCCTGCAAAGGTCAAAGCAATACAAGAGATGCCTGCACCCAAAACTGAGAAGCAAGTCCGAGGTTTTCTTGGCCGCTTGAACTACATTTCCAGATTTATATCCCACATGACTGCCACATGTGCGCCGATATTCAAGCTCCTCCGGAAAGATCAGTCTCATGATTGGACCGAGGATTGCCAGAAAGCTTTCGACAGTATCAAAGATTATCTGTCCGAACCTCCGATTTTGTCTCCGCCTGTGGAAGGAAGACCTCTGATTATGTACTTAACAGTTCTTGAAGACTCGATGGGTTGTGTACTCGGTCAACAAGATGAATCAGGGAAGAAGGAGTTTGCTATCTACTACCTCAGTAAGAAGTTTACTGATTGTGAGTCTCGATACTCTATGCTTGAGAAGACGTGCTGTGCTTTAGCTTGGGCAGCTAAGCGTTTGCGCCAGTACATGATTAATCATACAACTTGGTTGATATCCAGAATGGATCCAATTAAGTATATCTTCGAGAAGCCTGCTTTAACCGGGAGGATTGCCCGTTGGCAGATGCTGTTGTCTGAGTATGATATCGAGTATCGAGCTCAGAAAGCTATTAAAGGTAGTATCTTGGCTGACCACTTAGCGCACCAGCCGATTGAAGATCATCAGTCTGTTCAGTATGACTTTCCTGACGAGGAAATTCTGTATTTGAAGATGAAAGATTGCGATGAGCCTACACTTGATGAAGGTCCAGAACCTGGTTCCAGATGGACGATGGTGTTTGATGGCGCTGTTAATCAGTATGGAAATGGAATTGGGGCAGTGATTGTTAATCCCCAGGGTTCGCACATTCCGTTTACAGCAAGGCTAACCTTCAAATGCACGAATAATATGGCAGAGTACGAAGCCTGTATTATGGGACTTGAAGAATGCATTGACTTAAGAATCAAGTATCTTGATGTCTATGGTGATTCAGCTTTGGTTGTCAATCAGATCAAAGGTGAGTGGGAGACAAATCAACCAGGTCTCATCCCATACCGAGATTATGCAAGGAGAATTTCAACTTTCTTCACAGAAGTTGAATTTTATCATATTCCTCGAGAGGATAATCGGATGGCAGATGCCCTTGCAACGCTTGCTTCCATGATTGTTGTCAGATGGTGGAATGATGTTCCCAACATTACTGTGATGCGCTTGGACAGACCCGCTCACATATTTGCAATCGAAGACGTGAAAGATGACAAGCCTTGGTATTTTGATATCAAGAATTTCCTCCAGAACCAGGTCTACCCGCCTGGGGCATCAAACAAGGATAGGAAAACTTTGAGAAGGTTGTCAGGCAGTTTCTACCTCAATGGTGAAGTGCTGTATAAAAGAAACTTTGATATGGTTTTGCTCAGATGCGTGGATAGACACGAAGCAAACCTATTGATGACTGAGGTCCATGAGGGTTCATTTGGTACTCATTCCAATGGACATGCCATGGCTAAGAAGATGTTGAGAGCAGGCTACTATTGGCTGACAATGGAGTCTGACTGTTGCAAGTATGTGAAGAAATGTCACAAGTGTCAAATTTATGCGGATAAGATTCATATTCCTCCGACACTCCTGAATGTGATTTCATCACCGTGGCCTTTCTCTATGTGGGGAATCGACATGATCGGCATGATTGAGCCGAAAGCGTCCAACGGACATCGTTTTATTCTCGTAGCAATTGATTACTTCACCAAATGGGTTGAAGCCGCTTCGTACGCAAATGTAACCAGACAGGTGGTTGTGAAGTTTATCAAGAACCAGCTGATTTGCCGTTATGGTGTGCCAGAGAGGATCATTACTGATAATGGATCCAATCTGAATAACAAGATGATGGATGAGTTGTGCGCTGAATTCAAGATTGCACACCATAATTCCTCTCCTTACAGACCTAAGATGAATGGGGCTGTTGAAGCTGCTAACAAAAATATCAAGAGAATTATCCAGAAGATGACTGTCACCTACAAAGATTGGCATGAGATGCTGCCATTTGCTCTGCATGGATATCGTACGTCTGTACGCACTTCAACAGGGGCAACCCCTTTCTCTCTTGTTTATGGCATGGAAGCCGTTCTCCCAGTAGAGGTGGAGATCCCATCAATGCGAGTCTTGATGGAAGCCAAGTTGACTGATGCTGAATGGATTCAGAGTCGTTATGACCAACTGAATTTGATTGAAGAGAAGAGATTGACTGCCATGTGCCATGGTCAGTTGTATCAGCAAAGAATGAAGAAAGCATTCGACAAGAAGGTCAAGCCTCGTGTGTTCCGAGAAGGTGACCTTGTGCTCAAGAAAGTTTTGTCTTTCGCGCCCGATTCCAGGGGCAAGTGGACTCCAAACTACGAGGGTCCATATGTTGTTAAGAGAGCCTTTTCAGGCGGAGCTTTGATGCTTACAACAATGGATGGGGAGGATTTCACTCGTCCTGTGAATTCAGATGCAGTTAAGAGATACTTTGCCTAAAAAAAAAAAGTATATGCAAATGAAAAAAAAGAGAATGAAAAAACAGAATTACTCGCTAAGTTGAAAACCCGAAAGGGCGGCTTAGGCAAAAAATGAGCGTCTCGGTGGAGAACCCGCAAGGGTAATCCAGGCAAAAATTAGAGACTTGAAAAAGAGTATATTTGTATCCCGCTAGATTGAGTACCTCACTCTGGGGCAATCTAGGCAAAAATTAGGGTTTTGGCAAGTAACTGCACCCTGACAAGACTTTCTGGTTCATCAGTCGTCATTTCGTCAGAAGATTCTCGATTCGTCGTCAACTGAAGCTTCGGATACATCGAGATTCAAATTGGTAGAGAAAGGATCATTATGTTCAATGTAGCCCTCTTCCAATATATATCACTGATTTCAAATTTGTACAGATCTATGGAGTCTTGCCATTTGCAGACTACCATTCTATCAAATTAATTTGAGCTTTTTATCCAATTTATTTGCACTCTTATTTGTTTCAATTCAACAAATGTTTTGCATGTTTTAAATTGATAAAATGTCATTGTTTTAAACAAATCAAATTTTTCAAAATTTGTTTTATACAAAGTGAACATTCACAAGATTGAAAGGATACTCAAGAATATCTCAGTGCTCTCCCGAGGGTGGCATGATTCCCAACAGGTAAGACATTGGTTCATATTCCTGGTTTGGTGGTATCTTCTTTCTTCAGACCTTTGTTGAGGCTGTTCCTCAAACAGAGTTGTTGTTGGGGTTGTTCCCCAGTATGTCGCAAGCAGATTGTTGTTGAGGACTTCGTTCTCTCCAGCAGCAGTTTTCCCCTAGCATGGGTGTTTTCTTATAGAAGTTTCGGCGGTTGATGGTTTGTCATCTTGGTGCCCCGTCACTTTCTCCAGTGGGTCGTATGCCCCAGACTTTATTTGTCTCCTCAGCACAATCATGAGCATAACTGATTGATTGATACTCCCCTCGGAGTCGCGAGTATAACCGTTGCTGATATCCCCACCAGAGTTGCAAGTGGAGTTGTTACCGCTTTTTCCCATGCAGTGTGCCAGCAGGATTTGTCTGTTTCCTCAGCACGTTCGCTTTCTTTTTGAAGATTTGGTAAGTCAGTGGTTTGATACCCGGTACTTTACCTTTTCCCCGGCGAAGTCGTCTGTGGAATTATTGCTATCTCTCCATCAGAGTTTTTCTCTCCAACAGAGCAGGATTTATTTCCCTGAGCAGTTTTGATTTGGGTTGATATCCCGGTATTTGCAACCATCTTTTCCTCAGCTTAGTCTGCAGAGTGTTTGTTGTGGCAGCTTTGCCTGTTGAATACGCCTTCAACCCCCAGTATGGTTGGATGATGGCTCTAGCCTCCAGTGAACGGATTTGATTTCCTGACTGTTTGTGATCCCCAGTAGAGTGGCTTATATTGCAGAATCTACTTGTTGTGATCGATTTGCTGTATATTCTCCCCAAGTGGAGTGGTTTATCGCAGAATATACTTGTTTGATCTGTCCTCCCTCAGTGGCTTGTTCCCCAAGAGAGTAGCCGACAGTTTTCCCCAGTAGAGTTGCTTATGCAGTTAAGATTCTATCTGGATGATATCATTCTCCCTCAGTGGATTCTCCCCCAGCGGAGTTATGTGGAGTTGCTTCTACAGCAGTTTGTGCTTATGCATTTGTTGTTTCTCAGTTGACACTGGGATCCCCTGCAGATATCTTGGGTTTTCTCTTGTTCCCCTACAGACTCGTCTTGGTGGCCGTATCGCCCGTTGTGACTTTCTGTACCCTGATTGGGTTGTTTCCTAATATCTCTGGTTCTCTGCTTCTTCAGCAGTACCTGCAGATCTTTGCTTTACCGCATGTAGATCTCCGCAGATTGGCTTTCCAGTTGGTTTTTTCCCTGGAAGTATAATACCGGACGTTGTTCCTGAACCTGTTTGTGTTAGAATTGTCTGTTTTGTCAGCATTCATCAAACATAAATCACGCATGTTCATGCATATTCATAAAACATTCAGATATTCATGTTGCATTTCTTGCCATATATCTTTTGTTTGTCGTGTCTCCTGCTATGGTGATATAGATCTCTTTACAGATCTCCCCAAGCAGATGTTGGGTGTTTAAAATCTCTCCATATAGAGTCAACCCCATAAGCAGAAAATGTCTGTCTTTTCTTCTGCAGTTCCCCACCGAGATATGTCCTCGTGGATGACGGTTTCTTCCGTTTCCTCCCAACACATATATTGGGATGGATTTTCCTATTTGAGTTATATCCTCATTAGGACGTGTCTTGATTCAGTCCGTCTTTTCGGATCATTCCCGAATTGGCTATTTGTCAGATATCTTGTGTTTCCCAGCGGGTTGTTCCCCAGCGGAATGTTTTTGGGCCTCTGCCTACAAACCAGCAGTTGTAAGTCCTACTTTTCCTGGCTTTCTTAACAGAATTTGTGGTTATACACCTTTTATTCTCCAGCCAGAGTTTTGGTTTTCTACCCGTATACTGGTAGTTGTAAAATCCTATTTTCCTGCTCTTCAGCAGTTTGTGGTTTGTTATAACCCTATTTTGGTTTCCCGTGCGGATTTGTGATTTGTTCTATCCCCACGCGGAGTTTTTGGTCTTCTACCCCGTATTCGGTAGATGTAAACCCTAATTTTTGTGGTTATCTTCATCTAGTTCTGGATGATGATTTTCCTTTGCTTGTATAAGTTGCTCAGATCAGCACTTATATCCCTAGCAAGTGTTTTGTGGATAATTGCCATATGCTAGCAATTTTATCCCCAGTGGGTCTTTTCACCGTATGCTAGTGATTTGTTCCCCGGATCATTGTTTGTTTATCAATGTATCCCCAGCTAGTCTTCTGTCGATAATTGCCGGATGCTTGCAATTTATCCTCAGCAGTTCGCCTTTCATTTACCCTTTTGTTGGTAATGTCTGTTGCTTCTTTTGATTGGTCATCATTATATACCTATTTTGGTATCCCGATGCCTTTCTGTTCGGTTGATTTATCCTTTGTTAACCCAGTAACCGGTTGTGGATAATCTTCCATGCGAGTATATTATTCACGGTCTGCCGGTAATGAATAATATATCTCATGCACTCTTCAGTCGAAGCCTTTTGTGTTTCCCCAGTCGAGTAAGATTCGTTTTTCCCTTTGCGGAGTCGAATATTCTTGTTGTTGGATAATTGCCGGATGCTTGCAATTTATCCCTTTGAGTTATCTTTCGTTTACCCGTATGCTTGGTATCGATTGTCTCTCTTTTTGGTTAGTCACCTATTATATACCCAGTAACCGGTATCTCTGGTGTCTTTTCCTTGCGAGTGTATTATTCACGGTCTGCCGGTAATGAATAATATATCTCATGCGCTCTTTGGTTGGAATCCTTTGTTGATTTTCCCCAACTGAGCAAGATTCGTATTCTTTGTAGAATCGAATATCCATCCTTTAACCAGTTTGTGTTTTGGATGATGAGTGTTTTGGAAGTGAAATCCAATTCACGTTTCGGTAGATCACCTACTATATGCCCAGTAACTGGTATCTCTGGTGTTTCTTACCATGCGAGTTTATTATCTACATTCTGACGGTAATAGATAATATATCTCATGCGAGTATCTTATCCACGGTCTGCCGGTAATGGATATTGTATCTCATGCACTCTTCGGGTTTGTGTCCCCAGTTGAGTAAGATTCGTTTTCCCGTTGTGGATTCGAATGTCCATCCTGTAAGTCAGTTTGCTTTTTCAAGCCCTCCTTTCGGATGATGAGTGTTTTGGAAGTGAAAACCAATTCACGTCTTCGGATTTTATCCTATAAACAAGTCTGCTGTTCTAGCTTTCTTCAGGGTGATGAGTGTTTTGGAACACACACCAATTCACGTCTTCGGATCTTATCCTATAAACAACCTACAACCCGGTTCAGGATAACTTTCCATGCGAGTACATTATTCACGTTTTGACGGCTATGAATAATATATCTCATGCACTCTTTTGTCGAACACTTAGTTTGTCTTCCCCAGTCGAGTAAGATTCGTATTCTTTGTAGAATCGAATAGCCATCCTCTAACCAGTTTGTGTTTTGGATGATGAGTGTTTTGGAAGTGAAAACCAATTCACGTTTTCGGATTTTATCCTATAAACAACCCAGTAACTGGTTCAGGATAATTTTCCTTTCGAGTATATTATTCACGGTCTGCCGGTAATGAATAATATGTCTCATCTGAGTATTCTATCCACGTTCTGACGGTAATGGATATTATATCTCGTTCACTCTTGAGTCGATCTTTTGATTGTTTTCCCCTCAGAGTAAGATTCATTTTCCTTGTGGAATTGAATGTCCATCCTATAAACAAGTTTGCTTTCGCTCTCTTCAGGATGATGAGTGTTTTGGAAGTGAAATCCAATTCACGCTTTGGTCGGTCACCTATTATATACCCAGTAACCGGTATCCTTGGTGTTCCCTCCTTTCTGCTCCCTATTATGACCTCGGTCCCCCTGTGGAGTCAGATTTTCCTGAGTTTGTTACCCGTATGCCTGGTAACCCCTCATTTTGTTTGTTACTTCCCCCAGTGAAGTTTTCTGTTGCTTCTCCTCAGGAGTCAGCTTGTGTCTCTCCAATGGATTTATTTTCCTTTGGAATTCTTCTTCCCAGTATGAGTTCTTCACTCCCCAGTGAGTTCTCCAGTCTGTTTTTCTGTTTTCCTTAATCAGAGTCATGTTTTGTGCACGTTATGTCAGTTTGTCTTCCCCAGTTTGGAGTCGTGTATTGTCCACACATTCCTTTTTCTTTTATTATCCCCATAAAGTCTTGTTAGAGTCTCTGTTCCTGGTGAGTGTACTACTCCGATGGATCGTCTTTTCTTCTGTGTGAATCATATTCCCCACAGAGTTTGTGTTTTTTGCACGCATACATCTGCATCATGAGGTCTCTTAGGGACCAAAATTTGTCTCATTACTGTTATTTAAGTCCATTCTACCGCGTCGATATGAAGATTTCTAAACTTCACTTCTCCGGCTAGAATGACCTTAAATAGGGGCATCTGTAAGACCCCAATTTTGGGCCCTAAGATCCCTCATGGCCCATATCATTCATATCATAACCTCAAGGATCAATGCATGCCTTTGTTCCCCCCTAGTGGGTAGATTGCCTTGTGGGTTTGTTTCTTGATCACCAAGCATACTTTGCATTTGTATATTCTTGCTTTTCATATGTTTATTAACCAAAAAGTACAAAAATATTGTCAGTCTAACCTTGTTGCTTGCAGTTGAAGTAATCATCAGAAATTAGGTCAAAGTCAGTCATTGATCAGTCAAAGCAATGGATGGTGGCCATTCTCGCAGAATTTGGGCACCATGATCATTAATCACAAGTTCATACAACTTGAGACATCATTTGAAGTCAAGTTCTCAAGGAATTAGGGTTTGGAATTCATCAGAAGAGGATCAGTCAGTCCAAAACCCTAGAAAAGTCAAACTTGGTCAACTGTTGATTTAGTCAAGGATTTGATGGATAGAATTGATTTGAAGGAGATCATTCATGCTTGTACAAGTCTCATCTATCATGTCAAACCTCATCATGGAAGAAAATCAAGTCAAATCAGAAATTTTCCAGAAATAGAAAGTGGACCTGTAATTTCAACTGCCAAAAATGGAAACTTCTTGATCTTAAACTTACATCATGATACAAGCTCCAAATGAATTTTTGCCCAACATGAAAGTTGAAGATCTTGTCTTCCCATTTTCAAAAAGTCCAAGAACATCAAAATCCCATGTGTGGTTGTCAAGATATGATCAAATCATTTTCACCAATATTTGAACTTCAAAGAGCCATAACTCACAAACCATAAGGCCAAATTTGGTGGGGTTTTTTCCTACAAACCACATTTTTCATCCTCTTTCCAAAAATATAAACTTCATGACCTAAAACCTTACCATTCAAAATGGCATTTTTTGACCTTTTTCATTAAAAATCAAAGTTTGACTCAAAGTTGACTTTTTGATTTATGGACTTTTTCATCATTTTGCCAATTGGGAAATGTTCCATACAATATTTGTGATTTGTTCCAAGCCATAAACCATCATCATACCACCTTTACACCTCATTTTGACCAAAGTTGCACAAGTTGTTATTTTTTGCAAATTGGAGCATAAGAACAAAGCAAGGTACAGCCTTCCATGTATAACCAAAAACAGCAAAACAGGTTGTCCTTCTGCAGCATTTCACAGGCCCAATTCGTGCAAGCACACACCCTCCACTTCACTTGTACAAAGATTAGCAAATGTGCATTTGGTCATCTTTTAGCTAAATATGATTAAGCATTCCTTAAGACAGTCATATATAAATTGATTTTCTGCCACAAAGCAACCCTAGAGACCAAGAAATCGCAGCCTCCACAGACCAAAAAGGATATTTCTCTCATTCTTGCATTTTGGCAAAAACCCAATTTCTGCACAAACCATTAAAAGAGCTCGAGTTCTCTTGCATCCTTCATCATCAAAACATCATTTGGAGCCTTGTTACGGCCTCAATCACCAGCTGGAACTCCAGTCTTTGTTCTGTTTTCCAAGCACATCAAACATGGCAGTGAGAGTTTTGAAGGATTTCAAGCAAGTGTGAGTCAAGGTTCTTCAAAGTTTCTTCACTCCAAAAGCATATTGGACCTCTGATTGAGCTGGAAGCATACAAACAGCACTGTTTCATTGGGTTTTCCAAATCAGGTGAATTTTTCGACTTCATTGTTTTCTTAAGTCTTGCTACACACCATGTAGGTCTTGTTTAGTAGGTTGACTTAAGCTTTGAATCACATTAAATGGATGACTATGCTATGAGATATAAGGATTGCTATTTTAGTGAGCATATGCATTTTTCATCGATTTGCTTTGTTGGGTTTGATTTGTTGAAATTGCATACCATATTCTTGTTGCTGGAGGTTTAATGATGCTATTGGCATGTTTGGTTTCATTTTTTTGGGCACTTTGATTCTTGATGATTTTTGCATGATGATGATGAATGCTGTTCTTGATTAAGCCCTGCTGCAGTTTTGAAGCATGTTGTATGCTGTTGTTTGGTTGCATTATGAACATTACCTATGCCATGTTAGTTGTGTGTTGTTGGAATTTCGATTGCCATGACCTCAATGTTGATTACATGATGAACCATGCTGTTTGAACCCAGAAACTGGCTTGGTCTTACTATTGTATGTTTGCAGTGTGAATATCACAATCATTTTTCATGCTGTTTGTCTTTTGGTGCTTGAATGCGTTTTAATGTTGATAATAAAACAATGCATATGCTGCTATTTGGAAACCTTAAGCTGTCCA
The DNA here is from genome assembly GCF_024323335.1 of Lathyrus oleraceus. Taxonomy (NCBI): domain Eukaryota; kingdom Viridiplantae; phylum Streptophyta; class Magnoliopsida; order Fabales; family Fabaceae; genus Lathyrus; species Lathyrus oleraceus. Next base: position 355,251,902 of record NC_066579.1, read on the forward strand.
GGATCTCCCATGAGCATGTTTGTTCTAATGTTGGTTGATGCTGCTTACCTGCTATTGTTTATATCTGCATAAACTCGTTGCTACTACTTGCCAAACCCTGCTGTTATGCTTGAATATTGCCCAGAAAAACCACATGTACTATGTTGCATATTGTTGTTTGGTTGCTATGTGAACATTGCCATATGCCTGGCCATTGAGTGATTTTGCTCAAAACCTGTTTGATGCTAATGATGAACATGAAGAGGATGTTGCTTCTGTTATGTTGTTTGTTTGACTGGTTTGATGATGAACATTGGTGTTGAACACATAATGTTACTGCTAAAATACTGCTGCTGTTACATAAGGCTTGGTTGAATTTTTGGTTGTGGATTACATAAAATACCGTGCTGTCTATGTGCTGTTGTTGGATTAATTAACTGCTTGATGAATGATGCTGTTATTTGAACCATGAACCATGGCTAGAAACTCCCATGATTGTGTGTTTGCTGTTTGATGCTGTTTGGATGTTGGCTGATTTTGTTTGAAAATACCATGAGCCATACTGTCAAACCATGCTGCCAAACCCTAATGCTGTTTATATGCTGTCGTGTACTTTTGTTTTGTTTGATATGATGCTGATAAACATATGCTGCCATGCCTCTTGAATTTTGGTTGAGAATGCATGTTGATGATGAGCTTGTTTTGATTATATGATGAACATGAGTTGTTGCTGCATAAATCTTACTGCTGCCTTTTACATCCTAAGGCCTGTCCAGGAAGTTCATGAGAATTTGTGTTTGGTTGTCACTAAATGATGCTGTCTGAACTCCATTGCCTTGTTATTGTGTGGCTCGCTTTAAAGTGTGTTCTAGGGTGTTGAACTTGCATGAAGTTACCATGTTGATTGCATTTGAGAGCCATGTTGTTTATGCCCTGCCATTAAACCTTAGGTTGCCTAGGAAATCCATGAGAATTGTGTAGGCTTGCTGTTGACTTGCTTGCTGAATACCCTGCTATCATGTGTTGCTGCGTTTTAATGCTGGTTTTTGTGTGTTGTTGAATGATGTTGTTGAAACACTAATACCATGTTGTTGTTTGTATGTTGTAAGAACATCATCATTGCCATGTTGGTTGTTGGTTTGTTCGAATTTCACTTGATCATGAGCTTGCTATTGGTGTTTGAATGCCATGCTGTTGAATTTAAGCCCTAGTATTGCATGAAATTCCCAAGATCAGTGAAGCTCGATTGGCTGTTGGTTGTTTGCATGAGCACTGTTCCATTGGTTCCATCCAATGAGAACATTTCATTTTGTTTGCCAATGCTGTGTCGTTTCAATTAGTGAGGAGGATATTACACTCTGCCATCGTTGACTCCTTAGTTGACCAACATTGCCATGCATTTTGTTCATTTTTGCTCCAATTGTTACACAAACTTCCACAATTATTTGCTTTTTCATTTCAACTCCAAAAATTATGATTTTTTTTGCATGGTGATCACAAAGATGTCTATTATTTAATCATGATTTTTAATTAATTTTTGGTTGGCTGAATTTTAATTGATAAATGATTTCTTCACATGTGTGCATAAATGATACATTGTTCCATTCCTTTTGTGAAATTGTCATATTGCATCCAATGCCTTTGAAATTTTTTGTGGTGAAACTAGACACATTGATCTTCATTTCCATATAAAGTTTGTGCATTTATCATTTGTGGATTGAGAGTTATGATTTCCTGAAGTTATGTGTTACATTTGGTGTCACACCATGATCATGCATTTTCTCTAATTTTGTTCACACACTTCCCCACATCCAAATGACTCCAAATTTTGCATGAATGATCCTTTACATGTCTAGTTGATGTATGAATTTTCTTGGGATTAATCATGCTGTTTTCCATTTGATTGAGAATTTTCTTCCATATGTGGTCATTTGTTGACTTTTTGTGCTATGCATTGCCAAATCCTTTGTGAAATTCTCAAATCTTATTGTATGACCATGAAATTTCATGTGTGATAACTAGACATCTCAAGCTTTCCATTGGTGTTAATCTCATTCATTTCTCTTCTGTTTTCAAATTGATATGATTTTTTGAAGTTGACCCTTGTTTGTTGACTTTCACCATGCTTGCTTGAATTTGATTTGACTTCATGAATTTCATTGACTGCCTTCCTCTCATCCAAATGCATTGAAATTTTGCATGTATACCATGTTAGATGTTAGGATTGAGTGTGATTTATTTCATAATTTTTGAGATTGTTTGAGTTGACTTTTGAATGAAGTCTTTGCTGTTGACTTTTGTATGCTTCTCTTGCCATGCTTTGCATCCTTTTGCATATGAAGTGACCATGATGCATGATGTAATTGTGAATCCAATTGAGAATGCTTCTTGAAATGTTTAGTCTTGGTTTGGGTTGACTTTTTCTTGCTGCCTTGACCTTTTTCTTTCATCTTTGACCCTAGGCTAGTCCTAGTGGTCTTCTAAGCTTATGTTGAGTTCATCTGTTTCAGGTTGAGCACCAATGCCCCAAAGACCTTTCAATTTTGATTGAGTTGGTTTGTTTATCATGTGCTAACACTTGTTTTGTAGGTGACTCATATGCTTGAGTCTTTGTGCCTTGCACAATTGGTCCCTCTGTTGGTTGACTATTTGGGTTATTTCCTTTTGATTTTGACTGTTGACTTGTTTGCTAATAAGTTTGACTTTTGCAGGTACTTTAGTTGCCTAAGTTCTTTGAACTTGATTGCTTGCTTTGCTTTTTAGCATTTGCTTTGAGGTATAAATACTTCTTCTTCATGTAGTCTGGAGACCCGGTCTGTTATTTGACCGGGCAAACTGTCTGAAGTCCTCCTTAAGAGGCAATGCCTGTGTTTGTTTAAATTTGTCCTAAGCAGGAAAAGTCCTTCAAGTAAGGCAATTGGTGGAAGGTAGGGATAAGCAATCTATCCCCCACTATTCAGTGTGTCCTCTCATTGCTCCCAGTACCTGGTTAAAGCAATGAGATAAATACCCAAGATCTAATCGAGTCAATAATGTGGAGAGAGTTCCCACTTTCTGAACTCCCACACTTTCTTTGATGCTCTCTCTGATTTGAGATTGAAGCAATGAGGCACACCCCTCATCTCCTTTTCATCTGCTTCACCTGAGCCCCTCAATGGCCAGGTTAAGAGCGACCTTTACCTATTACAGTGGACTTTTAAAGTCAAACCCTCTTGTGTGAGCCCCCAATTGTTTGGCTATAGAGTGTGTTGTTTGCTATTCATTGATTGATTGATTGCTTCATATGCATTTGTTTGCCTGTATGTTATGCATTTATCATCACCATCAATTGCCATTAATACATGATCATCTCATTTGCTTTTTGTGATGCTATCATTGTTGTTTGCCCATTGAGGACAATTGTAAGTCCATTGCTTTGGCATTTGCTCCTATGATATGGAAGGATAGAGTTGTAAGACCATCACCTTGGCCACTCATCTTATCTTCTGTTTATCTGTTTGTATGTGAGGATACAGTTGTAAGTCCCTGTAAGTTGGCATCTGTTATCCTGTGATCATAATTTGATCTGTTTGGTTTTGTATGTGAGGATACAGTTATAAGTCCCTGTAAGTTGGCATCTGTTATCCTGTGATCATAATTTGATCTGTTTGATTTGTATGAGAGGATACAACTGTAAATCCCTGCAAGTTGGCATTTGTATTCCTAGGACCATACTGTGGAGGTTAGAGTAAGCCCAGACAGATTGGCATCTGACTTCCATGTTTTGTTTTTCTTTGTATGAGAGGTTGCAATTATAAGTCCCTGTAAGTTGGCATTTGCATACCTGTGATCATATTGTTGCTTTTGTTCTTGTATGTGAGGATCCACTGTAAGTCCCTGCAACGTGGCATTGGTATTCCTATGAGCATATTTGTGGAGTTAACCTAAGTCCAGACAGATTGGCAGTTGATTTCCATGTTTCATCTTTGTTTTCTTCTGAGGAGATTGGTGTAAGTCCATTGAGTGGCATCTGACATCCTGTTTCTGTTTTAGGAGACTGGTGTAAATCCATTTATTGGTATCCGGTATCCGCTTTTTATTTCTTTACCTGTGGAGATTAGCATAAGACCATTGAGTGGCATCTGATATCCCATTTTGTTTTAGGAGATTGGTATAAGACCATTGATTGGCATCCGATATCCGCTTTTGCTTGCTTTGTTTGTTTGTTATTATTAATTGCTATTCCAAAGGACACACTTGAATCATCTGCTATATGATTTCAAGAAGTGAACCTTCTAAGAAGTTTTACTATCCATCTCCATCCTTTCATCATTCATTATGTCCTAAACCTTTTCACACTTTATCTTTTAAACTTGACATAAGTGTTGTGCAAACACCTTCATGTTTCCTAACTAAAAACCTGGACTCAAATCCTTGACTTTTTTTTCAAAACTCCATTTCATAATACTTCTTTGAATTGATCTTAATCATACTTTGACTTCATTTTCATAATCATAATCAGTAACTCCACTCATTCACTTGTTTTGGCTTTGTCCATTAATCTTTTCATACATGAGCTATAGGTTTGATTTATCTTAGTGGTTGATGTTAATCTCACCTTCTGTCTTTAGTGATTGAATTGTAAGTCTTCCTCGCCTATTATAGGGTTAACCCCTCTCTGGCCAGTTGAAGTTGTTCTCACATGGTGGACGTTGTTGTCTGTATAAGGTTGAGTTTTCTCCCGTGGATAACGTAAGACCTAGGGTTTGTGTTTAAAATTGAACCTAACCCACTTTTGGAAATCTTTTAGCCGAACTACGGCGTTCTGATCCTTACCTTTGATGGAAGGTACGTAGGCAACGGGTTCATCCGTTCGAACCCAATAATAATAAAAATGTATATTCTTTTCCCATCATCCCAATCATGTTTGCACAATCTTTATGTCATAACAAATAACAATATTTTACAACAAGTGTGAAAAGGGCTCCCTAGGAGTACCTAGGACGTAGTGGGTGCCTAACACCTTCCCATTGCGTAATTTACCCCTTACCGAGAATCTCTGATCTTTTTATTAGTTTTCTACGTGTAAAACTTCTTAGGCTTTTGTTCGCTTTTTAGCCAGTCCTTTGGATAAATAAAAGTGCGGTGGCGACTCGAAATTTTCAATGTATCTCTTAGCTTATGATTTAATCGATAGATCATATAGCGACGAATACACCGCTACAGAAAAGTGGCGACTCTGCTGGGGAAACATCGAATCCCTGGTTGTATTGCCTACTTTTCACCCTTGTTGTGCTATATTGTTATTGTTTATCTGACATATTTTTGTACAATTTGGGATGAATGTATTGATTGTAATGTGTGAATTGCTTGATATACATTTGCTGTGTGCTTTGGTGATCTGTGAGATGAGTTCTGTACCCGAACTCGAGTGCACTCTAGGATAGGAGAATGGCATAGTCTCGTCGACTGGTGTGGAGTAGTCCTAAGCCAGTTGACTTGCGAGCCCATTCACTTGGTGGAGGTCATGTTGAACTAATAATGTCACACAAGTTATTTGTGGTTAGGCATTATTCTTTCAATCATGTTCCGCAGAAGCCAAGGACCTTAGTTTACCAAACCCATCTTGGCCTATTTTTAGGACCGTAGTGCGGAGGTCGCTCAGATGTCAGTTCTGATACGATTGTCACGCGATACTACACTCATAAGAGTTTCTCTTGAGAATATTCTTGGAATACGAGTATTCGTTCCTCCGATAATATTCGAAAGATGGAACGATGATTATGGGAACCTCTGATAGAACATGTCTGGCAGGTTTAAACCCTAGTACACTCCCTTTGGGTGGTTCTTAACCGAGACTCCATGCTCGTGACTCTCAACAAACCCGTGATTCGTGGTTGAGTCGTTCAAACATTGTTAATATCAATGGATCCCGGATCAGGTGTAAAACCTAAAATCCACCAAAGCGGCTGGTTGATATTAAGAATGTCTGAACTGGTTCACGTACCGTTAATATCAATGGAACTTGGGTGTCGATAAGGTGAAAACCTAAATCCACCAAAATGGATGATTGATATTAGGGATACATAGAGCTTTCCCACGACCTTTGTTTGGTGTGCTTTGCTTGATCCTTGAGTGTGTTTGTTGCATTCATGCATTCACGCATTCATCCGCATTCATGTCATCAAAAAAGAAGATTTTCAAGGAACTTAAAGGGTTATTTGCAAAAATTTTCAGACATGGAAAGACCAAAAAGGCATACAAAGAAGTACAGCTTTAAGCAGCCTGATGTAAAAGAGTTAAGGAATCTGACATCGTATGTATTAGATCCCTTGGGTTTCAAGGCTCGCTATGGGAAGCTTCTGCCGTTGCTGACTACTCAAGTGGATGAGGGATTGATGAGCACTCTGGCTCAGTTCTATGATCCGCTCTATCATTGCTTTTTATTTCCGGACTTCCAGTTATTGCCGACTTTGGAAGAATACTCTCACCTTATTGGGATTCCTATTCTGGATCAAGTGCCGTTCAGTGGCCTAGAGAGTATTCCATCTGCTCAAGAGATTGCTAGCTTGTTGCATATAGATGAAGATCTGATTAGAGCTAATCTGACTACCAAAGGCGGAATTCAGGGTTTTCCTTCCGAGTTCCTCATTGCCCAAGCTACCTTTTATGGGAAGGCCATGAGTGAGGATGCCTTTGAGGCTCTATTTGTGTTGCTCATCTATGGATTGGTGCTGTTTCCCAACTTTGACAAGTTCGTCGACATGAATGCCATTAGGATCTTCTCAGTCCTTAATCCGGTTCCGACCTTGTTGGGTGATGCATATGTCTCCATGCATTTGAGGAATATGAAGAATGGAGGAGTCATTGTCTGCTGTTTACCCCTGCTGTACAAGTGGTTTATTTCGCACTTGCCGCAGACAGTTGCTTTCCAGGAGAACAAGGGATGTCTACGGTGGTCTCAGAGACTCATGTCTCTCACCAATGATGATATCACCTGGTATGATCGCGTGTATGATACCGTTCAGATCATCAATTCCTGTGGTGAATTCCCTAATGTGCCTCTTCTTGGTACATGTGGTGGGATTACCTACAATCCTACGCTTGCACGTCGTCAGCTTGGGTTCCCCCTAAAGGATAAACCCCATAACATTCTGTTAGAAGGTGTATTCTTTCAGGAGGGTAAAGATCCCCAAGGCCTGAAAGCCAGATTCGTCCGCGCTTGGCGCAATATTCGCATAAAGAGTAGGAATGAATTGGGTCCAAAGAACTGCATTGCTTTGGAGCCATACACTTCTTGGGTCAGACAGAGAGCTGCTACCTACCTGATGCCGTATGATCATCCGAGACCTACACTGTTGGATGTGGCTGGGCCTTCAACCCTCCCTACCCAACGTGTAGAGGAGTTGAGAGAAGAAGACCTTTCGCGTGCCTGGATCCGCGAGAGAGAGGAATTGCTGCAGCAGCTCAAGGAGAAAGATGCTATGATTGAATTTCTCGAGCACCGAGTGATCGATGATCCGAACGACGCTTGGACTTCTCTGCTTCCTCAGTCTTCCAAATTTTGGAAAAGGAAGTATGATCAGCTTGCAAAGGAGAAAGCTGATATGGAGGCTGCCTATGAGAGAGAGATTAAGAAGTTGTACACTTCTCATCTTCCAGCATCCCGAGCTGATAGGGATCCATAGGATGTTATTTACCTTTTCTCTTTGTAATATTTAAAAGAATGCTGTACTTCTTTGTCTTAATATTTTGAATGAAGTGCTTTCCATGAGCAATCAAAATGTTTAAATATTCGAAATATTGCAAATGAATACCCTGAGGGTTCCTTGAAAATTAAAGCATTTGCACAAGCATTTCATGCATCATTCCTGCATAAACAGGTACTCCTTTGTTTCTGGTCTTCTGGTTCTAACCCTCTGCTCTTCATTTATTTTGAAGACAAGCTGACTCACCGGTATTATACGAGGGTCAACTCTGCAAGGATTATGGAGCAATTGGAACAAGAGAACCAGAGCTTGAGAGATGAAGTCGCCAGACTTGGCGCTCTGATGGAGCAACTTCTTGCTGCCCAGAATCAGCCCGCTCCCCAACAGCCAGCAACTCCGGTTCAGCGGACGGTTATATCAGAGATAGCTACATCAACGGTGCCTGTCAGTGCCCAGCAGCCAAATGCTATGCCTCCCGGTTTTCCTTGGGGGATGCCTCCTGGCTTTATGCCTGATCTGCCAGCTCCTACATTTGCTCAAATGCCGGCATCTAGCCCGGTCCCTATACCTGTTCCTCCTGTCGTGCATACCATGCCTAGGGTAGACGACACCATTTATCACTCTGAAGCGTCTGAGGGCTCAGATGTTCATGAGAAGATGGACGCGATGAACGATCAATTCCTCGAGCTGAGAAAGGAATTGAGAACTCTTAGAGGCAAAGATCTCTTCGGCAAGTCAGCAGCCGAACTTTGTCTAGTTCCCGGTGTGAAGATACCAGTTAAATTCAAAGTCCCAGACTTTGAGAAATATAAAGGGAACACTTGTCCTTTGGCACACTTAGTCATGTATGCCAGAAAGATGTCTACGCAGACAGACAACGATCAACTCTTGATCCACTACTTCCAAGACAGTTTGTCTGGTGCTGCTCTCCGTTGGTACATGAGTCTGGACAGTGCCAACATCCGCTCTTTCAATGATCTTGGCGAAGCTTTCGTCAAGCAATATAAATATAATGTTGACATGGCGCCTGACAGAGATCAACTCAGGTCTATGTCACAAAAGGACAAAGAATCGTTCAAGGAGTACGCCCAGAGATGGCGTGAGCTGGCAGCTCAAATCACTCCACCATTAGAAGAGAAAGAGATGACCAAGATCTTTCTGAAGACTCTTGGGTCATTTTATTATGAGAGAATGGTGGCCAGCGCTCCCTCTGATTTCACCGAGATGGTGAACATGGGGATGCGTCTGGAAGAAGGTGTCCGCGAAGGACGATTAGCAAAAGATGATGGTTCTTCCTCTAAGCGATATGGAGCATTTAAGAGGAAAGAAGGCGAAGCGCATGCCGTGCAGTCTCAGCCAAAACATCGAAGACCCTCTGTTCAGAGGAAGCCTGCACGACATTCCGGTCATCAGCACCAGGTGGCTCACGTAGCACCTGTTTTCAAGAACAACGCTCCTCAACCTCAACAGTATCAGCATCAGCAGCAATATCCACAACCGCAATATCAACAGCAACAGCAACGTCCACAGCAACAGGCTTATCAGCCTCGTGGAAGTACAACCAATCAAGCAAATGTGAACTATGATAGGAAGAAGGTCAGTTTCGACCCTATTCCGATGACATATACAGAGCTTTATCCCTCCTTGTTGGAGAGGAAGTTGGTTTCTCCTAGGGATCCTCCTGCTATTCCTGCCAACCCACAATGGTGGTACAAGCCAGACCAGCATTGTGTCTACCATTCCGGTGCTCCGGGCCACAACGTTGAGAACTGTTTCCCGCTGAAGAATAAGGTTCAAGACCTTATGAGAAGCGGAATTCTGAGCTTTGAGGACTCTAATCCGAGTGTCACCAGGAACCCATTGCCTTCGCATGGGAAATCCGTGAATATGATCCAGGAAGACCTTGGGAAGTACAAGGTTAAGTACATCAGTCATATCCGGCAGTCATTGGTTGGATTACATAAGATGCTGTGTCAGCACAGCTATTTGAAGCATAACCATGACCAGTGTCGCGTCTGTTCTGTCAATCGTTTGGGTTGTGACCAAGTTCGCAAGGAATTACAAATGCTGTTGCATGAAGGTACCATTGAGATTCTCCAGAATCGCAATGTGGATACAGTTGAGCCCGAAGTGAGTGTCATCTCCCCGGTGTTCAAATTGCCTGAGCCCGTTGTTATTCGATACAATAGCAACAAGCCCAAAGCTTCGCCTTCTCTGATTATCAAACCAGCCGGCCCTGTGCCGTATTCATCTGATCGAGCTGTACCATTCCGGTACAATCCTGTTGCTGTCCAGGATGGGGTTGAAGTACCTTTGCCTTCCACTTCCGTGACCACTATCGCTGATGTTAGTGGATTGACCCGCAGTGGTCGTGTCTTTTCTGCGCCTGCTAAAGCTCCTGCTGTTTCTTCTGAATCCGTTGAGCGCCCTGTAGGGAATGCTGTGAATGTTCAGAATCCGGCACTTGATGTTGCCAAACCCTCCTCGTCTGTACAAAAGACTCCTGTTTCTTCTGTTGGCCCAAGTGGCATTGTTGATGAAGAATCTGATGAGATGCTGAGGCTCATCAGAAAGAGTGAGTACAATATTGTAGACCAGCTTCTACACACGCCCTCCAAGATTTCCATTCTTTCTTTATTGCTGAACTCAGAGCCTCATCGGGAATCTCTTCAGAAAATCTTGGACCTGGCGTACGTTGATCACGACGTCACCTTGGAACAATTCGATAGCATTGTTGCAAACATTACCGCCTGCAACACTCTGAGCTTTTGTGACGCTGATCTCCCTGAGGAGGGAAGAGACCACAACATGGCCTTACATATCTCAATGAACTGTAAATCTGATGCAATGTCCAATGTGTTGGTGGACACTGGATCGTCCCTTAATGTATTGCCAAAATCCACACTCTCTCGTCTGTCATATCAAGGTCCTCCTATGAGGCAGAGTGGGGTTGTTGTAAAAGCTTTTGATGGGTCGCGAAAGACCGTGATTGGGGAAGTTGACCTCCCGATCAAAATAGGACCAAGTGATTTCCAGGTTACTTTCCAAGTAATGGATATCCACCCATCATACAGCTGTCTCTTAGGCAGACCATGGATTCACGAGGCTGGCGCCGTGACATCCACCCTACACCAAAAGCTGAAGTTTGTGAAAAACAAGAAATTGGTTGTAGTAGGGGGAGAAAAGGCTCTCCTGGTCAGTAATTTGTCTTCTTTCTCGTACATTGATGCTGAGGATGAAGTTGGAACTCAATTCCAAGCTTTATCTATTGATAAACCAATCGAGAAGAAGTCCCCTTCATTCACTTCCTACCGAGATGCTAAGCTGGCCATTGAATGTGGTGCAGTTGCTGGATTAGGGAAAGTGCTTGAACTTGAAGATAACCGATCCCGGGCTGGCATTGGCTTTGGTTCTGGGGCATGCAATGAGCAAGGTCTGTTCACAAGTGGAGGATTCATTCACGCTGATCAACCTGCAGAAGAGGAAGCTGCCGCTATCATTGAAGAAGAAGATGCAGAAGATTTGGACAATTTTGTTATTCCTGGTGGTGTCTGCCACAATTGGGTCGCTGTGGATGTTCCTACAGTTATCCATAGATCAGAGTAATTGTTCACTTTTGTTTAAAACCCTTCTCCCATGCCAAAAGGAGAAGTGATGACATTGTTGGCAAAGCATATATACAATGATATTTTCATTCAATTTTTGCATTGTCAAAACATTTGTTTTTCCTTTGTTTTCACTTTTTGCTTTCTTTATGAAATCAGTGATCACAAAAAACCATAAAAACAAAAATAAAAGCTGTAAAAGCAACATTCTTTCATCTGCATAATAATTTGCTTGCTTAAAATTATGAAGTTTTTCTTAACCAAAATCATTATGCAGGTTGATCCTAAAACCCATTGAACATAATGATCCAACGCCATCTCCCAATTTTGAATTCCCTGTATTTGAGGCAGAAGAAGATGACGTTGAAGAGATTCCTGATGAGATCACCCGTCTCCTCGAGCACGAAGAGAAGATCATTCAGCCGCATCTCGAAGACTTGGAAACAGTCAACTTGGGGTCTGAAGATTGTGAGCGCCTGGTGAAGATTGGGGCACTTCTTGAAGGGTCTGTTAAGGAAGATTTGATCAGCTTGCTACGAGAATATTCAGATATCTTTGCTTGGTCATATGAAGACATGCCGGGTTTAGATACAGATATTGTGCAACATTTCCTGCCTTTGAAGCCTGAGTGCGTGCCTGTGAAGCAGAAGCTCAGAAGAACTCATCCAGATATGGCAGTGAAGATCAAAGAGGAAGTTCAGAAGCAAATTGATGCGGGGTTTCTGGTGACTTCGACATATCCTCTATGGGTGGCCAATATTGTGCCTGTTCCTAAGAAGGACGGAAAAGTCCGTATGTGCGTTGATTATAGAGATTTGAATAAAGCTAGCCCAAAAGATGATTTTCCTCTACCACACATTGACATGTTGGTAGACAATACAGCTAAATTCAAAGTTTTTTCCTTTATGGACGGATTTTCCGGATATAATCAAATCAAGATGGCACCAGAGGATATGGAGAAGACAACATTCATCACACCTTGGGGAACATTCTGTTATCGAGTGATGCCCTTCGGTTTGAAGAACGCCGGAGCCACGTATCAACGAGCTATGACTACCTTGTTTCATGACATGATGCACAAGGAGATAGAAGTCTATGTTGATGATATGATTGCTAAGTCCCGAACGGAAGGTGAGCATATTGAGCATTTGTTGAAGCTTTTTCAGCGTTTGAGGAAGTTCCAGCTTCGTCTGAATCCGAACAAATGTACTTTTGGAGTCCGTTCCGGCAAGTTGTTGGGTTTTGTGGTGAGTGAAAGAGGTATTGAGGTTGATCCTGCAAAGGTCAAAGCAATACAAGAGATGCCTGCACCCAAAACTGAGAAGCAAGTCCGAGGTTTTCTTGGCCGCTTGAACTACATTTCCAGATTTATATCCCACATGACTGCCACATGTGCGCCGATATTCAAGCTCCTCCGGAAAGATCAGTCTCATGATTGGACCGAGGATTGCCAGAAAGCTTTCGACAGTATCAAAGATTATCTGTCCGAACCTCCGATTTTGTCTCCGCCTGTGGAAGGAAGACCTCTGATTATGTACTTAACAGTTCTTGAAGACTCGATGGGTTGTGTACTCGGTCAACAAGATGAATCAGGGAAGAAGGAGTTTGCTATCTACTACCTCAGTAAGAAGTTTACTGATTGTGAGTCTCGATACTCTATGCTTGAGAAGACGTGCTGTGCTTTAGCTTGGGCAGCTAAGCGTTTGCGCCAGTACATGATTAATCATACAACTTGGTTGATATCCAGAATGGATCCAATTAAGTATATCTTCGAGAAGCCTGCTTTAACCGGGAGGATTGCCCGTTGGCAGATGCTGTTGTCTGAGTATGATATCGAGTATCGAGCTCAGAAAGCTATTAAAGGTAGTATCTTGGCTGACCACTTAGCGCACCAGCCGATTGAAGATCATCAGTCTGTTCAGTATGACTTTCCTGACGAGGAAATTCTGTATTTGAAGATGAAAGATTGCGATGAGCCTACACTTGATGAAGGTCCAGAACCTGGTTCCAGATGGACGATGGTGTTTGATGGCGCTGTTAATCAGTATGGAAATGGAATTGGGGCAGTGATTGTTAATCCCCAGGGTTCGCACATTCCGTTTACAGCAAGGCTAACCTTCAAATGCACGAATAATATGGCAGAGTACGAAGCCTGTATTATGGGACTTGAAGAATGCATTGACTTAAGAATCAAGTATCTTGATGTCTATGGTGATTCAGCTTTGGTTGTCAATCAGATCAAAGGTGAATGGGAGACAAATCAACCAGGTCTCATCCCATACCGAGATTATGCAAGGAGAATTTCAACTTTCTTCACAGAAGTTGAATTTTATCATATTCCTCGAGAGGATAATCGGATGGCAGATGCCCTTGCAACGCTTGCTTCCATGATTGTTGTCAGATGGTGGAATGATGTTCCCAACATTACTGTGATGCGCTTGGACAGACCCGCTCACATATTTGCAATCGAAGACGTGAAAGATGACAAGCCTTGGTATTTTGATATCAAGAATTTCCTCCAGAACCAGGTCTACCCGCCTGGGGCATCAAACAAGGATAGGAAAACTTTGAGAAGGTTGTCAGGCAGTTTCTACCTCAATGGTGAAGTGCTGTATAAAAGAAACTTTGATATGGTTTTGCTCAGATGCGTGGATAGACACGAAGCAAACCTATTGATGACTGAGGTCCATGAGGGTTCATTTGGTACTCATTCCAATGGACATGCCATGGCTAAGAAGATGTTGAGAGCAGGCTACTATTGGCTGACAATGGAGTCTGACTGTTGCAAGTATGTGAAGAAATGTCACAAGTGTCAAATTTATGCGGATAAGATTCATATTCCTCCGACACTCCTGAATGTGATTTCATCACCGTGGCCTTTCTCTATGTGGGGAATCGACATGATCGGCATGATTGAGCCGAAAGCGTCCAACGGACATCGTTTTATTCTCGTAGCAATTGATTACTTCACCAAATGGGTTGAAGCCGCTTCGTACGCAAATGTAACCAGACAGGTGGTTGTGAAGTTTATCAAGAACCAGCTGATTTGCCGTTATGGTGTGCCAGAGAGGATCATTACTGATAATGGATCCAATCTGAATAACAAGATGATGGATGAGTTGTGCGCTGAATTCAAGATTGCACACCATAATTCCTCTCCTTACAGACCTAAGATGAATGGGGCTGTTGAAGCTGCTAACAAAAATATCAAGAGAATTATCCAGAAGATGACTGTCACCTACAAAGATTGGCATGAGATGCTGCCATTTGCTCTGCATGGATATCGTACGTCTGTACGCACTTCAACAGGGGCAACCCCTTTCTCTCTTGTTTATGGCATGGAAGCCGTTCTCCCAGTAGAGGTGGAGATCCCATCAATGCGAGTCTTGATGGAAGCCAAGTTGACTGATGCTGAATGGATTCAGAGTCGTTATGACCAACTGAATTTGATTGAAGAGAAGAGATTGACTGCCATGTGCCATGGTCAGTTGTATCAGCAAAGAATGAAGAAAGCATTCGACAAGAAGGTCAAGCCTCGTGTGTTCCGAGAAGGTGACCTTGTGCTCAAGAAAGTTTTGTCTTTCGCGCCCGATTCCAGGGGCAAGTGGACTCCAAACTACGAGGGTCCATATGTTGTTAAGAGAGCCTTTTCAGGCGGAGCTTTGATGCTTACAACAATGGATGGGGAGGATTTCACTCGTCCTGTGAATTCAGATGCAGTTAAGAGATACTTTGCCTAAAAAAAAAAAGTATATGCAAATGAAAAAAAAGAGAATGAAAAAACAGAATTACTCGCTAAGTTGAAAACCCGAAAGGGCGGCTTAGGCAAAAAATGAGCGTCTCGGTGGAGAACCCGCAAGGGTAATCCAGGCAAAAATTAGAGACTTGAAAAAGAGTATATTTGCATCCCGCTAGATTGAGTACCTCACTCTGGGGCAATCTAGGCAAAAATTAGGGTTTTGGCAAGTAACTGCATCCTGACAAGACTTTCTGGTTCATCAGTCGTCATTTCGTCAGAAGATTCTCGATTCGTCGTCAACTGAAGCTTCGGATACATCGAGATTCAAATTGGTAGAGAAAGGATCATTATGTTCAATGTAGCCCTCTTCCAATATATATCACTGATTTCAAATTTGTACAGATCTATGGAGTCTTGCCATTTGCAGACTACCATTCTATCAAATAATTTGAGCTTTTTATCCAATTATTTGCACTCTTATTTGTTTCAATTCAACAAATGTTTTGCATGTTTTAAATTGATAAAATGTCATTGTTTTAAACAAATCAAATTTTTCAAAATTTGTTTTATACAAAGTGAACATTCACAAGATTGAAAGGATACTCAAGAATATCTCAGTGCTCTCCCGAGGGTGGCATGATTCCCAACAGGTAAGACATTGGTTCATATTCCTGGTTTGGTGGTATCTTCTTTCTTCAGACCTTTGTTGAGGCTGTTCCTCAAACAGAGTTGTTGTTGGGGTTGTTCCCCAGTATGTCGCAAGCAGATTGTTGTTGAGGACTTCGTTCTCTCCAGCAGCAGTTTTCCCCTAGCATGGGTGTTTTCTTATAGAAGTTTCGGCGGTTGATGGTTTGTCATCTTGGTGCCCCGTCACTTTCTCCAGTGGGTCGTATGCCCCAGACTTTATTTGTCTCCTCAGCACAGTCATGAGCATAACTGATTGATTGATACTCCCCTCGGAGTCGCGAGTATAACCGTTGCTGATATCCCCACCAGAGTTGCAAGTGGAGTTGTTACCGCTTTTTCCCATGCAGTGTGCCAGCAGGATTTGTCTGTTTCCTCAGCACGTTCGCTTTCTTTTTGAAGATTTGGTAAGTCAGTGGTTTGATACCCGGTACTTTACCTTTTCCCCGGCGAAGTCGTCTGTGGAATTATTGCTATCTCTCCATCAGAGTTTTTCTCTCCAACAGAGCAGGATTTATTTCCCTGAGCAGTTTTGATTTGGGTTGATATCCCGGTATTTGCAACCATCTTTTCCTCAGCTTAGTCTGCAGAGTGTTTGTTGTGGCAGCTTTGCCTGTTGAATACGCCTTCAACCCCCAGTATGGTTGGATGATGGCTCTAGCCTCCAGTGAACGGATTTGATTTCCTGACTGTTTGTGATCCCCAGTAGAGTGGCTTATATTGCAGAATCTACTTGTTGTGATCGATTTGCTGTATATTCTCCCCAAGTGGAGTGGTTTATCGCAGAATATACTTGTTTGATCTGTCCTCCCTCAGTGGCTTGTTCCCCAAGAGAGTAGCCGACAGTTTTCCCCAGTAGAGTTGCTTATGCAGTTAAGATTCTATCTGGATGATATCATTCTCCCTCAGTGGATTCTCCCCAGCGGAGTTATGTGGAGTTGCTTCTACAGCAGTTTGTGCTTATGCATTTGTTGTTTCTCAGTTGACACTGGGATCCCCTGCAGATATCTTGGGTTTTCTCTTGTTCCCCTACAGACTCGTCTTGGTGGCCGTATCGCCCGTTGTGACTTTCTGTACCCTGATTGGGTTGTTTCCTAATATCTCTGGTTCTCTGCTTCTTCAGCAGTACCTGCAGATCTTTGCTTTACCGCATGTAGATCTCCGCAGATTGGCTTTCCAGTTGGTTTTTCCCTGGAAGTATAATACCGGACGTTGTTCCTGAACCTGTTTGTGTTAGAATTGTCTGTTTTGTCAGCATTCATCAAACATAAATCACGCATGTTCATGCATATTCATAAAACATTCAGATATTCATGTTGCATTTCTTGCCATATATCTTTTGTTTGTCGTGTCTCCTGCTATGGTGATATAGATCTCTTTACAGATCTCCCCAAGCAGATGTTGGGTGTTTAAAATCTCTCCATATAGAGTCAACCCCATAAGCAGAAAATGTCTGTCTTTTCTTCTGCAGTTCCCCACCGAGATATGTCCTCGTGGATGACGGTTTCTTCCGTTTCCTCCCAACACATATATTGGGATGGATTTTCCTATTTGAGTTATATCCTCATTAGGACGTGTCTTGATTCAGTCCGTCTTTTCGGATCATTCCCGAATTGGCTATTTGTCAGATATCTTGTGTTTCCCAGTGGGTTGTTCCCCAGCGGAATGTTTTTGGGCCTCTGCCTACAAACCAGCAGTTGTAAGTCCTACTTTTCCTGGCTTTCTTAACAGAATTTGTGGTTATACACCTTTTATTCTCCAGCCAGAGTTTTGGTTTTCTACCCGTATACTGGTAGTTGTAAAATCCTATTTTCCTGCTCTTCAGCAGTTTGTGGTTTGTTATAACCCTATTTTGGTTTCCCGTGCGGATTTGTGATTTGTTCTATCCCCACGCGGAGTTTTTGGTCTTCTACCCCGTATTCGGTAGATGTAAACCCTAATTTTTGTGGTTATCTTCATCTAGTTCTGGATGATGATTTTCCTTTGCTTGTATAAGTTGCTCAGATCAGCACTTATATCCCTAGCAAGTGTTTTGTGGATAATTGCCATATGCTAGCAATTTTATCCCCAGTGGGTCTTTTCACCGTATGCTAGTGATTTGTTCCCCGGATCATTGTTTGTTTATCAATGTATCCCCAGCTAGTCTTCTGTCGATAATTGCCGGATGCTTGCAATTTATCCTCAGCAGTTCGCCTTTCATTTACCCTTTTGTTGGTAATGTCTGTTGCTTCTTTTGATTGGTCATCATTATATACCTATTTTGGTATCCCGATGCCTTTCTGTTCGGTTGATTTATCCTTTGTTAACCCAGTAACCGGTTGTGGATAATCTTCCATGCGAGTATATTATTCACGGTCTGCCGGTAATGAATAATATATCTCATGCACTCTTCAGTCGAAGCCTTTTGTGTTTCCCCAGTCGAGTAAGATTCGTTTTTCCCTTTGCGGAGTCGAATATTCTTGTTGTTGGATAATTGCCGGATGCTTGCAATTTATCCCTTTGAGTTATCTTTCGTTTACCCGTATGCTTGGTATCGATTGTCTCTCTTTTTGGTTAGTCACCTATTATATACCCAGTAACCGGTATCTCTGGTGTCTTTTCCTTGCGAGTGTATTATTCACGGTCTGCCGGTAATGAATAATATATCTCATGCGCTCTTTGGTTGGAATCCTTTGTTGATTTTCCCCAACTGAGCAAGATTCGTATTCTTTGTAGAATCGAATATCCATCCTTTAACCAATTTGTGTTTTGGATGATGAGTGTTTTGGAAGTGAAATCCAATTCACGTTTCGGTAGATCACCTATTATATGCCCAGTAACTGGTATCTCTGGTGTTTCTTACCATGCGAGTTTATTATCTACATTCTGACGGTAATAGATAATATATCTCATGCGAGTATCTTATCCACGGTCTGCCGGTAATGGATATTGTATCTCATGCACTCTTCGGGTTTGTGTCCCCAGTTGAGTAAGATTCGTTTTCCCGTTGTGGATTCGAATGTCCATCCTGTAAGTCAGTTTGCTTTTTCAAGCCCTCCTTTCGGATGATGAGTGTTTTGGAAGTGAAAACCAATTCACGTCTTCGGATTTTATCCTATAAACAAGTCTGCTGTTCTAGCTTTCTTCAGGGTGATGAGTGTTTTGGAACACACACCAATTCACGTCTTCGGATCTTATCCTATAAACAACCTACAACCCGGTCAGGATAACTTTCCATGCGAGTACATTATTCACGTTTTGACGGCTATGAATAATATATCTCATGCACTCTTTTGTCGAACACTTAGTTTGTCTTCCCCAGTCGAGTAAGATTCGTATTCTTTGTAGAATCGAATAGCCATCCTCTAACCAGTTTGTGTTTTGGATGATGAGTGTTTTGGAAGTGAAAACCAATTCACGTTTTCGGATTTTATCCTATAAACAACCCAGTAACTGGTTCAGGATAATTTTCCTTTCGAGTATATTATTCACGGTCTGCCGGTAATGAATAATATGTCTCATCTGAGTATTCTATCCACGTTCTGACGGTAATGGATATTATATCTCGTTCACTCTTGAGTCGATCTTTTGATTGTTTTCCCCTCAGAGTAAGATTCATTTTCCTTGTGGAATTGAATGTCCATCCTATAAACAAGTTTGCTTTCGCTCTCTTCAGGATGATGAGTGTTTTGGAAGTGAAATCCAATTCACGCTTTGGTCGGTCACCTATTATATACCCAGTAACCGGTATCCTTGGTGTTCCCTCCTTTCTGCTCCCTATTATGACCTCGGTCCCCCTGTGGAGTCAGATTTTCCTGAGTTTGTTACCCGTATGCCTGGTAACCCCTCATTTTGTTTGTTACTTCCCCCAGTGAAGTTTTCTGTTGCTTCTCCTCAGGAGTCAGCTTGTGTCTCTCCAATGGATTTATTTTCCTTTGGAATTCTTCTTCCCAGTATGAGTTCTTCACTCCCCAGTGAGTTCTCCAGTCTGTTTTTCTGTTTTCCTTAATCAGAGTCATGTTTGTGCACGTTATGTCAGTTTGTCTTCCCCAGTTTGGAGTCGTGTATTGTCCACACATTCCTTTTCTTTTATTATCCCCATAAAGTCTTGTTAGAGTCTCTGTTCCTGGTGAGTGTACTACTCCGATGGATCGTCTTTTCTTCTGTGTGAATCATATTCCCCACAGAGTTTGTGTTTTTTGCACGCATACATCTGCATCATGAGGTCTCTTAGGGACCAAAATTTGTCTCATTACTGTTATTTAAGTCCATTCTACCGCGTCGATATGAAGATTTCTAAACTTCACTTCTCCGGCTAGAATGACCTTAAATAGGGGCATCTGTAAGACCCCAATTTTGGGCCCTAAGATCCCTCATGGCCCATATCATTCATATCATAACCTCAAGGATCAATGCATGCCTTTGTTCCCCCCTAGTGGGTAGATTGCCTTGTGGGTTTGTTTCTTGATCACCAAGCATACTTTGCATTTGTATATTCTTGCTTTCATATGTTTATTAACCAAAAAGTACAAAAATATTGTCAGTCTAACCTTGTTGCTTGCAGTTGAAGTAATCATCAGAAATTAGGTCAAAGTCAGTCATTGATCAGTCAAAGCAATGGATGGTGGCCATTCTCGCAGAATTTGGGCACCATGATCATTAATCACAAGTTCATACAACTTGAGACATCATTTGAAGTCAAGTTCTCAAGGAATTAGGGTTTGGAATTCATCAGAAGAGGATCAGTCAGTCCAAAACCTAGAAAAGTCAAACTTGGTCAACTGTTGATTTAGTCAAGGATTTGATGGATAGAATTGATTTGAAGGAGATCATTCATGCTTGTACAAGTCTCATCTATCATGTCAAACCTCATCATGGAAGAAAATCAAGTCAAATCAGAAATTTTCCAGAAATAGAAAGTGGACCTGTAATTTCAACTGCCAAAAATGGAAACTTCTTGATCTTAAACTTACATCATGATACAAGCTCCAAATGAATTTTTGCCCAACATGAAAGTTGAAGATCTTGTCTTCCCATTTTCAAAAAGTCCAAGAACATCAAAATCCCATGTGTGGTTGTCAAGATATGATCAAATCATTTTCACCAATATTTGAACTTCAAAGAGCCATAACTCACAAACCATAAGGCCAAATTTGGTGGGGTTTTTTCCTACAAACCACATTTTTCATCCTCTTTCCAAAAATATAAACTTCATGACCTAAAACCTTACCATTCAAAATGGCATTTTTGACCTTTTTCATTAAAAATCAAAGTTTGACTCAAAGTTGACTTTTGATTTATGGACTTTTTCATCATTTTGCCAATTGGGAAATGTTCCATACAATATTTGTGATTTGTTCCAAGCCATAAACCATCATCATACCACCTTTACACCTCATTTTGACCAAAGTTGCACAAGTTGTTATTTTTTGCAAATTGGAGCATAAGAACAAAGCAAGGTACAGCCTTCCATGTATAACCAAAAACAGCAAAACAGGTTGTCCTTCTGCAGCATTTCACAGGCCCAATTCGTGCAAGCACACACCCTCCACTTCACTTGTACAAAGATTAGCAAATGTGCATTTGGTCATCTTTAGCTAAATATGATTAAGCATTCCTTAAGACAGTCATATATAAATTGATTTTCTGCCACAAAGCAACCCTAGAGACCAAGAAATCGCAGCCTCCACAGACCAAAAAGGATTTTCTCTCATTCTTGCATTTTGGCAAAAAACCAATTTCTGCACAAACCATTAAAAGAGCTCGAGTTCTCTTGCATCCTTCATCATCAAAACATCATTTGGAGCCTTGTTACGGCCTCAATCACCAGCTGGAACTCCAGTCTTTGTTCTGTTTTCCAAGCACATCAAACATGGCAGTGAGAGTTTTGAAGGATTTCAAGCAAGTGTGAGTCAAGGTTCTTCAAAGTTTCTTCACTCCAAAAGCATATTGGACCTCTGATTGAGCTGGAAGCATACAAACAGCACTGTTTCATTGGGTTTTCCAAATCAGGTGAATTTTTCGACTTCATTGTTTTCTTAAGTCTTGCTACACCATGTAGGTCTTGTTTAGTAGGTTGACTTAAGCTTTGAATCACATTAAATGATGACTATGCTATGAGATATAAGGATTGCTATTTTAGTGAGCATATGCATTTTTCATCGATTTGCTTTGTTGGGTTTGATTTGTTGAAATTGCATACCATATTCTTGTTGCTGGAGGTTTAATGATGCTATTGGCATGTTTGGTTTCATTTTTTTGGGCACTTTGATTCTTGAGGATTTTTGCATGATGATGATGAATGCTGTTCTTGATTAAGCCCTGCTGCAGTTTTGAAGCATTGTATGCTGTTGTTTGGTTGCATTATGAACATTACCTATGCCATGTTAGTTGTGTGTTGTTGGAATTTCGATTGCCATGACCTCAATGTTGATTACATGATGAACCATGCTGTTTGTTGACTGATGATGCTTTGTCTGTCTGATTGTAGGGATGACTGTTGTCTGTTTGATTGTTTGAATTGTATACTGATTGGGTTAGATTTTTTCAGGTACCTAAGTTGCTTTGAGTTCTTATTGAACTTGCTTTTGCTTTGCTTGGTTGCTTAACCATTGAGGTATAACTCTCTGACTTCATGTAGTCTGGAAGACCTGTCCTGTTACTTGGGCAGGCACCTGTCTGAAGCCCTCCTTAAGAGGCAATGCTTGTGTTTGTTTACTTTTGTGCCAAGCAGGAAAAGACCTCTATGAGGCAATTGGCAGATAAAAGAGATGTGCAATCCATCTCCTGCTATTCATTGTGTCATTCACTTTGCTCACACACCTTGTGTTGATGCATTGTGGATATTAACCCAAGATCTTTGTTGTGTCAGTCATATGTGGAGAAGAGTTCCTACTTTCTGAACTCCCACACTTTCATTTGTCTGAAGCTCTCCCAGGCCAGGGATAAGAGCTGTGGGGTCTTACCCTCACTTCCCATTTCATCTGCTTCACCCTAACTCTCAATGTTAGGGTTAAGAGCTAACTACACCCGATTCCAGTTGGCTTGTGTTTCACAGCCTAACCTTGTATGAGCCCAATTGTGTGCATATAGTGTGTGTGCTTGCTTTTCATGCTTGTATGTATTTGCCTGTGCTGTTTAGGATAGCTTGCTCCCTGTGCAAGTTAGATAGAAACCTTAACCTAGGACCATGGTGAATTTACATGATAACTATTAGGCTCGAGTCAGTCTCCCTTCTAGTTTGTCATTTCCCAGTCTCTGGTTAGGTTAGAAGTCCGTTTTCCCTGCGTAGGGGAACTACGTCGCCCTGATCCTCATACCAGATGAGGTACGTAGGCAGGAGATGAGCTGATCTCTCCGGGCGCCCTTTTTCTTTTTCAACCCTTTGTGTGTGTTTGGAATCTGACGTAAGTCCAGCGATTGGCAGTTGGTTTCCTGTGTTTGCTTCTTTGTTTGGAGTCTGACGTAAGTCCAGCGATTGGCAGTTGGTTTCCTGTGTGCGTTTGTTGGTTCGGAGTCTGACGTAAGTCCAGCGATTGGCAGTCGGTTTCCTGTGTTAGTTTTGTTTAGCGTGCGTTAGCCGAGCTACGAGTGCTCTGATTCTTCTCCAGTCAGAGAAGATACGTATGTATAGGATACGACATCCTAGCGAGCACGTTTCCCCTGTCCTGAACTACGTCGACTCTGATGTCTGTGCCTGACAGACTACGTAGGCCCAGGATGCGATATCCTGCCGAGTCCCGTTTCTCTTGTCTTCCTGTGTGTTCCTTCCAGCCTTGTGTGATGTTTGAGCAGTTTTTAGCAACCTTATCCTTTCTTTTGTGCGTGGATCCCGTCGAGTACGACGGATGCGTAGGGGTGCTAATACCTTCCCTTCGCATAACCGACTCCCGATCCCATTTCTCTCTGGTCGCGAGACCATGTCTTTTCCAGGTTTACTTCGAGCGTTTCCTTTCCCTCTTTTGGGATAAATAATGCACGGTGGCGGCTCTGTTGTTTCGTTTTCCCGCCGGTTTTTCGCATAATGCGACAGCAAGCAGTGACGTTTGCAACAATACTGTCAAACTGTTCAACGGTGACATCATGATCAACATAAGCCACGTCCAAAACTTTCTGCAGAGCCTCCCTATGGGGTTCTGAATTCAGAAGTAAAGATAACACGGAAATTTTGGACGGTTTTTGTAGAAGTTGGTCTACAACGTTGTACTCACTCTTCTTGATGAGCCTCAGCATCTCATCACAACCTTCATTCACAGCGCCACTAGGGCCAACAGAAGAAGTATGAGTCTTTTGTACAGAGGAGGGTTTAGCAACAGGTGTCGGATTCGGAGGATTCAAAGCATTCCCAACCGGACGCTCAACAGAGTCAACAACAGCCTGATGCTTCGGGGGTGCAGAAAACACACGACCACTACGGGTTAACCCACTGACATCAGCTATATTCACAACGGAGGATGAAGGCAAAGACACTTCTTTCCCATCTTCCACAGCAACGGGATTATAGCGGAAGGGAACTGCTTTGTCAGACGAATAAGGCACAGGGCCTGCAGGCTTGATAATCAGCGTAGGAGAAACCTTCTGCTTGCTGCCATCGTATCGGATGACAACAGGCTCAGGTATCTTGAACACAGGAGAAATCACATTCACCTCTGGTTCATCCTCATCAACGTTCCTGTTCTGAAGAATTTCAATAGTCCCATCATCTAGCAATTCTTGCAGCTCTCTACGCACTTGGCGGCAACCTAATCTGTTGACAGAGCAGATACGGCATTTGTCATGGTCGTGCTCCATATGACTGTAATCACACAGTAGACGATGCAACTCAACCAATGACTGTCGAATATGGCTTACATATTTGACCTTGTATTTGCCAGGGCAACCCTGGACCATGTTAACCGACTTCCCATGCTCGGGCAATGGGTTCTTCGTAACATTAGGACCTGAATCCTCAAAGCTCAGAATGCCGCATCTCATAAGGTCTTGAACCTTAGTCTTCAACGGAAAGCAGTTTTCCACATTATGACCCGGAGCACCGGAGTGGTAAACACAATGTTGATCAGGCTTATACCACCACTGAGGGTTAGCAGGTATAGCCGGAGGATCCCTTGGAGTAATCAATTTCCGCTCTATCAAAGAGGGATACAGCTCTGCATATGATATAGGAGTCGGATCAAAAGTGATCTTCTTCCTTTCATAACTCGGACAAGCTGGATTACTATTGCGAGGCTGGTAGGCCTGCTGCTGAGGGCGATGCTGTTGCTGATGATACTGCTGAGATTGCTGTTGATTATTGTGATGCTGATGCTGATATTGCTGATTATCACGGAAGACAAGTGCTATGTGAGCCACCTGGTGCTGATTGCTGGCATGACGCACAGGCTTCCTCTTGACAGAGGGTCTTCTGGGTTTAACATGGGATTGCACAACATGTGCCTCCCCATCTTTCTTCTTAGCAAATGCCCCATATCGCTTGCTAGAAGAGCCTTCATCTTTGGATAACCGTCCTTCCCGGACTCCTTCCTCCAATCGCATCCCCGTGTTCACCATTTCAGTGAAATCAGAGGGAGCACTAGCGATCATCCGCTCATAATAAAATGAACTCAAAGTCTTCAGAAAGATTTTGGTCATTTCCTTCTCTTCCAGCGGAGGAGTAATCTAAGCTGCCAGCTCTCGCCACCTCTGGGCGTACTCTTTAAATGTCTCTTTGTCCTTCTGGGACATGGCTCTAAGCTGATCCCGATCGGGAGCCATATCAACGTTGTATTTGTATCATTGAAGGAACGGATGTCCTGGAAATAATGAATCAACAGTTGATCATTATCTGTTTGAGTAGACATTTTCCTGGCATACATAACCAGGTGGCTGAGCGGGCAGGTGTTCCCCTTGTACTTCTCAAAGTCAGGGACTTTGAATTTGACAGGTATCTTTACACCGGGAACTGTCGCAACCTGAAAAATACAGTGCGCGAAAAAACAATCGGCGAAAGAAAATGACAGAAGAGTCTCCACCGTGCGTTATTCATCCCAAAGGAGGGAAAGGAAACGCTCGAAGTAAACCTGAAAAAGGAAAGGACAAGACGGGGTCTTGCAACCAAATCTTGGGTTCGGGAGTCGGTTATGCGAAGGGAAGGTATTAGCACCCCTACGCATCCGTAGTACTCTACGGGATCCACTTGTGTAGTTCTTGTCTAAAGGGTGTGAGTTTATCTTGTGCTGTTTACCAAAAAAAAGGGTTAAATGAAAATGACTCGCGCGGATGTCGCATCCACTGCATACGTATCTCATCTGAATATGAGAATCAGAGTCTTCGTAGCTCGGCCGACTTATGGGTTGGGGGGATGTGTGCTCGCTAAGACATCGCGTCTTATGCCTACGTATCTCATCTGGCCTGAGAATCAGAGCAAAACGTAGTTCGGTTAACTATGGGGTTATGGATTGGGTTTTGGACGAACGACGTCACTACGCAATCTACCAGATGCTCGACCTTTGGAGACTTACTCGCCTGTAGTAGAAGAAGTTAACGTGTTGCTTTGGGTTTTAGGGTTTGGGATGCTCAAGGGCAAAAAGGCAGTCCTTGACGAAGGAACCGCGCTACCTGCAGGGATACGAACACATACAAAACAAACATGTATAAAGTAAATGTGCCAACAAGGGGCTCAGAAGTAAATAAACAAAAGAAAACAAATGCCTCCTATCGAGGTCTTCCAGCTAAGAAAACGATAAAATGCGGAAAAGAGGTAAAAGTACCACACGGATAAAGATCCGAAGTAATAGCAATTAAAGGAGTAAGAAACCCAGGGATCTCCCAAGCTAATGCCATCAAAGAAAGGTGAGTCAGTACAGATAATCGGAATGAACCTCCAGGGGGTATCCCACAAATAAAGTGGGAAAACCACGCAAACCATCTCTGCAAGAGTCTGTGAGCCCTCACAAAAACTCAACAAAAGGGTTAGTGAAACACGATAAGCATTTTTTTCATGGATAACAGTATGGTTTCAGAAACCTCAAACCCTGTGGCATACATTTCAGAAATCATGTGATTAAACATTCAAGGCATAGGTTTCACCCATTCATGCATAATTAAACCCGTGGGCAAAAACATAATGAAATTCATCCATAATACCTCATACATTCAGATGATCCAAATTAAGAGCATAAAATCATGGGAATGAGGCAAACCTGATGGGAGAGACCGGTTGAAATCAAATGGCACGGCTGGGTTTGCAAGGCAATGTTAGGGTTTGCGTGAGATGAAAGTGTGTGAGTCAGATTGAATTTTTCAGAGCTTCCTGGGGGTTGCTCTGAGTTCTCTGTCAGGTTTCTCTCCAGGTTTTGTCAAGGGTTTTGTTTCAAGGAAACCTCAGAGTATTTTGCTTCTCTTCCTTTTTCTGTCTGATCTCCCTCTTTTATAACTTGATTTTCATGGCTTTGTGGGCTCAAATGAGAGAGGTCCAAGTCCAAGTTTTTTCTATTATATTTTATTTATTTTTTTATTATTATTTTTATTTATTTATTTATTTATTTATTTTTGTAAAAAATTATTATTATTATTATTTATTTTATTTTTTTTCGTTTTTTTTTTTTAAGAAGTTTCTTGGATCTAATTCTGATTGACATGATGAAATGCAATATGAAATGCTAAATGAATGCATGAATGAGGAGGGCAAATTTTGGGGTGTTACAGGAACCAAACACAACTCGGCTGCAGATTTGCCGAACAAATCCTTTCCTCGAAGGGTCTTCAATTCCTTGCGGAGTTCAAGGAATTGGTCATTCATTGCATTCATCTTCTCATTAACATCTGGGCCCTCAGACGGCTCAGAATGATAGATGGTGTCGTCTACCCTAGGAACGGTATGCACGACAAGAGGAGGCATAGCAAGGACCGAGCTAGATGCCGGCATGGAAGCAAATATTGGTGCTGGAATATCAGGCATAAAACCAGGAGGCATCCCCCACGGGAACCCGGGCGGCATGGCTGTTGGCACAAAATGGGCACTAGCAGCTGACACAGTCGACGAAACAACCTCAGAAATAACAGTCCTCTGGGGAGGAGTTGCAGGTGGCGGAGATGCCTGGTTCTGAGCAGCTAAGAATTGCTCCATCAAAGCAGTGAGTCTGGAAACCTCATCCTTCAGCTCACGGTTCTCTTGCTCGAGATGATCCATCAATCTAGAAGAGTTGGCTCTGGTGTAGTACTGATGAGTTAGCTTGTCTTCAAAATAAATGAAGAGCACAGAGTTAGGCCACAAACAAGAAGACCGGAATAACACATGCTTATGCAAATGATGCATGCAATGTTTGTGCATATGCTTTGTTTTTATTTTGAAGGAACTTTAGGGTATTATTTGCAAATTTTGAATATTAAGCATTTAATCGCATATGGAAAATATCTCATTAAATATATTTGAGAAAGAAGTACACCATTGTCAATCATATTACAAGAGAAAAGGAAAATAAACATCCTATGGATCCCTAGAAGCTCGGGATACCGGAAGATAAGCTGCACGAAGCCTCTTAATCTCTCTCTCATATGCTGCTTCCATATTCGCCTTCTCTATGGCGAGTCTGTCATACCTCCTTTTCCAGAACTTAGAAGACTGAGGAAGTAAAGAAGTTCATGCATCATTCGGAAAGTCAATCACCTGATGCTCTAGGAACTCAATCAGAGCATCCTTCTCCTTAAGCCGTTGAAGCAACTCTTCTCTTTCACGGATCCAGGCACGTGAAAGGTCTTCTTCTCTCAACTCCTCTACGCCTTGGTTATGGAGGGTTGAAGGCCCAGCCACAACCAAAGGTGTAGGTCTCGGATAATCATAAGGCATGAGATACTTGGATGCTCTCTTCCTCACCCAAGTAGTATATGGCTCCACAACAATGCAGTTCTTCGGACCCAACTCATTTCTACCCTTCTTGTGAATCTTGCGCCAAGCGCGGACCATCCTTGCTTTCAGGCCTTGGGGATCTTTACCCTCCTGAAAGAACACACCTTCTAACAGAATGTTATTAGGTTTATCCTTTAAGGGGAACCCAAGCTGACGACGTGCTAGAATAGGGTTGTAGCTAATCCCACCACATGTACCAAGAAGAGGCACATTGGAGAATTCACCACAAGAGTCAATGATCTGGACACCATCATATGCACGATCATACCAAGAGATATCATCATTAGTGAGAGACATGAGTCTCGTAGACCACCGTAGACATCCCTTGTTCTCCTTGAAAGCGACTGTCTGAGGTAAGTGAGAAATAAACCACTTATACAACAGAGGCAAACAGCACACAATAGCGCCACCACCCTTTGCATTCCTCAAGTGCAAAGAGACATAGGTATCACCCAGCAGAGTCGGAACGGGATTAAGAACAGAGAAGATCCTAATAGCGTTCACATCCACAAATTTGTCGATGTTGGGGAACAATACCAGTCCATAGATGAGAAGCACAAATATAGCCTCAAAGGCATCCTCACTCATGGCCTTCCCATAAACGGTAGCTTGAGCGATGAGGAACTCAGAAGGAAGACCTTGAATTCCACCTTTGGCAGTCACATGAGCTTTAACCAATGGTTCATCTATGTGCAACATGTCAGCTATCTCTCGAGAAGTAGGAATACTCTCCAAGCCACTGAACGGCACCTGATCCAGAATCGGAATACCCACAAGATGAGCATACTCCTCAAGGGTAGGCAATAGCTGGAAGTCTGGAAAAGTGAAGCAGTGATACAGAGGATCATAGAACTGCGCCAAAGTACTCATCAACCTGAGTAGTCAACAGAGGCAGAAGCTTCCCATAACGAGCTTTGAAACCCAAGGGATCTAATACATAAGATGTCAGATTCCTTAACTCTTTCAGATCGGGTTGTCGAAAGATGTACTTCTTTGTATGCCTTTTTGGTCTTTCCATATCTGAAAATTTTGCAAATAAACCCCTTAAGTTCCTTGAAAATTTTCTTTTTATCTGATGATATGGATGCAGATGAATGCATGAATGCATGAATGCAACAATCACACTCAAGGATCAAGCAAAGCACACCAGACAAAGGTCATGGGATGGTTCATATTATCCCTAATATCAATCATCCATTTTGGTGGATTATGGTTTTCACCTTATCGACACCCAAGTTCCATTGATATTAACGATATACGAACGATTCAGACCTCCTTAATATCAATCATCCGTTTTGGTGGATTATGGTTTACACCTTATCAACACCCAGGTTCCATTGATATTAAGGTTGCCTGAACGGATCAACCATGAATCACGGGTTTGTTGTGAGTCACGAGCATGGAGTCTCGGTTAAGAACCACCTAAAGGGAGTGTACTATGGTTTAAACCTGCCGAACATGTTCTACCAGAGGTTCCTATAGTCATCATCCCATCTTTCGAATATTATCGGAGGAACGAATACTCGTATTCCAAAAATATTCTCAAGAGAGACTCTTATGAGTGTAGTATCGCGTAACAATCGCATCAGATCTTACACCTGAACGACCTCCGCACTACGTCCTAAAAATAGGCCAAGATGGGCTTGGTAAACTAAGGTCCTTGGCTTCTACGGCACATATCGGAAGAATAATGCCTAACCACAAATAACTTGAGTGACATCATTAATCCAACATGACCTCCACCAAGTGAATGGGCTCGCAAGTCAACTTGCTAAGGAATAACTCCACACAAGTCGACGAGACTATGCCATTCTCCTATCATAAGGTACACTCGAGTTCGGGTACAGAACTCATCTCACAGAGATCACCAAACAAGCAAGCAATTGATATATCAAGCAATTCAAGCATTACAAGCAATACAGTAATCCCAAATTGTACAAAAATATGTCATAAACAATATATCACAACAATTGTGAAAAGTAGGCAAACCCACTAGGAAACGTTCGATCCCCAGCAGAGTCGCCACTTTTCTGTAGCGGTGTATTCGTCACTTTATGATTTATTGACTAAATCAAAAGCAAAGCATACAAAGATAGAGTCGCCACCGCACTTTTATTTATCCAAAGGAATGGCTAAAAATCGAACAAAAGCCTAAGAAGTTTTACAAAGAAAACTAATAAAAGGGGTACAGAGATCTGGGTAAGGGGGTAATTATGCAAAGGGAAGGTATTAGGCACCCAATGCATCCTAGGTACTCCTAGGGAACCCTTTTCACAAATTGTTGCAAAAGATATTGTTTATGAAACATTTATTGTGCAAACATTGATTGGGAGGATGAGAAAAGAATATACAATTTTATTATTTTTGTGTTTGGATGGATAACCATTGCCTACGTACCTTTACAGGATCAAAACCTCGTAGTTCGGCTAAAAGATTTCCAAAAAAAATGAGTGAATTGATTTTAAACAAAAGCTCTAAGGTCTTTCATTATCCACGGGAGAAAACTCAACCTATACAACCACAAGTCCACCATGTGAGAAAAGCTTCAACTTGCTAGTGAGGGACCGTGCCCTATAATAAGCAAGGAAGTCTTACAATTCAATCACTAAGGACAAAAGGTGAGATTCACATCAACCACTAAGATAATTGAGATCTATGGCTAATGTATGAAAACTTGATTAAAGAATGGACAAGGCCACAAAACAATTGAGTGAGTGAAATTAACCATTTAGGAGTATTCACAAAAGATGGTCAAAGTTGACATTAAATTCAATTCAGAAGAAGTATTGTGAAAATGAAGTTTGAAAATCAGAGGCTAGCCTAGGTTTCTAGTTTTGAAAACAGGTGAAAATGTTTGCACAAAGTTTTCTGGTTTAGGTTAACATGCAAATGGAGGTTGTAAGAAAACAAAAGGTGGGGATGAGGGGTAAAACTTCTTAGGAGTTCACCTCTTGAGATCATATGTAGATGATCCAAGTGATTCCTTTGGAAAAAGGCAACAAGCACAAAGCAAGTAAGCAAGTTCAAAGAGAACAAAACTGGAAATAGAATGCCAATAAATGGTCTTACATCCAACTTCAAAAACAAACGAAATAGGAAACAGATTGCCAATCAATGGTCTTATACCTGACTCCACAAAAAGAAACAAAATAGGAAACAAGTTTCCAATCAATGGTCTTATACCTGACTCCACAAAAAATGATCACAGAAAACAGATAGCCAATCAATGGTCTTACATCTGACTCCTCACAAGACAAAATAAAATAGGAAATGGAGTGCCAATCAATGGTCTTATGTCCACCTCCACAAAACAAAGATGGAAACCACATGCCAATCAATGGACTTACACTAGCCTCACAAAGCAAAGAAAACAAATGCAATAAGCAAGAGGAAACAAGTTGCCAATAAATGGTCTTACACTCGACTCCAAGGAAATGGAATGCCAATCAATGGTCTTAGTCCCAACTCCTACCAGATCACAGGAAACAACTGCCAATAAATGGACTTACAATTGACTCCTCAATGGACAAAACAAAATGTCACAAAGTATGAACAATGATCATGAAATGATGTATAATTAATGCTCAAAGATGAAAACAATGCACAGAGGCACACACAAACAATTATGCACATATGGGTAAACAAGCAAACAAGCAGTCAATTATCACACACTATACACAATCAATAGGCTCAAGCAAGGTTGGGCTTTAGTCAAGGGGTCACATCAACCTCGACAAACAAGCCAACTGGAAAGGGGTGTTTTGAGCTCTTAACCCTAACATTGAGAGTTAGGGTGAAGCAGATGAAATGGAGATGAGGGTTATGCCTCATAGCCCTTATCCCTGGCCTGGGAGAGCTTTAATCAATAGAAAGTGTGGGAGTTCAGAATGAGGGAACTCTTCTCCACAAATGACTGACTCTATGGACAAGATTTTGGGTTTTCTATTCAAAGTGCATCAACACATGGTGTGAGCAAAATGAATGACACAACTGAATAGCAGGGGATGGATTACACACCCCTTTTATCTGCCAATTGCCTCTTAAGAGGACTTAACCTGCTTGGCACAAAGATAAACAAACAAGAACATGGCCTCTTAAGGAGGGCTTCAGACAGGTGCCTGCCAAAATAACATGACAGGTCTTCCAGACTACATGAAGAATAAGGATTATACCTAAGTGGTATGCCAACCACAAGTAAAGCAAAGCAAAGTTCAAATGAACTTAAAGCAACTTAGGTACCTGTGTAAACAACTAAATAAATCAGTACAGTATTCAGACAAACAGACAACAGTCAACAACAAACAGACAATCCCAATGTACAACAAATAAGCCATAAGGCAAACTCAAGTGAATTATCATCAACCTACAAAACAACCAAATGTTAGCAATCAATAGCAAATATCAACATTCAAATGATGAAGCAACATCAACCATGGAAATTGAGTGCTTGGTCCTGAAATTCAAAGCTCACATGTAAGTACAAACCACTAGGTCAAAGCCTAGGGTCAAAGGTGAAGAAAAAATTCAAAACAGAAGCTAATATTCAACACAATGCAACCTCAAACACATATTAACATGTCCTAAAAAGGACCAAGTCAAAATCATCAAGCAAGGCCATTTCATGTGCAAGAGAAGTCAAAGACAATTTCAAAGCTCATATTTGGACATTGAGATTGAAAATTCCAAATCAAAACAGAAATGATTCAAATAATTCTGGAAAAATTCATGAGCATTCAACACATCCAATACAATCATCATACCAAAAATCAGAAGCATCAAAGATCAATTGGCATGGAAATGAAATTGCACAAGTTGATCAACCAAATGTGTGACACAAATTGTCACACCATGCAAACATGTACATAAAATAGAAATGGTAAATGAGAAAAATACCAAACCAAGCCACAAACATCCATTAACATGTTAGGAACAAACATGCAAAATTTCATGGCATTTGGATTAAAATCAAGCATTTCACAATAGGAAGAGTGGAGCAAGGTCACAAATGTACACATGTTCACATATTCTAGCACAATCCAAAATCCAGCCATGCACAACTTCAGAGTTTATCATCATCAAATAGAGGACATCTCAATGAACAAGTAGCAAAAAACCAGGGATTTTTTGGAGCATTTTTCAATTTATTATGAATTTTTGAAGTTGGAAGAAAAAATTAAAATCAAAATGATCATAGCATGGAAAATAAGGAGGGAAATGGCATAATGAAGCATTAATTTGAAAATTTGCTTACGCGCCAGGATCGAACCGTGTACGGATTTGAAATGAGGCGCGCTACACTGAAACACAGTCGTTTCACATGAAGAACCCTAGCGAACCAGATGGACGCAAAGACGGACGCTAGGCCGTCGCTAATCTGGAAAAAACATCGTCTTCCTCGTGAAGACGATGATGAACAGTAGACCTTCAAACTAATTTTCCAGAATTTTCCAGAATTTCAAAAATCATACATCATTTTAAAGCTCTTTCAACCAGGAATTCAGATCAACCAATATCTAGTCCTAATTCATCATAATTAAAGAGAATCGATGAAAAACATTTATGAATGCAAAACTTCAATCACACATATCTCCTGCTATAGTGCATCATTTTTCATGAAATTTTCACCAGAATCATCAGCAAGAGTAGATCTACATGAACATGTGCATGGATTTGAGAATTGAAAGCTTCGAAAAACCTACCTCTTGAAGAGCAGGTTCTGGATTCGCACGATTCAAAGCTCCAAATGATCCAAATCACCTCCTGAGATGCTGTCTTGAATCTTTGTGAAGTAATTGAGGCTTGGCAGGTGCTAGATCCAGCTCAAATCAGAATTTCCATCTTCACCTTCATGAGCTTGCTACACTTGATTCTTGCATGAATTCCACAATCCAAAGCTTGATCTGCACTATATCAGTACCAGAGAACAAGAATATGAAATAAAATTGCAATGTTATTTGAAGAAAATTTGAATTATGATTGGAAGAAAATTTTGGAGGGAGAGAAAATTTTGATCTAGAAATGGTGAAAAATGATTAAGCTCCTTTGAAATTCTGTTAGGTTTTAGTATTTATATGCTCTCTTAATCACATTGCTAATCCACACTTAATTTGGTTAATTGAAATTAGGCAAAATAAGGTGTTTTGGCAAAAATTGAAAATTGCATGGTGCATGTAGTAAACCCACGTGAACAGTGTCATGTGCTTGATCAAAGTCACTCTAAATCATCTTTTAAACACATTGGCAATGGTAGAAAGTTCTCATGATGCACCATTTTTAAATTTTCAAGTTTCCCTCCAAAATTGACTTGAATGCACAAATGATCATATGATGGAAATTTAGGCAATGTGATTAATGATTTGGAAACTTCATGTTATGAGAAGCATTTTAGAAAAAGAGGCACCAAATTTGGAGTTATGAATCAAAAGTTATGGCCATTTGAAGTTCCATGTACACTTGGCAATGATTGGACCATATCTCCTCAACCATTCATCAGATGCTCATGATCTTGGACTTTTTGGAAATGGGAGAAAGAGATCTTCAACTTTCATATTGGACAAAAATTCATTTGAAGCTTCTTTGATGTTGGAAAGTTGAGTTGAAGTTGGACCAAAAACTTTCCATTTTTGGAAACTTGAAATTATAGGTCACTTTCCATTTTGGGAAACTTTTGCACTGGCTTCAAATTCTTCAACATTGATGTTTGAAATGATGAATAAGCCTTGTTTGGACATGAATGGGATGAATAAACTCAATTTCCACACTCAAAACCCATAGTTGACTTTTCAGTTGACTGCATTGGCCCTTAGATGACTTGAAAATATTCTGATGAATTTGAGCTTCAACCACTTGGGGAATTGGTTCCAAAATGAACCTATAGCTCATATAAGCTCCATAAAATGATCAGATGATTCATATCTCAAGAAAATACCATCTACTCTTTGTACCATGAATTCACCTGATGCCTTGACTTGTTGACTGCTTAAGCTGCAAGTAACAAAGGTTAATGACATATTTTTGTACATTTTTGGTTAGTGATTAAAAGAAAAGAAATGATATACAAATGCAAGCAATGCTTGGTGATCAAGAACCACTCTCAAGAAAGATCCCACCCACAGGGAAGGAAGCAAGGTGTCCAATGATCCTTGAGGCTATGCAATGATATGATATGATGCCATGAGGGATCTTGGGGACAAAATTGGGGTCTTACACACTCATTCAAACTCTTTTAGGCCTTTTGTGCCTCTTTTAAATTTAAAATTTTGATTAAAAGCAATCCACTCGCTTTGAAATTGATACCACGAACTATGAGGTTTTGATCCCTCATTTTTATATTGGTACGTAGACACAAGTCTGAAGGTCTTGTCAAACACAAAAATATAATTAATGAATTCTTTTCTCATCCCCACACTCTATTTTTATCAAACATATTTATACCAAAAACACATACACACATAAAAAAGGGCTCCTTAGGAGTACCTAGGACACTTTGGGTGCTAACACCTTCCCTCTGTGTAACCAAGCCCCTTACCTGTAATCTCTGGCATTTTATTAGTTTTGATTTTAAAACTTCTTATCTTTGGGTTTTGTTCTTATTTTTCCATTTTCCTTTGGAAACAATAAAATCGAGGTGGCGACTCTGGTTTTATTGACGTTAAGTTTACCCATAGCTTAATGGTCATGAATTTACCGCTACAACCTCAAAGCAACTCAATATTCTTGCCTACATTGGTAGGACATCAGCCAACCAAAAATCACAAAGAATGGTGAAGAATTGAGGGAGAATTGAAGAGATGAAAATTCTAAAAAATTACCTTCGAGGGAGCTTCAACCTTGCTTGATCTTGATTCCAATTGTGCTTGGCTTTGTTTCAGAAGCTTGTAGGAAGTGATTAAGATAAAAAAAAATGGCCTGGACTCTTGGAGTTTCAATCTCAAAACAGAATGAGATTTGAAGCTCAATTTTCAAATGAAAACATTCAAGATTATCCTTTAATGGTGAGGGTTTGGATTGTAGGTTCAAAGCTTGGGCATGGGGTCCTCAATTCTGAGCATGAGGGGTTGTATTTATAGGCCATGAGATTCATTTCCACACACTTCCAAATTTTTCCAACTTTAGCAATTCACCTTCCATGGTTGCATGGGCGTGTGATAGGCCCATCAAATGATGCTATCAGGTCCAAAAATGATTGAGAATCATGCTGAAATCATGTCATGTGGCCGTGCGTTTGTGTTTGAACGGTGAAAATGAAAATCGTCCAATTGATCCTTTGAAAAGAACCCATGCGCAAGTTCTTCATTCTTTATCCAAATGAGATGATCTTGGACTTTTTCGAAAGATAAGATCAAGGGGAACAACTTTAATGTTGAACACTTTTTAATTTGAAGCTTGGATAATGATGAAATTTGAGGTGGAAGTTTGGGAAATCAAACATATTTGAAAATTTTCTAAGTACCAAGTCAAATGTTCACTTCTTCCACCTTGAGTGACTTTTGATATGGACCTCAAATGGAAAAAGTTCCTTCATAAAAGTTGTAGCTCTTTCAAAACTCTTCAATTTGGTCAAGAATTTGACCTCATTTGGATTTATCATGAAGGATTTATGAATTTTAGAAGTTGAGGAAAATCACTTGTTCAATGGTAATGGTCCAAAGTGACCTATAATGTTTCCTCTTGGAACATGCATTTGCAAGTTGAATTTGAACTTCCTCTAAACATAAAAGTTGAATTAGAAATCTTGAATTTGATCATGTAATTTTAATGTCTTTCATATCATAAAAATTGAGCAAGTTATGGTATTAGGAAGTTGATCTCCAAACTAGGGTTCAGTCAAAATGACCTATAATCTTTCACCATAAAACATGACTTTCCAAGCAAAATTAGATCTTGACTTCAACATGAAAGTTGTTTTGAATGTCATTATGAGTAAATTTGATCTTGTAATAATTTTCGTATGACATAAATTGTAACAGATAGGGTCTAGGGAACCCTAGTTTTGACCAGTTGAATTTCTCAGGTCAACCACCATGAACCATCTTGCTAGCTTGATATTATCTTGACTTTTGGTACTCATGGAGGATCATATATGCATAAGATGATGTAATATTAATTATCCCTTGAATTATTTGATTAAATGTTGAAGAAACTTGTTGAGGAAGTCACACAAGATACCCAGATGAATTAGGGTTTCCAAGGCAAACAATCTTCAAACTCTTAATGAATTATTGATAAAAATGATATGTGAAGACCATGGGGATCCATATATGATGTCTAGAGTCAATGTGAACCATTTCTTGATTGAACTACTTGCATTGAGGGTCTCATACCCTAGATCTGAGCTTGATATAGCATAGGTGAGCATACACACTACCTACAAAAGCAACAAACTATACATTGACATATTTTTGGTATTTGGTTAGTAAATAATGAAAAACAAAGTATGATACAATAAAAAGTATGCTTGGTGATCTCTCCCAATGCAAACCCAATGAATGAGGGGTAAGGAGGATGCCAAGGTGTGATCCCAAAGCCAATGCATATGATGAGATGACATGACGGGTCTTAGGGTCAAAATTGGGGTCTTACAAGATTCTATGACCAAGATCGTCACATTCCTCAATAATCATCGAATTCTTCTTAGAATTTGCAAAATAAACCACTTCCAAGGAAAAGATAACCGAATCGGGTTCACAACAAAGAAGAAACTGTCGGAGTTACGCAATACAATTTAATGCAAAACTGAAACCAAATAAAGGTTTTGGATCTCAAACCACAAAATATGAGCGCCTCAGCTGGGGGATATGAAGTTGCAAATGAGACCGATCACCAGCTCAACTAGAGATGAGATCCACCGTCTCCACTAGGGATGATAAAATATTCGGGGAGAGACTCATCAACCAAGCTGGCGACACATGACGAACTGTTGGGAAAAAAGAGTTATCAAACCAATTGCTTGGGGAAAACCAACAATGCTTCGCACTTCAAGACTTATCTGTTCTCAGATTGCCGTTGACATTCCTTACTGAAATCGATTATTCTTAAAGTGATTATTTTTATTATTTTAAGAAAAAATTATTATTCATTGATTTATTTTAAAATTTTCATCATAAAAATTAAATTTTATTTGGCATCAGTAAATAAGAATAGAAACGATTGGATAAAAGCTCAACTTTATTTAATAGAATGGTAGTCCGTAAATGACGAGACTCCATAGATCTTTACAAAGTTTGAAAATGGTAATTTACATGGAAAAGGGCTACAATGAATACAATGATCACTACTCTCTCTACCAACTTCAAAATCTATTGTGCTTGTCTTCAGTTGAGAATGGTGAATCAGAATCAAATGACTTGCCCAAAACTTCTTCCATGATTAGGACCAAACGAATACAGTTACTTGCCATAATGCCTAATTTTTGCCTAGATTTCCCCAAGGTGGGGTACTCAATCTACCGGGATAAATTTTCGGTTTTATGTCTCTAATTTTTGCCTCGATCTCCCTTTCAGGTTTTTAATCCACCAAGATGCTCATTTTTGCCTAAGGCGCCCTTTCGGGTTTTCAACTTATCGAGTTGTTCTTTTCTTTTTAGGCGAAGTATTTCTTGACTGCATCGTGTAAGACCCCAATTTTGACCCTAAGATCCCTCATGCTATCTCATCATTTGCATTGGCTTTGGGATCACACCTTGGCATCCTCCTTACCCTTCATTCATTGGGTTTGCATTAGGAGAGATGACCAAACACATTTGATTGTATCATACTTTTTTTTCATTATTTACTAACCAAAATACCAAAAATATGTCAATATATAGTTTGTTGCTTTTGTAGGTAGTGTGTGTATTCACCCATGCTCCATCAAGCTCATATCTAGGGTTTAAGACCCTTAATGCAAGAAGATAAATCAAGAGATGGTTTAAATTGACTCTAGACATCATATATGGATCCCCATAGTTTTCACATATCATTTTGATCAAGAAAACATCAAGAGTTTAAAGCTTATTTTCCTTGGAAGCCCTAATTCATCTGGGTATCTTGTGTGATTTCCTTAACAGGTTTCTTCATCATTTGATCAAATATTTCAATGGATACTTCATATTATATCATCTTAAACATACATTATCCTCCATGGGTACCAAAAGTCAAGAGAATGTCAAACTAGCAAGTTGGTTTATGGTGGTTGACCAGAGAAAGTCAACTGGTCAAAACTGAGGTTCCCTAGACCCTATCTCCTACAATGTTTATCATATGAAAATTATTACAAGATAAAAGTTACTCAAAATGACATTACAAACAACTTTTATGTTGAGGTCAAGATCTAGTTTTTCTTGGAAAGTCATTTTTTATGGTTAAAGATTATAGGTCATTTTGTTTGAACCCTAGTTTGGAGGTAAACTCCCCAAGACCATAACTTGCTCAATTATTATGAGATGAAAGCCTTTAAAATTCCATAATAAAATTAAAGATGTATACTTCAACTTTTATATTTGGAATAAGTTCAAATTCAACTTGAAAATGCATGTGCCAAGAGGAAACGTTATATGTCATTTTGGGCCAATACCATTGAACAAGTGATTTTCCTCAACTTCTAAAATGCATAACTCCTCCATACCAAATCCAAATAAGGTCAAATTTGTGACCAAATTTAATAGGTTTGGAAGAGATACAACTTTTATGAAGGAAACGTTTTCATTTGAAGTCCATAGAGAAAGTTATTCAAGGTGGAAAAAGTGAACATTTGACTTGGGACTTCGAAAATTTTCAAATATGTTTGATTTCCCAAACTTCCACCTCAAAGTTTATCATGATCCAAGCTTAAAATGAAAAAGTGTTCAACATTAAAGTTGTTCCCCTTGATCTCACCTTTCCAAAAAGTCCAAGCTCGTCTCATTTGGCCAAAGGATGAAGGACTTGTGCATGGGTACAATGTGAGATACCATTTGGATGATTTTCACTTCCACATTTCATACACGATTTCATGGCCTCACAACATGATTTCAGCATGATTCTCACTCATTTTTGGACCTGAATACATCACTTGATGGGCCTATCACACGCCCATACAAGCATGCAAAGAGAATTACTCATTTTTTGCCAAATTTGGAAGTGTGTGGAAATGAATCTCCTTGGCTATAAATAAGACCCTCATTGCTCAGAATTAAGGACCTCATGCCCAAGCTTTGAACCTGCAATCCAAACCCTCTCCATTAAAGGATAATCTTGAAGGTTTTCTTTTAAAAATCGAGTTTCAAATCTCCATCTATTTTGAGATTGAAACTCCAAGAGTCCAGACAATTTCTTGATCCTAATCACTTCCAACAAGCATCTGAAGCAAGGTTAGAGCAAGTTTGAAGCTCCATTGAAGGTGAATTTTCAGAAACTTCATCTCTTCGATTCTCCCTCAATTCTTCACCATTCTTTGTGATTTTTGGTTGTCTGAAGTCCTATTAATATAGGCAAGAAGAATGAGTTGCTTTGAGGTTAAATCGAATCAACTCGGTTCATGATCCTTAAAATTCAAATCCCTGTATCTTTTTATATACTTGGATTTGGAGAAAATTGAGGCCAGATTCTCCCTCCTGAGCATTTTTCCTTCAAATTAGTGTATTCACTTTTCATTTTCCATGGAGTTGAGCCTGAACTAGACCGGTGGTGATCACCGAAGAAGATGACCGGAGCTACGACTCCGGTGGTGCGCTGGATCAATTCAGGCCATTTGATCTGGTTCTCATGTTCTAATCTCACGCGTCCGATTTGATTACCAAGCCTGCAGCACATTGACTAAGGACCATCGTGGATAGCGCGCGCTTGGCCATCAGATCTGCCACCTCAATTAATGAGGGAGATCTGATGGCCCTTGTTTTTTTGATTTTTGATTTTTATGTTTAATACATTTATTTTGATTAATTCATATCAATTTCATTTTTAATCCAAAAAATATGGGACTTTCACCAAAAATCTTTAAATATTTTCCTCTTTCATTTTCTGAATTAAAATTATTTTTGGGATTAATTTTGATATTTTTCATGAATAAATTGTTCTTGTGCATATTTTTAATTTTTTAAAAATACTTCTTACTTTTAAAAAATTGTGAAATTTTTTGTATAAGGTCCTTTGACCTTGTTTGACCTAGGATAAATCTCTTGGCCATTTATTTGGTGTTTTGAATAGGTTTTAGGATTTGACCAAACTAATTTTAATTTAAATGCATTTTTAATTTGATTTTTAATTGATTAATTGTGTAAAAATTGTGTTGAGCCATTTTTATTGACTTGTGATGTTTGACTATGTGTTTAGGCCTCTGTCAAGGTTGAATTGACTGTTGTTAGATTAAAATCATTGGATTTAGGGGATTGATGAAAGGTACATTTCATCTCCCAAAAGGAATGAATGATTTTAATTTGATAAAGTTCCTCCCATGACCAATTTGTGTTTCTCTTATCTCCCTTCCCTCTTCATCTTCAATCCCATTCTCTCCCATCCTTTCCATTGACCAATGAAGTCTCAATATCCTAAGGTTAATTGGTTCATCAATAACTTTGTGTTAGATGAACCAATACAAGTATGGATGAGATAGGTCCATCCTTTGATTTTTTTTTCTTTTTGTGTGTGGTATGTTTTAGGAGATTGGTTCATTATACCATATCTCTAACATGCATTAATACCAAAATTTCTATTGCCCGTCCTCAGATAGTTGTGACTTCTACATAAGTCCAATTACGATTACTTAACATAGAGATAAATTTTGATCCAAAGGCATAGCATTCTAGTAAGTGAGATTGTAAGTCTCCCTCATTTCATGGTATTGTGTGGAAACTTGGCATTTTTTCCTTCCTTTGGAAGATGTCTATATTTCCTTTGTGTAATCGACTCCTGAACCCGAATAAGATTCGAAAACCATCTTCTTTTTCTTTTAAGGGTTTTATCGATATTTTCCCTTTTCTTTTTTGGAATAAATAAATTTTGGTGGCGCCTCTGTTAGAATCATTTTCCGCGAGTGTGCGAACGCCCCGCGAAGGATCGTATTTTTCGAGAAGCGACATTGGTATAGGAGAATAGTGTTTTATCTAAAATGTATGATATATATTATGTTGATTATGTTTTTTGTTCCTGTTATTATTATGATGTAGAGAATCAGTGGAATCATCCAACAATGTACAAATGAAGATGATGATGATCAATTGCCCGAAAGAGTTGTTGTACGTGGTTCTAGCACAAAAGGAATTTGTTCAGTCGCTCCCTCCAGATATTCATAATGACATATTTGTTCCTTTCGCAAATGAAGTCAGGACATTGGTTGAACAACTTGTGGATTATAAACCTAATTCTTATTCTGCTAGAACATTGTCCACATACATAGCCCTTCTATTATGACCCTAAAGATATAAATAATTCTCTCTTTGAAAATGAGTGGTTGGACGTAGGGTTATTAAAAGTTTGGTGCACGTAAGTATAAAATATAATGAATATGTCATTATGGTACATTTATAGTTTTTGTATTTCC
Organism: Lathyrus oleraceus; assembly: GCF_024323335.1. Classification (NCBI taxonomy): domain Eukaryota; kingdom Viridiplantae; phylum Streptophyta; class Magnoliopsida; order Fabales; family Fabaceae; genus Lathyrus; species Lathyrus oleraceus. The sequence goes on from NC_066579.1 coordinate 355,294,955, forward strand.
TCACTTACTTTTTGAATTTTGTTTAACCATTTAGGTACCTTCACCGTGTTATTATAGAATTAAATAAATATAATATTTATGGCATCTTGGATAAATATAGTATTCGATGGACAAATAATGATAAAAAAAAGATTGAAGATTACATGTCAGCACAAATAAGTGAGGGGGAAAAGAATGTTATTTAACACCATTTATCGATTCGTGAATAATTTTGAAATTACTGTTTATTTATTATAGTTAGTTTTCATGTTTTAGAAAATACTAATTATATATGCCCGTGTTTATTCAGTGATCATTGGAAATTGATCATCATATCTCGTAGGACAAATATGGTAACCACATTGGGTTCCTTACATTGTCCACTTGAACCTAACATAAAACTTATTATTTCTAGGTATGTTTATATTTATGAGACTTTTAGTAATATTATCTTTGACTTTGTCATTAGTTTAACTTTAAAGACCGACGACTTTAAAGACCTTCGTAAACTTTAAAGACCTTCGTAAACTTTAGACATTTTGCTTCAATTCACTTAAGTCAGAGGATGGTCAAACATGATTTTGTAATATATGGTTGATATATTTTTGAGATTTATGTATATAATATTTTTTGGACTTGATGTAAATGATATTTTTGCCTTTTGATATAAATGATATTTTTGGCTTTTGACTTAAATAATATTTAGGTAAAAAATACAGGTAAAAAAGGGGTATGTATTAAAAAAAAATTATTTCACCACGGTTTATTCAAAGGACCTTGGTGATATGTAACACGTCAAATATAATATATCATATAAATGATGAGAATCGAACCTATGGCATTTAACTATTTAACAATGGTTAACTAGAATTATCGTAGTGATAGGGAACATCCGTGGTGATAAATAACGAACTCACAACCACACCCTATTTCACCACAATTGGTCATGCGTGATGATATATTTTTTATAATTGTGGTTAAAGAGATTTTTGTAGTAGTGAGGATGGGAGATGATTCATTCTCGATATATCTTATGTAGATTAAAAAAGATTGTGACATAGATATTTTTATGTTTTATATGGAATTATTACTAAATTACATTTTATATAAATATATATTTTTTGTGAATTAGTATAATGATTATAATTCATTCCTTTAAGATGAACACGTGAGATGTCGTGAATTCAAATTCAACCTCTATATTTAATGATTTTGCACGACTATTAACTCAATAGATTTAATAACACGGATATAAAAAGAAAATATTTAGAACGAGGAAAGTATCAATGAAAAGCTATAATTAGAAACACAAATAGTAGGGTGGGTGCTTTGTATATGGATATGAATCGTTCATTTGAGTGTTTTTTTAAAGTCCATTTAATTTTTAAGAGAGAGAAGAGATAAATAAATGAGAGAGGGTATGATAAAAGAAAAAGAGATAAGAAATAAAATAGGTCTATGGTATTATTTAGTATAAAATAAAGACAAAAAAATAAAAAATAAAGTATATTAATTTTTTATAGTATAGAAATATTCTTTAAAATACTCCAATTAAATAGGCACCCACATTTATATTCAATTATTATATTATTAATTTATATACTATCACCAATACCACAAATCAATTTCAGCAAAGTACTATTTTTTAAAATAAAAAGTTCCAAGACTACATTTCTTTAGTCCATAAAAGTAATTAAATATTAATTAATCATTTTGATTGCATAGCTTTTTCTTTACTCTTAAAAAGACATTCAATAATGACACATTTTTATGGATTGCTGGTTTTTTATGATGGCATACTTAACTTTTGAAACGACATAGACATTAAGGCAAGGTTTGAATAATAAGAAAAATAACTTTTCTTTTTAGTCTTTCTTTGCAAATCAGTGAAGAAGAAAAAACAGATGGGGCCATGTTGTGTTTTTTAAATTGAACATAACAAATAAAGAAAGATCTAAAGAACTTTACATGTTTCTTGAATTTTGTTAATGGGGGTAATATTCCTTGATCTTATTCCATCTCAATAATTGACGACAATCTTCATTATTGGCATTCTCAATAATGATTACATGATTTGTAGTCTTACTCTTACCCCATTACTGTCACTTGATTGAAATAATTGGAAAACACGTGTATGTTCCTTACTGCTAGTTGATCATAATTTCATGTTTTTTATATTATCATGTCACGTGTGCAATTCAACATCGATATATATATTAGTATCACCTTACACTTAGGCTAAAATCAGTCAAATTATTTACACCACGTTCATGTTACAATAATTATAGTAGTATAATACATTACAAAATAAGTATAGTACGTTACACACTCCACCACCATATATAAAATAATATTATCATCCAAAATAGTAAGTTCATATATACTCAGAATTTTGTATCAATATAACATGTTTTTCATTTTAAATATCAAACTATCTATTCGCATAAATTCTAAAATTCTATTTTTTGAAACAAACAAAAATTATTTTAGAGTATATTCGCTAATTAAATTGATAGACCATTCTATTTTATTTTCTATTATATTTTATCTTTTTGCAGAAATTTACTCATACAAAAAATCTTGAAGATTTTCCTACAAAATTTATTTTCTATAAAAAAAATTTAACTAAAAAGAAATTTAACTAAAAAAAAATTATTTTACAAAATCATATATTTGAAAAATATGCAAGTATGTAGAAAATAAAATCCACAAGAAAATAACATATAATTTAGAAAAAAAGTAAAATAACATTGATCCGTCAATTCAATTGATGAATCCAATTAAAATTTTATTGAGTTTGTTATGAATTGATGTCGTCAAGAACAAATTAAAATATGAAATAAAGATTGAATTTTTTGAACAAACACAAGAAACCCTATTAGATTTTACAAAAGAGAGAAGATAGAAGAAGAAAAAGAATTGGTTAAAACTGTTTTAGTATTCATTCACTCAATAAGGGTTCAAAGATTCAAGTGAATAACAACAATTAACCTCTCTCAACAACCTGAGAGAACTGGTCTATTTATAGATTACTAAATTAACTTAAGCAACAAGCTAACTTAGACAATTAGGCTTAAACAAATGTCCAATTCGACATACTAACTAAGAATACAAGTTAACACATTTCAACAACATGCTTGAACAAACTTCGACTATAGAATACATAACTCCTGTCAAAATATCAAGCTATCCCTTTTGAGACTAGAGTTCGATCCAAATTCTCACAAATCCCCACATTGGAACAAACTCTACGAACATCAAGGGAACAAATTAGCTTTCTCCGTGCAACTTTATCAACTGCGTACAGTGAAATTTTTTGCAGCTTGACAATGTCTAGGTGATCATATCAGTGTCGCATCTTGAAAAATACGATCTTTCACGAAAGTCATGGAAAATAGTTTGAACAGAGTCTCCACCGAACTTTATTTATTCCAAAGAAGGAAAGAGAAAATATCGATAAAACCGTTAGATTGTATTCTAACGGCTAAACATTAGTTTGCATGCTCGTGGTAGAGACTTAAACGCTAGTTTATATACACATTAGAAGGGATTGGATAGATGCTCTTTTGTGAAAGATTTTCGATCGCAGAGGGGCGAGAAAATAGGTTTGATGTGTTGAATGTGTTTTAAGTGAATGACGAATACTCAATGAGAACAAGACATGAGTCTCGAGACTAATTATTCGAAGTATTACTTGAATGTTAGATTCCAACGATACATTTTTCATTCAATGTGCTTATGAAGTTTATTTGATGGACAACGAACATTCAAAAAGATTGTTCAAATGTTTCACTGGAATGCTAAACTCCAACAACCCCTCATTTCGTCCAAGTTTTTATGTTAAATATTTTAGAAACAAAAGAATGAGCGAACGAACGATCATTCACGAGTCAGGAAATGCGAGACTCCAAGGCTCATCTTCTTTCATATTTGTTAAGAAAATCGTTACACTTAAACCGGAAAGATTTAATTTGCATCGATACAAAAGTAATCAAGGGAAAAGATTTTGGAAAATTCACTTGGTGTTGGACCAAGGGTTTTGATGTGTTTGAAAATACTCTGTTAACTATTTATCTATATTATCATTATTATTATTATTATTATTATTATTATTATTATTATTATTATTATTATTATTATTATTATTATTATCTATTTATTTAATTAATTGTAGCAATTAAAGAAATAAACAAAAATAAAAATTAATACTAATAAAATAAATAAAATCAAGTGATTTTGAAAATCCACTTGGCATTTGACCAAGGGTTTTTACACTTATAAAATATTTTTAACATTGATATAATCATTCATTTAATTTTCAATTAAAATAAATAAACTAATAAAAATAAATATAAGTTTAAATGAGCAAAAGTGACAAAGATGAGTGCATGAATACGAAGTGCATGGTAATTAAACAATAAGATATAATTAATTAACTAAATATGATTTTAATTAATTAATTATTTTAATAATAATAATAATAATAATAATAATAATAATAATAATAATAAAATATTAAAATAATAAATAAGGTGAAAATAATAATAAAAAACTATGAACAAAATAAATGAGGTGTAAGATAAATAAAGAAGATATGAGTTTAACAAATAAAATAAAAAAATTAGTATAATAAAAAATGGCCCAAAGCTCAACTTAAACAAACAAAAGAAACATAATAAAAAAGAAACAAGGCAAAATGGGGGGAAGCAAACTCAGCCTAATTATGAGTTCATTAGTGTTAGTCACACAGGGTCACATGGCACGCTAAACATGCATAATAAAAAAAAGGAATGAATGACTGTGATTAATTTTGGGTTTCTTCAAGAACAACAACATTCATCTTTATTTTGATCATAACTTGCTCAATGTTTCATAAAATTAAGCAAGTTAATAGTGAAAATTCATCTACTTGATCTCACAAATAATATGGAATGCGCATAATTAAAAAATAAGCCATGAAAAAATTAATTAAATCCTATTTAATTATTTTTATTCATGGAGGTTCAAGAACACTTTAAACTCTTGATTTTGAACCAATGGAGTTTCCATGCAAAACGGTGATGATTAAAATACTGATTAAGTGCAACAAGAATAATAATACAAAGAAAACTAAATAATCGAAAATTAATTCACATTTAATGACTTTTGCTCATGGAGATTCAAAAACACTTTAAACTCTTGATTTTAAATCAATGAAATTTCCATGCAAAATGATGATGATTAAGGTACTAAATAAATGAATCAAGAATAAAAATGAAATATAATTAAATAAATGACAAGCATAAGAGCATATCTAAAATAAAATTTAATAAAGAAAGAAAGAAAAATGAAGAGAGTTTTGGCTTAGTTTTTGTGAATGATTGGTGATGTCATTTGTGAATGAAATGAGGTTTATTTATAGACTCTAGAAATGATAGTTTATGAATTATGCAAAGAGCGTGAGTGTACTCTAGAAACTTATTTAATTAAATAGTGAATAATGGTTAAAAATATGTATGAAATAATGATGTAATATATGCATGGAATAATGATGTAATAAATGAGAGTTATTTTGGACCTCCTAAAAACGTTGATTGTTGTTTTATGATGCATGAAAATGATTAATAAAATTCAAAGTATGAATATTTTGATGATAAATCAAATGATCATGAATTTATTTTTCAAAATGCATAATGAAAAAAATACAATTTTAGTCAATTTCTTCAACACGTAAAATGACTTTTTTACTATAATGCATATATGCATGACTATGGTAACTTTATTTGATGATAAAAATGGAAATGGATAAAAATATAAAACTTGATAAATAGACATGTATCTTATGAATTTAAAATACCCGGACAAAATTGAGGTATGATAGCTGCCCATATTTAATTACCTTGATCCAAAAGGTATGAATGATAGCGGACTTCGTACATTCTTGGTGGAAGATAATTAAATACAAAAAAAACTAAATTTTATCCTTCGAGATGTAAAGGTAAAATGTAGAGATGAAATGCAGATGTGAAATGTAGATAAAAAATGAAGATGAATTTACCGACAAAGTTCTGCAGGGGAAAAGTTCTTAGGAGACTTTTTAGGATATCCTCTGCTTGGGGAGTAGAGTAGTGTAAATGCTAGGGAATATCATTATCAACAAAAATTTGAGTAATGATTTAATGGGAAATAATTCTATGAGCACATACAGAGTAAAGGCTCACTCAGAGAAATACCGTCGACTTGGCTGAGACTTGTTCTGGATGCTCATGATTTAACCTTGGATCTTGATTTATGTTAAGTATGTTATGATAGTGTTCGGTATTCCACTTTGGATGGAAATACCATGCATAGAATGATGCATGAGATTTATGCAAGGATACGACTGCTGGGGATTTTTAAATGCATGTAGGAATGTGAATGATTTATGTTCATGTTTTATGAAGCTTCCCGTTTTGGCGGGAGGGTTATGCATGTATGCATATGAGCATGTTAATGATTGATAGGATTGTGTTTGATGAAATTTCTGTTTTGGCAGGAAGGCTACGGGAATATGAATGGATATTCAGATTTTTATGAAATTAATTATGTATACATACGCCATCTAATCTAATTTCAATTAAATTAAGAATAGTTTTTTTTTGCAAAATAATCAATTAACCAAAATCAATGCCACACAGTCAAACTATAAGTCCACTGCCCTTGTGCATTGAGGCATTTTTCAAGTCAAACATTTTTTCGCCCCCGATACGTCGAGAACTTTCAATAATCTAAAAACAATCAAACAAACAAACACTTTTTAGACGAACTACGGTGCTCTGATCCTTCATTTGACATGAAGGTACGTAGGCGTAAAGTTGTAAAACTCTATAAAGTACAGTAACCAAAAAACATTTTCTGTGTCCTTCTTTATTAATCAAACATTCCCTTTGAATGATAAAATTTCCTTTATAAATAGATAACTTAAGCAAGAATAAATGACATAAGCAAACATTCCCTTAGAAACACACACTAACCCTAGAAATAGAGGAGGATTCTATTGAGTACAATGGAGGTGGGGGTGCCTAATACCTTCCCTTTGCTTAACTGACTCCTGAACCTTAGTCTCTCTCCTTAACTTTAGGTTTTATCATTATTTCTCCGTTCCTTAGGAACAAATAAAGGATGATGGTGACTCTGTGATTTTTTCTAGCCGCGACAATGAGAATACAAAATCAACCAGGGTCCAGAAGGAACCTATATTCACCAGAGAAAGTATACAAAAGAACTTATGAAGAAGTTTGATATAGATGATAGCAAACCACCTAAGATTCCAATGCATACAAAAAGATGAGGAAAGTAAAAAGGTAAAACAAAAAGATATATAAAGATATGATTGGTTCTCTCCTATACTTAATTGCTTCTAGATCGAATACCTTATTTAGTGTATGTTTGTGTACTAAATTCCAATCAGATCCTAGACAGTCCCATTTAACTGTTGTTAATAAGATCTTTACATATCTGAAAGGTACTACTGGTCTTGGTTTATTGTATAGGAAATCAAAAGATTAAAAGTTAGTAGGTTATTGTGATGCTGATTATGTATATATAGACTTGAAAGAAAAAGCACTAGTGGAAGCAATCATTTTCTGGGTGACAATCTAATCTCGTGGTCCAACAAAAGATAATCAACCATTGCATTATCAACAACTGAAGCTTAGTACATCGCAATAGCTAGTTGTAGCACACAAATTCTGTAGATGAAAAGTCAACTAGAATATTATCAATTAAAAGCAAGTATCATTCCTATCTTATGTGGAATAATTATGCTATATACTTATTTAGGAATCCCGTTTTACACTCTAGGGCTTAGCACATTGAGATAAAACATCACTTTATCATAAACTATGTTTATAAGGGAATTTTATACTTAAAATTTATTGATACAGACCATCGATGGGCTAATATCTTTACAAAACCCCTTGTTGAAGATAGATTTGTTTTTATTTTGAGAAATTTGAAAATGGAAATCAGTCTAGATTAAATGATAAATCTCAATATGTGTAACCTCTAGACGGTTAAAATGTGATTATGGGGAAACGTGACTCTGAACCAGCTAGCCCTGTAAATTTAGAAGGTTCTCTGGGTCAGAAGGTCGTAAGTCAGAATCCCTCTAGGACTTTCTGTCTTCTAGACTCTGAGATTTATTAATGGTTAAAATCAAGCGCTATTATTTTTTGCCAAGAAGTTTGACAGTTGTCCAACTAATTCTTTCAACCATAAAAAACGCTTGATTGACATTTGGAGTCTTTTTTGGTAAAATAAAATCAAGTTTTGGAACCCCTTATGTCATTAATTCTTTCTCCTTTCTATAAAATATTAATGATTTTGACTATCAAGCAACACATTTAGCGTGACTTTTTGTAGAAGTTATTACTATGGGTTTTCGAGGTGGCGGTTGAATTCTCATTCGTCTCAACTCTAAACCTTGAGTATTTTATAATCTTTTCCACATCATTTTACCACTTCTATTTAAACACCCTATCAAATACTCACTCTTATATCATTTCTTTAAAAACTTCTCTGGAAATTCTTTTTCTTTCTTTTTCAACTTAGCCAACCCTAAAACTTAGAGATGGTGTCCAGAATTTTGATCGATGACGAAAACCTATTGTTCACCCTAAATGAAAAGTTTGTTGTCTTTGAAGAACTAACAAGGGTTGGATCTTCAAAGAACTATCTCTTTTCAACGATGGGATAACTACTTTGACATGCTCTATGGACCTATTTACCCCGTTCTCATCAAAGAATTATGGGTAAATGCATCCATTAAGCAAATCGGTCAGGATGCTTTTAATATCCAATTTGATGTATTTGGGTTGATAATCATAATTACTCCACCACTTATTGCTAAAGTAATAAAGTGTGAAGATAATGGTGTTTGCGTTGAGCAATACAAAAGCAACAAAACCTTCATATCCAACATTCTTAATCGTATTTATGTCGACCATTAAAAGCTTGCAAGTTCCTATACTTTAACTCCCATGGAAAAAATCTAGCATCAATCTTTGGTGACAAATTTCCTGCCAAGAGAAAAGGATCTGGAGTTACTCACTTTTAAATACTAGCATCTCATGTACTTCCTACTAACAAGGGTTAAAGTAAGCCTACCTCTCATCATTTTTAACTTCATGAAGTCAAAGATCATGGTCTCTCGCGAGGAAATATCTTTCTTCATTCCTTATGGATGAGTCCTCTTAGAATTCTTCTCTCAGGAAGAAATAGTTAGGAACGGGAAAAAAACTGGATTTGTTGATGCTCTTGTAACCTATTGGCCTTGAAGCTTGATGGAGCTGAAAGCACTAATGGTCAAAGGTAGAAGTTCAGAAAGACTTCTTATGGAGTTGGACCTCTACTCATAAGTCCTTTTCCCTTCTTGTCTCCACCAGTCTATCCTCTAAAGTATCTTTTCTCATATATTTTTTATCCTTTCAGTTCACATCTTGTAATTTTGACTGATTAATGGAGTATTTATTTTCCTTCTCAATCATTGTTACTTTTCTTCAAGTATTTTTTTATTGATGAAAAAGGGGAAGAAATAGAGAAATGATATGATTTTGATTCATTTTTATCCTATAATAAATCCCAAATATTTAATAATTTTATTGGATAATTTTTTATATTATTGTGCGTATTAAAAATCCAAAATTTTCCTAAGCATTAAACTGAGGGGAAGCTTGCAAACCTCACTCTATGTACTTAAGCTAAGAAAACTTTGAAGGTTTAAAACTCAGGGGAAACTTACAAACTTAACTCTGATTTTTAGGTATTTTTTATTAAGTAAAAATTGTTCATCAAAATACTATTATTTGTCATCATCAAAAATGGGGAGACTGTTGGAACAAGTTTGGTTTTACGTCTACAATATTTAAATTTTGATGATAACATAGTATAAAGAATAATTTTGTACTCTAATAGTTTCGTTAAGTATGTGGAATCTTAAAACTAAGGAAAGAAGATTCTGGACTCTGGACAAAGCAGACTCTGGACACTGGACAACAGACTCTGGACTCTGTACTTCAACAGATTCTAAAATAAGGTTTAAATATTAAGAAGTGCTTAATTGGTAGTCAACCATCTGGATAACCAAGTCTCATTTACTCTGATAACCCAAACCTCATTTTCACTAGACTCTGAAGTCTAATATTCATGGCTCTGAACTCTGATCAAGGATCAAATCATCTCAAATACGAAGCCAATGATTGAGAGAATAATGATGAAAGAATATTCTTGGAAATCGTACATTAAAGCTGTAAAATTAAATGATTCCTTAAAAGGAAAAATATGTTATAATTATTAAGGAATGTACTACCAACGGATCTCCATGATTCACAACTTAACCTCGTACCACCATTACAGTTGTGAAATTGAAAAGGTTTCCAATTATATCCTCCAGTGGTACTATTTATCATATATTTAAAGAGGACACTGAATTGTGAACAGAGACGCGAATAACAAAAATAATAACAAAGTGAGAAAAAGAAGAACAACAAACAAGAGTGTAGCACCTCAAATTTGCACCTATCATTGTACATACCATCTCATATTAGGTCATAGCATATCATGATACATTGCATAGCATTTGCATTGTTCCTCAGTTGCCTCAAGAGCAAGCAAGCAAGAATTGGGTCAAACTAATCAGGAGATCAGCCAACTAATCAAGCAAAGGTGTTTCTCAAGGAATCAAAGCCCTAGGGTTTGTCCAACAAGTTCACATGTCTTAGAGTATCATTTGAAGTGTTCAAGTCAAGGGTGGAAGGCTCAGAGGTCAGCAGTCAGTGCACAGGCAAGCAGAAAACCCTAAGAAAAGTCAACAGTCAATCAAGGCAGTGGATGGTGGCCATTCTTGTGGAATTTGGGCACCATGGTCATTAATCAAGAGTTCATATGTCTTGGGACATCATTTTAAGTCAAAGTCTCAAGGAATTAGGGTTTGGAATTCATCAAAAGTGCCCAGTCAAGTCCAAAACCCTAGAAAGTCAAAGTTGGTCAACTGTGGTTGATTTCTTTGGTTCTGATGGATGGAAATGGTTTGAAGGAGCTTATTCATGTCCTAATAAGCCTCATCTATCATGTCAAATCAACATCATTGAAGAATTTGGAAGCCAATCAGAAAATTTCCAGAAATAGAAAGTGGACCTGTAATTTCAACTGCCAAAAATGGAAACTTCTTGATCCTCAACTTACATCATGATACAAGCTCCAAATGAATTTTTGCCCAACATGAAAGTTGAAGATCTTGTTCTCCCATTTTCAAAAAGTCCAAGAACTCTCAAATCCCATGTATGGTTGTCAAGATATGATCCAATCATTTTCACCAAATTTTGAACTTCAACTGAGCATATCTCCCAAACCATAAGGCCAAATTTGGTGGGGTTTTTTCCTACAAACCACATTTTTCATCCTCTTTCCAAAAATATAAATTTCATGACCTAAAACCTTACCATTCAAAATGGCATTTTTGGACCTTTTTCATTTAAAATCAAAGTTTGACCAAACTTTGACTTTTTGGTTTATGGACTTTTTGAACAATTGGCCAATTGAGAAATGTTCTAAACCATATTTGTGACTTGTCTCAAGCTTAAAAGCATGTTCATAACACCATTACACTCCATTTTTGAATCAAAATGCAAAGTAGGCCAATGGTGCAAATAGCTATACAAATGCAAGGCAAGTACAGCATTCTAGTACAGAATAAAAACAGCATTGGTAAAGGTCTTTTGCAGCATGCCTAAAGCCCATTTCGACCAGCCTACACCCTCCATTCCCACTTATGTGCAAATTAGCAAAGTTGGCAATTAGTGATTTTTGAGCTAAACAAGTTTACCATTCTATTAAGTCTTGTTAAACAGCACATATAAGGGCTTTTGTTCTGCTGAATTAAACCCTAGTCACCACTTGGAAACCACAGAAAAATTGCATTCTCTTCTCTCTTGCAAATTTGCATCTTGACTCGGTTTGAGAAAATCATCAAAGACCATAAGAAAACCTTGCATCCTTCATCATTTGGGTCACTTTGTAAGGCATCTTGAGCCCTTAAACCCCAACTGGAAGCTTCTCTCTTTATTCTGTTTCACCAAGATACCAGTCATGGCAGTTTGTGATTTGCTCGTGTCCAAGCATGCTTGAGCTTAGAAAGCTTCATCATCCATCATTCCAAAGCACTGGAGGTATCTGTTTTGAGCTATATCAGTCAAACAACCATCATTCAACACATTTCTTCAAAATCAAGTAGGTAATCGACTTCAACCATTTGCCATGCTATAACATGTTTTTGAAAGATCTTCTTATGCTGATTCTAGAGAACTAAAGCATGCTTAATTTGGTTGTGTTTTGGCCAAGAAATTTGGATTTCATTTTGAGTGTTCAAACATATTTCTGTTCGATTCACCTTGCTAGCTTTGATTCAATGAAATATGATACCACATTCTTGTTGCCTGATGCTTAATGATGCTATTAGTGTGTTTAATTTAGATTTCTGGGTGATTTGTTTTTAAGTGCATGATGATGTTGAAGTTGATACCCTGTTCGTGAGCTTCAACTCTGCCCAGAATTTGCTTGATCAATCTGTGTTTTGTTGGTTGGTTAATGTTATATAATGGTAGTGTTCATAGGTTGTACTTGATTGTTGATGTTGGTTGTGTCGAATTGCTAGTGATGAACATGATACCCTAGCTGTTAAACCCTAAGCCCAGTTTTCCAGAAATTAGCATGAGTTCATGTTTTGCTTGTTTGCATTAAAGCTGCATAAATACCATTGCCATATTGTGCTTTTCTTTATGGTGGAATTTTGTTGTTGGGTGAGGAGCATAAATTTGATCTGCTGCTGTTACAGCCAAGCGCATGAACCTTTGTTGGCTGCTGTTATTTGTTTTTGATTGCATGAACCATCTTCAATGACATGCTAATTGCCATGTTTGTTTAAATTTTCTTGATGATATGATGAATTAGGAAGTGGAATTTGTTGCCCTGCTGCCAAATCCTAAGGGTTTCTAAAAACTAGATTGTTGGACTTCAATTGATTGTTTTGGTGTTGTTCATGCTGCTTGTCGTGCCATGCTGTTTATGTGCTGTTGATAGGTTTTCATTTAATTGATTGATGCATGAATATTGAATGCATATGGTTGCTTCCATCCCCTAATGCTGCATGAGATTCCCAGAATTTGAATTACAATTGGCTGTTGTTGTTTGTTGTTCATGCTTTTAAAACTTGTCCAGAATTTATGAACATGCTGGTTTATGTTCGTTTAGATGCTGTATGAACCATCCTATTGCCATGCTGCTTGATTGGGTTTGCTGAAAATCTGTTTTGCTGTTGAAGTTACATGAGTTGCCATGCCAAAACCCTAAGGGTTTATGAAAACCCAGAACTTGAAAGCTCATTGGCTCGGTCACTATTCCATTGGCTGAGAGCCAATCAGAATATTTCATTGCCATGCCTAAAACTGTGTCGTTTGGTTTAGTGGAAAGCATATTTACATTATTGCCATCCGTTGACCTTGGTTTGACCACTTTGCCTTGCTTTTTGTTCATGTTTCACCAATTATTTCACTCAACTTCAATAATTAATTTCCAATTCATTTTTCATCCAAAAATTATGATTCTTTTTCCATGGTGTTCACAATTGAGTCTAGTATTTAAATGTGAATTTTAATTATTTTTCCATTGGTTGGTTTTTTAATTGGTAATTATTTTCTCAACATATGTGCATAAATGATACATCTCACCATTTCAATTGTGAAATATTCATGTTATATCCAATGCCTTTGAGATTTTTTGTGTTGAAAATAGACTCCTTGACCTTCATTTCCATATAGACTTTGTGCATTTATCATTGGTGGATTGAGAGTTATGAATTTTTGAAATTGTGTATTGCATTGGGTGTCATACCATGATCATGTATTTTCACAAATTTTGTTCATATGCTTCCTTGCATCCAAATGGCCCCAAATTTTGCATGAACCACTCTTTGTATGTCTAGTTGATGTATGAATTTTCTTGGAATTAATCTTGCTGTTTTCCATTTGATTGTGAATTTTCTTCCATGCTTGGTCATTTGTTGACTTTTTGTGCTATGCCTTGCCAAATCCTTTGTGAAATTCTCAAATCATATTGTATATCCATGAAATTTCATATGTGATAACTAGACTCTTTGAGCTTTGCATTGGTGTTAATCTCATTCATTTCTCTTCTGTTTTCAAATTGATATGATTTTTTGAAGTTGACCTATGCTTGTTGACTTTCACCATGCTTACTTGAATTTAGTTTGACTTCATGATTTTACTTGCCTGCCTTCCTCTCATCCAAATGCCATGAATTTTTACATGTATACCATGTTAGATGTTAGGATTGAGTGTGATTTATTTCATGATTTTTGAGATTGCTTAGGTTGACTTTTGATGCAAGTCATTCTGTTGACTTTTGTATGCTTTCTTTGCCTTACTTTGACTTCAAATGTTCATGAAATGATCATAATGCATGATATGAATGTGGGCTCAAGTGTGTTAGCTTCCCAAATGTTTGACTTTGACTTTGAGTTGACTTTTCCTTGCTGCCTTGACTTTTTCTTTCATGTTTGACCCTAGGCTAGTCCTAGTGGTCCTTTGGACTTATGTTGAGTTCATCTGTTTCAGGTTGAGCACAATGCTTCAAAGATCACTCAAACTTGTTTGAATTTGATTTGTTTATCCCATGCTAACCTTTGTTTTGCAGATGGTTTAACTCATAACTTGAGTCTTATGCTTTGCTCAGTTGACCCCCTGTGTTGACTGTTTGCCATTTCTTTTGATTTAAACTTTTGACTTGTTTACTAATAAGTTTGACTTTTTCAGGTACTTTAGTTGCTTAAGTTCTCTGAACTTGCTTGCTTTGCTATTTTAGCATTTGCTTTTGAGGTATAAACCTTTCTTACTACATGTAGTCTGGAGACCCGGTCTGTTATTTGACCGGGCAAACTGTCTGAAGTCCTCCTTAAGAGGCAATGCCTGTGTTTGTTTAAAATAGTCCCAAGCAGGAAAAGTCCTCATTTGAGGCAATTGGTGGAAGGTAGGGATAAGCAGCCTATCCCCCACTATTCAGTGTGTCCTCTCTTTGCTCCCATTACATGGTTGAAGCATTGAGATAAATACCCAAGATCTAATCGAGTCAATAATGTGGAGAGAGTTCCTACTTTCTGAACTCCCACACTTTCTTACATGCTCTCCCTGGCCAGGGATAGAAGCAATGAGGCACACCCCTCATCTCCTTTCATCTGCTTCACCTTAGCCCCTCAATGGCAAGGTTAAGAGCACACTTACCCCATTCCAGTTGGCCCTAGTGCCTAACCTTTGATGTTTGAGCCCCCTTGTTGGTGTGTTTATTTTATGCTGTATGTGTTTGTGATTGCTTTGTTTGCCTCTTTAGGTTTTAGTTTTGCTTGCCCTTGTGCAATAGGTTTGTGCTTGACTTGCTTCCTGTGCAAGTCAAGTCTGTGTGGCTTAACCCTTGTGTGAGCCACACTTAGAACTGTTCGGCCGAACTACGGCAACTCTGATTCTCATGTTCAGATGAGATACGTAGGCACGAGACGCGATGTCTTGCCGAGTTTTGACTAACCGCTAACACTAACTCTTTTCTCTCACCCCTGTTGTGACTGAGATATTCTTTTCTCTCGCCCTCGTTGCGATTGAGACCTCCCTTTTCTCTTGCCCTTGTTGCAATCGAGATCCTTGCTTCCTGTGCAAGCCTTGTCTAGGATAGGTTGGCCCGTGTGCCATTTAGCTAGAAACCTTAACTTAGGGTTGACTTTTGCATGACAACATCTAGGCTCGAGTCGTAGTCTCCCTAGAGTTGTGTCTCCCTCTGTTATCTGGTTAGGCTAGATCCTTGTCCCTGCGTAGGGGAACTACATCGCCCTGATCTTCATACCAGATGAAGTATGTAGGCAGGAGATTGAGCTGATCTCTCCGGGCGCCCTTTTTCTTTTGTGTGTGTGTTGTTTGACCTTTGCTAGGCTCGAGTCCCCGTACTCCTTAGCATTTGCTGTCTGTTTGTTTGTGTTTGACAGTTGTAGGCTGAGTCCCAGACTCCCTATCTGTCTGTTGTGTGCGTTTAGGTTCGGATGTCAATGTAAGTCCAGTGATTGGCGTTTGGGCTCCATGTTTGCCTCTTTGCGTGTGTTTTAGGTTCGGATGCTGACATAAGTCCATCGATTGGCAGTCGGGCTCCACGTTTGCCTGTGTTTTGTCTTGTTTGCGTGCGTGTCAGCCGAGCTACGAATGCTCTGATTCTTCTCTCGTCCGAGAAGATACGTATGCATAGGATACGATATCCTAGCGAGCATGTGTTTTCCCCAGTCCGAACTACTTCGACTCTGATGTCTATGCCTGATAGACTAAGTAGGCCCAGGATGCGATATCTTGCCGAGTCAGTTTCAGTCAGTCTCTTTCGTTTCTTTCAGCCAGTGTGTGTGAGTTTGAGCAGTGTTTAGCAACCATTTTTCCTTCCTTCTGTGCGTGGATCCCGTAGAGTACTACGGATGCGTAGGGTGCCTAACACCTTCCCTTCGCATAACCGACTCCCGAACCCATCCTCTTTGGTCGCGAGACCATGTTCTTTCCCAGGTTTACTTCGAGCGTTTCCTTTCCCTCTTTTGGGATAAATAACGCACGGTGGCGGCTCTGTTGTTTCTTTCTTTTCCCGCCGGTTTTTCGCGCGATGCGACAGCTGGCGACTCTGCTGGGGAATAGAGAAGTTGACCTATGCTGGTCCATCTTCCCTGAGCGAGTCTCTCCTAGCGCTCTCTAGGATTAGGGTTTTGGTTGCTTTCTGCTTGTTGTATTCTATTGCATTCATTGTATATATGTACATTTATTGTTTGCATTGATTGTGTGCATTGATGTTTGCATTCATATTCATTATTCATTGCTGGCTGGCTGTCTGTTTTTCTTTGTGTGGGGGGGGAGTCAGTTGAGGTAAAAGGTCCAATACCCAGACCATGAGTGCAATCTAGGATACCTAGGAATAGAGTGATTCATGGGAAGCGGGTGGTGTACGCCACTTAGCGGAACATTGATATCACGAGCAGTTCAGACTCTGATGGGGTATTATCGGTGCATACATCGGGTGTGCACAGGATAATATTTCTTGAAAGGGTTATTTATCCTGCGTTTCTCTCAGCCTCACCCTGGCCTAGACTACACCCGTGAGTGGGGAAGGGTTATTCATTACAGGTACAGATGGTGACTGTTGGTGACTTTGGTTCAGCCTGATTTATGGATCTTTATTTCTGGACGCCGGAGGTTTGACCCTGGCATTGATCAGAGGGTTCCGTTTATTTCGGATCCCTGAGCTGAATTTGAGGGTACCTGTTCAGATAACAGTTGACCAGATAACTTTGGGGTTCAGATGGATTGCAACTCCCAGTTCAAGCCGGACCTTTGACCCTGTGTTCAGCGATGCACAGCCTGGCCAGTCTTGGCTACATCATTTGCATCATAGCATGTTTATTTTCAAAAAAATAGTAATGCATGAAAATGAAAAAAAAAGTTAACTCGCATACTCATATCCTTTCCAGGATCATTCATAACAAAATAGCATCCGCATCATACGCATATCATGTACATATCATCCTTGCATTACAGACATGTTTGGGGACGTGGCTTCTCACTTTGGGTTTTGACCGAGACAGGATTGCTGATCGTCGTCCACACCGGTTTTCAACCAGGCTCAATCAACAGAGAAGTATGGATCAGGTTCAGACAGAACTGGCCGAGATGAGGGCAAACATGGCCCAGTTCATGACAATGATGCAAGGGGTCGTTCAGGGGCAAGAGGAGCTGCGTGCCTTAGCCCAGAGACAGGAAGTTGTGATTCCAACATCCAACCGTGCTTCGCCTGTTGCTGCACCCGCTCATGAGACTATCAATGTTGCTGCTCCCACTAACGACTATGCCGTCGGGGATGAACTTGAGGGTATAAGAATCAATGGACAACCTCTTGCTGCAGAGGTCAATGTCAGAGCTACCCGGGCTCCGATTCGTCATCCAGCTCCGTTTGTCAACCAACAAGAGGACACGTTTACTCTCCTCAGTGAGGACTATGATGTTGTGAAAACCGAAGAGAGGGATAGAAAAGTGGATGCTCTTGCTGAGAAAATCCGAGCCATGGAATGCCAGAACTCCCTTGGGTTTGATGTGACCGACATGGGCCTGGTGGAAGGGTTGAAGATCCCCTACAAGTTCAAGGCACCCTCATTCGACAAGTACAATGGCACTTCCTGTCCTCGCACCCATGTGCAGGCGTACTTCAGGAAGATCTCTGCTTACACTGACGATGAAAAGATGTGGATGTACTTTTTCCAAGATAGCCTATCTGGGGCATCTTTGGATTGGTACATGGATCTGAAGCGAGAATCAGTCAGAAGCTGGAAAGATTTGGGTGAGGCCTTCCTAAGGCAATACAAGCACAACATGGACATGGCGCCAAGCCGAACTCAGTTACAGAGCTTGTATCAGAAAGACAAGGAGAGTTTCAAGGAGTATGCTCAGAGATGGCGTGAGCTAGCTGCCAGGGTGCAACCTCCGATGTTGGAGAGAGAGCTGACTGACATGTTCATTGGAACCTTGCAAGGTGTGTTCATGGATCGTTTGGGGAGTTGCCCGTTCAGCAGCTTTTCAGATGTTGTCGTCTGTGGAGAACGAACTGAAAGCCTTATCAAAGCAGGAAGGATACAAGATCCTGGCTCTTCAAACTCTTCCAATTCTAAGAAGCTATACTCTGGGGCACCCAAAAGGGGAGAGAATGAAACAAATGATGTACACCGTCGGAGGAGTGCAAATAGAGGACCATATCGGCAAGTTGCTGCTGTGACTATTCCAGCAACTCAAACTCAACAACAGCCGAGAAGACCAACTCAGCAGTATCAGACTCCACAACGTCATCCTCAGCAGCAGGCTTACCAGCCTCCCATTGACAATCAAGCTGGTACAAGTAATGAGAGGAAGAAGATCATTTTTGATCCAATCCCCATGTCCTACGCCGAACTGTATCCCACTCTGATAGAGCGGAACTTGATCACACCCAGAGACCCGCCGCCCATACCCGTCAACCCTCGGTGGTGGTATAGGCCTGAACAGCATTGTGTGTATCACTCGGGTGCTCCTGGTCACGATGTAGATAGCTGCTTTCAGCTGAAGGTGAAGGTTCAAGACCTTGTGAGGTCAGGTATTCTGATTTTGGAAGACTTAGGTCCCCGTGCTAATCGAGCTTGAAGATAACAAGTCCTGGGCTGGCGCCGACTTTTCTTCCGAAGGGTTGTTCAGAAACCAGAAGCTGCTGATGCAAGAGATATCGACAGTTGTCATCCCTGGTGGGATCTATCACAATTGGGTCGCTGTGGGCTTTCCTACAGTTGTTCATAAGTCTTTGTAATAATCACTTTGTTTAAAAAACCTTCTCCCATGCCAAAAGGAGAAGTGATGACATTGTTGGCAACATTTTGTGCAATGATATTTTCATTCAAATAAACTCATGTTAAACATTTGTTTTTCCAATTGTTTTCCTTTTTCACTTTTGCATGAAATTGGTGATAAAAAAAAAAAACCTTAAAAAACAAGAATAAAAGCAATCTTTTCATCTGCATAACGATTGTCTTGTTTGTTTTTCAAAGAGCTTTTCATATCAAAATCTTTATGCAGGTTGTTTCTCAAACCCATTGAGCATAATGATCGGACGTCATCTCCCAATTTTGAATTCCCTGTATTCGAAGCGGACGAAGATGATGTTGAAGGGATTCCTGACGAGATTTCCCGACTTCTTGAGCAAGAAAAGAAGATCACTCAGCTGCATCTCGAGAATCAGCAGAACAGCCAACTGGGGCATTATCAAAAAAAAAAGAGAAAAAAAAAAAGAAAAAGAAATCAAAAGCAAAATCAAAAGAAAAAAAAAACAAAAGAAAAATAGCACCCTCGAAGTCCCAAGTTGGCTGATGCTGAATTCGATCGAAAAGAAGAGATCAACTGCCATGTGTCATGGTCAGTCATATCAGCAGAGAGTGAAAAAGCATTCAACAAGAAGGTCAAGCCTCGTGTGTTCCGAGGGACCTTGTGCTCAAGAAAGTCTTGTCTTTCGTGCCCGATTCCAGGGGCAAGTGAACTCCAAGCTATGAACGTGCATATGTCGTCAAAAGAGCCTCTTCAGGCAGTGTTCGACACTTACAACAATGGATAAAGAAGTTCACTCGTCCTGTGAATCCAGATGCAGTCAAGAAATACTTCGCCTACAAACAAAACAAAAAAATCAAAAGCTCGCTAAGTCGAACACCCCAAAGGGCGATTTAGGCAAAAAGGAGCGTCTCGGTGGATTGAAAACCCGAAAGGGCGATCCAGGCAAAAGTTAGAGACATTGAAAAAAGAATTTGCATCCCGCTAGATTGAACACCTCACACCGGGGCAATCTAGGCAAAAATTAGGGATTTGGCAAGTAACTGCATCTTGACAAGACTGTGCTGTACATCTGTCATCCGTCAGGGATTCTCGATCAGTCGTCGACTGAAGCTTTGAATACATCGAAAATTCAGAATGGTAGAGGAAAGGTCATTATGTTCAATGTAGCCCTCTCCAATATATATCACCGATTTCAAACTTGTACAGATCCATGGAGTCTCGCCCTTTGCAGACTACCATCCCATCACGTCTATTTGAGCTTTTACCCAATTATTTGCACTCTTATTTGTTTCAACTCAACAGATGTTTTGCATGTTTTAATTGATAAAGTATCATTGTTTTCAAAATAAACAAATTTTTCAAAAATTGTTCTTAAACAAAGTGAACATTCACGATGATGGAAGGATACTTAGGAGACCCACAGTGCTCTCCCGAGGGTGGTATGATTACCAACAGGTAAGACAATTGATCGTATCTCGAGCATGACTGTATCTTTGTCCTGCAGAACCTCGTATGGTCTCTCCTCAGTGAATCTGCCCGATGCAGTGTTGTTTGAAGTTGTTCATCTTCGTGTTCCCGGCAGTACAAATTCTTCCTCCAAATCCCTGTTAGCTCTATTGTGGGGCATCCCCAGTAGAATGCTATTTGAGCCCTACCGTGGGGCATCCCCAGCAAATTTGCTGTTTCGGACATTATTGTGGGGCAGTTCCCCTAGCAGAGCGTTTACTGAAGACTTCAACTTTCGCCTCTCCAGCAGAGCAGTCTTCTCCTCTCCACCAGCGTGGGTGTTTTTCTTTGAAGATTCAGTATTTGGTGGATCAACATCCCAGTACTATGTCATGCCCTCAGATGGATCCCCTAGCGGAGTTGTTGGCATGATGAGCTTTCTCAACGCCTATCTATCCTCATCAGAGATCTGGTTGCTCCTTGGTATCTCTGATTTCCAGCACGAGTTGTTGTGGCGCGTCCGCCAGTATGTTGAACTCTGTTCTCCGGTTGTGACCGACGATCCCTCCGGAAGCCTCTGGTGGCCTTCCTCCCCTGCAGGATGATGATTGTTCCCTATTGTCCCAGTCCCCAGTGGATTTTCTTTGCTCTCTGGTGACTTTGGTTTTCTCTCCGGACGATTGATTCCCGGACCTGCGTGTTGAGCATGTCTGTTTGTCAACATTCATCATACATTCATCATGCATAATGCATACATGCATAATCATAGCATTTGGATACTCATGTTGCAGCTGTTGCCGGGTATCTGTTGACTGTTTCCCCCTGCTATTTGGTAATACAAATCTCTCCAGTAGATTTTTCTCAAGCAAATATGGGTGTGTCCGATCTTTCCATGTAGAGCCAACCCCTTAAGCAAAAAGTGTCTATCCTTTCCTACCATTTCCCCACTGAGATACATCCTCGTGGATGACGGTTGCTTCCGTTCCCTCCCTACATGGGATGGGTTTCCCTATTGAGTTCTTTCCTCATTAGGATGAGTCTTGTTTCAGTCTGCCTTTTTGGATCAATCCTAAATTGGCCTTCTATTGGCTGTTTCTTGTGCTTCCCTGGGGCATAAATGAATAGTTGCTCACTAACCGGCACTCATTCATCTTATCCTCAGCGGAATTTGGTGGCTTCTACCTACAAACCGGTAGTTGTAAGTCCTATCTTTGTGGTTTTCTACACACTAGCTGGTAGTTGTAAAATCCCACGTTCTCCCCTTGGTGGAATTAACCCCGTGTGCTCATCCCGATGATGACTGGTTACTTTTCCATTGGCTTCTACCTACAAACCGGTAGTTGTAAGTCCTATCTTTGTGGTTTCCTACCCACTAGCTGGTAGTTGTAAAATCCCACTTTTCATCCCCTATCAGAGTTAACCCTTTGTGCTCATCCTATCGATGACTGGTTACTTTTCTGTGGTTTTCTACCCACTAATCGGTAGATGTAATCCCCTCTTTGCAGTTATCAATACCAAGTTTGCAGTATTGATATTCTTTCCCCTCTGGATACTTGCCTTGATCAAGCAGTATTGTCCCCATTGGGTCTTCACCTTCTTTTCGGATACTTGCTCCGAGTTAGCAACTTTATCCTCTTTGGATTGGTCATCTTTGCATACCTAGTCCTGGTACCGATGCCTTTCTTTTCGGTCGATTATTCATCTAACAACCTACAATCCGGTTATGGATGATCTTCCATGCGAGGTTATTATCTACGTTTTGACGGCTATAGATAATGTGTCTCATGCGCTCTTTGGTCAATCCTTCGATTGTTATCACCAGCAGAGTAAGATTCATCCTTTAACAAGTTTGCCTTTGCTCTCTTCAGGATGTTTTCGGTCGTTTATCCATCTAACAACCTACAACCCGGTTATGGATAATCTTCCATGCGAGGTTATTATCTACGTTTTGACGGCTATAGATAATATATCTCATGCACTCTTTGGTCAATCCTTCGATTGTTATCACTAGCAGAGTAAGATTCGTATTCCCTGTGGAATCGAATGTTCATCCTTTAACAAGTTTGCCTTTGCTCTCTTCAGGATGTTTTCGGTCGTTTATCCATCTAACAACCTACAACCCGGTTATGGATAATCTTCCATGCGAGGTTATTATCTACGTTCTGACGGCTATAGATAATATGTCTCATGCGCTCTTGGGTCGAAGTCGTCCTCCCCAGCCGAGTAAGATTCGTATTTCTGGTGAAATCGAATGTCCATCCTTTAACAAGACTGCTTTTCTAGCTCTCTTCAGGATGTTGAGTGTTTTGGAACACAAACCAATTCACGCTTTGGCACTCAGGCCAACCTTCCGGTATTCAGACCGAAGAAGTTTCCGACGATCAGGTCGATGTATTTGCGGCGCTCAAGCCATGGTTATCCCTGTGTTACCATTTATTTTGGTATCCAGGTCGACGTTTCTGTTTCGGTATTCAGGCCGATTTCTTTTCCGTTCCAGACGGATTGTCCTTTCCGACTGTTTCTTTGCCGATCCTGACAGGCATTCCTGTATTATATCCAGTCGGTGCAAATTTCTACGGTTCTTTTGTATTCAATCCCTGTTTACCCTGAAAGTCTGACAGCCACTGCTATCATCCGTTCGGGTTCCCAGCTGATTGAATAGGGGCAGCTGTAGCACCTCAAATTTGCACCTATCATTGTACATACCATCTCATATTAGGTCATAGCATATCATGATACATTGCATAGCATTTGCATTGTTCCTCAGTTGCCTCAAGAGCAAGCAAGCAAGAATTGGGTCAAACTAATCAGGAGATCAGCCAACTAATCAAGCAAAGGTGTTTCTCAAGGAATCAAAGCCCTAGGGTTTGTCCAACAAGTTCACATGTCTTAGAGTATCATTTGAAGTGTTCAAGTCAAGGGTGGAAGGCTCAGAGGTCAGCAGTCAGTGCACAGGCAAGCAGAAAACCCTAAGAAAAGTCAACAGTCAATCAAGGCAGTGGATGGTGGCCATTCTTGTGGAATTTGGGCACCATGGTCATTAATCAAGAGTTCATATGTCTTGGGACATCATTTGAAGTCAAAGTCTCAAGGAATTAGGGTTTGGAATTCATCAGAAGTGCCCAGTCAAGTCCAAAACCCTAGAAAGTCAAAGTTGGTCAACTGTGGTTGATTTCTTTGGTTCTGATGGATGGAAATGGTTTGAAGGAGCTTATTCATGTCCTAATAAGCCTCATCTATCATGTCAAATCAACATCATTGAAGAATTTGGAAGCCAATCAGAAAATTTCCAGAAATAGAAAGTGGACCTGTAATTTCAACTGCCAAAAATGGAAACTTCTTGATCCTCAACTTACATCATGATACAAGCTCCAAATGAATTTTTGCCCAACATGAAAGTTGAAGATCTTGTTCTCCCATTTTCAAAAAGTCCAAGAACTCTCAAATCCCATGTATGGTTGTCAAGATATGATCCAATCATTTTCACCAAATTTTGAACTTCAACTGAGCATATCTCCCAAACCATAAGGCCAAATTTGGTGGGGTTTTTTCCTACAAACCACATTTTTCATCCTCTTTCCAAAAATATAAATTTCATGACCTAAAACCTTACCATTCAAAATGGCATTTTTGGACCTTTTTCATTTAAAATCAAAGTTTGACCAAACTTTGACTTTTTGGTTTATGGACTTTTTGAACAATTGGCCAATTGAGAAATGTTCTAAACCATATTTGTGACTTGTCTCAAGCTTAAAAGCATGTTCATAACACCATTACACTCCATTTTTGAATCAAAATGCAAAGTAGGCCAATGGTGCAAATAGCTATACAAATGCAAGGCAAGTACAACATTCTAGTACAGAATAAAAACAGCATTGGTAAAGGTCTTTTGCAGCATGCCTAAAGCCCATTTCGACCAGCCTACACCCTCCATTCCCACTTATGTGCAAATTAGCAAAGTTGGCAATTAGTGATTTTTGAGCTAAACAAGTTTACCATTCTATTAAGTCCCATGGAAAAAATCTAGCATCAATCTTTGGTGACAAATTTCCTGCCAAGAGAAAAGGATCTGGAGTTACTCACTTTTAAATACTAGCATCTCATGTACTTCCTACTAACAAGGGTTAAAGTAAGCCTACCTCTCATCATTTTTAACTTCATGAAGTCAAAGATCATGGTCTCTCGCGAGGAAATATCTTTCTTCATTCCTTATGGATGAGTCCTCTTAGAATTCTTCTCTCAGGAAGAAATAGTTAGGAACGGGAAAAAAACTGGATTTGTTGATGCTCTTGTAACCTATTGGCCTTGAAGCTTGATGGAGCTGAAAGCACTAATGGTCAAAGGTAGAAGTTCAGAAAGACTTCTTATGGAGTTGGACCTCTACTCATAAGTCCTTTTCCCTTCTTGTCTCCACCAGTCTATCCTCTAAAGTATCTTTTCTCATATATTTTTTATCCTTTCAGTTCACATCTTGTAATTTTGACTGATTAATGGAGTATTTATTTTCCTTCTCAATCATTGTTACTTTTCTTCAAGTATTTTTTTATTGATGAAAAAGGGGAAGAAATAGAGAAATGATATGATTTTGATTCATTTTTATCCTATAATAAATCCCAAATATTTAATAATTTTATTGGATAATTTTTTATATTATTGTGCGTATTAAAAATCCAAAATTTTCCTAAGCATTAAACTGAGGGGAAGCTTGCAAACCTCACTCTATGTACTTAAGCTAAGAAAACTTTGAAGGTTTAAAACTCAGGGGAAACTTACAAACTTAACTCTGATTTTTAGGTATTTTTTATTAAGTAAAAATTGTTCATCAAAATACTATTATTTGTCATCATCAAAAATGGGGAGACTGTTGGAACAAGTTTGGTTTTACGTCTACAATATTTAAATTTTGATGATAACATAGTATAAAGAATAATTTTGTACTCTAATAGTTTCGTTAAGTATGTGGAATCTTAAAACTAAGGAAAGAAGATTCTGGACTCTGGACAAAGCAGACTCTGGACACTGGACAACAGACTCTGGACTCTGTACTTCAACAGATTCTAAAATAAGGTTTAAATATTAAGAAGTGCTTAATTGGTAGTCAACCATCTGGATAACCAAGTCTCATTTACTCTGATAACCCAAACCTCATTTTCACTAGACTCTGAAGTCTAATATTCATGGCTCTGAACTCTGATCAAGGATCAAATCATCTCAAATACGAAGCCAATGATTGAGAGAATAATGATGAAAGAATATTCTTGGAAATCGTACATTAAAGCTGTAAAATTAAATGATTCCTTAAAAGGAAAAATATGTTATAATTATTAAGGAATGTACTACCAACGGATCTCCATGATTCACAACTTAACCTCGTACCACCATTACAGTTGTGAAATTGAAAAGGTTTCCAATTATATCCTCCAGTGGTACTATTTATCATATATTTAAAGAGGACACTGAATTGTGAACAGAGACGCGAATAACAAAAATAATAACAAAGTGAGAAAAAGAAGAACAACAAACAAGAGAAACAACAATTACAATACTCGCTGCATCTTCTTTTGAAGAATTCAATTATTCTGATTCTCTTCAATTGTTTTGCGGTGAATATCCTCATATGTTGAATTCATTCTTTCACAACAGACTTCAACT
Source organism: Lathyrus oleraceus (assembly GCF_024323335.1). NCBI lineage: Eukaryota > Viridiplantae > Streptophyta > Magnoliopsida > Fabales > Fabaceae > Lathyrus > Lathyrus oleraceus. The sequence continues at coordinate 355,321,471 of NC_066579.1, forward strand.
GCAAGTATAGGTGATAAACAAGTCAGTGCACTAAAAGATAAATTATGAATATAAATTTAATAAACATAATATAAGCATAATAAATTAAAAGATAAATTATGCAACAAAACATAGAGTAACAATGTTGTATGTTGGTACTTCATTTTTATAACGATGAATCAACATAAAAAGTAAGAACCTCATACATTAATTAGGGATAAGCAACAAAAAACATAAGTCTCACACAAGTTAATAAAAAAATTTTTATCTTAATTATTGTCATCATTTACCGCTGAAGTTTCAGGATCATCATTAGAAAAAATTACTTCCAAATTTTGTGATGGATAAGGCATAATGGGTGTCATAATTTCATCATTTCCACCCATGTCATACAAGTATCTTGGCTTCAAATGAACAGATATGCTCCAACCTTGTTCATTCTTGTCAGCCACATAAAAAACCATCTGAGCGTCTGACGCTTGAATGTATGACTCATTATTTTCATGTTTCCCAGTATGTAGTAGTCTTGCAAAGTTTATAGAGGTAAACCCCAACTTATCTATCTTAATGCCTCTTGGGTTTGTGGTATTAGCCCATTCACATTGAAACATAGGCACAATGAAGCCATCATAGGAAATCACAATAATGTCTACCAATATTCCATAGTAAGGAACCCCTCCTAATCTCATTTGGGTATCATTGTTGCTTGAATAACTCTGTGTCCCAAACATACCAAAAACCCCACTGTTTTGAGTTTTTAAATTATTATCTTTTTCCAACATTCCAAACTGGAATCAATTGACATTGAATGCAGTAAATTTTTTAACTTTATCAAAAGCGCCATGAGCAAGACTAAGGAGAACATCTTTATCTGGTCCATCAATGTTGTCAAGATTGTTGAAAATCTATATACGATACACATCCAATTAGTCTTGTTATTATTAGAAACCAATTCAATACAAACATATTTTTTTTACAAAAACTCACATGATTGTGAAACAAATGAGTAAACTCTCTATGAACCTTCTTGTATATCTTAGCAACACTTCTTTGACTATTCTCATTTGGTTCCGAGTTATATTTCGGAACTGCCTATTTGGTTATTAGATTTTAAAAAAAAATAATAGTGTATATGAAACTACTTAAATGGAATAAAACTACTTACTTTAGATAGTCCTCAACTATTAGACAATTAGTTAAAACGTGTCTATGAGCCTGTAGCTTTTCAATTGGTGTTAGGGTGTAATATGAAGATACACCCACATGTTTTCCAACTCTAGAAAATAACTTTGCTACACGTGAACCTGCTTGGATATCACTACTAGGGTCATCATCTGAACGTCTAGGTTGATTCCATTTAGTCTCAATGTTTTCTAGATATGTTAAAAACAAAATGTAAGAATCTCTTCAAAATGGTATCCTTCCGCAATAGACCCTTCTAATTTTGCCTTATTACGTGCTTGAGATTTAAGTTTTCCCAAGTACCTATTATTAAACCACAATAGTATCAGTTAAAAACATTTCTACTTTCTAAGTTAGTAACATTAGAACATAATCACATAGTCCACCTTTCAATAGGATACATTTATCGATAATGAACAAAACCTCCAAGTTTAACTTCTTCAACAAGGTGAACAACCAAGTGAACCATAACCATGAAGAACGAGGGAGGAAATAACATTTCCATGTGGCATAAAGTGACGAAAGTTTGGTTTTTCAATTTTTCCAAGTCTTCAATTTTTAATACCTTACCACACAATTGTCTAAAGGATGAGCACAACTTAATAAATACTGCTGAAATTTGATGAGGTAATATTGTGCGAATGACTAATGGTAGAAGTTGTTCCATTAATATATGACAATCATGACTCTTCATTCCATTCACCTTGAGATTTACCAAGTCAATGCATCTGGAAATGTTTCTTGAATAACCATCAGGAACCTTAATGTTCTTTAAAGTTGTTAGAAAATTCCTTTTATCTTTACCCGTTAGACTAAAGGCCGCCGGAGAAATTCTACAATTTTCATCCAGTCAAAGATAGGGTCTTATGTCCATATTTTGAAGGTCTTCTCGAGCTTTAAAATGGACTTAACTCTTTTTCCTATCATTTAGTAAGGTAAATATGACATTATCGCACACATTTTTTTCAATATGCATCGGATCAAGATTATGTCGCAGAAGATTATCCTTCCAATACGGAAGTCTAACAAATATGCTTTTCTTTTTCCATTGTTGAGGATGACCTTGTGTAGGATCACACTGTGTACTATCACCTTCTATATGTTGTCCCTCACGTGTTCTTTTTACCGATTTTTCTTTTATTGGATTTTTACCAAAGATGGCTTCAACATCTTTAACATGTTCAAAAACTTGATGTCCAGATAATATTCTCGGCGGACTCTGCATTTCTTGTTCATAATTAAAGAGGATCTTGGTCAATCTAAACATGTGTCTCTGATCAAGGAAACAATGATGGCCTATAAAACACCATTTACAGCTAGCTTTAACACAGAGAGATGTAGTTTCAAAGTTACACAATGGGAAAACAAGTCTTGTGTATGCATTCCACCCAGAAAGTGCACCCAAACCTGGAAAGTCACTAATCATCCACATAAAATTTGCAAGTAACGCGGACATCTCTTTCTTTAAAGAATTGTATGTATCCACACCATTTGCCCATAACTCCTTCAGCTCTTTGACTAACGGTTGTAAGTAGACATCAATATTATTTCCTGGTGCTTCTTTACTAGGAATTATCATTGACATTATAAATGATGTATGCTTCATGCAAACCCATGGATGACTGTTATATGGAATGAGAATAACTAGTCAAATACTATTTTTTGTCTCATCAGACCAAATGGATTAAAACCATCACTAGCCAATGCTAGACGCACATTTCGCAGATATGAAGAAAACCAAGTATGTGTCAAGTCAAATTACTTCCAAGCTTCAGAATTTCTAGATCATTGTTAGTATTTGTTGCATGCTATCTCATATCCTTGGCTGTTTTTTATGACAAAAATAATCTTTGTAATCGAGATTTTAATGGAAAATAACAAAGAACCTTGACATGAATTTTCTTCTTTTTCTTGTTAACACGGACCTCTTCATTTGTTTTCCATTTTGAAGTGTCACAATTTTTTCAAGTATCCCTCACTTCATCTTCTCCTCAATAAAGCATACAATCGTTTGGACATGCGAGTATCTTTATATAATTCAAACCAAAATTTGTGATTGATTTATTTGCTTCATAGAACGAACTTGGAATGTTTGCATATTCATATGGATATTTTATTAACTCTAAAATCATTGTCATTTCCTTCTCACTCAATCCACATAAACACTTTATATCGTACAACTTTACCAAAAAAGATAGTCTTGAATATTATCTACACCCTTCATATAAAGGTTGTTCTCCTTCTCTAGCCAAATCATAGTACTCATTTGCTTCATTTCTTTCCTCAATTGCATTTGGCATCACATAATCTTCTTGGTCAATATCCAAATTTGATGCAGATGGTATTTCATTAGTATGATATCATGTTCTGGATAGGATCCCCGACAATGATAGTATCTTCAACCATATTCGAAGTAGTACGAGAGGAGATAGTATTAGGTAGTACAAATGACTCTCCATGATGAATTCATGTGGTGTATTCCTTATATTATATATTCAAGAGCTCTAATACGATTTAATAAAAAATAAATCATCACATATTTACATAACATAGCAAAAAAACTATGAGCATTAATAGGAAAACACGTTGTTTTGAATATAAGCAATAGAAAAATCAAAGAGATGGAGTTTCCAATAGATTTCCATTTTTTGGTTAATTCTAATCTGATATCTCCCTCTATATTGTGTTGGAGATTGATCAAAGCTAAAAACTTAGTCATAAAAATGAAATTTTGGATTACAATTAAACATTTTTATTCTATATTGTGTTCTTCTAATGTTATGAAAATGAATATTTGTACTCTCTACCCAATTTATTTAAGAGATCATTTATAGTTTTATATGTTACTGAAACAATATTTATTAGCAATGATAGTTTCAGAGCCAAACCCAAATTTAATGGAAATGGACATGGATATGCAGTGCAAGCTTAATCGGAATACAGTGCAAACCAAATGATAAATGCTCCCTTAAAATTCATCTATATTTTAAACTTACAAACTTAATGCTAATGCACTGCAATTTCTTCATCCATACTATTCCTGCATAATCAGTACATGTAATGAGCTACACAAGTATCCCATGATTGTTATTTTTAGAGCCCAATCTATATTGGGAGCTTACACTTGCTGCTTCTAAATAAGGAAATGGAGCAAATATCAAGCCACTATAAGACTTTATTATAAACTGCTAGGGGTATGCCCGTCTCATAAGCTACACCATCACATGCTCACAGACATACAATTATTCACCTAATGGTCCTTTTTCAATTACTATATCAATGTAATTAGTCCTTCCTTAACATGGAATTTTAGCACAAACACTACAATCATCAAGAGAAATATTGCATAATTGAAAATACATTGAAGAGAACTCATTGAAACAATTAATCAAATAGTTAACTGACCCACTGATAATTGGTAAATGATAGTTATCCTAATTGTGAAACTATTCTTCTTCATATAAAGAGTAAAGACTAACCTATAGTAAAATGCATTCTAAAATATCAAAGTCGCAACATTTTATGAGAGAGTTCATAAGAGGAACGCGGTTTTACGTGTTGAATACTTGTGCTTATTGTTTTGTTTCAATATTGAGTAGAATTTATAAATATTAAAGTTCTATTGAATACTTGTGCTTATTGTTTTTTTGTATGTTAACAACTTTTTAGTGATATGCTTAACAATAGAATTAGTGGTAGACGGAACGTCACATATCAAGTTTTTAATGATATGTTTACTGCTTAACAATATATATATATATATATATATATATATATATATATATATATATATATATATTTCATCAGAAGCTAAAGTATCTGGGAGTGGAGAGACTAGTCTTACCAGCTGTTCCTGGTGTACTAGAAACATGGACCAATTCTTTGGTTTCAAGTAGATGATTAATTTTGAGAGATCACAGTTTATAGACTATTCTTTCCTAGACTTTCAGAGAACTACCATGTGCCAAAAATTGTTAACAACACTTCCATCTCCGGAATCGGGCGTGACAAGAGGTTCGTAACATTTTATGATTCTCAGATTGACATTTAGTGTGACATATATGGTACAAGTAGTGAGACATTCTTAAGCATAAAACAAGGAGATTCTCCTTTAAAAGCACATTAGTATAGGAACCGCTAAGAAAGTAATATGCTAATACAAAACTACAAAGAATTTTAGAGTGAAATAACAAGGAAAACACACATAGTAGAAGGAACTTAGGGTTTGAGAAGACACGTCTATTAAGATTCAAGATTCGTGGTGGTGGTTGTTTTGATGGTTGCGCGAGCTGAGAGATATCCAGAAGGAGTGTGTTTTCGTTGTGCCCTAAAAAGAAAAGAAAGAAGAAGAATACCATTCAGTTCAGTTCAGCATTTCATTATTGGTATAATTCATTTCAGTTTAGTAAATAGCATATTTAGAATCAGTTCATCGCATAATAGCATATTTAATATCAGTTCAGCACATAACAACATATTCATATCAGTCAACACATAGCATATTTAATATCAGTTCAGCACATAACAACATATTCATATCAGTCAACACATAGCATATTTAGTTCACCACATAGCAGTATACTCATATTATGCTTATCATTAGAAACATGTTCAGCTCAAAACCAACACTACAAAACTCATGGTGGAATTTCAACAAACACCTTATTTGCAAAATCAAAGCATGTACCAAAAGAATAACTAACCAACCATGAATTACACCATTAAAAATATTGAATTAAATCCCTCTTAAATTTCCAAACTTTATCAACCAGGTTGCAAAAAAATCATTCAAAGTAATGACATTTAAACGAAACGAAACTATAGAGTTCATAGTAAACCCTAATTGATAGAAACATCAATAGAAAAGAAAATCGAAACTTACAGCTTAATCGATAGAAGGAGAATTTGATGTGAGTTAGGAAGTGAACTTGATATGAGTCTATATGAAGAAGAAGGAGAGAGATATGTGAAGATGAGAAAAGAAGAGGAATAAGAATTATAAAAAAAAAGTGAAATAACATAATCTTAGTATGATTTTCAACGTTTGGCCCCGGGCAAAGGGTTTAGGATGGACGGCAGATGAGATTAAAACCCTAATTTTCTTGTAGTGAAATCTTTTATGCTAAGTTACTTAAATATACAAGGGTACATAGAACAATAATAAGGACTCAAAAAATTAGTCTAGCACTCTAATCAACAATAATAAGGACTCAAAAATGTAGGTTTTAAGCTTCTTATATAGTATAATAATTCTGGGCATTTCTCATCAATAATATCTTTGATTTCGTGCAGAATTAATGCAGAATCGGTTGAATATTTGATTTGCTCCTTCAATATCTCCAACGATTTGTTTCAATTTAAATTCAAATGTAAATCTTCATTTAATTGTGAATTAATCTATATTCAACTAGAAAACAAAACACTTGATCATATTGTTAAATAAATAACAATAAAACTTCTAACAAATCTTTTGCAAAAGATACTTCAAAACACAATAGTCTGACGCTTGATGAGTAAGGCCGAGATGTCGTACAACATGTTGGAGCATCGTATTCAGCATATATCTTTTTTACCGTTTAAACAAGTCAGATCAATCTTGAATAATTGGACACTTCTCTATATCATTGTTTTACTAAATACAGGTATTCCAAAGAGTTTATTTATTAGGAACTATAAAAAGTGTTAGAAGACTTTTTGCGTTAGAATGTTAATAATAATATTAATTTGAAGTTATATTTTAGTTTACCGACTAAAATATAGTTTTTTATGTTGTTTAAAAGAATAATTAATTATTATGTTATTAATATTATTCTATTAGAATAATTTTATTAAAAATATATATTTATTAAAAAACTATTTTAATATTGAAATAGAACTCAAAATTATTTAAGACGAGCATAAACAATCACAATATTTTTTTTATATTATACTTACAAGTTTTTTTCAGAAAATATATGAACTGATAAAATATACGTATTTTTTTTAACTAAACTGTACTCTGTCTTATAAGTCATTTTATCAAAAATATTTGTTTTTATTTACAATTTTAATGTAATATTAATATATTTTTTCCTAATATATTTTCTATTATTTATTATTATTTTATTTTATAAATTTTTAATTTTTTTAATCTATAATAATTAAAGAACAATATTATAAATCATGTATAATTTATTTATTTTATATAATTATCATTATAGTTTTTAATTTATATAAAAAGTGCAAAACGTTTTATAATTTAGGAAGATATCTCTGAACAATCAATCATGTAATTAATATTCTCGTATGCAGATCCGGTCCTGTGCAATTGTAACATATGCTACATACAGGTCTCATATGTTAGAAAGTCCCAAATTTTAAAAATTTCAATTTTTTTTCATAAATATTAATAAAATAAATAAAATGTTATTAAAAAAACTCAATAATTAAAAAAAATATTATGATAAAAACTCAATACATATAAAAATTAAGATGGATAAAAACTCAAAATAATTATAATTAAATTTATTTTTAATTAATATATAATTGTATTTTTGATATATTTTTTTAATTATTATAATTATATTTTTAAAAAAATTTGAACATATTTTTAAAATTACAACGGAATCTCCGATATGATTGGATCGGCCTTGCTCATCCGATATGATTGGATCGGCCTTGCTCGTGTGTATAATTGAACTATTTCACTTTTTAATAATAATCACAAAATTGTTTATATTATTTAATTAATATTATTACATCATAACTATTACTTACTCATTCATATTATTTGGACGAAGAGATAATCATTTAAAACAATCATTGCATCATGTTCATTTACAAAACAATGCACAACCCACCACTATGTCTTCTTGGGAATCCCCACTAGTAATGTTGAAACCAGGCAACCTCTCGTGCCCCAATCCCAATAATAGCTTATCTGATCATATAAAATATTTTAAAAGATCCATATGCTTCATAATTCAGGGTGTCTGGACATTTATTTCAGACATGCAGATATTATAACAGTTTTTAAAATTTAACATTGATATATCTTATGTGTTTAAAAAATTAATAAAAAATTATTGGCATGTCTAAAGAATTATTCGCATATCTAAACATTTATTGATGAGTGCTTTTGATGAGTGCTTTAAGCACTAAAGAACTTTTTTTCTGATTTTAAATTGTAAATATAAAAAAAAAATGAGACACTTTTAAAATGATTTATAGGGATTTTTCTGAGATCAAACAAGCGAGAATAAATATACATATTCAAAAAGATGAGTTACCAAGTGAAAGTGAAGATAATCTTTAGAGATGATTCTCAAACATTGAAATCCTTAAGAGTTGTTTTAGAAAGTTTATATTTAACAAATATCTCAAACTCAAAAATTTGTGTCAGAAATCATATTCAATATTCTCTCCGTTTCAAAATGATTGTCGTTTAAAGTTTTTGCACACAGATTAAGAAATATATTAATATTGTCATAAGACATTATGCTTTTACTAAATTAACCTTATAAATTTATTGGAAGTAGTGAATAGAGTAATCATTAAAGGATACAATTAAAAACATAACAATCATTTTTACATTGAAAGGTGAAAATGACATTCATTTTGAAGCAAATTTTATTTGTTAAAACGACAATCATTTTAAAGCGGAGGGAGTTCTTGATTCAAAAGATAGAAAAGTTTGTGTTGAATTTCATGAAAAATTCAAAAAGGAAGAAATCATTTGAAACTCAAAGAAGTAACTCAACTTCTAGAAGATGAAGAAAAATCAAGAACAATCGAAGAATCTTCAAAAAGAATACTCAAAGAAGTGATTAAAAAATAAACACTAGATGTTTCATTTGAAAGAAGGATCAAAGTAAATGAATGACCCTCATAAGAGTCAACATTCATAAGAGACTTTGAAGAATCAACATCCAAAACATTTTTTGAAAAATAAACATCCTTGTAAGACCCCAATTTTGACCATAAGATCCCTCATATTATCTCATCATATGTATTGGCTTTAGGGATCACACCTTGGCATCCTTCGCACCCTCATTCATTGGGTTTGCATTGGGAGAGATCACTAAGCATATTTGATTGTATCATACTTTATTTTTCATTATTTATCAACCAAAATGCTAAAAATATGTCTATGTATAGTTGTACCACTTGTAGGTAGTGTGTGCATCCACCAATGCCTTATCAAGCTCACAACTAGGGTTTGAGACCCTTAATGCAAGGATATCAATCAAGAGATGGTTCACATTGACTCTAGACATCATATATGGGTCCCCATGATCTTCATTTGTCATTTTAATCAAGAATTCACCTGGAGTTTGAAGCTTGTTTGTCTTTGAAGCCCTAATTCATCTAGGTATCTTATGTGACTTCCTCAGTAAGTTTCTTCAATATTTGATCAAATGTTTCAAGGGATACTTCATTATACATCATCTTATACATATATTATCCTCCGTGAGTCCGAACGATCAAGAGAGCTTCAAGTTTGCAAGTTGGTTCATGGTGGTTGACCAGAGAAAGTCAACTAGTCAAAATTGGGGTTCCCTAAACCCTATCTCCTACAATTCTTATCCTATTAAAATAATTCCAAGAGAAACATTACTCCTTATGACATTACAAACAACTTTCATGTTGAGGTCAAGAGCTAGTTTTGCATGGAAAGTCAGTTTTTAGGGTGAAAGATTATATGTCATTTTGTTTGAACCCTAGTTAGGAGGTCAACTTCCAAGGACCATAACTTGATCAATTTTTATGAGATGAAGGTAATCCAAGTTTCATGATCAATTTCAAGATATCCTCTCCAACTTTTATTCTTTTAATAACTTCAAACTCAACTTGAAAGGGCAAGTGCCAAGAGGAAATATTATAGGTCATTTTGGCCCATTACCATTGAACAAGAGATTTTCCTCAACTTCTAAAATTCATAACTCCTTCATGCCAAATCCAAATAAGGTCAAATTTGTTAATAAATTGAAGAGGTTTAAAAGACCTACAACTTTGATGAAGGAACTTTTTCTATTTGAAGCCCATAGCAAATGTTATTCAAGGTGGAAGAAGTGAACATTTGGCTTGGTACTTAGAAATTTTTTAAATATGTTTGATTTTCCAAACTTCCACCTCAAAATTCATCATGATCCAAGCATCAAATAAAAAATAGTTCAACATGAAAGTTGTTCCCCTTGATATCGCCTTTCCAAAAAGTCCAAGATCACCTCATTTGGGTAAAGATTGAATGACTTGCACATGGTTTTTCTTCAAGGTTCCATTTGGATGAATCTCATGACCACTTTTCATTTCCAATTGCATGACTCCATGACACACTTTAAGAATTGCTCATGATCAATTTTGGACCTTTTGACATCATTTGATGGGTCTATCATACACCCATGCATCCATGCAAGTGAGTGTAAGACCCCAATTTTGACCCTAAGATCCCTCATGGCATCATAACATTGCATTTGCATTGCCTCAAGGATCTTTAGCATCTTGGTTCCCTTTGCCTTTGGGTGGGACTCCTTGTGATTGGTTTGAGATCGCCAAGCATGCTTGAATTATACATCATTGTTTCTCTTACTTTTGTTTACTAACCAAAAGCACAAAAATGTGTCACTAACATCTTTTGTTTGAAGCTTGAGTATCATCCAAAACACTTTGTGGGTTCTATTTAGATGATCAGTCAACACAAGGGAATGGCTTGAGATACTTCCAACAAGTTCAAATGGGGTCTATTCGTCAGTCAAAACGTTAATCTTGAAGGAGCAAAAGTTTGTTCATGAGCTGTCATGCTCGCTAGCGAGCATAATGGGTCGCTTAGCGAGTCCCAAGAAAAGCCACCAGAATCACCTACGCTCAGAGGAATTTCTTGAATTGTCATGCTCGCTAGGCGAAGCCCACGTGTTTAAAAAAAACGAAAAAAACGAAAAAAAAATAACAAAAAAAATAAATAATAATAATAATAAATAATAAATAAAATATAACAAAACAATTTTGGACTTGGGCCTCTCTCATTTGAGCCCACAAGTCCACAAAAATCAGGTTATAAATTCAGAGTTTCAGTGAAACAAAAGAATTCTATTCCTATTACCCTGGCAGGGAAAAAGATAGCGAGAGAAGAGCTAACAGAGTTCAGAGCAACCTCCAGAGACTAAAGGGAACTCATCGGCAAAGAAACAATTCCCTCTCATATAAACCCTCAGATTGCTTTGCAAACCCAACCGGGCAATTCAATTTCATTCGATCTCTCCAGTCAGGTTTGCCTTATTCCCATTACTTTATGCTTTTAATTTGAATGCTCTGAATGTATGAGGTATTATGGGTGAATTTGATACCCTTTTGATGCATGTGTTTGACAAGAGGTTTAGGCCTCCTACCCTTGGTTGCTTTTTGTGAGCTTTTTGTGAATTTTAATGGCATGATTCATGTGGTTACATTTTGATTTGGGGGTAACTCTTGATTACCCTATCTTGTTTCTCTAACCTGTTTGTTGAGTTTTGTTTTGTGAGGGCTCATATGACTTTTGCAGAGATGGCTTGCCTGGTGTTCCACTTTATTTGTGGGATACCACCTGGAGGTTTATTCTGATTACCTGTACTGACTCACTTTCTTTGATGGTGTTTAGCTTGGAAGAGTCTTCGGGTTTCTTATTTATCTAATTATTGTTACTTCGGATCTTTATCCGTACGGTAGATCTCTCGATGCCTTTACTTTTCTCGCATGTTACCGATTTCTTAGGTTTCGTATAGCCTCTCGTGGCATGTCATTTAAGGTAACGCGG